>NC_133420.1:25630000-26255000 GCF_049350105.2 Macaca mulatta
CGGAAATCTTCTCTCCAGTATCTCTCTGAAGATATTTCTCTTTTCCCCGTAAGCCTCAAAGCGCTCTCGAGTATCCCTTAGCTGACTCACATAAATCAGTGTTAGAATACTGGTCAATGAAAACAGAAGCTTAACTGTACAAATGCAATTCATGTGACCTAGGACAGTTTCACAGAACGTTTCCTTCTGGTTTTTATTGGAGAGTAGTACTTTTTCAGCATATTCTTAAGAGCGTTCCCAAATATCCTTTCTCAGGTTCCACAGAAACAGTGATTTAAAATTGCAGAATCCCAAGAATGAATCAAGTCTATGAGATGAATGCGCAGAGCACAAAGCACTTGCCCCGAAAGCTTCTCACCAGTTTTCATGCGAAGACGTTTTCCTTCTCCCTGGAAAACTCTGGGCACAACTTAATATCCCTTCCCAGATTCCTCAAAGACAGAGTCTCCAAACTGGGCAACATAGTGGAAGCTTTTACTCTCTGAAATGAATGCACACCCCATAGAGCAGTTTCTTGGAATGTTGCTTTCTGGGTTTTATTCCCGGATATTTCACTTTTTGCCATATTCTTCAAAGTGCTGCAAAATATCCCCTTTTCAGTTTTACAGGAACAGTGTTCAAACACTGTCTTACGAGAAAAGAGGTATAACTCTTTGGGTGGAATGCACACATCACAAAGGGGTTTCTCTGAAAGCTGCTCTCCAGTATTTATCTGGTGATATTTCCTATTTCCTCATAAGCCTTAATGTGCTCCCGAATGTCCCTTTGGGAATCCGTCCACGACGCAGTTTCAAAACTGTGTAATAGAAAGAAAGATTTATGTAAGTGAGATGAATACACATATCTATTACAAAGCAGTGTGAGAGAACGCTTTTTTCCAGCTTTTGTCTGAGGATAATTCCTTTTTCACCATAGTCATCTGTATACTCCCGAATGTCCCCTGGTATCATTTTCTCCAAACGGGATTCCCCAATCCTCTATGAGAAGAAAGGTTTCACTCTTGTGAGTGGAATGTACACCTCAAAAGCACCTCCTCACAAATCTTCTCTCCAGTATCTATCTGAAGATATTTCCGTTTTCACCATATGTCTGAAAACCCTCCAGAGTGTCCCTTAGCTGACTAATATGAAAGAGTGTTAGAAAACTATCCAATGAAAACAGAAGCTTAACAGTTCGAGGGGACTTCACATGGCCTAGAGCAGTTTCACAGAAAGTTTCCTTCTGGTTTTTATTGGTGGTTATGTGTTTTTCTTTCTGGTTTTTATATCCGGATATTTCACTTTTTGCCATAGTCTTCAAAGTGCTGCCAAATATCACTTTTTCAGTTTCACAGAAACGGTGCTCAAACACTGCTGTGAGAATAAAGGTATAACTCCCTGTGGAATGCACGCATCACAACGCAGTTTCTCAGAAAGCTTCTCTCCAGTTTTTATCTGAAGATATCTCCTATTTAACGTCAAGCATGAATGTGCTCCCAAATGTCCCTTCGCAAATCCATCCACGACGCAGTTTCAAAACTGCATAATAGAAAGTTTTTTCTATTTGAGATGCAGAGACATAACTATCACAAAGCAGTTTCACAGAAAGCTTCTTTCCAGTTCCTGTCTGAGGATACTTGCTTTTTCACCGTTACCATTCTTATACTCCCAAATGTCCCGTGGTAGCTTATTCTCCAAATGGGATTCCCCCATCCTCTGTGAGAAGAAAGGTATAACTCTGTGATTGAAATGCAGACGTAACAAAGCAGCTCCACAGAAATCTTCCCTCCAGTATCTAACTGAAGATATTTCCGTTTTCATTATAAGCCTGAAAGCCCTCCCGAGTGTCCCCTGGCTGTCTCACCTAAAACAGTGTTAGAATACTGCCCATTGAAAAGAGAAGTTTAAATGTGCAAGTGGACTTCAAGTGACATAGAACATTTTCACAGAAAGTTTCCTTTTGGGTTTTATTGGACGTTATGTCTTTTTCCGCATATTCTTAAGAGCATTCCCAAATGTATAACTCTTTGTTATATCCCCAAGGTATAACTCTGGGTGGAATGCACACATCACAAAGGGGTTTCTCAGAAAGCTTCTCTCCAGTTTTGATCTGAAGATGTCTCCTATTTAACATCAAGCAGGAATGAGCTCACGAATGTCAATTCAGAAATCCACCCATGATGCAATTATGAAACTGTGTAATAGGAAGAAAGTTTTATCTATGTGAGATTCATAGACGTATCTATCACAAAGCAGTTTCACAGAAAGCTTCTTTCCAGTTTTTGGCTCAGGTAACAAAGCAGATCCACAGAAATCTTCTCTCCAGTATCTATCTGAAGATATTTTCCTTTTCACCATAAGCCTGAAAGTGCTCCCGAGTATTCCTTAGTTGACTCACCTAAGGGAGTGTTAGAGTACTGGTCAACGAAAACAGAAACTTAAATGTGTGAGTGGAATGCACGTGACCTAGAGCAGTTTCACCAAAGATTTCCTTCTGATTTTTATTGGAGGGTATTTCTTTTTCATCGTATTCTTAAGAGTGTTCCCAAATGTCTTTTCTCAGTTTCCATAAACAGTGATTTCAAACTGCTCAATCCAAAGAACGTTTTAACTTTATGAGACGAATGCACATATCACAAAGCAGTTGCTTCGAAAGTTTCTCACCAGTTTTCATGGAAAGACGTTTCCTCTCTCATCACAAGCCTCTGGGCACGATTTAATATCCCTTAACAGATTCCTCAAGCACAGAGTTTCCAAACTGGGCAATGTAGTGTAAGCTTTAACTCTCTGAAACGAATGAACACGTCAGAGAGCAGTTTCTTGGAACGTTTCTTTCTCAGTTTTATTTCAGGATATTTCACTTTTCTCCGTAGTCTTCAATGTGCTGCAAAATATCACTTTTTCAGTTTTACAGGAACAGTATTCAAACACTGCCTTATGAGAAAAGAGGTATAAATCCCTGAGTGGAAGGCACACATCACAAAGCAGTTGCTCAGAAAGCTTCTCTCCAGTATTTATCAGAAGATGTTTCCTATTTCCCACAGGCCTGAATGTGCCTCCCAATGTCCCTTTACGAATCCGTCCTGACGCAATTTCAAATCTGTGTAATGGAAGAAACTTCCATCAATGTGAGATTAATAGACATATGTATCACAAAGCAGTTTTACAGAAAGCTTCTTTCCAGTTTTTGTCTGAGGATACTTCCATTTTCATCATCGCCATGCATACACTCTTGTATATCCCCTGGTAGCGTTTTCTCCAAACGGGATTCCCCAAACCTCTGTGAGAGAAAAACTATAACTCTGTGAGTGGAATGCACACTTCCCAAAGCAGCTCCTCAGAAATCTTCTCTCCAGTATCTATCGGAAGATATTTCTGCTTTCACCATAAGCCTCAAAGTGCTCCCGAGTATCCCTTAGGTGACTAACCTAAAACAGTGTTAGAATACTGCTCAATGAAAACAGAAGCTTAATGGTGTGAGAGGACTTCACATGACCTAGAGCAGTTGCACAGAAAGTTTCCTGCTTTTTTTTCTGAAGGTTTTTGTTTTTCAGCATATTCTTAAGAGTGTACCCAAATGTCCTTTCTCAGGTTCCACAGAAATAGTGATTTCAAACTGCTCAATCCAAAGAATGATTTAACTCTATGAGATGAATACACACATCACAATGCAGTTGCTCAAAAGCTTCTCTCCAGTTTTCACCAGAAGACGTTTACTTACTCACCACAAGCCTTCAGGCGCCACTTAATATCCCTTCACAGATTCCTCAAAGACAGAGTTTCCAAACTGGGCAACATAGTGTAAGCTTTAATTCTCTGAAATGAATGCACACGTCAGAGAGCAATTGCTTGGTATGCTACTTTCTGGGTTTTATTTCAGGATATTTCACTTTTGGCAAAGTTTTCATCGCATGCAAAGTATCACTTTTTCAGTTTTACGGGAACAGTGTTCAAACACTGCCTTATGAAAAAAGAGGTACAACTCCCTATGTGGAATGCACACGTCACAAACAGCTCCTCGGAAATCTTCTCTAGTATCTAACTGAAGATGTTTCCATTTTCTTCATAAGCCTCAAAGCACTCCCGAGTATCCCTTAGCTGACTAACCTAAAACAGTGTTATCATACTGTTCAATGAAAACAGAAGCTTAACTGTGTGAGGAGACTTCACGTGACCAAGAGTAGTTTCTCAGAATGTTTCCTTCTGGTTTTTATAGGAGAGTATTTCTTTTTCAGCATATTCTTAAGAGCATTCCAAAATGTCCTTTCTCAGATTCTACAGAAAGAGTGATTTCAAACTGCTCAATCCAAGAATGATTTCACACTATGAGATGAATACACACATCACAAAGCAGTTGCTCCGAAATTTTCTCCCCAGGTTTCAACGAAATACATTTCCTTTCTCACCACAAGCCTCCAAGCGTCACTTAATATCCCGTCACAGATTCCTCAAAGACAGAGTTTCCAAACTGGGAAACGTAGCATAAACTTTAATTCTCTGAAATGAATGCACACGTCAGAGAACAGTTTCTTGGAACGCTTCTTTCTGGGTTTCATTTCAGGATATTTCACGTTTTGCCGTAGTCTTCAAGGCACTGTAAATTATCACTTTTTGAGTTTCACAGAAACAGTGTTCAAACACTGCCTTATGAGAAAAGAAGTATAACTTCCTGAGTGGAATGCACACATCACAAAGCAGTTTCTAAGAAAGCTTCTCTCCCGTTTTTATCTGAAGATATCTCCTATTTCCCCACAGGCCTGAATGTGCTCCCGAATGTCCCTTGGTGAATTGTTCCATGACGTAGTTTCAAAACTGCATAATAGAAAGAAAGTTTTATCTAGGTGAGATGAATAGACATACCTATCACATAGCAGTTTCACAGAAAGCTTCTTTCCAGTTTTTGTCTGAGGTAATTTCCTTTTTCACCATAGCCGTCCATATACTCCTGAGTGTCCAATGGTAGCTTTTTATCCAAACGGGATTCCCCAATCCTCTATGAGAAGAAAAGTATAACTCTGTGAGTGGAATGCACACGTCACAAAGGAGCTCCTCAGAAATCTTATCTCCAGTATATATCTGAAGATATTTCCATTTTCACTGTAAGCCTCAAATCATCCCCGAGCATCCCTTAGCTTACTAACCTAAAACAGTGTTAGAATACTGATCAATGAAAACTGAAGCTTAACTGTGCGTTTGGACTTCACGTGACCTAGAGCAGTTTCACAGAAAGTTTCCTTCTGGTTTTTATCAGAGGGGATTTTTTCTCAGCATATTCCTAAGGGCATTCCAAAATGTCCTTTCTCAGGTTCCACAGAAACAGTGATTTCAAACTGCTCAATCCAAAGAATGATTTAACTCTACGAGATGAATACACACATCACATAGCAGTTGCTCCGAAAGCTTCTCACCAGTTTTCTTTGGAAAGCAATTCCTTTCTCACCACAATCCTCTGGGCACCACTTAATATCCCTTCAAAGTTGCCTCAAAGACAGAGTTTCCAACTGGGCAACGTAGTGTAAGCTTTAACCCTCTGAAATGAATGCACACGTCAGAGAGCAGTTTCTTGGAAAGCTTCTTTCTGCGTTTTATTTCGGGACATTTCACTGTTCGCCCTTGTCTTCAAAGCATTGCAAAATATCACTTTTTCAGTTTTACAGGAACAGCGTTTAAACACTGACTTATGAGAAAAGATGTATAATTCCCTGAATGGAATCCACACATCACAAAGTAGTTTCTCAGAAAGCTTCTCTCCAGTTTTTGTCTGGAGATATTTCCCATTTCCCCACAGGCCTGAATGTGCCCCCAAATGTCCCTTCGTGAATCCGTCCATGACGCAGTTTAAAAACTGAGTAATAGAAATGAAGTTTTATCTATGTGAGATGAATAGACATATCTATCACAAAGCAGTTTCACAGAAATCTTCTTTCCAGTTTTTGTCTGAGGATACTCCCTTTTTCACCATAGCCGTCCATATATTGCAGAATATCCCCTTTTACCTTTTCCTGCAAACCTGATTCCTCTATCCTCTATGAGAAGGAAAGTATAACACTGTGAGTGGAATGCACACTTCACAAAACAGCTCCTCAGAAATCTTCTCTCCAGTATCTATGTGAATATATTTCCGTTTTCACCGTAAGCTTCAAAGTGCTCCCGAGTATCAATTAACTGACTAACCTAAAACGGTGTTAGAATACAGCTCAATGAGAAGAGCTTAACTGTGTGAGTGGAATACACGTGATCTATAGCAGTTTCACAGAAAGTTTCCTTCTGGTTTTTATCGGAGGGTATTATCTTTTTGGCATATTCTTAAGAGCGTTCCCAAATGTGCTTTCTCAGGTTCCACCAAAACAGTGATTTCAAACTTCTCTATCCAAAGAATGATTTAACTCTATGAGATGAATACACACATCACAAAGCACTTACTCCAAAAGCTTCTCTTCAGTTTCCATCCAAAGACGTTTCCCTTCTCACCAGAAGCCTATGGGCGCCACTAAAT
The DNA here is from genome assembly GCF_049350105.2 of Macaca mulatta. NCBI lineage: Eukaryota > Metazoa > Chordata > Mammalia > Primates > Cercopithecidae > Macaca > Macaca mulatta. The sequence goes on from NC_133420.1 coordinate 25,636,475, forward strand.
ATCCCTTCTCAGTTTCCTCAAAGACAGAGTTTCCTAACTGGGCAACGTAGTCTAAACTTTAACTCTCGGAAGTCAATGCACACGTTGGAGAGCAGTTTCTTAGAATGATTTTTTCTGGGTTTTATTTCTGGATATTTCACTTTTTGTCATAGTCTTCAATGTGCTGCCAAATATCACTTTTTCAGTTTAGAGGAACAGTGTTCAAACAGTGCCTTATGAGAAAAGAGGTAAACCTCCCTGAGTGGAATGCACACATCACAAAACTGTTTCTCAGAAAGCTTCTCTACTGTTTTTATCTGGAGATAACTTCTTTTTCCCACAGTCCTGAATGTGCTCCCGAATGTTCCTTCGCGAATCCGTCCATGACGTATTTTCAAAAGTCTGTAATAGAAAGGAACTTTTATCTATGGGGAATGAATAGACATATCTATCACAAAACTGTTTCAGAGAATGCTTCTTTCCAGTTTTTGCCTGAGGATACTTCCTTTTTCACCATAGCCTTCCATATACTCCCGAGTGTCACTTGGTAGCATTTTCTCCAAACGGGATTCCCGAATCCTCTATTAGAAGAAAGGTGTAACTCTGTGAGTGGAATGCACATGTTAAAAAACAGCTCCTCAGAAATCTTCTCTCCAGTATCCATCTGAAGATATTTCCATTTTCATTGTAAGCCTCAAAGCGCTTCCAAGTATCCATAAGATGACCAACCTATAACAGTGTTAAAATACTGGTGAATGAAAACAGAAGCATAACTTGACAAGTGGATTTCACGTGACCTAGAGGAGTTTCACAGAAAGTTTCCTTCTAGTTTTTATTGGAGGGTATTACTTTTTCAGCATATTCTTAAGAGCATTCCCAAATATCTTTTCTCAGGTTCCACAAAAACACTGGTTTCAAACTGCTAAATCCAAAGAATGATTTAACTATATGAGATGAATACACACATCACAAAGCAGTTGCTCCAAAATCTTCTCCCCAGTTGTCATCAGAACACGTTTCCTTTCTCACCAGAAGCCTCCAGGCGCCACTTAATATCCCTTCACATATTCCTCAAAGACAGAGTTTCCAACCTGGGCAATGTAGTGTAAGCTTTAACTCTCTGAAATGAATGCACACGTCAGAGAGCAGTTTCTTAGAATGCTTCTTTCTGGGTTTTATTTCAGGATATTGCACTTTTCTCCATAGTCTTCAATGTGCTGCAAAATATCACTTTTTCAGTTTTACAGGAACAGTGTCTGAGCACTGCCTTATGGGAAAAGAGGTATAACTCCCAGACTGGAATGCACACATCATAAAGCAGTTTTTCAGAAAGCTTCTCTTCAGTTTGTATCTGAAGATATCTCATATTTCCCCACAGGCCTCAATGTGCTCCTGAATGTCCCTTTGCAAATCTGTCCATGGTGAAGTTTCAAAACTGTGTAACAGAAAGAAAGATTTTTCCATTTGAGACGAATAGACTTATCTATCACAAAGCAGTTTCACAGAAGTCTTCTTTCCAGTTTTTGTCTGAGGATATTTCCTTTTTCACCATATCCATCCATATACTCCAGAATGTCCCCTGGTAGGGATTTCTCCAAACGGGATTCCTCAATCCTTTCTGAGAAGAAAAGTATAACTTTGTGAGTGGAACACACACGTCACAAAGCAGTTCCTCAGAAATTTTCTCTCCAGTATCTATCTGAAGATATTTCTGCTTTCTCCGTAAGCCTCAAAGCGTTCCAGATTATCCCTTAGCTGTCTAACCTAAAACAAAGTTAGAATACTGTTCAATGAAAACAGAAGTTTCACTGTTCGAGTGGAATTCACGTGATATAGAGCAGTTTCACAGAAAGTTTCTTTCTGGTTTTTATCGAGAGTATTACTTTTTCAGCATATTCTTAAGAGCGTTCTTAAATGTCCTTTCTCAGGTTCCACAGAAACAGTGATTTCAAATTTCTCTTTCCAGAGAATGATTTAACTCTGTGAGATGAATATACACATCACAAAGCAGTTGCTCCGAAAGTTCTCCTGTTTTCATTGGAAGAAGTTTCCTTTCTCACCGCAAGCTTCTGGGCACCACTTAATATCCCTTCACAGATTCCACAAAGTCCGAGTTTTCAAACTGCGCAATGTAGTGTAAGCTTTAACTTTCTGAAAGGAATGCACACGTCAGAGAGTAGTTTCTTGGAACACTTCTTTCTGGGTTTTATTTCAGGATATTTCACTTTTCACCATAGTCTTCAATGCGCTGCAAAATATCACTTTTTCGGTTTTACAGGAACAGTGTTCAAACACTGTCTTTTGAGAAAACAGGTATAACACCTTGAGTGTAATGCACATATCACAAAGCAGTTTCTCAGAAAGCTTCCCTCCAGTTTTTATCTGAAGATATGCCTATTTCCCCTCAGGCCTGAAAGTGCTCCCGAATGTCACTTCTAAATCCGTCCATGACGCAGTTTCGAAACTGCATAATAGAAAGAAAGTTTTATCTATGTGAAATGAATAGACATATCTAACACAAAGCAGTATCACAGAAAGCTTCTTTCTACTTTTTGTCTGAGGATGCTTCCTTTTTCACCATAGCCATCCATATAGTCCTGAAACTCCCTTGGTAGCATTTTGTCCAAACAGGATTCCCCAATCTTCTAGGAGAAGAAAAGTATAACTCTGTGAGTGGAATGCACACGTCAGAAAGCAGCTCCTCAGAAATCTTCTCTCCAGTATCTATCTGAAGATATTTCCGTTTTCACTATAAGCCTAAAAGCACTACTGACTATCCCTTAACTGAGTAACCTAAAAGAGTGTTAGAATACTGCTCAACGAAAACAAAAGCTTAATTTTATGACTGGACTTCACGTGACCTAGAGCAGTTTCACAGAAAGTTTACTTCTGGTTTTATCAGAAGGTATTTCTTTTTCAGCATATTCTTAAGAGTGTTCCCAAATGTCCTTTCTCAGTTTCCACAGAAACTGTGATTTCAAACTGCTCAATACAAAAAATGATTTAACTCTATTAGATGGATACAAATATCACAAACTAGGTTCTCCGAAAGCCTCTCTCCAGTTTTCATTGGAAGAGGTTTCCTTTCTCACCACAAGCATCCAGGTGCCACTTAATATCCCTTCACAGATTATTCAGAGAGAGAGTTTCCAAACTGAGAAAGGTAGTGTCAACTTTAACTCTCTGAAATGAATGCACACGCCAAAGAGAAGTATCTTGGAACGTTGTTTTCTGGGTTTTATTCCCGGATATTTCACTTTTTGCCATATTCTTCAAAGCGCTGCAAAATATCCCTTTTTCAGTTTTACAGGAACAGTGTTCAAACACTGCCTTATGAGAAAAGAGGTAAAACTCCCTGGGTGGGATGCACACATCACAAAGCGGTTTCTCCACAAGCTTCTCTCCAGTTTCTATCTAGAGATATTTCCTATTTCCCCACAAGCATTAATGTGCTCCTGAATGTCCCTTTGGGAATCCGTCCAGGACGCAGTTTCAAAACTGCATAATAGAAAGAAAGATTTATCTAAGTGAGATGAATAGACATATCTATTACAAAGCAGTATGAGAGAATGCTTCTTTCCAGTTTTTGTCTCAGGATACTTCCTTTTTCACCATAGCCATCCATATACTCCTGAATGTCCCCTGGTAGCGTTTTCTCCAAATGGGATTCCCCAATCCTCTATGAGAAGAAAAGTACATGTCTGTGAGTGGAATGTACACGTCAAAAGCATCTCCTCGGAAATCTTCTCCCCAGTATCTATGTGAAGATATTTCCGTTTTCAACATAAGCCTCAAAGCGCTCTCGAATGTTCCTTAGATGACTAACATAAAACAGTATTAGAATACTGCCTAATGAAAATGGAAGCTTAACAGTACAAGTGGACTTCATGTGACCTAGAGTAGTTTCGCAGAAAGTTTCCTTCTAGTTTTTTTTGGAGGTTACACCTTTTTCAGCATATTCTTAAGAGCGTTCCCAAATGTCCTTTCTCAGGTTCCACAGAAACAGTGATTTCAAACTGCTCAATCCAAAGAATGATCTAACTCTATGAGATGAATACACACATCACAAAGCAGTTACTCCAATATCTTCTCTTCAGTTTTCATAGGAAGTCGTTTCCTCTCTCACCACAAGCCTCCCGACACCACTTAACATCCTTTCCCAGATTCCTCAAAGACAGAGTTTTCAAACTGGGCAACGTAATGTAAGATTTAACTCTCTGAAATGAATGCACACGTCAGAGTGCAGTTTCTTGGAATGCTTTTTTCTGAGTTTTATTTCAGGATATCTCACTTTTCTCCATAGTCTTCAATGCGTGGCAAAATATCACTTTTTCAGTTTTACAAGAACAGTGTTCAAACACTGACTTATGATAAAAGAGGTAGTCTCTATGGGTGGAACGCACACATCACAAAGCAGTTTCTCAGAAAGCTTCTCTACAGTTTTTATCCGAAGATACTTCTATTTCCCAACAGGCCTGAATGTGCTCCCAAATGTCTGTTCGTGAATCCGTCCATTACCCAGTCTCAAAACTGAGTAATAGAAAGAAAATTTTATCTATGTGAGATGAATAGACATATCTATCACAAAGCAGTTTCAGAGAAAGCTTCTTTCCACTTTTTTTCTGAGGATATTTCCTTTTTCACCCTAGTCATCCATATACTCCCAAATGTCCCCTAGTAGCGTTTTCTCCAAACGGAATTCCCCAATCCTCTGTGAGTAGAAAAGAAGAACCCTGTGAGTGGAATGCATCGTCACAGAGCAGCTCCTCAGAAATCTTCTCTCCAGTATCCATCTGAAGATATTTCCATTCTCACTGTAAGCCTTGAAGTGCTCCTGATATCCCTTAGGTGACTAACCTAAAACAGTGTTAAATACTGCTCAATGAAAACAGAAGCTTAGGTGTGTGAGTGGACTTCATGTGACATAGAACAGTTTCACAGAAAGTTTCCTTCTGGTTTTTATCAGAGGGAATTTTTTTTCAGCATATTCATAAGAGTGTTCCCAAATGTCTTTTCTCAGGTTCCACAGAAACAGTGATTTCAAACTGCTCAATCCAAAAGATGATTTAACTCCATAAGATGAATACACACACCACAAAGCAGTTGCTCTGAATGCCTCTCTCTAGTTTTCATCAGAAGTCATTTCCTTTCTCCACAGAAGCCTCTGGGTGTCACTTAATACCACTTCAAAGATTCATGAAAGACAGAGTTTCCAAACTGGACAACGTAGTGTAAGCTTTAACTCTCTGAAACGAATGAACACGTCAGAGAGCAGTTTCTTGGAACCCTTCTTTCTGGGTTTTATTTCAGGATATTTCCCTTTTCGCCATAGTCTTCAATGCACTGCAAAATATCACTTTTTCAGTTTTACAGGAACAGTGTTCAAACACTGCCTTATGAGAAAAGAGGTATAACTCCCTCAGTGGAATGTACACATCACAAAGCAGTTGCTCAGAAAGCTTCTCTCCAGTATTTATTGGAAGATGTTTTCTATTTCCCACAGCCCTGAATGTGCCTCTGAATGTCCTTTCGTGAATCCGTCCTGACGCAGTTTCAAATCTGCATAATGAAAGAAAGTTTCATCAATGTGAGATGAATAGACATATCTATCACAAAGCAGTTTTACAGAAAGCTTCTTTCCAGTTTTTGTCTGAGGGTACTTCCTTTTTCACCCTCGCCATGCATATACTCTGTAATGTCCTCTGGTAGCGTTTTCTCCAAACGAGATTCCCCAATCCTCTGTGAGAAAAAAAGTGTAACTCTGTGTATGCAATGCACACTTCCCAAAGCAGCTCCTCAGAAATCTTCTCTCCTGTATTTATCAGAAGATATTTCTGCTTTCAGCATAAGCCTCAAAGTGCTCCTGATATCCCTTAGGTGACTAACCTAAAACAGTGTTAGAATACTGCTCAATGAAAACATAAGCTTAACAGTGCGAGAGGACTTCACGTGACCTAGAGCAGTTGCACAGAAAGTTTCCTGCTTTTTTTTTATCAGAGGGTTTTTGTTTTTCAGCATATTCTTTAGATCGGACCCTTTCTCAGACAAATGTCCTTTCTCAGGGTCCACAGAAACAGTGATTTCAAACTGTTCAATCCAAAGAATGATTTAACTCTATGAGATGAATACACATCACAAAGCGGTTTCTCTGAAAGCTTCTCTCCAGTTTTCACTGAAAGACGTTTACTTTCTCACCACAAACCTCTGGGTGCCACTTAATATCCCTTCACAGATTCCTCAAAGACAGAGTTTCCAAACTGGGCAACGTAGTGTAAGCTTTAATTCTCTAAAATGAATGCTCACGTCAGAGAGCAATTTCTGCTATGCTATTTTCTGGGTTTATTTCAGGATATTTTACTTTTGGCATAGTTTTCAATGGGCGGCAAAGTATCACTTTTTCAGTTTTACGGGAACGGTGTTCAAACACTGCCTTATGAGAAAAGAGATACAACTCCCTGTGTGGAATGCATACGTCACAAACAGCTCCTCAGAAATCTTCTCTCCAGTATCTATCTGAAGATATTTCCATTTTCATCATAAGCCTAAAGCGCTCCCGAGTATCCCTTAGCTGACTAACCTAAAGCAGTATTATCATGTTCAATGAAAACAGAAGCTTAACTGTGTGATGGGACTTCACGTGACCTAGAGCAGTTTCTCAGAATGTCTCCTTCTGGTTTTTATCAGAGGTAGTTCTTTTTCAGCATATTCTTAAGAACGTTCCAAAATGTCCTTTCTCACATTCCACAGAAAGAGTGATTTCAAACGGCTCAATGCAAAGAATGATTTAAATCTATGAGATGAATACACACATCATGAAGCATTTGCTTCGAAATTTTCTCCCCAGTTTTCATCGGAATACATTTCCTTTCTCACCACAAGCCTCTGGGCACCACTTAAAATCCCTTCCCAGATTCCTCAAAGACAGAGTTTCCAAACTGGGCAACATAGTGTAAACTTTAACTCTCTGAAATGGATGCACATGTGAGAGAGCAGCTTCATGGAACGCTTCTTTCTGGGTTTCATTTCACGATATTTCACGTTTTGCCACAGTCTTCAAGGTGCTGTAAATTATCACTTTTTGAGTTTTATAGCAACAGTGTTAAAACACTGCCTTATGAGGAAAGAGGTATAACTCCCTGAGTGGAATGCACACATCACAAAGCAGTTTCTCAGAAAGTTTCTCTCCAGTTTTCATCTGAAGATATCTCCTATTTCTCCACAGGCTTGAATCTGCTCCTGAATGTCCCTTGATGAATCGGTCCATGACACAGTTTCAAAACTGCGTAATAGAAAGAAAGTTTTATCTAGGTGAGATGAATAGACATATCTATCACAAAGCAGTTTCACAGAAAGCTTTTTTCCAGTTTTTATCTAAGGTAATTTCCTTTTTCACCATAGTCGTCCATCTACTACCCAATGTCCCCTGGTAGCTTTTTATCCAAACAGAATTCCCCAATCCTCTATATGAAGAAAAGTATAACTCTGTGAGTGGAATTAACAAGTCACAAAGCAACTCCTCGGAAATCTTCTCTCTAGTATCTATCTGAAGATATTTTCGTTTTCACCATAAGCCTCAAAGTGCTCCCGAGTATCCCTTAGCTGACTAACCTGAAATAGTGTTTGAATACTGCTCAATTAAAACAGAAGATTAACTGTGTGAGTAGACTTCACGTGACCTAGAGCAGTTTCACAGAAAGTTTCCTTCTGGTTTTTATCAGAGGATATTTCTTTTTCTACATATTGTTAAGAGCATTCCCAAATGTCCTTTCTCAGGTTCCACAGAAACAGTGATTTCAAACTGTTCAATCCAAAGAATGATTTAATTCTATAAGATAAATATACACATCACAAAGCAGTTGCTCCGAAGTCTACTCTCCAGTTGCCATCCGAAAACGTTTCCTTTCTCACCACAAGCCTCCGGGCGCCACTTAGTATCCTTTCACAGTATCCTCAAAGAAAGAGTTTCCAAACTGGGCAACGTAGTGTAAGCTTTAACTCTCTAAAATAGTTTCTTGGAATTCTTCTTTCTGGGTTTTATTTCCGGATACTTCACTTTCTGCCATAGTCTTCAATGCGCTGCAAAATATCACTTTTTCAGTTTTACAGGAACAGTGTTCAAACACTGCCTTACGAAAAAAGAGATATAACTCCCTGAGTGGAATGCACACATCACGATGCAGGTTCTCAGAAAGCTTCTCTCCAGTTTTTATCTGAAGATATGTCCTATTCCCCACAGGTCTGAATGTGTTTCCGAATGTCCCTTCACAAATCGGTCCATGACAGTTTCAAAACTGCGTAATAGAAAGGAAGTTTTATCTATGTGATATGAATAGACATATCTATCACAAAGCAGATTCAGAGAACGCTTCTTTCCAGTTTTTGCCTGAGGAGACTCCCTTTTCCACTGTAGCTGTCCATATTCTACCGAGTATCCCCTGATAGCGTTTTCTCCAAATGGGATTCCCCAATTCCCTATGAGAATAAAGGTTTAAATCTGTGAGTGGAGTGCACATGTCACAAAGCAGCTCCTCGGAAATCTTCTCTCTGGTATCTATCTAAAGATATTTCTGTTTTCATTCTAGGCCTCAAAGCGCTCCTGAGTGTCCCTTAGCTGACTAACCTAAAAGAGTGTTAGAATACTGCTCAATGAAAACAGAAGCTTAACGGTGCACGTGGAATTCACATGACCTAGAGCAGTTTCACAGAAAGTTTTCTCCTGGTTTTTATCGGAGGGTATTTCTTTTTCAGTATATTCTTAAGAGTGTTCCTAAATGTCCTTTCTCAGTTTCCACAGAAACAGTGATTTCAAACTGCTCAATCCAAAGAATGATTTAACTCCGTTAGGTGAATAAACACATCACAAAGCAGTTGCTCCAAAGCTTTTCTCCAGTTTTCATCGGAAGACGTTTCCTTTCTCACCACAAGCTTATGGGCGCCTCTAAATATCCCTTCACAGATTCATCAAAGACAGAGTTTCCTAACAGGGCAACATAGTGTAAGATTTACTCCCTGAAATGAATGCACACGTCAGAGGGCACTTTCCTGGAACGTTTCTTTTTGGATTTTATTTCCAGATATTTCACTTTCCGCCATAGTCTTCAACCTGCTGGAAGATATCACTTTTTCAGTGTTACAGGAACAGTGCTCAAACACTGCCTCATGAGAAAAGAGGTATAATGCCCTGTGGAATGCACACATCACAAAGCAGTTTCTCAGAAAGCTTCTCTCCAGTTTTCATCTGAAGATATCTCCTATTTAACCACACGTGTGAATGTGCTTCTGAATGTCCCTTCGCGAATACGTTCGTCACGCAGTTTCAAAACTGTGTAATAGAAAGAAAGTTTTATCTCTGTGAGATGAATAAACATATCTATCACAAAGCAGTTTCACAGAAAGCTTCTTTCCAGTTTTCGTCTGAGGTAACTTCCTTTTTCACCATAGCCATCCATATACTCCTGAATGTCACCTGGTAACGTTTTATTCAAACGGGATTCCACAATCCTGTATGAGAAGAAAGGTTTCACTCTGTGAGTGGAATGCAGACTTCACAAAGCAGCTCCTCGGAAATCATCTCTCCAGTATCTATCTGAAGATAATTCCGTTTTCACCATAAGCCTCAAAGCGCCCCTGAATATCCCTTAGCTGACTAACCGAAAACAGTGTTAGAATACTGGTCAATGAAAACTGATGCTTAACTGTTCGATTGGACCTCACATTACCTAGAGCAGTTTCAGAGAAAGTTTCCTTCTGGTTTTTATCGAAGGGAATTTTTTCTCAGCATATTCCTAAGAGCATTCCGAAATGTTCTTTCTCAGGTTCCACAGAAACAGTGATTTCAAACTGCTCAATCCAAAGAATGATTTAACTCTATGATATGAATACACACATCACAAACAGTTGCTCCGAAATTTTCTCACCAGTTCTCTTCGGAAGTCATTTCCTTTCTCACCACAAGCCTCTGGGCGCCACTTAATATCCCTTCCCAATTTCCTCAAAGACAGAGTTTCCAATTGGGAAATGTAGCGTACGCTTTAACCCTCTGAAATGAATGCACACGTCAGAGAGCAGTTTCTTTTAAAGCATCTTTCTGCATTTTATTTCCGGACATTTCACTGTTCGCCCTTGTCTTCCATGTGTTGCAAAATATCACTTTATCAGTTTTACAGGAACAGTGTTTAAACACATACTTATGAGAAAAGAGGTATAACTCCCTGAATGGAATGCACACATCACAAAGTAGTTTCTCAGAAAGCTTCTCTCCAGTTTTTATCTGGAGATATTTCCCATTTCCCCACAGGCCTGAATGTGCTCCCGAATGTCCCATCGCAAATCCATCCATGACGCAGTTGCAAAACTGAGTAATAGAAAGAATATTCTATCTATGTGAGATGAATAGACATATCTATCACAAAGGAGTTTCACAGAAAACTTCTTTCCAGTTTATATCTAAGGATACTTCCTTTTTCACCATAGCCATCCATATATTCCCGAATATCCCCTTTTACATTTCCTGCAAACGTGATTCCCAAATCCTCTATGAGAAGAAAGGGTTCAGTCTGTGAGTGCAATGCACACGTCACAAAGCAGCTCCACGGAAGTCTTCTCTCCAGTATCTATCTGAAGATATTTCCATTTTCACCGTAAGCCTCCAAACCCTCCCGAATATCCCTTAGCTGACTAACGTAAAACATTGTTAGAGTACGGCTCAATGGTAACAGAAGCTTATCTGTGGCAGTGGACTTCACCTGACCTAGAGCAGTTTCACAGAAATTTCCTTCTGGTTTTTATCGGAGGGTATTTCCTTTTCATCATATTCTTAAGACCATTCCCAAATGTTTTTTTCGTGTTCCACAGAGACAGTGATTTCAAACTGCTCAATCCAAAGAAAGATTTAACTCCATGAGATGAACACACACCCCAGAAAGCAGTAGCTCTGAAAGCTTCTCTCCAGTTTTCATTGGAAGTCCTTTCCTTTCACACCACAATCCTCCAAGCACCACTTAGTATCCCTTCACAGATTCCTCAAAGACAGAGTTTCCAAAATGAGCAACGTAGTGTAAGCCTTAACTCTCTGAAATGAATGAAAACGTCAGAGAGCAATTTCTTGAAATGCTTCTTCCTGGGTTTTATTTCTGAATGTGACACTTTGCACCACAGTCTTCAATGCGTTGCAAAATATTACTTTTTCAGTTTTAGGGGAACAGTGCTCAAACACTGTCTTATGAGAAAAGAGGTGAAATTCCCTGAGTGGAATACCCATATCACAAAGCAGTTTCTCAGGAATCTTCTCTGCGGTTTTTATCTGAATATATTTCCTATTTCCCCACAATCCTGAATGTGCTCCCGAATATGCCTTCACGAATCTGTCCATGACGCAGTTTCAAAGCTGCGTAATAGAAAGAAAGTTTTATCTATGTGAGATGAATAGACATATCTATCATAAAGCAGTTTCACAAAAAGCTTCTTTCCAGTTTTTGTCTGAGAATTTTTCCTTTTTCACCATACCCTTCCATATACTTCCGAATGTCCCTTGGTAGCTTATTCTCCAAACGGGATTCCCCAATCCTCTATAAGAAGAAAAGTATAACTCTTTGAGTGGATTGCACACGTCACAAAGCAGCTTCACGGAAATCTTCTCTCCAGTACCTATGTGAAAGTATTTCCGTTTTCACGTTAAGCCTCAAAGTGCTCCCGAGTATCCCTTGGCTGACTAACTTTAAACAGTGTTAGAATACTGCTCAATGACAACAGAAACTTAACTGTGTGATTGGACTTCACATGACCTACAGCAGTTTCTCAGAAAGTTTTCTTCTGATTTTTATCGGAGGGTATTTCTTTTTCAGCATATTCTTAAGAGTGTTCCAAAATGTCCTTTCACAGGTTCCACAGAAAGAGTATTTTCAAACTGCTCAATCTAAAGAATGATTTAACTCTATGAGATGATTACCCACATCACGAAGCAATTGCTCCAAAATCTTCTCTCCAGTTTTCATCGGAAGAGTTTTCCTTTCTCACCACAAGCCTCTGGGCGCCACTTAATATCCCTTCACAGATTCCTCAAAAACAGAGTTTCCAAACTGGGCAACGTAGAGTAAGCTTTAACTCACTTAAATGAATGAACACGTCACAGAGCAGTTTCTCTTAACGCTTTTATCTGGGTTTTGTTTCAGGATACTTCACTTTTCATCATAGTCTTCAATGCACTGCAAAATATCACTTTTTCATTTTTACAACAACAGTGTATAAACACTGCCTTATGAGTAAAGAGGTATATCTCCCTGAGTGGAATGCACATATTACAAAGCAGTTACTCAGAAAGCTTCTCTCCAGTTTTTATCTGAAGATATCTCATATTTCCCCACAGGCCTGAATGTGCTCCCGAATGTCCCTTCACTAATCCGTCCATGATGCCATTTCAAAACTGCATAATAGAAAGAAAGTTTTATCGATGTGAGATGAAAAGGCATATCTATCACAAAGCAGTTTCACAGAAAGCTTATTCCCAGTTTTGTCTGAGGATATTTCCATTTTCACCATAGCCGTTTATATACTCCCTAATGTCCACTGGTAGCTATTTCTCCAAACGGTATTCCCCAATCCTCTATGAGAAGAAAAGTATAACTCCGTAAGTGTAATGCACACGTCATAAAGCAGCTCCTTGGAAATCTTCTCTCCAGTATCTATCTGAAGATATTTCCGTTTTCACGATAAGCCTCAAAGTTCTCCCAATTATCCCTTAGCTGACTTACTTAAAACAGTGTTAGAATACTGCTCAATGAAAACAGAAGATTAACTGTGCAAGTGGACTTCTCTTGACCTAGAGCAGTTTCAGAGAAAGTTTCCTTCTGTTTTTTATTGGAGGTAGTTCTTTTTCAACACATTCTTATGAGTGTTCCCAAATGTCCTTTCTCAGGTTCCCCAGAACAGTGATTTCAAACTACTCAATCCAAAGAATTATTTAACTCAAAGAGATGAATACACACATCATAAAGCGCTTGCTCCAAACGTTTTTCTCCAGTTTTCACTGGAAGACGTTTCCTTTCTCACCACAACTCTCCAGGTGCCATATCCCTTCACAGATTCCTCAAAGACAGAGTTTCTAAACCGGGCAACGTAGAGTAAGCTATAACTCTCTGAAATGAATGCAGACCACAGAGAGCAGTTTCTTGGAAAGCTTCTTTCTGGGTTTTATTTCCGATATTTCACTTTTCCCTGTAGTTTTCAATGTGCTGCAAAATATAACTTTTTCAGTTTTACAGGAACAGTGTTCAAGCACTGCCTTATGAGAGAAGGGGTATAACTCTCTGAGTGGAATGCACACATCACTAAGCAGTTTCTCAGAAAACTTCTGTCCAGTATTTATCAGAAGATATTTCCTTTTTCTCCACAGGCCTGAATGTGCCTCCCAATTTCCCTTCGGGAATTTGTCCATGACACAGTTTCAAAACTGCGTAATAAAAAGTTATATCTATGTGAGCTGAATAGACATATCTATCACAAAGCAGTTTCACAGAATGATTCTTTCCAGTTTTTGTCTGAGAAAACCTACTTTTTCACCATAGCTCTCCATATACTTCCCAATGACCCTGATAGCATTTTATCCAAAGAGAATTCCCCAATCCTCTAACAGAGGAAAAGTATAACTTTGTGAGTGGAATGCACACCTCACAAAGCAGCTCTGTGGAATTCTTCTCCCCAGTGTCTATCTGAAGATATTTCCTATTTCACCATAAGCCTCAAAGCGCTCCCGAATATCCCTTAGCTAACTAACCTAAAACAGTGTTAGAATACTGCTCAATGATAACAGAAGCTTAACTGTGCGAGTGGAATTCATGTGAGTTAGAGCAGTTTCACAGAATGTTTCCTTGTGGTTACTATCGGAGGGTTTTTTTTCCAGCATATTCTTAAAAGCGTTCCCAAACGTCCTTTCTCAGGTTCCACAGAAACAGTGATTTCAAACTGCTCAATCCAAAGAATGATTTAACTCTATGTGATGAATGCACACATCACAAAACAGTTCTTCCGAAAACTTCTGTCCAGTTTTCAGTGTAAGACGTTTCCTTTATCACCGCAAGCTGCCAGGGGCCATTTAATATCCCTTCCCAGATTCCTCAAAGACAGAGTTTCCAAACTGAGTAACGAAGTGTAAGTTTTAACGCTCTGAAATGAATGCATACGTCAGAGAGTCGTTTCTTGGAACGCTTCTTTCTGAGTTTTATTTCCGGATATTTCAATTTTTGACATAGTCTTCAATGCATTTCAAATTATCACCATTTCCGTTTTATAGGAACAGTGTTCAGACACTGCCTTCTGAGAAAAGAAGTATATCTCCTGAGTTGAATGCACACTTCAAAAAGTAGTTTCTCAGAAAGTTTCTCTCCAGTTTTTATCTGTTGATATTTCCTATTCCCCCAGGCCTGAATGTGCTCCCGAATGTCCCTCCTCGAATCTGTCCAAGACGCAGTTTCAAAACTGCATAATAAAGAGAAAGTTTTACCTATGTGAGATGAATAGACATATCTATCACACAGCAGTTTCACAGTAAGCTTCTTTCCAGACTTTGTCTGAGGATACTTCCTTTTTCACCATAGCCATTCATATACTCCCGGATATCCCCCAGTAGCTTTTTATCCAAACGGGATTCCCCAATCCTCTATGAGAGGAAAAGTAGAAGAAGCTTAAATTTGCAAGTGGACTTCACGTGACCTACAGCAGTTTCACAGAAAGTTTCCTTCTGGTTTTTATTGAAGGGTATTTCTTTTTCAGCATATTCTTAAGAGCGCTCCCAAATGTCATTTTTAGGTTCCAGAGAAACAGTGATTTCAAACTGCTCAATTGAAAGAATGATTTAACTCTATGAGATGAACACACACATCACAAAGCAGTTGCTCCGAAAGTTTCTCTCCACTTCTCATCGGAAGACGTTTCGTTTCTCACCACAAGCCTCCGGGTGCCACTTAATATCCCTTAACAGATTCCTCAAAGACAGAGTTTCCAAACTGGCCATCATACTGTAAGCTTTAATTCTCTGAAGTGAATGCACATGTCAGAGAGCAGTTTCTTGGAATGCTTCTTTCTGAGTTACATTTCAGAATCTGTAACTTTTCTCCATTGTCTTCAAGGCACTGCAAAATATCATTTTTCAGTTTTACAGGAGCAGTGTTCAAACATTGCATTGTGAGAAAAGAGGTATAACTCGCTGAGTGGAATACACACATCACAAAGCAGTTTCTCAGAAAGCTTCTCTCCAGTTTTTATCTGAAGTTATCTCCTATTCCCACCAGGCCTGAATGTGCTCTCGAATGTCCCTTTGTGCATCCCTCCTTGATGCCATTTCAAAACTGCGTATTAGAAAGGAGTTTTATCTATATGCAATGAATAGACATATCTATCACAAAGCAGTTTCACAGAAAGATTCTTTCCAGTTTTTGTCTGAGGATACTTCCTTTTTGACCATAGTCGTCCATATACTCCCGAATGTCCCCTCGTAGCGTTTTCTCCAAACGGGATTTCCGAATCCTCTATTGGAAGAAAGGTATAACTCTGTGAGTGGAATGCACACATCACAAAGCAGCTCCTCGGAAATCTTCTCTCCAGTATATATCCGAAGATATTTCTGTTTTCACCGTAAGCCTCAAAGCGCTATCGATTATGCCATAGCTGGTTAACCTAAAACAGTATTAGAATACTGTTCAATGAAAACAGAAGCTTAATTGTGCGAGTGGACTTCATGTCACATAGAGCAGTTTCACAGAAAGTTTCCTTCTGGTTTTTATTGGAGGGTTTTTCTTTTTCAGCATAATCTTAAGAGCGTTCCCAAATGTCCTTTCTCAGTTTCCACAGAAACTGTGATTTCAAACTTCTCAATCCAAAGAATGATGTAACTCTATGAGATTAATATACAGATCACAAAGCAGTTGCTCTGAAATTTTCTCTCCAGTTTTCATTGGAAGACATTTCCTTTCTCACCACAAGCCTCCGGGCGACACTTAATATCCCTTGACAGAATCCTCAAAGACAGAGCTTCCAAGCTGGGCTACGTAGTGTATGCTTTAACCCTCTGAAATGAATGCACACGTCAGAGAACAATTTCTTGGAGGGCTTTTTTCTGGGTTTTATTTCAGGATATTTCACTTTTTGCCATACTCTTCAATGCGCTGTCAAATATCACTTTTTCAGTTTTACAGGACAGTGTTCAAACACGGGCTTATGAGAAAAGAGGCATAACTCCGAGTGAAATGCACCCATCACAACGCAGTTTCTCAGCAACATCTCTCCAGTTTTATCTGAAGATATCTCCTACTACCCTGCAGATGTGAATGTGCTCCCGAATGCCCCTTCGCAAATACGTCCATGACGCAGTTTCAAAAGTGCGTAATAGAAAGAAAGTTTTATCTATGTGAGATGAATAGACATATCTATCACAAAGCAATTCACAGAAAGCTTCTTTCCAGTTTTTGTCTGAGGATATGTCTTTTTTCAACTCAGCTGTCCATATACTCCCAAATCTCCCCTGGTAGCTTTCTCTCCATATGAGATTCCCCAATCCTCTATGAGAAGAAAAGTTTAACTCTCTGAGTGGAATGCACACGTCACAAACCAGCTCCTCGGAAATCTTCTCTCCAGTATCTGTCTGAAGAGATTTCCGTTTTCACCATAAGCCTCAAAGTGTTCCCGAGTATCCCTTAGCTGATTAACCTAAAACAGTGTTAGAATACCGCTCAATGAAAACAGAAGCTTAATTGTGCGAGTGGACTTCACTTGATGTAGAGCAGTTTCACAGAAAGATTCCTTCTGGTTTTTATTGGAGGGTATTTCTTTTTCAGCATATTCTTAAGAGCATTCCCAAATGTCCTTTCTCAGGTTCCACTGAAACACTGATTTCAAACTGCTCAATCCAGAGAATGATTTAACTCATGAGAGGAACACATACACCACAAAGCAGTAGCTCCGATAGCTTCTCTCCAGTTTTGATCAGAAGACGTTTCCTTTCTTACCACAACTCTTCAGGAGCCACTTAATATCCCTTCACAGATTCCTCAAAGACAGAGTTTCCAAACTGGGCAATGTAGAGTAAGCTATAACTCTCTGAAAAGAATGCACACGTCAGAGAGCAGTTTCTTGGAAAGCTTCTTTCTGGGTTTTATTTCTGGATATTTCACTTTTCCCTATAGTTTTCAATGTGCTGCAAAATATCACTTTTTCAGTTTTACAGGAACAGTGTTCAAACACTGCCTTATGAGAGAAGGGGTGTAACTCCCTGAGTTGAATGCACACATCACAAAGAAGTTTCTCAGAAAGCTTCTCTCCAGTATATATCAGAAGATATTTCCTATTACCCCACAGGCCTGAATGTGTCTCTGAATGTTCCATCGCGAATCTGTCCATGATGCTGTTTCAAATCTGCGTAATGTAAGAAAGTTTCATCAGTGTGAGATGAATAGACATATCGATCACAAAGCAATTCACAGAAAGATTCTTTCCAGTTTTAGTCTGTGAATACTTCCTTTTTCACCATAGCCGTCCATATACTCCTGAATGTCCCCTGATAAGGTTTTCTCCAAACAGGATTCCCCAATCCTCTATGACAAGAAAGGTATAACTCCGTGAGTGGAATGCACACTTCATGAAGCAGCTCCTTGGAAATCTTCTCTCCAGTATCTGTCTGAAGATAATTCCGTTTTCATGGTAAGCCTGAAAGCACTCCCATATATCCCTTAGCTGACTAACCAAAAGCAGTGTTACAATACTGCTCAATGTAAACAGATGATTAACTGTGTGAGTGGACTTCACGTGGCCTAGAGCAGTTTCACAGACCGTTTCCCTCTGGTTTTTATCGGAGGGTATTTCTTTTTCAACATATTCTTAAGGGCATTCACAAATATCCTTTCTCAGGATCCACAGAAACAGGCATTTCAAATTGTTCAATTGAAAGAATGATTTAACTCAAAGAAATGAATACACACATGACAAAGCAGTTGCTCCAAAAGCTTATCTCCAGTTTTCATTGAAAGGCGTTTCCTTTCTCACCAAAAGCCTCTGGGCGCCACTTAATATCCCTTCACAGATTCCTCAAAGACAGAGTTTCCAAACTGGGCAACGTAGTGTAAGCTTTAACTCTCTGAAATGAATGCACATGTCAGAGAGCAGTTTCTCCGGATATTTCACTTTTTGCCATAGTCTTCAATGCGCTGCAAAATGTCACTTTTTCAGTTTTACAGCAACAGTGTTCAAACACTACCTTATAAGAAAAGAGGTATAACACCCTGAGTGGTATGCACACATCACAAAGCAGTTTCTCAGAAAGCTTCTCTACAGTTTTTATCTGGAGATATTTCCTATTTCCCCACAGGACTGAATGTGCTCCCAAATGTCCCTTCGTGAATCTGTCCATGATGCAGTTTCAAAACTGTGTAATATAAAGAAAGTTTTATCTATGTGAGTAGAAAAGACATATGTATCACAAAGCAGTTTCACAGAAAACTTCTTTCCAGTTTTTGTCTTTGGATACTTCCTTTTTCACCATAGCCATCCATATACTCCCGAATGTCCCCTGGTAGCTTTTTCTCCAAACAGGATTCTGCAATCCTCTGTGAGAAGAAAAGTATAACGCTGTGAGTGGAATGTACACGTCACAAAGCAGCTCCTCGGAAATCTTCTCTCCAGTATCAATCTGAAGATATTTCCATTTTCACCATAAGCCTCAAAGTGCTGCCGAGTATCCCTTAGCTGACTAATCTAAAACAGTGTTAGAATACTGCTCAATGAAAACAGAAGCTTAACAGTGGTATTGGAATTCACATGACCTAGAGCAGTTTCACTGAAAGGTTTCTTGTGGTTTTTATTGGAGGGTATTATTTTTCAGCATATTCTTAAGAGCTTTCCCAAATGTCCTTTCTCAGGTTCCACAGAAACAGTGATTTCAAACTGTTCAATCCAAAGTGTGATTTAATACTATGAGATGAATAAACACATCAGAAAGCAGTTGATTGGAAAGCTTTTCTCCAGTTTTCATCGGAAGACGTTTCCTGTCTCACCACAAGACTCCGGGCAACACTAAATATCATTTCACAGATTCCTCAAAGACAGAGATTCCAAACTGGGCAATGTTGTGTAAGATCTAACTCTCTGAAATGAATGCACACGTCAGAGTGCAGTTTCTTGGAATGCTTCTTTCTGGGTTTTATTTCCAGATATTACACTTTTCGCCATAGTCTTCAATGTGCTGCAAAATATCACTTTTTCAGTTTTACAGGAACAGTGTTCAAACACTGTCGTATGAGAAAAGAGGTATAACTCCCTGAGTGGAATGCACACATCACAAAGCAGTTTTCAGAAAACTTCCCTCCAGTTTTTATCTGAAGATATCTCCTATTTCCCCGCAGGCCTGAATGTGCTCCTGAATGTCTCTTCACGAATCCATCCATGACACAGTCTCAAAACTGGGTAATAGAAAGAAAGTTTTATCTATGTGAGATGAATAGACATATCTAGCACAAAGCAGTTTCACAGAAAGTTTCTTTCCAGTTTTTGTCAGAGGATACTTCCCTTTTCACCATAGCCATCCACATACTGAGGAATGTCCCCTGGTAGCATTTTCTGCAAATGGGATTCCCCGATCCTCTAAGAGAAGAAATGTAAAATTCTGTGAGTGGATTGCAGGCATCAAAAAGCAGCTATTCGAAAATCTTCTCTCCAGTATATATCTGAAGATATTTTCGATTTCACCATAAGACTCAAAGTGCACCCAAGTATCCCTCAGCTGACTAATCTAAAGCAGTGTAGAATACTGCCAATGAAACAGAGCTTAACTGTGCGAGTGGAAATCACGTGACCTAGATCAGTTTCAGAGAAAGTTTCCTTCCAGTTTTCATTGGGGGGTATTTCTTTTTCAGCATATTCTTGAGAGCATTCCCAAATGTCCTTTCTCAGGTTCCACAGAAACAGTGATTTCAAACTGCTCAATCCAAAGAATGATTTAACTCTATGAGATGAATACACACATCACAAAGCAGTTATCTGAAAGCTTCTCTCCAGTTTTCATCGGAAGACATTTCCTTTCTCACCACATGCCTCCAGGCGCCACATAATATCCCTTTCCAGATTCCTCAAAGACAGATTTTCCAGACTGGGCTACGTAGTGTAAGTTTTAACTCTCTGAAATGAAGGCACACGTCAGAGAGCCGTTTCTTGGAAAGCTTCTTTTTGGGTTTTCTTTCAAGATAATTCACTTTTCACCATAATCTTCAATGCTCTGCCAAATATCACTTTTTCAGTTTTACAGGAGCAGTGTTCAAACACTGCCTTATGAGAAAAGAGGTATAACACCCTGAGTGGAATGCACACATCACAAAGCAGTTTCTCAAAAGCTTCCCTCAGTTTTTATCTGAAGATATTTCTGCTTTCACCATAAGCCTCAAAGCCCTCCCGAGTATCCCTTAGCTGACTCACCTGAAACAGTGTGAGGATACTGCTCAATGAAAACAGAAGCTTAACTGTGCAAATGGACTTCAACTGACCTAGAGCAGTTTCACAGAAGGTTTCCTTCTGGTTTTTATCAGAGGCTATTTCTTTTTCAGTAAAATCTTTAGAGAATTCCCAAATGTCCTTTCTCATTTTCCACAGAAACAGTGATTTCAAATTGCTCAATCTAAAGAAAGATTTATCTCTACGAGATGAATATGCACAATTCAAAGCAGTTGCTCCGAAAACTTCTCTCTAGTTTTCATTGGAAGACGTTTGCTTTCTCACCACAAGCCAGTGGGTGCCACTTAAAATTCCTTCCCAGATTTCTCAAAGACAGAGTTTCCAAACTGGACAACATAGTGGAAATTTTAACTCTCTGAAATGAATGCACACGTCAGAGAGCAGTTTCTTGGAATGCTTCTTTCTGGGTTTTATTTCAGGATATTTCATTTTTCACCATAGTCTTCAATGCGCTGCAGAATATCACTTGTTCAGGTTTACAGGAACAGTGTCCAAACACTGTCTTCTGAGAAAAATAGTATAACTCCCTGAGAGGAATGCACACATCAAAAAGCAGTTTGTAAGAAAACTTCTCTCCAGTTTTTATCTGAAGATATCTCCTATTGCCCCACAGGCCTGAATGTGCTCCCGAATATCCCTTCGTGAATCCATCCACGAAAAGTCTCAAAACTGGGTAATACAAAGAAAGTTTTATCTGTATGAGATGAATAGACATATCTATCACAAAGCACTGTCACTGAAAGCTTCTTTCCAGTTTTTGTCTTAGGATACTTCCTCTTTCACCATAGCCAGCCATATAATCCTGAACGTCCCCTAGTAGCTTTTTCTCCAAACGGGATGCCCCAATCCTCTATGAGAAGAAAATTATAACTTAGTGAGTGGAATGCACACGTCACAAAGCAGCTCCTCGGATATTTTCTCTCTAGTATCTATCTGAAGATATTTCCGTTTTCACTGAAACCTCAAAGTGCTCCCGAGTATCCCCAGGCTGACTAAGCTAAAACAGTGTTAGAATACTGCCCAATGAAAACAGAAGCTTAACTATGTGAGTGGAATTCTCCTGACCTAGAGCAGTTTCTGAGAACGTTTCCTTCTGGTTTTTATCGGAGGGCATTTCTTTTTCAGCATATTCTTAAGAGCGTTCCCAAATGTCCCTTGTCAGGTTCCACAGAAACAGTGATTTCAAACTGCTCAATCCAAAGAATGATTTAACTCTATGAGACGAATACACACATCACAAAGCAGTTGCTCCGAAAGCTTTTCTCCATTTTCCATCAGAAGACGTTTCCTTTCTCAACACAACCCTATGGGTGCCACCAAATATCCCTTCACAGATTCCTCAAAGACAGAGTTTCCTAACTGGGCAACATAGTCTAAGCTTTAACTCTCTCAATTGAATGCACACGCCTGGAGAGCAGTTTCTTGGAAAGTTTCTTTCTGTTTTTCTTTTCCGGATTTTACACTTTTCACCATAGTCTTCAATGCACTGAAAAATATCACTTTTTCAGTTTTACAGGAACAGTGCTCCAACACAGCCTTATGAGAAAAAAGGTATAACGCCCTGTGGAATGCACACATCACAACGCAGTTTCTCAGAAAGCTTCTCTCCAGTTTTTATCTGAAGGTATCTCCTATTTAACCTCAAGCGTGAATGTGCTCGAGAATGGCCCTTTGCAAATCCGTCCATTACACAGTTTCAACCTGCGCAATAGAAAGAAAGTTTTCTCTCTGTGAGATGAATAGACATATCTATCATAAAGCAGTTTCACAGAAAGCTTCTTTACAGTTTTTGTCTGAAGATACTTTCTTTTTCACCATAGCCATCCATGTACTCCCAAATGTCCCATGGTAGCTTATTCTCCAAATGGGATTCCCCAATCCTCTATGAGAAGAAAAGTATAACTCTGTGAGTGGAATGCACATGTCACAAAGCAGCTCCTAGGAAATCTTCTCTCCAGTATCTATCTGAAGATATTTCCGTTTTCAGGATAAGCCTCAAAGCACTCCCGAGTATCTCTTAGCTGACTAACCTAAAACAGTGTTAGAATTCTTATTAATGAAAACAGAAGCTTACCTCTACGAGTGGACTTCACGTGAACTAGAGCAGTTTCACAGAAAGTTTCCTTCTGGCTTTTATCGGAGAGTATTTCTTTTTCAGCATATTTTGAAGAGCGTTCCCAAATGTCCCTTCTCAGGTTCCACAGAAACAGTGATTTCAAACTGCTCAATCCAAAGAATGATTTAACTCTATGAGATGAATACACACATCACAAAGCAGTTGCTCCGAAAGCTTCTCTCCAGTTTTCATGGGAAGATGTTTCCTTTCTCAACAGAAGCCTCCGGGCACCACATAATATCCCTTCCCAGATTCCGCAAAGACAGAGTTTCCAAATTGGGCAGTAGAATGTAAGCTTTAACTCTCTGAAATGAACGCACACGTCAGAGAACAGTTTCTTGGAAGATTTCTTTCTGAGTTTTATTTCAAGATATTTCACTTTTTGCCATAGTCTTCAATGCGCTGCAAAATATCATCTTTTCAGTTTTACTGGAACAGTGTTCAGACACTGCCTTATGAGAAAAGAGGTATAACTCCCTTAGTGGAATGCACCCATAACAAAGCAGTTTCTCAGAAAGCTTCTCTCCAATTTTTATCTGAAGATATCTCCTTTTTCACCACAGGCCTGAATGTACTCCCAAATGCCCATTCGCGAATCCGTCCATGATGAGTTTCAAAAGTGCGAAATACAAAGAAAGTTTCATCTATGTGAGATGAATAGACATATCTATCACAAAGCAATTCACAGAAAGCTTCTTTACAGTTTTTTTTTGAGTATACTTCCTTTTTCACTGTAGTCGTGCATATACTCCCAAATGTACCCTTTTGTTGTTTTCTGCAAACGGGATTCCTCTGTCCTCTATGAGAAGAAAGGTATAACTCTGTGAGTGGAATGCGCACCTCCCAATGCAGCTCCACGGAAATCTTTTATCCAGTATCTATATGAAGATATTTCCATTTTCACCATAAGCCTCAAAGCTCTCCCAAGTATCCCTTAGCTGACTAACCTAAAACAGTGATAGAACACTGCCCAATAAAAGCAGAAGCTAAACTGTGCGAGTGGAATTCACATGACCTAGAGTAGTTTCCATGAAAGTTTCCTTCTGGTTTAAATCGGAGGGTATTACTTTTTCAGCATATTCTTAGGAGCGTTCCCAAATGTCCTTTCTCAGGTTCCACAGAAACAGTGAATTCAAACTTCTCTATCCAAAGAATGATTTAACTGTATGAGATGAATACACACATCAGAAAGCAGTTGCTCTGAAAGCTTCTCTCCATTTTTCACCAGAAGAAGATTCCTTCCTCACTGCAAGCCTCCAGGCACCACTTAATATCCCTTCACAGATTCCTCAAAGACCGAGTTTTCAAACTGGACAATGTAGTGTAATCTTTAACTCTCAGAAATGAATGCACACGTCAGAGAGCAGTTTCTTGGAATGCTTCTTTCTGGGTTTTATTTCAGGATATTTCACTTCTCGCCATAGTCTTCAATGCAGTGCAAAATATCACATATTCAGTTTTACAGGAACAGTGTTCAAACACTGCCTTATGAGAAAACCGGTATAGCTCCCTGAGTAGAATGCACATATTACAAAGCAGTTTCTCAGAAAGTTTCTCTCCAGTTTTTATCTGAAGATATCTCCTATTTCCCCAAAGACCTGAATGTGCTCCCGAATGTCGCTTCGTGAATCTGTCATTGGCTCAGTTTCAAAACTGCACAATAGAAAGAAAGTTTTATCCCCACTAGATGAATAGATATATCTATCACAAAGCTGTTTCACAGAAAGCTTCTTTCCCATTTTTGTCTGAGGATACTTCTCTTTCACCATAGCCATCCATATACTCCCGAATGTACCCTGGTAGCGTTTTCTCCAAAAGGGATTACCCAATCCTCTATGAGAACAAAAGTATAATTGTATGAGTGGAATGCACACGTCACAATACTGCCCCTCGGAAATCTTCTCTCCTGTTTCTATCTGAAGATATTTGCGTTTACACCGTAAGCCTAAAGCGTTCCCGAGTATCCATTACCTGACTGACTGAAACAGTGTTAGAATAATGATCAATGAAAACAGTAGCTTAACTGTGCGAGTGGAATTCATGTGATCAAGAGCAGATTCACAGAAAGTTTCTTCCTGGTTTTTAGTGGAGGGTATTCCTTTTTCAGCATATTCTTTGGAGCGTTACCAAATGTCCTTTCTCAGGTTCCACAGAAATAGTGGTTTTGAAATTGCTGAATCCAAAGAATGATTTAACTCTATGAGATGAATACACACATTACAAACCAGTTGCTCCGAAAGCTACTCTCCAGTTCTCATCGGAAGATGTTTCCTTTCTCATCACAAGCCTCCGGGCACCACTTCATATCCCTTCACAGATTCCTCAAAGACAGAGTTTCCAAACCAAGCAACATAGTGTAAGCTTTAACTCTCTGAAATGAATGCACACGTCAGAGAGCAGTTTCTTGGAACACTTCTTTCTGGGTTTTATTTCAGGATATTTCATTTTTCTCCATAGTCTTCATTGCTCTGCCATATGTCACTTTTTCAGTTTTACAGGAACAGTGTTCAAACACTGCCTTATGAGAAAAGAGGTATAACTCCCTGAGTGGAATGCACACATCACAAACCTTTTTCTCAGAAAGCTTCTATCCGGTTTTTATGTGGAGATATCTCCTATTTCCCCCACAGTCATGAATGTGCTCCCAAATATCCCCTTGGGAATCCGTCCCTGATGCTGTTTCAAAACTGTCTAATAGAAAGAAAATATTGTCTATGTGAGATAAATAGACTTATCTATCACAAAGCAGTTTCAGAGACACATTCTTTCCAGTTTTTGTCTGAGAATACTTCCTTTTTCACCATAGCCATCCATGTACACCCGAATTTCCCCTGGTAGCTGTTACTCCAAACGGGATTACCCAATCCTCTATGAGAACAAAAGTATAACTATGTGAGTGGAATGCACACATCACAAAGCAGCTCCTCGGAATTCTTCTCTCCAGTATCTACATGAAGATATTTAAGCTTTCAACGTAAGCCTCAAAGCGCTCCCATGTATCCCTTAGGTGACTAACCTAAAACAGAGTTAGAATTCTGCCCAATGAAGATAGAAGATCTAGAGCAGTTTCACAGAAAGTGAATGACCTAGAGCACTTTCACAGAAAGTTTCCTTCTGGTTTTTATTGCAGGGTATTTCTTTTTCAGCATATTCTTAAGAGCGCTTCCAAATATCCTTTCTCAGGTTCCACAGAAACAGTGATTTGAAAATGCTCAATCCAAAGAATGATTTAACTCTATGAGATGAATACACACAGCACAAATCAGTTGCTCCAAAAGCTTCTCTCCAGTTTTCATTGGAAATCATTTACTTTCTCACAGCAAGCCTCCGGACGCCAGTTAATAACCCTGCACAGATTCCTCAAAGATGGAGTTTCCAAACTGGTCAATATAGTGTAAGCTTTAACTCCCTGAAATGAATGCACACGTCAGGGAGCAGTTTCGTGGAACCCTTCTGTCTGGGTTTTATTTCGGGATATTTCACTTTTCGCCACAGCCTTCAATACGCTGCAAAGTATCACCTTTTCAGTTTCACAGGAACAGTGTTCAAACACTGCGTTATCAGAAAAGAAGTGTAACTCCCTGAGTGGAATATACACATCACAAAGCTGTTTCTCAGAAAGCTTTTCTCCAGTATTTATCTGAAGATATCTCCTATTTTCCACAGGCCGGAATGTACTCCCGAATGTCCCTTCCTGAATCCATCCAAGATGCAATTTCAAAACTGCATAATTGAAAGAAAGTTTTATCTATGTGAGATGTATAAACATACCTTTCACAAAGCAGTTTCACAGAAAGCTTCTTTCCAGTTTTTGTCTGAGGTTACTTCCTTTTTCACCATAGCCATTCTTACACTCCTGAATGCTGCCTGTTACCTTTTTCTCTAAAAAGGATTCCTCAATCCTCTATGAGAATAAAAGTATAACTCTGTGAGTGGAATGCACACGTCACAAAACAGCTCCTCGGAAATCTTCTCTCCAGTGTCTATCTGAAGATATGTCCATTTTCACCATAAGCCTCAAAGTGGTCCCAAGTGTCCCTTAGCTGACTAACCTAAAACAGTGTTAGAATACTTCTCAAGGAAAACAGAAGTTTAACTGTGTGAGTGGAAATCACGTGACCTAGAACAGTGTCACAGAAAATTTCCTTCTGGTTTTTATTGGAGGGTATTTCTTTTTCAGCATATTCTTAAGAGGGTTCCTAAAAGTCCTTTCTCAAGTTCCACAGAAACAGTGATTTCAAACTTCTCAACCCAAAGAATGACTTAAATCTATGAGATGAATACACACATCACAAATCAGTTGCTGGGAAAGTTTCTCTCAAGTTTTCATGGGAAGACGTTTCCTTTCTCACCACAAGCCTCCGGGCTGAACTTAATATCCCTTCCCAGATTCCTCAAAGACAGAGTTTCCAAACTGGGCAATGTAGTGTAAGCTTTAACTCTCTGAAATGAATGCACACGTCAGAGAGCAGTTTCTTGAAAGGCTTCTTTCTGGGTTTTATTTCTGGACATTTCACTTTTCGCCATAGTCTTCAATGTGCTGCAAAATATCACTTTTTCAGTTTTACAGGAACAGTGATCAAACACTGCCTTACGAGAAAAGAGGTATATCTCCCTGAATGGAATGCACACATCAGAAAGCAGTTTTGCAGTATGCTTCTATCCAGTTTTTATCTGGAGATATCTCCTGTTTCCCCACAGGCCTGAATTTGCTCCCCAAAGTCCCTCCACAAATCCGTCCATGACGCAGTTTCAAAACTGCATAAGAGAAAGAAAGTTTTATCTATGTAAGATGAATAAACATATCAATCACAAGGCACTTTCACAGAAAACTTCTTTCCAGTTTTTGTCTGAGGATACTTCCTTTTTCACCATAGCCGTCCATATACTCCCGAATGTCCCCTGGTAGCGTTTTCTTGAAACGAGATTTCTCAATCCTCTATGAGAAGAAAAGTATAACTCTGCGAGTGTAATGCACACGTCACAAGGCAGCTCCTCAGAAATCTCCTCTCCAGTACTTATCTGAAGATATTTGCATTTTCACCATAAGCCTCAAAGAACTCCAGTGTATCCCTTAGTTGACTAACTTAAAACAGTGTTTGAATACTGCTCAATAAAAACCGAGGTTTAACTGTGCGAATGGAATTCATGTGACCTAGAGCAGTTTCAAAGGAAGTTTCCTTCTGGTTTTTATCAGAGGGTATTAATTTTTCACCATATTCTTAAGAGTGTTCCCAAATGTCCTTTCTCAGGTTCCACAGAAACAATGATTTCAAACTTCTTTATCCAAAGAATGATTTAACTCTATGAGGTAAATACACACTTCACAAAGCAGTTGCTCGGAAAGATTCTCTCCAGTTTTCACCGGAAGAAGTTTCCACCTCAGCACAAGCCTCCGGGCACCACTTAATATCCCTTCACAGATTCCTCAAAGACAGAGTTTCCAAACTGGGCAACGTAGGGTAAGCTTTAACTCTCTGAAATGAATGCACTCGTCAGAGAGCAGATTCTTGGAACTATTCTTTCTGGGTTTTATTTCCGGATATTTCACTTTTCGCCATAGTGTTCAATGCGCTGCAAAATATCACTTTTTCAGTTTTACAGGAACAGTGTTCAAACACTGCCTTATGAGAAAAGAGGTATAACTCCCTGAGTGGAATGCACACATCACAAAGCAGTTTCTCAGAAAGCTTCCCTCCAGTATTTATCAGAAGATATTTCCTATTTCCCCACTGGCCTGAATGTGTCTCCGAATGTCCCTTCGCAAATCCGTCCATGACATAGTATCAAATCTGCATAATGAAAGAAAATTTCATCTATGTGAGATGAATAGACATATCTATCACAAAATAGCTTTATAGAAAGCTTCCTTCCAGTTTTCGTCTGAGGGTACTGCCATTTTCACCATAGCCGTCCATACACTCCTGAATTTCCCCTGGTAGCTTTATCTACAAACGGGATTTCCCCAATCCTCTAGGAGAAGAAATGTATAACTCTGGGAGTGGAATGCACACATCACAAAGGAGCTCCTTGGCAATCTTCTCTCTAGTATCTATCCTAAGATATTTCCGTTTTCAGCGTAAGCCTCAAAGCGCTCCTGAGTATCCCTTAGCTGACTAATCTAAAACAGTGGGAGAATACTGTTCAATGAAAACGGAAGCATAACTGTGCGAAAGGAATTCATGTGACATAGAGCAGTTTCACAGAAATTTTCCTTCTGGTTTTTATCGGAGGGTAGTACTTTTTCAGCATATTCTTAAGAGGGTTCACAAATGTCTTTTCTCAGGTTCCACAGAAACACTGATTTCAAACTGCTCAATCCAAAGAATGTTTTAACTCTGTGAGATGAATACACACATCCAAACCAGTTGCTCTGAAAGCTTCTCTCCAGTTTTCATCGGAAGATGTTTCCTTTCTCAGAACAAGCCTCTGGGCACCACTTAATATCTTTTCACAGATTCCTCAAAGACAGTTTCCAAACTGGACAACGTGGTGTAAGATTTTACTCTCTGAAATGAATGCACACGTCAGAGATCAGTTTCTTGAAATGGTTCTTTTTGTGTTTCATTTCAGGATATTTCACTTTTCGCCATCATCTTCAATGCACTTCAGAATATCACTTTTTCAGTTTTGCAGGAACAGTGTTCAAAAACTGCCTTACAAGAAAAGAGGTATAACTCCCTGAGTGGAATGCACACACCACAAAGCAGTTTCTCAGAAAGCTTCTCTCCAGTTTTTATCTGCAGATATCTCCTTTTTCCCAACAGGCCTGAATGTGCTCCCCAGTGTCCCTTTGCAAATCCGTGCATGACGCAGTTTCAAAGCTGCGTAATAGGAAGAAGGTTTTATCTATGTGAGATGAAAAGACATATTTATCACAAAGCAGTTTCACAGAGAGCTTTTTTCTAGTTTTTGTTGGCGAATATTTCCTTTTTCAGCATAGCCATGCATATACTATCAAATGTCCCCTGGTAGTGTTTACTGAAAATGGGATTCCCCAATCCTCTATGAGAAGAAAAGTGTAACTCTATGAGTGTAATGCACACGTCACAAAGCAGCTCCTCGGAAATCTTCTCTCCAGTAACTATCTGAAGATATTTCTGTTTTCACTGTAAGCCTCAAAGCGCTCCCAAATATCCCTTAGCTGAGTAACCTAAAACAGTGTTAGAATACTGCTCCATGAAAACAGAAGCATAACTCCACGAGTGGACTTCACGTGACCTAGAGCAGTTTCACAGACAGTTTACTTCTGGTTTTTATTGGAGGGTATTTCTTTTTCAGCATATTCTTAAGAGTGTTCCCAAATGTCCTTTCTCAGGTTCCACAGAAACAGTGATTTCAAACTTCTCAATACAAAGAATGATTTAACTCTCTGAGATGGATACACACATCACAAACCAGGTTCTCCCAAAGCTTCTCTCCATTTTTCATTGGAAGACGTTTCTTTTCTCACCGCAAGCATTCAGGCACCACTTAATATCCCTTCCCAGATTACTCAGAGACAGAGTTTCCAAACTAGGCAACGTAGTGTCAGCTTTAACTCTCTGAAATGAATGCACACGCCAGAGAGAAGTTTCTTGGAATGTTGCTTTCTGTGTTTTATTCCCGGATATTTCACTTTTCGCCATATTCTTCAAAGCACTGCAAAATATCCCTTTTTCAGATTTACAGGAACAGTGTTCAAACACTGCCTTACGGAAAAGACTTGTAACTCTCTGGGTGGAATTCACACATCACAAAGCAGTTTCTCTGAAAGCTTCTCTCCAGTTTTTATTTGGAGATATTTCCTATTTCCCCACAAGCCTTAATGTGCTCCCAAATGTCTGTTCGGGAATCTGTCCATGACGCAGTTTGAAAACTGTGTAATAGAAAGAAAGATTTATGTAAGTGAGATGAATAGACATATCTATTACAAAGCCATTTCAGAGAACGCTTCTTTCCAGTTTTTATCTGAGGATACTTCCTTTCTCACCATTGCAGTCTGTATACACCTGAATGTTCCCTGGTAGCGTTTTCTCCAAACGGGATTCCCCAATCCTCTATGAGAAGAAAGGTTTCACTCTGTGAGTGGAAAGTACACATCACAAAGCACCTCCTCGGAAATCTTCTCTCCAGTATCTATCTGAAGATATTTCCAGTTTCACCGTAAGCCTCAAAGCGCTCTCGAGTATCCCTTAGATGACTAACCTAAAATAGTGTTAGAATACTGCTAAATGAAAACAGAAGCTTAACTGTGCGAATGGAATTCACGTGACCTAGAGCAGTTTCACAGAAAGTTTCCTTCTGGTTTTTATTGGAAGGTATTTCTTTTTCAGCATATTCTTAAGAGTGTTCCCAAATGTCCTTTCTCAGGTTCCACAGAAACAGTGATTTCAATCTGCCCAATCCAAAGAATGGTTTAACTCTATGAGATAAATACACACATCACAAAGCAGTTGCTCTGGAAGCTTCTCTCTACTTTTCCTCAGAAGACATTTCCTTTCTCACCAGAAGCCTCCAGGCAACACATAATATCCCTGCCCAGATTCCTCAAAGACAGAGTTTCCAAACAGCAACGTAGTGTAAGCTTTAACCCTCTGAAATGATTTCACACGTCAGAGAGCAGTCTCTTGGAATGCTTCTTCCTGGATTTATTTCAGGATATTTCACTTTTCGCCATAGTCTTCAATGCGCTGAAAATATCACTTTTTCAGTTTTACAAGAATAGTGTTCAAACACTGCCTTATGATAAAAGAGGTATAACTCCCTGAGTGGAATGCACATATCACAAAGCATTTTCTAAGAAAGATCCTCTCCAGTTTATATCTGAAGGTATCTTCTATTTCCCCACAGGCCTCAATGTGCTGCCAAATGTCCCTCCGCGAATCTGTCCATGACGCAGTTTCAAAACTGCATAATAGGAAGAAAATTTTATCTATCAGAGAAGAATAGACATATCTAACACAAAGCAGTTTCACAGAAAGCTTCTTTCCACTTTTTTTTTAGGATATTTCCTTTTTCACCATAGCCGTCCATATACTCCCTAATGTCCCCTGGTTGCTTTTTCTCCAAACAGGATTCCCCAATCCACTATGAGAAGAAAAGTAAAACCCTATGAGTGGAATGCACACGTCACATAGCAGCTCCTCAGAAATCTTCTCTCCATTATCTATCTGAAGATATTTCAATTTTCACTATAAGCCTCAAAGTGCTCCTGAGTATCCCTTAGCTAGCTCACCTAAAACAATGTTAGAATACTGCTAAATGAAAACAGAAGCTTAACTATGCTTGTGGAATTCGTGTAACCTAGAGCAGCTTCACAAAAAATTTCCTTCTGGTTTTTATCAGAGGGTATTTCTTTTTCAGCATATTCTTAAGAATGTTCCCAAATGTACTTTCTCAGGTTCCACAGAAACAGTGATTTGAAACTTCTCTATTCAAAGAATGATTTAACTCTATGAGATGAATACACACATCACAAAGCAGTTGCTCTGAAAGCTTCTCTCCAGTTTTCATCAGAAGAAGTTTTCTTTCTCACCCCAAGTCTCCGGGCGCCACTTAATATCCCTTCACAGATTCCTCAAACACCGAGTTTTCAAACTGGGCAATGTACTGTAAGTTTTAACTCTCTGAAATGAATGCATACGTCAGAGAGGCATTTCTTGGAATGCGTCTTTCTGGGTTTTATTTCAGGATATTTCACTTTTCACCATAGTCTTCAATGTGCTGCAAAATATCACTTTTTCAGTTATACAGGAACAGTGTTCAAACATTGCCTTATGAGAAAAGAGGTATAACTCCCTGAGTGAAATGCAAACATCACAAAGCAGTTTCTCAGAAAGCTTCTCTCCAGAATATCGCTTTGCGAATCCATCCATGACACCATTTCAAAACTGTGTAATGGGCTCCCGAATGTCGCTTCGCGAATCCGTCCATGATGCATTTTCAAAACTGCATAATAGACAGAAAGTTTTATCTACATGAGATGAATGGACATATCTATCACAAAGACGCTTCACAGAAAGCTTCTTTCCAGTTTTTGTCTGAGGATACTTCCTTTTTCACCATAGCCATCCATATACTCCCGAATGTCCCCGGTAGCGTTTTCTCCAAACGGGATTCCCCAATGCTCTATGAGAAGAAAAGTATAACTCTGTGAGTGGAATGCACACGTCACAAAGCAGCTGCTCAGAAATCTTCTCTCCAGTATCTATCTGAAGATATTTCCATTTTCACCGTAAGCCTCAAGGCACTCCCGCATATCCCTTAGCTGACTAACCTAAAACAGTGTTAGA
The DNA here is from genome assembly GCF_049350105.2 of Macaca mulatta. Lineage (NCBI taxonomy): Eukaryota > Metazoa > Chordata > Mammalia > Primates > Cercopithecidae > Macaca > Macaca mulatta. The sequence continues at coordinate 25,669,331 of NC_133420.1, forward strand.
ATACAGCTCAACGAAAACAGAAGCTTAACTGTTCGAATGCAATTCACGTGACCTAGAGCAGTTTCACAGACAGTTTACTTCTGGTTTTTATTGGAGGGTATTATTTTTTCAGCATATTCTTAAGAGCATTCCCAAATGTCCTTTCTCAGTTTCCACAGAAACATTGAATTCAAACTGCTCAATCCAAAGAATGTTTGAACTCTGTGTGATGAATACACACATCGCAAAGCAGTTGCTCCGAAATTTCTTTCCAGTTTTCATTGGAAGACATTTCCTTTCTCAGAACAAGCCTCTGGGCACCACTTAATATGTCTTCACAGATTCCTCAAAGACAGAGTTTCCAAACTGGGCACCATAGTGTAAACTTCATCTCTCTGAAATGAATGTGCACATTGGAGAGCAGTTTCTTGGAATGCTTCTTTCTGTGTTTTATTTTGGGATATTTCACTTTTCGCCGTAGTCTTCAGTGTGCTGCAAAATATCATCTTTTCAGTGTTACAGGAACAGTGTTCAAACAATGCCTTATGAGAAAACAGGTATAAGTCCCTGAGTGGAATGCACACATCACAAAGCAGTTTCTCAGAAAGTTTCTCTGCAGCTTTTATCTGAAGAAATCCCGTATTTCCCCACAGGCTGAATGTGATCCTGAATGTTCCTTTGCAAATCCATCCATGACGTCATTTCAAAACTGCATGATAGAAAGAAAGTTTTATCTATGTGAGATGAATAGACATATCTATCACAAAGTAGTTTCAGAGAACGCTTCTTTCCAGTTTTTGCCTGAGGATACTTCCTTTTTCACCATAGCTGTCCATATTCTCCTGAGGATCCCCTGGTAAATTTTTCTTTAAACAGGATTCCCGAATCCTCTATTAGAAGAAAGGTATAACTCTGTGAGTGGAATACACACGTCACAAAGTAGCTTGGAAATCTTCTCTCCAGTATCCCTCTGAAGATATTTCGGTTTTCACCATAAGTCTCAAAGCACTCCCGAGTATCCCTTAGCTTACTAACCTAAAACAGTGTTAGATTACCGGTAAACGAAAACAGAAGATTAACTGTGCGAGTGGACTTCACATGACCTAGAGCAGTTTCACAGAAAGTTTCCTTCTGGTTTTTATTGGAGGGTATTTCTTTTTCAGCATATTTTTAAGAGCATTCCAAAATGATCTTTTTCAGGTGCACAGAAACAGTGATTTCAAACTGCTCAATCCGAACAATGATTTAACTCTATGAGATGAATACACACGTCACAAAGTAGTTGCTCTGAAAGCTTCTCTCCCGTTTTTATCAGAAGACGTTTCCTTTCTCACCACAAGCCTCCCGGCACCACTTAATATTCCTTCACAGATTCCGCAAAGACAGAGTTTTCAAACAGAGCTACGTAGTGTAAGCTTTAACCCTCTGAAATGAATGCATACGTCAGGGAGTAGTTTCTTGGAAAGCTTCTTTCTGGATTTTATTTCCGGATATTTCATTTTTCACCACAGTCTTCAAGGCACTGCGAATTATCACTTTTTCAGTTTTACAGGCACAGTGTTCAAACACTGCCTTATGAGAAAAGAGGTATAACTTCCTGAGTGGAAGGCACACATGAAAAAGCAGTTTCTCAGAAAGTTTCTTTCCAGATTTTATCTGAAGATATCTCCTATTTCCCCACAGGCCTGAATGTGCTCCTGAATGTCCCTACACGGATCCGTCTATGACGCCATTTTGAAACTGTGAAATAGAAAGAAAGTTTTATCTATGTGAGATGAATAGACATTTCTATCACAAAGCAGTTTCACAGACAGCTTCTTACCAGTTATTGTCTGTGGTTGTTTCCTTTTTCACCATAGTCGTCCATATATTCCCGAATGTCCCTTGGTAGCTTTTTCTCCAAACGGGATTCCCCAATCCTCTATGAGAAGAAAGGTATAATTCTGTGAATGGAATGCACATGTCACAAAGCAGTACCTCAGAAATCGTCTCTCCAGTATCTATCTGAAGATATTTCTGATTTCACCATAAGCCTCAAAGCGCTCCCGAGTATCCCTTCGCTGACTACTTAAAACAGTTTTAGAGTACTGCTCAATGAAAACAGAAGCTTAACTCTATGAGTGAACTTCACGTGACCTGGGGCAGTTTCACAGAAAATTTCCTTCTGGTTTTTATCGGATGATATTTCTTTTTCAGCATATACTTATGAGCGTTCCCAAAAGTTCTTTCTCACTTAACACAGAAACCGTGATTTCAAACTGCTCAATCCAAAGAATGATTTACCTCTATGAGATGAATAGACACATCAAAGGCAGTTGCTCCGAAAATCTGTCGTTTTCATTGGAAGACGTTTACTTTCTCACAGCAAGCCTCCGGGCACCACTTAATATCCCTTCACAGATTCCTCAAAGACAGTTTCCAAACTGGACAACATAGTGTCAGCTTTAATTCTCTGAAATGAATGCACACATCAGAGAGCAGTTTCTTGGAACATTTCTTTCTGGATTTTATTCCCGGATATTTCACTTTTCGCCATAGTCTTCAATGTGCTGCAAAATATCCCTTTTTAAGTTTTACAGGAACAGTGTTCAAACACTGCCTTATGAGAAAACAGGTATAACTCCCTGAGTGGAATGCACATATCACAAAGCAGTTTCTTTGAAAGCTTCTCTCCAGTTTTTATCTGAAGATATTTCCTATTTCCACACAAACCCAAATGTGCGCCCAAATGTCCCTTCCCGAATCTGCCCATGACGCAGTTTCAAAACTGTGTAATAGAAAGAAAGTTTTATCTATGTGAGATGAAGAGACATATCTTTCATAAAGCATTTTCAGAGGACACTTCTTTCCAGTTTTTTGTCTGAAGATACTTCCTTTTTCAACATAGCCGTCCGTATACTCCCGAATGTCCCCTGGTAGCGTTTTCTTCAAATGGGATTCCCCAATCCTCTATGAGAAGAAAGGTTTCACTCTGTGAGTGGAATTTACAAGTCACAAAGCAGCTCCTCGGAAATCTCTCCAGTATCTATCTGAAGATATTTCCGTTTTAACCATAAGCTTCAAAGTGCTCCCGACTATCTCTTAGCTGATTAACTTAAAAGAGTGTTAGAATACTGCTCAACGAAAACAGAAGCTTAACTGTGCAAGTGGAATTCACGTGACCTAGAGCAGTTTCACAGAAAGTTTTCTTCTGATTTTTACCAGAGGGTATTTATTTATCAGCATATTCTTAAGAGTGTTCCCAAATGTCCTTTCTCAGGTTCCACAGAAACAGTGATTTCAAGCTGCTCAAACCAAAGAATGATTTAACTCCGTGAGGTGAATACACACGTCACAAACAGTTGCTCCAAGGCTTTTCTCCGGTTCTCATCGGAAGACGTTTCCTTTCTCACCACAAGCCTATGGGCGCCTCTAAATATCCCTTCACAGATCCCTTAAAGACAGAATTTCCTAACAGTGCAATGTAGTGTAACCTTTAACTCTCTGAAATGAATGCACACGTCAGAGGGCAGTTTCTTGGAACGTTTCTTTCTGGGTTTTATTTGCGGATATTTCACTTTTCACCATAGTCTTCAATGCGCTGCAAAATATCACTTTTTCAGTGTTAGAGGAACAGTGTTCAAACATTGCCTTATGAGAAAAGAGGTATAACTCCCTGAGTGGAATGCACACATCACAAAGCGGTTTCTCAGAAAGCTTCTCTCCAGTTTTTATTTGAAGATAGCTACTACTTCCCCGCAGGTGTGAAAGTGCTCCGGAAAGTCCCTTCATGAATCTGTCCATGACGCAGTTTCAAAACTGCGTAATTGAAAGAAAGTTTTATCTATGTGAGATGAATATACATATCTATCACAAGACAGTTTCAGAGAACGCTTCTTTCCAGTTTTTGTATGAGGATACTTCCTTTTTCAGCATAGCCATCCGTATTCTCGAAAGTTCCCTGTTAGCGTTTTTTCCAAAAGGCATTCCCCAATCCTCTATGAGAAGAAAGGTTTCACTCTGGGAGTGTAATGAACACGTCAGAAAGCAGCTCCTCCGTCGTCTTCTCTCTAGTATCTATCTGAAGATATTTCCTTTTTCACCATAACCCTCAAAGCACTCCCGAGTATCCCTTAGCTGACTAAAATAAAATAGTGTTAGAATATTGCTCAATGAAAACAGAAGCTTAACTGTGCGAGTGGAATTCACGTGACCTAGAGCAGTTTCACAGAAAGTTTCCTTCTGGTTATTTTCGGAGGATATTTTTTCTCAGTGTATTCCTAAGAGCATTTCCAAATGTCCTTTCTCAGGTATCACAGAAACAGTGATTTCAAACTACTCAATCCAAAGAACGATTTAACTCTATCAGATGAATAAGCACATCACAAAGCAGTTGCTCCAAAAGGTTCTCTCCAGTTTTCATTGGAAGATGTTTAATTTCTCACCACAAGCCTCTGGGCGCTACTTAATATTCCTTCAGTTTCCTCAAAGACAGTGTTTCCAACTGAGCAACCTAGTGTAGCTTTAGCCCTCTGAAATAAATGTGCACGTCAGAGAGCAGTTTCTTGGAAAGCTTCTTTCTGGGTTTATTTCCGGATATTTCACTTTTCGTCTTAGTCTTCAATGCACAGCAAAATTTCACTTTTTTAGTTTTACAGGAACAGTGTTCAAACACTGCCTTATGAGAAAAAAGGTATAGCTCCCTGAGTGGAATGCACACATCACAAAGCAGTTTCTCAGAAACCTTCTCTCCAGTATATTTCAGATGACATTTGCTATTCCCCACAGGCCTGAATGTTCCTTCGAATGTCCCTTCGTGAATCCGTTCATGACACAGTTTCACATCTGCATAATAGAAAGAAAGTTTTATCTACGTGAGATGAATAGACATATCTATCACAAAGCAGTTTCACAGAAAGTTTGTTTCCAGTTACTATCTGAAGATACTTCCTTTTTCACTATAGCTGTCCATACACTCCCGAATGTCTTCTAGTAGTTTTTTCTCCAAACGGGATTCCCCAATCCTCTATGAGAAGAAAAGTATATATCTGTGAGTGGAATGCACGTGTCACAAAGCAGCTCCTCGGAAATCTTCTCTCCAGTATCTATCTGAAGATATTTCTGTTTTTAACGTAAGCCTGGAAGCGTTCCTCACTATCCCTTAACTGACCAACCTAAAACAGTGTTAGAATAATGCTCAATGAAAACAGAAACCAAACTGTGTGAGTGTAATTCACGTGAACTATGTCAGTTTCACAGAAAGTTTCCTTCTGGTTTTTATCGGAGGGTATTTCTTTTTCAGCATATTCGTAAGAACGTTCCCAAATAACCTTTCTAAAGTTCCACAGAAACAGTGATTTCAAACTGCTCAATCCAAAGAATGATTTAACTCTATGAGATGAATACTCATGTCAGAAACCAGTTGCTTCGAAAGTTTCCCTCCAGTTTTCAGCAGAAGACGTTTCCTTTCTCACCACAAGCCTCCCGGTGCCACTTAATATCCCTTCACAGATTCCTCAAAGACAAAGTTTCAAAACTGGGTAACCTAGTGTAAGCTTTAACTCTCTGAAATGAATGCACTCGACAGAGAGCAATTTCTTTTAATGCTTCTTTCTGGGTTTTATTTCAGGATATTTCACTTTTCGCCATAGTCTTCAAAGCACTGCAAAATATCACTTTTTCAGTTTTACAGGAACAGTGTTCAAACAGTACCTTATGAGAAAAGAGGCATAACTTCCTGTGTGGAATGCACCCATCACACAGCAGTTTCTCAGAAAGCTGCTCTCCAGTTTTTATCTGAACATATTTCCTACTTCCCCACAGGCCTGAATGTGCTCCCGAATGTGCCTTTGCAAATCTGTCTATGACGCAGTTTCAAAACTGCATAATAGAAGGAAAATTTTATCTATGTGAGATGTATAGACATATCTATCACAAAGCAGTTTCACAGAAAGCTGATTTCCAATATTTGTCTGAGGATATTTACATTTTCACCATCGCCATCCATGTACTAATGAATGTCCCCTTGTAGCTTTTTCTGCAAACGGGATTCCCCAATCCTCTGTGAGAAGAAAAGTATAACTCTGTCAGTGGAATGTACATGACACAAAGCGGCTCTTCAGAAATCTCTCCAATATCTATATTTCCGTTTTCACCATAAGCCTCAAAGTGCTCCCGAGTATCCCTTAGCTGACTGACATAAAATATGTTAGAATACCACTCAATGAAAACAGAAGCTTAACTGTGCGAGTGGACTTCACCTGACCTAGAGCAGTTGGACAGAAAGTTTCCTTCTGGTTTTTATCAGAGGACATTTCTTTTTCAGCATATTCTTAAGAGCGTTCCCAAATGTCTTTTCTCAGTTTCCACAGAAACAGTGATTTCAAACTGCTCAATAAAAAAAATGTGTTAACTCAGTGAGATAAATATACACATCACAAAGCAGTTGCTCCGAAAGCTTCTCTCCAGTTTTCAACGGAAGACGTTTCCTTTCTCACCACAAGCCTCAGGGCGCCACTTAATATCCCTTCCAGATTCCTCAAAGACAGAGTTTCCAAACTGGCCAATGTAGTGGAAAATTAAATCTCTGAAATGAATGCACACGTCAGAGAGCAGTTTCTTGGAATGCTTCTTTCTGGATTTATCTCAGGATATTTCACTTTTCACTGTAGTCTTCAATGCACTGCAAAATATCACTTTTTCAGTTTTACAGGAACAGAGTTCAAACACTGTCTTATGAGAAAGGAGGTATAACTCCCTGAGTGGAATGCACACATCACAGAGCAGTTTCACGGAAAGTATATGTCCAGTGTTCATCTGGAGATATTACCTACTTCCCCAGAGGCCTGAATGTGCCTCTGAATGTCCCTTCATGAATCCGTCCATGACGCAGTTTCAAATCTGCATAATGAAAGAGTGTTTCATCTATGTGAGATGAATAGACATATCTATCACAAAGCAGTTTTACAGAAAGCGTCTTTGCAATTTTTTTCTGAGGATACTTCCTTTTTCACCATAGTCGTCCATATACTCTCCCATTTTAATGTTTTCTCCAAACGGGATTCCTCAATCGTCTCTGAGAAGAAAAGTATAATTCTGTGAGTGGAATGCACACGTCACAAAACAGCTCGTCGAAAATCTTCTCTCCAGTATCTATGTGAATATATTTCCGTTTTCATCATAACACTCAAAGTGCTCCCAAGTATCCCTCAGCTGACTAACCTAAAACAGTGTTAGGATACTGCTCAATGAAAACAGAAGCTTAACTGTGCGAGTGGAATTCACGTGACCTAGAGAAGTTTCACAGAAAGTTTCCTTCTGGTTTTCATCACAGGGTTTTTATTTTTCAGCATATTCATAAAAGTGTTTCCAAATGTCCTTTCTCAGGTTCCACAGAAACAGTGATTTCAAACTGCTCAATCCAAAGAATTATTTAACTCTAGGATATAAATACACACATCACAAAGCAGTTGCTGTTAAAACTTCCCTCCAGTTTTCATTGGAAGACATTTCCTTTCTCACCACAAGCCTCTGAGCACTACTTAATATCCATTCGCAGATACCTCAAAGACAGAGTTTTCAAACTGGGCAATGTACTGTAAGCTTTAACTCTCTGAAATGAATGCACATGTCAGAAAGCAGTTTCTTGGAATGCTTCTTTCTGGATTTTATTTCTGGATATTTCACTTTCTGCCATTCTTCAATGCACTGCAAAATATCACTTTTTTTGTTTTACAGGAACAGTGTTCAAACACTGTCTTAGGAGAAAAGAGGTATAACTCCCTGAGTGGAATGCACACATCACAAAGCAGTTTCTCAGAAAGCTTCTCTCCAGTTTTTATCAGGAGAGATTTCCATAATCCCCACAAACCTGAATGTGTTCCCGAATGTCCCTTCGTGAATCCATCCCTGACACAGTTTCAAAACTGCGTAATAGAAAGAAAGTTTTATCTATGGGAGATGAATAGACACATCTATCACAAAGCATTTTGAGAGAATGCTTTTTTTCAGTTTTTGTCTGAGGATACTTTCTTTTTCACCATAGCCATCCATATACTCCTGAATGCCCCTGGTAGCATTTACTCCAAAAGGGATTCCCGAATCCCCTCTGAGAAGAAAGGTGTAACTCTGTCAGTGTAATGTACACGTCATAAAGCAGCTCTTCGGAAATCTTCTCTCCAGTATCCATCTAAAGGTATCTCCGTTTTCACCGTAAGCCTCAAAGGTCTCCCGAGTATCCCTTAGCTGACTACCCTAAAATAGTGTTAGAATACTGGTAAATGAAAACAGAAGCTTAACTGTGCAAGTGGACTTCACATGACCTAGAATAGTTTCACAGAAAGTTTCCTTCTGCTTTTTATCGGAGGGTATTACTTTTTCAGCATATTCTTAAGAGCGTTCCCAAATGTCCTTTCTCAGGTTCCACAGAAACACTGATTTCAAACTGCTCAATCCAAAGAATGATTTAACTATATGAGATGAATGCACACATCACAAAGCAGTTGCTCCAAAATCTTCTCCCCAGTTGTCCTCAGAACACGTTTCCTTTCACCGGAAGCCTCTGGGCGCCACTTAATATCCCTTCACATATTCCTCAAAGACAAAGTTTCCAAACTGGGCAACATAGTGTAAGCTTTAACTCTTTGAAATGAATGCACACCTCAGACAGCAGTTTCTTAGAATGCTTCTTTCTGGGTTTTATTTCAGGATATTGCACTTTGCGTCATAGTCTTCAATGCACTGCAAAATATCACTTTTTCAGTTTTACAGGAACAATGTCTGAGCACTGCCTTATGGGAAAAGAGGTATAACTCCCTGAGTGGAATGCACACATCACAAAGCAGTTTCTGTGAAAGCTTCTCTTCAGTTTGTATCTGAAGATATCTCCTATTTCCCCACAGGCCTGAATGTGCTACTGAATGTCCCTTCGTGAATCCGTCCATGACGAAGTTTCAAAACTGCGTAATAGAAAGAAAGACTTTTCCCTGTGAGATGAATAGACATATCTATCACAATATAGTTTCACAGAAGTCTTCTTTCCAGTTTTTGTCTGAGGATATTTCCTTTTTCATCATAGCTGTCCATATACTCATGAATGTCCCCTGGTAGCTACTTCTCCAATGGGATTCCCCAATCATCTATGAGAAGACAAGTACATGTCTGTGATTGGAATGCACAAGTCACAAAGCAGATCCTCAGAAGTCTTCTATCCAGTATCTATCTGAAGATATTTCCGTTTTCACCATAAGCCTCCAAGTGCTCCTGAGTATCCCTTAGCTGACTAACCTAAAACAGTGTTAGAATACTGCTCAATGAAAACAAAAGCTTAACTGTGCAATTGGAATTCACGTGACCTAGAGTAGTTTCAAGAAAGTTTCTTTCTGGTTATTATTGGAGGGTATTACTTTTTCAGCATATTCTTAAGAGCGTTCCCAAATGTCCTTTCTCAGGTTTCAGAGAAACAGTGATTTCAAACTGCTTATCCAAAGAATGATTTAAATCTATGAGATGAATACACACATCACATAGTAGTTGCTCTGAAAGCTTTTCTCTAGTTTTCACCAGAAGATGTTTCCTTTCTCACCACAAGCCTCTGGGCGCCACTTCTTATCCCTTCACAGATTACCCAAAGACAGAGTTTCCAAAATGGGCAACGTAGTGTAAGCTTTAACTCTCTGAAATGAATTTATTCATCAGAGAGCAGTTTCTTGGAAAGCTTCTTTCTGGGTTTTATCATCATATATAGTACTTCTCGCCATAGTATTCCATGCGGTGCAAAATATCACATTTTCAGTTTTACAGGAACAGTGTTGAAACACTGTCTTTTGAGAAAACCGGTATAATACCTTGAGTGAAATGCACATATCACAGAGCAGTTTCTCAGAAAGCTTCTCTCCAGTTTTTATCTGAAGATATCTCCTATTTCCCCTCAGGCCTGAATGTGCTCCTGAATGTCGCTTCGTGAATCTGTCCATGACGCAGTTTCAAAACTGTAATAGAAAGAATGTTTTATCTATGTGAATTGAATAGACATATGTATCACAAAGCAGTTTCACAGAAAACTTCTTACCAGTTTTTGTCTGAGGATGCCTCCTTTTTCACCATATCTGTCCACATACTCCCGAATGTCCCCTGGTAGCGTTTTCTCCAAATGGGATTCCCCAATCCTCTATGAGAAGAAAGGTATAACTCCATGAGTGAAATGCACACTTCACGAAGCAGGTCCTCGGAAATTTTCTCCCCAGTATCTATATGAAGATATTTCCGTTTTCATGGTAATCCTGAGAGGCTCCCTTGTATCCCTTAGCTGACTAACCAAAAGCAGTGTTACAATACTGCTCAATGTAAACAGAAGCTTAACTGTGCGAGTGGACTTCACATGACCTAGAGCAGTTTCACAGAAAGTTTCCTTCTGGTTTTTAACGGAGGGTATTTCTTTTTTGGCATATTCTTAAGGGCGTTCACAAATATCCTTTCTCAGGATCCACAGAAACAGTGATTTCAAACTGCTCAATACAAAGAATGATTTAACTCTATGAGATGGATACACCCATCGCAAACCAGATTCTCTGAAAGCTTCTCTCCAGTTTTTATTGGAAGACGTTTCCTTTCTCACTGCAATCATCTGGGTGCCACTTAATATCCCTTCAGAGATTACTCAGAGACAGAGTTTCCAAACTGGGTAACGTAGTGTCAACTTTAACACTCTGCCATTAATGCACACAGCAGAGAGCAGTTTCTTGGAATGCTTCTTTCTGGGTTTTATTTCTGAATATTTCACTTTTCGCCATTCTTCAAAGCACAGCAAAATATCACTTTTTTCGTTTTACAGGAACAGTGTTCAAACACTGTCTTTTGAGAAAAGAGATATAACTCCCTGAGTGGAATGCACATATCACAAAACAGTTTCTCAGAATGCTTCTCTACAGTTTTTATCTAAAGATATATATTATTTTCCCATTGGCCTGAATGTGCTCCCAAACGTCCCTTCGTGAATTCATCCATGACGCAGTTTGAAAACTATGTAATAGAAAGAAAGTTTTATCTATGTGAGATGAATAGACATATCTATCACAAAGAATTTTCACAGAAATCTTCTTTCCAGTTTTTGTCTGAGAATACTTCTTTTTTCACCATAGCCATCCATATACTCCTGAATGTCCCATGGTAGCATTGTCTCCAAATGGGATTCCCCAATCCTCTATGAGAAGAAAAGTATAACTCTGTGAGTGCATGCACACATCACAAAGCAGCTCCTCGGAAATCTTCTCTCCAGTGTCTATCTGAAGATATTTCTGTTTTCACCATAAGTCTCAAAGCACTCCCGAGTATCCCTTAGCTGTCTAATGTAAAACATGTTAGAATACTGCTAAATGAAAACAGAAACTTAACTATGCGAGTGGACTTCACGTGACCTAGAGCAGTTTCACAGAAAGTTTCCTTCTGGTTTTTATCAGAGGGTATGTCTTTTTCTGCATATTCTTAAGAGTGTTCCCAAATGTCCTTTATCAGGTTCCATAGAAACAGTGATTTCAAACTGCTCAATCCAAAGAATAATTTAACTCCGTGAGGTGAATACACACATCACAAAGCAGTTGCTCCGAAAGCTTCTCTCCGGTTTTTATCTGAAGATATCTCCTTTTTCCCCACAGGCCTGAATGTGCTCCCGAATGTCCCTTCGTGAATCTGTCAATGACACTGTTTCAAAACTGCATAATAGAAAGATCATTTTATCTATGTGAGATGAAAAGACATATTGATCACAAAGCAGTTTCAGAGAACGCTTCTTTCCAGTTTTTGTCTGAGGATACTTCCTTTTAAACCATAGCCATCCATATGCTCCCAAATGTCCCCTAATAGCAATTTCTCCAATGTTATTCCCCAATCCTGATTGAAGAAGAAAGGTTTAACTCTGAGAGTGGAATGCAGGTCACAAAGCAGCTCCTGGAAAATCTCTCCTGTATCTATCTGAAGATATTTCTGTTTTCATTGTAAGCCACAAAGTGCTCCCGAGTATCCCTTAGCTGACTAACCTAAAGCATCGTTAGAATACTGCTCAAAGACAACAGAAGCTTAACTGTGCGAGTGGAATTCACGTGACCTAGAACAGTTTCAAAGAAAGATTCCTTCTGGTTTTTATTGGAGGGTATTACTTTTTCAGCATATTCTTAAGAGTGTTCCCAAATGTCCTTTCTCAGGTTCCACAGAAACAGTGATTTCAAACTGCTCAATCCAAAGAACGATTTAACTCTATGAGATGAATACACACATCACAAATCAGTTGCCCAGAAAGCTTCTCTCCAGTTTTCATTAGAAGACATTTCCTTTCTCACCAGAAGCCTCTGGGCGCCACTTAATATCCCTTCACAGACTCCTCAAGGACAGAGTTTCCAAACGGGGCAATGTAGTGTAAGCTTTAATTCTCGGAAATGAATGCACACATCAGAGAGCAGTTTCTTGGAACGTTTGTTTCTGGGTTTTATTTCAGGATATTTCACTTTTCGCCAAAGTCTTCAATGGGCTGCAAAATGTCACTTTTTCAGTTTTACAGGAACAGTGTTCAAGCACTGCCTTATGAGAAAAGAGGTTTAACACCCTGAATGGAATGCACAGATCACGAAGCTGTTTATCAGAAAGCATCTCATCAGTTTTTATCTGAAGATATTTCCGTTTTCACCATAATCCTCAAAGCTCTCCCGAGTATCCCTCACCTGACTAACCTGAAACAGTGTTGGGATACTGCTCAATGAAAACAGAAGCTTAACTGTGCGAGTGGACTTCAAGTTACCTATACCAATTGCACAGAAAGTTTCCTTCTACTTTTTGCCGCAGGGTATTTCTTTTTCAGCATAATCCTAAGAGCATTCCCAGATGTCCTTTCTCATGTTCCACAGAAACATGAGATTTCAAAGTACTCTATCCAAAGAATGATTTATTGCTATGAGATGAATACACACAACTCAAAGCAGTTGCTCTGAAAGCTTCTCTCTAGCTTTTATCATAAGACGTTTCCTTTGTCACCACAAGCCTCCGGGCGCCACTTAATATCCCTTCACAGATTCCTCAAACACAGTTTCCAAACAGGGCAACGTAGTGTAAGCTTTAACTCTCTGAGATGAATGCACTCACCAGAGAGCAGTTTCTTGGGACGCTTCTTTCTGGGTTTTGTTTCAGGATATTTCACTTTTCACCAAAGTCTTCAATGGGCTGCAAAATATCACTTTTTCAGTTTTACAGGAACAGTGTTCAAACACTGCCTTATGAGAAAAGAGGTATAACTCCCTGAGTGGAATGTACACATTACAAAGCAGTTTCTCAGAAAGTTTCTCTCCAATTTTTATCTGAATACGTCTCCTGTTTCTCCCCGGGATGAATGTGATCCCGAAGGTCGCTTCGCGAATCCATCCATGATACTGTTTTGAAACAGCATAATAGAAAGAAAGTTTTATCTATGTGAGATGAATAGACATATCTATCACAAAAGCAGTTTCACAGAAAGCTTCTTTCCAGTTTTTATCTGAGGATATTTCCTTTTTCACCATAGCCATGCATATACTCCCGAATGTGCCCTGGTAGCTTTTTCTCCAAACGGGTTTCCCCAATCCTCTAAGAAGAAAAGTATAACTCTGTGAGTGGAATACAGATGTCAAAAAGGAGCTCCTCGGACATCTTCTCTCCAGTGTCTATCAGAAGATATTTCCGTTTTCACCGTAAGCCTAAAAGCGCTCCCAGGTATCCCTTAGCTTACTAACCTAAAACAATGTTAGGATACTGCTCAATGAAAACAGAAGCTTAATTTTGCGAGTGGAATTCTCTTGACCTAGAGCAATTTCATAGAAAGTTTCCTTCTGGTTATTATCGCAGGATTTTTATTTTTCAGCATGTTCTTAAGAGCGTTCCAAAATGTCCTTTCTCAGGTTCCACAGAAACAGTGATTTCAAACTGCTCAATCCAAACAATAATTTAACTCTATGAGATGAATGCACACATCACAAAGCAGTTGCTGTGAAAGCTTCTATCCAGTTTTCATCGGAAGACGTTTCCTTGCTCACCACAAGCCTCCGGTCTCTACTTAATATCCCTTCACAGATACTTCAAAGACAGAGTTTCCGAACTGGGCCACGTAATATAAGCTTTAATTCTCTGAAATGAATGCACACGTCAGAGAGCAGTTTCTTGGAACATTTCTTTCCGGGTTTTATTTCAGGATATTTCACTTTTCACCATAGTTTTCGATGTGCTGCAAAATATCACTTTTTCAGTTCTACAGGAACTGTGTTCAAACACTGCCTGTGAGAAAAGAGGTATAACTCCCTGAGTGGAAAGCACACATCACAAAGCAGTTTCTCAGAAAGCTTCTCTCCAGTTTTTATCTGAAGATATCTCCTATTTCCCCACAGGCCTGAATGTGCTCCCGAACGTCCCTTTGCAAATCTGACCATGACGCAGTTTCAAAACTGTGTAATAGAAAGAAAGTTTTATCTATGTGAGATGAATAGACATATCTAGAACAAAGCAGTTTCAGAGAATGCTTCTTTTCAGTTTTTCTCTGAGGACACTTCCTTTTTCATGATAGCCATCCATATACCCCCGAATGTGCCCTGGTATCTTTTTTCCAAAAAAGATTTCCCAATTTTCTATGAGAAGAAAGGTTTAACTCTGTCAGTGGAATGCACACGTCACAAAGCAGCTCTTCAGAAATCTTCTCTCCAATATCTATCTGAAGATATTTCCATTTTCACCACAAGCCTCAAAGCACTCCCGAGTATCCCTTAGCTGACTACAGCTAAAACAGTGTTAGAATACTGCTCAATGAAAACAGAAGCTTAACAGTCTGAGTGGAATTCACGTGAGGTAGAGCAGTTTCACAGAAAGTTTTCTTCTGGTTTTTATCGGAGAGTATTACATTTTCAGCACATTCTTAAGAGCGTTTCCAAAAGTCCTTTCTCAGATTCCACAGAAACACTGATTTTAAACTGCTCAATCCAAAGAATGATTTAACTCTGACATGAATACACACATCATAAGCAGTTGCTCCAAAAGCTTCTCTCCAGTTTCCATTGGAATACATTTCCTTTCTCACCACAAGCCTGTGGGCGCCACTTAATATCCCTTCACAGATTCCTCAAGGACAGAGTTTCCAAACAAGGCAACGTAGTGTAATCTTTAGATCTCTGAAATGAATGCACACGTCAGAGAGCAGTTTCTTGGGACGCTTCCTTCTGGGTTTTACACCTGAGTATTCCACTTTTCGCCATAGTCTTCAATGCGCTGCAAATTATCAGTTTTTCAGTTTTACAGGAGCAGTGTTCAGACACTGCCTTATGAGAAAACAGGTATAACTCCCTGAGTGGAGTGCACACATCACAAAACAGTTTCTCAGAAAGCTTCTCTCCAGTTTTTATCTGAAGATATCTCCTTTTTCTCCACAGGCCTGAATGTGTTCCCAAATGTCCCTTTGTGAATCTGTCCATGACGCAGTTCAAAAGCTGCGTAATAGAAAGAGAATTTATCTTTGTGAGATGAATGGACATACATATCACAAAGCAGTTTCACAGAAATTTTCTTTCCAATTTTTGTCTGAGGATATTTCCTTTTTCACCATAGTGGTCCATATACTCCCAAATGTGCACTGGTAGCATTTTCTGCAAATGGGATTCCCCAATCCTCTATGAAAGAAAAGCATAACCCTGTGAGTGGAGTGCACACTTCACAAAGCAGTTCCTTGGAAATCTCTCCAGTATCCATCTGAATGTAAATCCGTTTTCACCATAAGCCTCAAAGAGCTCCCGAGTATCCCTTAGCTGACTCACCTAAAACAGTGTCAGAATACTGCTCAATTAAAACAGAAGCTTAATTTTGTGAGTGGAATTCACGTGACCTAGAGCAGTTTCACAGAAAGTTTCCTTCTGGTTTTTATCGGAGCTTGTTCCTTTTTCAGCATATTCTTAAGAGCGTTCCCTAATATACTTTCTCAGGTTCCACAGAAACAGTGATTTCAAACTGCTCAATCCAAAGAATGATTTAACTCTATGAGATGAATACACACATAAAAAAGCAGTTACTCCAAAAGCTTCTCTCCAATTTTCATCGGAAGACGTTTCCTTTCTCACCACAATCCTCCGGGCACCACTTAATATCCCTTCACAGGTTCCTAAAAGACAGAGTTTTCAAACTGGACAACGTAGTGTAAGCTTTAACACTCTGAAATGAATGCACACGTCAGAGAGCAGTTTCTTGGAATGCTACTTTCTGCATTTTATTTCAGGATATTTCACTTTTTGCCATAGTCTTCAATGCACTGAAAACTACCACTTTTTCAATTTTACAGGAACAGTGTTTAAACACTGTCTTATGAGAAAAGAAGTATAACTCCCTGAGTGAAATGCACACATCACAGAGCAGTTTCACAGAAAGTATCTCTCCACTTTTTATCTGGAGATATTTCCGATTTCCCCACTGGCCTGAATATGCCTCCAAATGTCCCTTCCTGAATCCATCCATGACACAGTTTCAAATGTGCATAATGAAAGAAAGTTTCATCTATGTGAGATGAATAGACATATCTATCACAAAGCAGTTTTACTGAAAGCTTCTTACAGTTTTTAGTCTGAGGATACTTCCTTTTTCACCATAGCCATCCATATACTCTCGAATGTCCCCTGGTAGCATTTTCTCCAAGCAGGATTATCCAATCCTCTCTGAGAAGGAAAAGTATAACTCTGTGAGTGGAATGCACACGTCTCAAAGCAGCTCCTCAGAAATCTTCTCTCCAGTAACTATCTGAAGATATTTCCGTTTTCACCGTAAGCCTCAAAGCGCTTCTGAGTATCCCTTAGTTGAGTAACCTGAAACAGTGTTAGAATACTGCTCAATGAAAACAGAACCTTAGGAGTGCGAGTGGACTTCACGTGCCCTAGAGCAGTTTCACAGAACGTTTCCTTCTGGTTTTTATCACAGGGTATTACTTTTTCAGCATATTCTTCAGAGCGTTCCCAAATGTCCTTTCTCCGGTTCCAGAGAAACAGTGATTTCAAATTTCTCAATTAAAAGAATGATTTAACTCTATGAGATAAATACACACAACACAAAGCAGATGCTCCGAAAGCTTCTCTTCAGTTTTCATCGGAAGACGTTTCCTTACTCAACAGAGGCCTCCGGGTGCCACTTAATATTCCTTCACAGTTTCCTTAAAGACAGAGTTTCCAAACGGGGCAATGTAGTAGAAGCTTCAACTCTCTGAAATGAATGCAGATGTCAGAGAGCAGTTTCTTGGAACGCTTCTTTCTGCATTTTATTTCCGGATATTTCACTTTTCACAATAGTCTGCAAGGTGCTGCAAATTATCACTTTTTCAGTTTTACAGGAATATTGTTCAAACAGTGCCTTATGAGAGAAGAAGTATAATTCCCTGAGTGGAATGCACACATCACAAAGCAGTATCTCAGAAAGCTTCTCTCCAGTTTTTATCTGAAGATATCTCCTATTTCCCCACAGGACTGAATGTGCCCCAAATGTCCCTTCATGAATCCGTCCATGACGCAGTTTCAAAAATGTGTAATAGAAAGAAAGTTTTATCTATGTGAGATGAATAGATACATCTTTCACAAAGCAGTTCCACAGAAAGCTTCTTTCCAATTTCTGTCTGAGGATACTTCCTTTTCACCATCGCCATGCATATACTCTTGAATGTCCCCTTGTAGCATTTTCTCCAAACAGGATTCCCCAATCCTCTATGAGAAGAAAGTATAACTCTGTGAGTGGAATTCACACTTCACAAAGCAGCTCCTCGGAAATCTTCTCTCAAGTATCTACCTGAAGATATTTCTGTTTTCACCGTAAGCCTCAAAGCGCTCCCGAGTATCCCGTAGCTGACTAACCTAAAACAGTATTAGAATACTGCTCAATGAAAACTGTAGCTTAAATGTAAGAGTGGAATTCACGTGTCTTAGGGCAGTTTCACAGAAAGTTTCCTTCTGGTTTCTATAGGAGGGTGTTACTTTGTCAGCATATTCTTAAGAGCATTCCCAAATGTCCTTTCTCAGGTTCCACAGAAACAGTGATTTCAAACTGCTCAATCCAAAGAAGGACTTAACTCATGAGATGAATACACACATCACAAAGCAGTTGCTCCAAAAGCTTCTCTCCAGTTTTCATCGGAAGACGTTTCCTTTGTCAGAACAAGCCTCCAGGCGCCACTTAATATCCCTTCACAGATTCCTCAAAGACAGAGTTTCCAAACTGGGCAACGTAGTGTCAGCTTTAACTTTCTGAAATAAATGCACACATCAGAGAGTCGTTTCCTGGAAAGCTTCTTTCTGGGTTTTATTTCCGGATGATTAACTTTTTGCCATAACCAATGAGCTGCAAAATATCACCTTTTCGGTATTACAGGAGTAGTGTTCAAACACTGCCTTATGAAAAAAGAGGTATAAATCCCTGAGTGGAATACACAAATCACAAAGCAGTTTCTCAGAAAGCTTCTCTCTAGTATTTATCAGAAGATATTTAATATTTCCGCACAGGTCTGAATGTACCTCCGAATGGCAATTCGCTAATCCGTCCATGACGCACTTTCAAAGCTGCGTAATAGAAAGAACGTTATTTCTATGTGAGATGAATAGACATGTCTATCACAGAGCCGTTTCAGAGAACGCTTCATTCCAGTTTCTGTCTGAGGATACTTCCTTATTCACTATAGCCATCCATGTATTCCCGAATGTCCCATTGTAGTGTTTTCTCCAAACGGGATTCCCCAATCCTCTATGCAAGAAAAGTATAACCCTGTGAGTGGAATGCACATTTCACAAAGCAGTTCCTCGGAAATATTCTCTACAGTAGCTATCTGAAGATATTTGTGTTTTCACCGTAAGCCTCAAAGCGCTCCTGAGTATCCCTTAGCTGACTAACCTAAAACAGTGTTAGAATACTGCTCAATGAAAAGAGAAGCTTAACTGTGTGAGTGGAATTCACGTGAGGTAGAGAAGTTTCACAGAAAGTTTCCTTCTGGTTTTTATTGGAGGGTATTTCTTTTTCAGCATATTTTTTTAAAATTTATTTATTATTATTATACTTTAAGTTGTAGGGTACATGTGCATAACGTGCAGGTTTGTTACATATGTATACTTGTGCCATGTTGGTGTGCTGCACCCATCAACTCGTCATTTACATCAGGTATAACTCCCAATGCAATCCCTCCCCCCTTCCCCCTCCCCATGATAGGCCCCTGTGTGTGATGTTCCCCTTCCTGAGTCCAAGTGATCTCATTGTTCAGTTCCCACCTATGAGTGAAAACATGCGGTGGTTGGTTTTCTGTTCTTGTGATAGTTTGCTAAGAATGATGGTTTCCAGCTGCATCCATGTCCCTACAAAGGACACAAACTCATCCTTTTAGATGGCTGCATAGTATTCCATGGTGTATATGTGCCACATTTTCTTAATCCAGTCTGTCACTGATGGACATTTGGGTTGATTCCAAGTCTTTGCTATTGTGAATAGTGCTGCAATAAACATACGTGTGCATGTGTCTTTATAGCAGCATAATTTATAATACTTTGGGTATATATCCAGTAATGGGATGGCTGGGTCATATGGTACATCTAGTTCTAGATCCTTGAGGAATCGCCATACTGTTTTCCATAATGGTTGAACTAGTTTACAATCCCACCAACAGTGTAAAAGTGTTCCTATTTCTCCACATCCTCTCCAGCATCTGTTGTTTCCTGACTTTTTAATGATCGCCATTTTAGCCAGTGATGATGAGCATTTTTTCATGTGTCTGTTGGCTGTATGAATGTCTTCTTTTGAGAAATGTCTGTTCATATCCTTTGCCCACTTTTTGATGGGGATGTTTGTGTTTTTCTTGTAAATTTGTTTGAGTTCTTTGTAGGTTCTAGATATTAGCCCTTGGTCAGATGAGTAGATTGCAAAAATTTTCTCCCATTCTGTAGGTTGCCTGTTCACTCTGATGGTAGTTTCTTTTGCTGTGCAGAAGCTCTTTAGTTTAATGAGATCCCATTCGTCAATTTTGGCTTTTGCTGCTGTTGCTTTTGGTGTTTTAGATATGAAGTCTTTGCTCATGCCTATGTCCTGAATGGTACTACCTAGGTTTTCCTCTAGGATTTTTATGGTATTAGGTCTAACATTTAAGTCTCTAATCCATCTTGAATTAATTTTCGTATAAGGAGTAAGGAAAGGATCCAGTTTCAGCTTTCTACTTATGGCTAGCCAATTTTCCCAGCACCATTTATTAAATAGGGAATCCTTTCCCCATTTCTTGTTTCTCTCAGGTTTGTCAAAGATCAGATGGCTGTAGATGTGTGGTATTATTTCTGAGGACTCTGTTCTGTTCCATTGGTCTATATCTCTGTTTTGGTACCAGTACCATGCTGTTTTGGTGACTGTAGCCTTGTAGTATAGTTTGAAGTCAGGTAGCGTGATGCCTCCAGCTTTGTTCTTTTGACTTAGGATTGTCTTGGAGATGCGGGCTCTTTTTTGGTTCCATATGAACTTTAAAGCAGTTTTTTCCAATTCTGTGAAGAAACTCATTGGTAGCTTGATGGGGATGGCATTGAATCTATAAATTACCTTGGGCAGTATGGCCATTTTCACGATATTGATTCTTCCTATCCATGAGCATGGTATGTTCTTCCATTTGTTTGTGTCCTCTTTGATTTCACTGAGCAGTGGTTTGTAGTTCTCCTTGAAGAGGTCCTTTACATCCCTTGTAAGTTGGATTCCTAGGTATTTGATTCTCTTTGAAGCAATTGTGAATGGAAGTTCATTCCTGATTTGGCTTTCTGTTTGTCTGTTACTGATGTATAAGAATGCTTGTGATTTTTGCACATTAATTTTGTATCCTGAGACTTTGCTGAAGTTGCTTATCAGCTGAAGGAGATTTTGGGCTGAGACAATGGGGTTTTCTAAATATACAATCATGTCATCTGCAAACAGGGACAGTTTGACTTCTTCTTTTCCTAACTGAATACCCTTGATTTCTTTCTCTTGCCTAATAGCCCTAGCCAGAACTTCCAACACTATGTTGAATAGGAGTGGTGAGAGAGGGCATCCCTGTCTTGTGCCAGTTTTCAAAGGGAATTTTTCCAGTTTTTGCCCATTCAGTATGATATTGGCTGTGGGTTTGTCATAAATAGCTCTTATTATTTTGAGATATGTTCCATCAATACCGAATTTATTGAGCGTTTTTAGCATGAAGGGCTGTTGAATTTTGTCAAAAGCCTTTTCGGCATCTATTGAGATAATCGTGTGGTTCTTGTCTTTGGTTCTGTTTATATGCTGGATTATGTTTATTGATTTGCGAATGTTGAACCAGCCTTGCATCCCAGGGATGAAGCCTACTTGATCATGGTGGATAAGCTTTTTGATGTGTTGCTGAATCCGGTTTGCCAGTATTTTATTGAGGATTTTTGCATCGATGTTCATCAGGGATATTGGTCTAAAATTCTCTTTTTTTTGTTGTGTCTCTGCCAGGCTTTGGCATCAGGATGATGTTGGCCTCATAAAATGAGTTAGGGAGGATTCCCTCTTTTTCTATTGATTGGAATAGTTTCAGAAGGAATGGTACCAACTCCTCCTTGTACCTCCGGTAGAATTCAGCTGTGAATCCATCTGGTCCTGGACTTTTTTCGGTTGGTAGGCTATTAATTATTGCCTCAATTTCAGAGCCTACTAGTGGTCTATTCAGAGATTCAGCTTCTTCCTGGTTTAGTCTTGGGAGAGTGTAAATGTCCAGGAAATTATCCATTTCTTCTAGATTTTCCAGTTTATTCGCGTAGAGGTGTTTATAGTATTCTCTGATGGTAGTTTGTATTTCTGTGGGGTCGGTGGTGATATCCCCTTTATCATTTTTAATTGCATCGATTTGATTCTTCTCTCTTTTCTTCTTTATTAGTCTTGCTAGTGGTCTGTCAATGTTGTTGATCTTTTCAAAAAACCAACTCCTGGATTCATTGATTTTTTTGGAGAGTTTTTTGTGTCTCTATCTCCTTCAGTTCTGCTCTGATCTTAGTTATTTCTTGCCTTCTGAGAGCTTTTGAATGTGTTTGCTCTTGCTTCTCTAGTTCTTTTAATTGCGATGTTAGAGTGTCAATTTTAGATCTTTCCTGCTTTCTCTTGTGGGCATTTAGTGCTATAAATTTCCCTCTACACGCCGCTTTAAATGTGTCCCAGAGATTCTGGTATGTTGTATCTTTGTTCTCATTGGTTTCAAAGAACATCTTTATTTCTGCCTTCATTTTGTTATGTACCCAGTAGTCACGCAGGAGCAGGTTGTTCAGTTTCCATGTAGTTGAGCGGTTTTGATTGAGTTTCTTAGTCCTGAGTTCTAGTTTGATTGCACTGTGGTCTGAGAGACACTTTGTTATAGTTTCTGTTCTTGTACATTTGCTGAGGAGCGATTTACTTCCAATTACATGGTCGATTTTGGAGTAAGTATGATGTGGTGCTGAGAAGAATGTATATTCTGTTGATTTGGGGTGGAGAGTTCTACAGATGTCTATTAGGTCTGCTTGCTGCAGAGATGAGTTCAATTCCTGGATATCCTTGTTAACTTTCTGTCTCGTTGATCTGTCTAATGTTGACAGTGGGGTGTTGAAATCTCCCATTATTATTATATGGGAGTCTAAGTCTCTTTGTAAGTCTGTAAGGACTTGCTTTATGAATCTGGGTGCTACTGTATTGGGTGCATATATATTTAGGATAGTTAGCTCTTCCTGTTGAATTGATCCCTTTACCATTATGTAATGGCCTTCTTTGTCTCTTTTGATCTTTGATGGTTTAAAGTCTGTTTTATTGGAGACTAGGATTACAACCCCTACTTTTTTTTGTTCTCCATTTGCTTGGTAAATCTCCCTCCATCCCTTTATTTTGAGCCTATGTATGTCTCTGCGTGTGAGATGGGTCTCCTGTATACAGCAGACAGATGGGTCTTGACTCTTTATCCAGTTTACCAGTCTGTGTCTTTTAATTGGAGCATTTAGTCCATTTACATTTAAGGTTAATATTGTTATGTGTGAACTTGATCCTGTCATTATGATATTAACTGGTTATTTTGCTCGTTAGTTGATGCAGTTTCTTCCTAGCCTCGATCGTCTTTACATTTTGGCATGTTTTTGCAATGGCTGGTACCGGTTGTTCCTTTCCATGTTGAGTGCTTCCTTCAGGGTCTCTTGTAAGGCAGGCCTAGTGGTGACAAAATCTGTAAGCATTTGCTTATCTGTAAAGGATTTTATTTCTCCTTCACTTAAAAAACTTAGTTTGGCTAGATATGAGATTCTGGGTTGAAAATTCTTTTCTTGAAGAATGTTGAATATTGGCCTCCACTCTCTTCTGGCTTGTAGAATTTCTGCTGAGAGATCTGCTGTTAGTCTGATGGCTTCCCTTTGTGGGTAACCCGACCTTTCTCTCTCGCTGCCCTTAAGATTTTTTCCTTCGTTTCAACTTTGGTGAATCTGGCATTTATGTGTCTTGGGGTTGCTCTTCTCGAGGAGTATCTTTGTGGCGTTCTCTGTATTTCCTGGATTTGAATGTTGGCCTGCCCTACTAGGTTGGGGAAGTTCTCCTGGATGATATCCTGAAGAGTGTTTTCCAACTTGGTTCCATTTTCCCCCTCACTTTCAGGCACCCCAGTCAGAAGTAGATTTGGTCTTTTTACATAATCCCATACTTCTTTCAGGCTTTGTTCTTTTCTTTTCCTTCTTTTTTCTTTGTGTTTCTCTTTTTGCTTCATTTCATTCATTTGATCCTCAATCGCTGATACTCTTTCTACCAGTTGATTGATCGGTTACTGAAGCTTGTGCATTTGTCACGTATTTCTCGTGTCACGGTTTTCATCCCTGTCATTTTGTTTATGACCTTCTCTGCATTAATTACTCTAAATATGAATTCTTGTACTCTTTTTTCAAGATTTTTAGTTTCTTTGCGCTGGGTACGTAATTCCTCCTTAGCTCTGAGAAGTTTGATGGACTGAAGCCTTCTTCTCTCATCTCGTCAAAGTCATTCTCCGTCCAGCTTTGATCCATTGCTGGCGATGAGCTGTGCTCCTTTGCAGGGGGAGATGCGCTCTTATTTTTTGAATTTTCATCTTTTCTGCCCTGCTTTTTCCCCATCTTTGTGGTTTTATCTGCCTCTGGACTTTGATGATGGTGACGTACTGATGGGGTTTTGGTGTCGGTGTCCTTCCTGTTTGATAGTTTTCCTTCTAACAGTCAGGACCCTCAGCTGTAGGTCTGTTGGAGATTGCTTGAGGTCCACTCCAGACCCTGTTTGCCTGGGTATCAGCAGCAGAGGCTGCAGAAGGTAGAATATTGCTGAACAGCGAGTGTACCTGTCTGATTCTTACTTTGGAACCTTCCACTCAGGAGTGCACTGCACCCTGTGAGGTTTGGGGTGTCAGACTGCCCCTAGTGTGGGATGTCTCCTAATTAGGCTACTCAGGGGTCAGGGACCCACTTGAGCCGGCAGTCTGTCCCTTCTCAGATCTCACCCTCCGTGTTGGGAGATCCACTGCTCTCTTCAAAGCTGTTAGACAGAGTCGTTTGCATCTGCAGAGGTTTCTGCTGCTTTTGTTGTTGTTGTTATTTAGCTGTGCCCTGTCCCCAGAGGTGGAATATTCAGAGACAGGCAAGTTTCCTTGAGCTGCTGTGAGCTCCACCCAGTTCGAGCTTCCCAGTGGCTTTGTTTTCCTACTTAAGCCTCAGCAATGGCAAGAGCCCCTCCTCTAGCCTCGCTGCTGCCTTGTGGTTAGATCACAGACTGCTGTGCTAGCAATGATGGAGGCTCCGTGGGCGTGGGACCCTCCCAGCCAGGTGTGGGATATAATCTCCTGGTGTGTCCATTTACTTAATGAGCAGTATTGGGGTGGGAGATACCCGATTTTCCAGGTGTTGTGTGTCTCAGTTCCCCTGGCTAGGAAAAGGGATTCCCTTCCCCCTTGCGCTTCCCAGGTGAGGCGATGCCTCACCCTGCTTCAGCTCTCGCTGGTCGGGCTGCAGCAGCTGACCAGCAGTGATTTTTGGGCACTCCTTAGTGAGATAATCCCAGTACCGCAGTTGAAAATGCAGAAATCATGGGTCTTCTGTGTCACTCGCGCTGTGAGTTGGAGACTGGAGCTGTTCCTATTCGGCCATCTTGCTCTGCCCCCCTCCCAGCTTATCCTTAAGAGCATTCCCAAATGTCCTTTCTCAGGTTCCTCAGAAACAGTGATTTCAAACTGCTCAATCCAAGGAAAGATTAACTCTATGAGATGAATACAGACATCACAAAGCAGTTTCTCAGAAAGCTTCTCTCTAGTTTTTATCTGAAGATATCTCCTTTTTCCCCACAGACCTGAATGTGCTCCCGAATGTCCCTTCGCATATCCGTCCCTGACCCAGTTTCAAAACTGCGTAATAGAAAGAAAGTTTTATCTATGTGAGATGACTAGATATATCTATCAAAAAGCAGTTTCACAGAAAGCTTCTTTACAGTTTTTGTATGAACATACTTCCTTTTTCACCGTAGCCTTCCATATACTCCCGAATGTTCCCTGGTAGTGTTTTCTCCAAACGAGATTGGCCAATCCTCTATTCCACAAAAAAAGTGTTAGCAAACTGCTCCATGAAAAGAAAGGTGTATCTTTGTGAAGGGAATACGCACATCAGAAACTAGTTTCTCAGAAATCTTCTTTCTAGTTTTTATCACAGGATGTTTCCTTTCTCCATATTCCTCATTGCTCTCTGGAATATCCCATTGCAGATTCTATGAAAAAATTGTTAGCAAACATCTCAATGAAAACAATGGTTTTACTCTGTGAGATGAATTCAACCATCACAAAGCAGTTTCACAGAAGTCTTCTTTCTTGTTTTTTTACGATGATATTTCCTTTTTCACCATATTCCTCATTGTACTTGCGAATATCCCTTCGCAGTTTCCCCAAGAGCAGTTCTACAAAACTGATTTACAAAAAGAATCATGTAACTCTGTGAGATAAAGTAACACATCAAAAAACTGTCTCTCAGAAAGCTTTCTAATTTTTATATGAGGATATTTCCTTTGTAAAATAAGCTTCAATGAACTCGAAAATATCCCTTTGCAGATTCCAAGGAAAGAGTGTTAGCAAACTGCTCAATAAAAAGAACAGTGTAACTTGTGAGATGAAGTCACACATCATAAAGCAGATTCTCACAAAGATTCTATATACCTTTTATATGAGGATATTCCCTTTCCATGACAGGCCTCAACTCGCTCCCAAATATCCCCATCTGGATTCCTTGAAAACAGTGTTTGCAAATGGATCCATGAAATGAAAGTTGTTACTCTGTGAAATGAATAGACACATCACAAAGAAGTTTGCAGAAAACTTCCTTCTAGTTTTTTCCTTTGTCATCATATGCTTCAAAGAAATCCAAAATATCCTTTTTCAGATTCCCCAAAATCAGTGCTACCAAACTGCTCCATGAAAAGAAAGGTGTAACTCTGTGAGATGAATTCACACATCACAAAGCAGTTTCACAGAAACCTTCTTTTTGGTTTTTGTCTGAGGATAATTCGTTTGTCACCACAGGCATCAATGCACTCCCAAATATCTTATTGCAGATTCCACAAAAACAGTGTTAGCAAGCAGCTATAAGAAAAGAAAGGTGTAACTCTGTGAGATGAATTCAACCACCACAAATCAGTTTCACAGAAAGTTTCTTATTGGTTTTATTGTAGGATATTTCCTTTTTCACCGTAGGCCTAAAGGCACTCCCAAATATCCCTTTGAAGATTCCGTGAAAACAGTGTTAGCAACTTTTCCATTAACAGAACGGTGTAACTCAGGGAGATGAATTCACACATCACAAAGAAATTTCTCAAAAAGCTTATTTCTAGTTTTTATCTGAGCATATTTCCTTTGTCACCATAGGCTTTGATGTGATCCAAAATATCCTCTCAGTCTCCCCAACCCGGTTTTACCAATCTGATCCATCATAAGAATTTTGTAACTCTGTGAGATGAATTCACACATCACAAAGCAGTTTCTCAGACAACTTCATTCAAGTTTTCTTCAGAGAATATTTCCTTTTTCACCATAGGCCACAACACACTCCCAAATATCCCTTTGTATATTCCAAGAAAATAGTGTAGGAAACTGATCCATGAAAAGAAAGGTGTTATTCTGTGAGATGAATACATACATCACAAAGGAGTTTCTCAGAAAGCTACTTTCTAGTTTTTGTCTGAGGATATTTCAGTTCTCAATGCACTCCCGTATATCTCATTGCAGATTCTGTGAATACAGTGTTAGCTTCTTTCTAGTTTTTATGTGAGGATATTTCCTTTGTCACTATATTCCTCAATGCACTCCCAAATATCCCTTTGCAGATTATACAAAAACAGTGTTAACACACGGTTCTCTGAAAAGAACAGTGTAACTCTGTGACATGCATTCACACATCATGAAGAACTTTCTCAGAACGCTTCTTTCTAGTTTTTATCTGAAGGTATTTCCATTGTCAACATAGGTTTCAATGCGATCCAAAATATCCCTTCTCAGATTCCCCCAAAAATAGTACTACAAGCCTGCTCCATGAAAAAAATCTTGTAACCTTCTGAAACGAATTCACAAATAACAAAGCAGTTTCTCAGAAAGCTTATTTCTAGTGTTTTGTCTGAGGATATTTCATTTTTCACCATAAGCCTCAATGTGCTCTGAAATATCCCATTGCAGATTCTAAGAAAATATTGTTAGCAAACTACTCAATGAAAAGAACAGTGTAACTCTATGAGATGAATTCACACATCAAAAAATCAGTTCCTCAGAAAGCTTCTTTCTCCCTTTTCTATCAGGATATTTCCTTTTTCACCCTAGGCCTCAATGCACTTACAAATATCCTTTTGCAGATTCCTTGAAAGCTGTGTTAACAACTGCTCCATGAAAAGAAATGTGTAACTCTGTGAGATGAATTCACACATCACAAAGCTGTTTCTCAGAAGGCTTCTTTCTAGTTTTTATATCAGGATATTTCCTGTTACACCATATTCCTCACAGCACTCCATAATGTCCCATTGCAGATTCCACGAAAAAAGTGTTAGCAAACTTCTCAATGAAAATAACAGTGTAACTCTGTAGGATAAATTCACACATCATAAAGCAGTTTCACCGAAAGACTCTTTTCGGTTTTCATCTGAGGATATTTCCTTTGTCACCATAGGCTTAAATGCAATTCAAAATATCCCTTCTCAGATTCCCCAAAAACAGTGCTAGCAAACTGCTCCATAAAAACAGTTCTGTGACTCTGTGAGATGAATTCACACATCACAAAGTTGTTTCTCAGAAAGCGTCTTTCAAGTTTTTATCTGAGGATATTTCTTTTGTCACCACAGACTCCAATGTGATCCAGGATAACCCTACTCAGATTTCCCAAAAACAGTACTAAAAAATTAATCCATGAAAAGAATCTTGTAACTCTGTGAGATGAATTAATATTTCACAAGGCAGTTTCTCAGAAAGCTTCCTTGTAGTTTTTATATGAATGTATTCCCTTTGTCACCATAAGCTTCAATGCGCTCCAAAGTATCCCATTGCAGATTCCTAGACAACAGTGTTAGCAAACTGCTCAATGAAAACAACAGTGTAACTCTGTGAGAAGAATACACACATCACAAAGAAGTTTCTCAGAAGCTTCTTTCTAGTTTTAATCTGAGGATATTTCCTTTTTCACCATAGGCCTCAGTGCACTCCCAAATATGCCTTTGCAGTTTGCACGAAAAGAGTGTTACCAAATTGGTCCAGGAAAGGAAAGGTGTGATGAATTCACACATCACAAAGAAGTTTCCCTGAAAGCTTCGTTCTAGTTTTAATGTGAGGATATTTCCATTGACACCATAGGCTTCAATGCAATCCCAAATGTCCCTTCTCAGATGCCCCAAAAGTAGGGCTCTCAAACTGTTCCATGAAAAGAAAGGTGTAACTTTGTGAGATGAATTCAAAAATAACAAAGCAGTTTCTCAGAAAGCGTCTTTCTAGTTTTTGTCTGAGGATATTTCCTTTGTAACCATAAGCTTCAATGTGCTCCAAAAGATTCCAATGCGCTCCACTGCAGATTCCAAGGAAACAGCATTAGCAGACTGCTCAATGAAAAGAACAGTGTAACTCTGTGAGATGAATTCATGCATCACAAAGCAGTTTCTGAGAAAGATTGTTTCTAGTTTTTGTATGGTGATATTTCCTTTGTCACCATAGGTTTCAATGCACTCCCAAATATCCTAGTGCAGAGTCCATGAAAACAGTGTTAGCAAACTTCTCAATGAAAAGAACAGTGTAACTCTGTGAGATGAATTCACACATCAAAAAGCAGTTCCCAAACACCTTCTTTTTGATTTTTTTCTTAGGATATTTCGTTTGTCACCATTCTTCAATGCACTCCTAAATATCCAATTGGAGATTTCACGAAAACAGTGTCAAAAAACTGCTCAATGAAAAGAAGTGTGTCACTCAGTGAGATGAATTTGCACATCACAAGGAAGTTTCCAGAAAGCTTCTTTCTAATTTTTCTCTGAGGATATTTACTTTTTTACCATAGGCCTCAATGAGCTCCCCTATATTCCTTTGCAGATTTCATGAAAACAGTGTTAGCAAACTGCACCATGAAAAGTAAGGTGTAACACTGTGACCTCAATTCACACATCACAAAGAACTTTCTTAGAAAGTTTCTTTCTACTTTTCATCTGAGGATATTTCCTTTGTCACCATAGGCTTCAATGTGATCCATAATATCCCTTCTCAGATTCGAAAAAAGAGTGCTACCAAAGGGTTCCATGAATAGCATGGTGTACCTCTGTGAGATGAATTAACACAACACAAAGTGATTTCTCAGAAAGATTTTTTCTAGCTTTTATATGAGGATATTTCCTTTGTCACCGTTAGCCTCAATGTCCTTCGAAATATCAAATTGCAGATTCCACAAAAACGGTGCTAGCAAACTGCTCCATGAAAATAAAGGTGTAACTCTGTGAGAAAAATTCACCCATCACAAGGAAATTTCTCAGAAAGGTTCTTTCTAGTTTTTTTTCCTCAGGATACTTCCTTTGTTACCATAGGCTTCAATGAGATCCAAAATATCCCTTCTCAAACTCCTCAAAAACAGTGCTACCAAACTGCTCCATGAAAAGAATGGCGTAACTCTGTGAGAAGAATTCACATATCTCAAAGCTGTTTATCGTAAAACTTCTTTCTGGTTTTTGTATGAGGATATTTCCTTTGTCACCTTTAGCCTCAATGTGCTCCGAAACAACCCATTGCAGATTCCAAGAAAACTGTGTTAGCAAACTGCTCAATGAAAACAACAGTGTAACTCTGAGAGATGAATTCATCCATCACAAAGCTGTTTCTCAGAAAGCTTCTTTCTAGTTTTGTGTGGGGATACTTCCTCTGTCACCATGAGCCTCAGTGCGCTCCAAAATATCCCATTGTGGATTCCAAGAAAACAGTATTAGCAAACTGCTCATGAAAAAGAACAGTGCAACTCTGGGAGATAAATTCACACATCACAAAGCAGTTTCTCAGAAAGCTTCTTTCTAGATTTTATTTGAGGATAATTAATTCTCACCATAGGCTTCAATGCGATAGAAAGTATCCTTTCTCAGATTACCCCATAACAGTGCTACCGCACTGATTCATGAAAAGAATTATGTAACTACATGAGGCAAATTAACACATCACAAAGCGGTTTCTCAGAAAACTTCATTCTAGTTTTTATATGAGGATATTGCATTTGTCACCATAGGCTTCAATGTGATCCAAAATGCAGCATCTCAGATTTTCGAAAAACAGTGCTACTATACTGCTCCATGAAAAGAATCATGTAAGTGTGTGAGTTTAATTCACGTATCACAAAGCAGTTTCTCAGAAAGCTTCTTTCTAGTTTTTGTCTGAGGATATTTCCTTTGTCACCCTAAGCATCAATGAGCTACAAAATATCCCATTGCAGATTCCAAGGAAACAGCAATAGCAAACTGCTCAATGAAAAGAATAGTGTAACTCTGTGAAATGAATTCATACATCACAATGCAGTTTCTCAGATAGCTTGTTTTTGGTTTTTAGCTGAGGATATTTCCTTTGTCACCATTGGCTTCAACATACCCACAAGTATCCTATTGCAGATTCCAAGAAAACAGTGTTAGCAAACTGCTCAATGAAAAGAGTAGTGTAACTCTGCGAGATGAATTCACACATCACAAATCAGTTTCTCAGAAAGCTTCTTTCTAGTTTTTATCTGAGGAAAGTTTTTCACCAGAGGCCTCAGTGCACTCCCAAATATCCTTTTGCAGATTCCACGAACACAGTGTTAGCATACTCCTCCATGAAAAGAAAGGTGTAAATCTGTGAGTTGAATTCAAATATCACAAAGAACTTTCTCAGAAAGCTCCTATCTAGCTATTATCAAAGGATATTTCCTTTGTCACTATAGGCCACAATGTGCTCCCAAATATCCCTTTGCAGATTCCACAAAAATGGTGTTACCAGACTCCTCCATGAAAAGAAAGGTGCAGCTCTGTGAGATGATTCAAACATGAAAAAGAACTTTCTCAGAAAGCTTCATTATACTTTTTAACTGAGGACTTCTCCTTTCTCACCAAAGACTTCAATGCGATCCAAAATAACCCTTCTCAGATTCCCTAGAAATAGTGCTACCAATCTGCAACATGAAAAGAATCATCTAAGTCTGTGAGGTGAATTCACAAATAACAGAGCAGTTTCTCAGAAAGTGTCTTTCTAGTTTTTGTCTGAGAACATTTCCCTTTTCACAATGGTTTCAATGCAATCCAAAATATCTCATTGCAGATACCAAGAAAACAGTGTTAACAATCTGCTCATTGAAAAGAACAGTGTAACCCTGTGAATTGAATTCACACATCACAAAGCAGTTTCTCAGAAAGCTACTTTTTGGTTTTTCTATGAGGATATATCCTTTGTCACCATCAGCTTCAATGCACTCCGAAATGTTACATTGCAGATTTCAAGAAAGCAGTGTTAGGAAACTGCTCAATGAACAGAACAATGTAACTCTGTGAGACGAATTCACACATCAAAACCTGTTTCTCAGAAAGCTTCTTTCTAGTTTTTATCTGAGGATATTTTCTTTTTCACCATGTTTCTCAAGGCACTCCCAAATATCCCATTGCAGATTCCAAGACAAAAGCGTTAGCAAACTTCTCAATGAAGAGGATGGTGTAACTCTGTGAGTTGAATTCACACATCACAAAGCAGTTTCACAGAAAGCTTATTTTTGGTTTTAATCTGAGGATATTTCCTTTGTCAACATAGGCTTCAAAGCGCCCTCAAATATAATATTGCTGATTCCATGAAAACAATGTTATCAAACTGCTGAATGAAAAGAACGGTGTAACTGTAAGATAAATTCACACATCACAAAACAGTTTCTCAGAAAGCTTCTCTCTAGTTTTTATCTGAGGATATTTCCTTTTTCACTACAGGACTCAATGCACTCCCAAATATCCTACCACAGATTCCATGAAAAGAGTGTTATCAAACTGCTCAATGAAAAGAATGGTGTAACACTGTAAGATGAATTCACACATTTCAAAGCACTTTATCAGAAAGTTTCTTTCTAGTTTTAATCTTAGGATATTTCCATTGTCACTATAGGCTTCAATGCCATCCAGTATATCCTCTCTCAGATTCCCCAAAAACAGTCCTACTAAACTTCTCCATGAAAAGAATGGTACAACGCTGTGAGATGAATTCCCACATCAAACAATTTTTTCTCAAAGTTTCTTTCTAGTTTTTATCTGAGGATATTTTCTCTTTCAGCATATTCCTCAATGCGCCCCCAAATATCCCATTGCAGATTCCACGAAAAAAGTGTTAGCAAAGTTCTTAATGAACAGAACGGTGTATTTCAGTGAGATGAATTCACACATACTAAAGATGTTTCTCAGGAAGCTTGTTTCTAGTTTTTATCTGAGGATATTTCCTTTGTTAACATAGGCTTCAATGTGATCCAAAATATCTCTTCTCACATGCCCCAAAAACAGTGCTACCAAGCTCCTCCTTGAAAACAATCATGTAACACTGGCAGATGAATTCACACATCACACAGCTGTTTCTCTGAAATCTTCTTTCTAATTTTTTATGAGGATATTTCCTTTGTCACCATGAGCCTCAATGTGCTCCAAAGCATCCCGTTGCAGATTCCATGAAAACAGTATTAGCACACTGCTGAAGGAAAATAACAGTGTAACTCTGGGAGATGAATTCACACATTACAAAGCAGTTTCTCAGAAACCTTCTTTCTAGTTTGTATCTGAGGGTCATTAATTGTCCTTATAGGCTTCAATGCCATACAAAATATGCTTTCTCAGATTACCATAAAACAGTGCTACGTAACTGATCCATGAAAAGAATCATGTAACACTGTGAGATGAATTAACACAGCACAATGCAGTTTCTCAGAAAACTTCATTGAAGTTTTTATTTGAGGATATTACCTTTGTCACCATAGACTTCAATGTGATCCAAAATGTCTCTTCTCAGATTCCCCAAAAACAGTGCTAACATACTGCTCCATGAAAAGAATCATGTAACTGTGTGAGTTTAACTCACATATGACAAAGTAGTTTCTCGTAAAACTTCTTTCTAATTTTTGTCTGAGGTTATTTCCTTTGTCACCCTAAGCATCAATGCCTTATGAAATATCCTATTGCAGATTCCAAGAAAAGAGAGTTAGCAAACTGCTCAATGAAAAGAAGAGTGTAATTCTGTGATATGAATTCACACATCACAAAGCAGTTTCTCACATAGCTTGTTTTTGGTTTTTATCTGGGGATATTTCCTTTGTCATCATTGGCTTCAATGCACTAACAGATATCCTATTGCAGATTCCAAGGAAACAGTGTTAGTAAACTGCTCAATGAAAAGAACGGTGTAAATCTGTGAGGTGAATTCACACATCACAAAGCAGTTTCTTCTTTCTAGTTTTTATCTGAGGGTAGTTAGTTTTTCACAATAGGCCTCAATGCACTCCTAAATAACCCTTCGCAGATTCCACGAAAACAGTGTTAGGAAACCGCTCCATGAAAACAAAGGTGTAACTCAGTGAGTTGAATTCAAACATCAGAGAGAACTTTCTCAGAAAGCTCCTTTCTACTTTTTATCGGGGGATATTCCCTTTGCCGACATAGACTTTAATGCAATCCAAAATATCTCTTCTCAGATTCCCAAAAAATAGTGCTACCAAACTGATCCATGAAAAAAATCTTGTAACTCTGTGAGATGAATTAACACATCACAAAGCAGTTTCTCAGAAAGCTTCCTTGTACTTTTAATGTGAGCATATTTCCTATGTCACCATAAGTTTCTATGTGCTCCGAAATATCCCATTACAGATTCCATGAAAAGGGTATTAGCAAAATGCTCAATGAAAAGGACAGTGTAACATGGTGAGATGAATTCACACATCACAAATAAGTTTCTCAGAAACCTTCATTCTAGTTTTTTTTTTTTTTTTTTTTTTGAGGATATTCCTTTTTTCACCACAGGCCTCAACACGCTTGGGGATATCCCTTTTCTGATTCCACAAAAACAGTTTTAGCAAACTTCTCTATTAAAAGAAAGGTGTAACTCTGTGAGGTTAATTCATGCATCACAACGAAGTGTCTCAGAAAGCTTATTTCTAGTTGTATCTGAGGATATTTGCTTTGTCACATAGGCTTCAATGCGATCCCAATTATCCATTCTCAGTTTCCCCAAAAACAGTGCTACCAAACTGCTCCATGAAAAGAAAATGTAACTCTGTGTGATGAATTCACAAATCATAAAGCAATTTCTGAGGAGTCTTCTTTTTAGTTATTGTCTGAGGATATTTCCTTTACCAGTATAAGCTTCAATGCACTCCAAAATATCCCATTGCAGATTCAATGAAAATAGTGTTGTCAAACTGCTATATCAAAAGAACAGTTTAGCACTGTGAGATGAATTCACACATCACTTAGCAGTTTCTCAGAAAGCTTCTTTCTAGTTTTTATACGAGGGTATTTCCTTGGTCACCATTGGCTTCAATGTGCTCCCAAATATCCTATTGCCAATTTCACAAAAACAGTGTTATCAAACTGATCAATGAACAGAACAGTGTAACTCTGTCAGATGAATTCACATATGACAAAGTAGGTTCTCAGAAAGCTTATTTCCATTTTTTCTCTGAGGATAC
Source organism: Macaca mulatta (assembly GCF_049350105.2). Classification (NCBI taxonomy): domain Eukaryota; kingdom Metazoa; phylum Chordata; class Mammalia; order Primates; family Cercopithecidae; genus Macaca; species Macaca mulatta. Next base: position 25,704,496 of record NC_133420.1, read on the forward strand.
TTCCTTTTGTACCATAAGCCTCAATGCACTCCCAAATATCCCTTTGCAGATTCCATGAAAAGAGTGTTAGCAAACTGCTCCATGAAAACAAATCTGTGACTCTGTGAGATGAATTCACGAATCACAAAGAAGGGTGTCAGAAATATTCTTTCTAGTTTTTTTTTTAAATTTATTTATTATTATTCTACTTTAAGTTGTAGGGTACATGTGCATAACGTGCAGGTTTGTTACATATGTATACTTGTGCCATGTTGGTGTGCTGCACCCATCAACTCATCATTTACATCAGGTATAACTCCCAATACAATCCCTCCCCCCTTCCCCCTCCCCCCTCCCCATGATAGGCCCCTGTGTGTGATGTTCCCCTTCCTGAGTCCAAGTGATCTTATTGTTCAGTTCCCACCTATGAGTGAGAAGATGCGGTGTTTGGTTTTCTGTTCTTGTGATAGTTTGCTAAGAATGATGGTTTCCAGCTGCATCCATGTCCCTACAAAGGACACAAACTCATCCTTTTTGATGGCTGCATAGTATTCCATGGTGTATATGTGCCACATTTTCTTAATCCAATCTGTCACTGATGGACATTTGGGTTGATTCCAAGTCTTTGCTATTGTGAATAGTGCTGCAATAAACATACGTGTGCATGTGTCTTTATAGCAGCATAATTTATAATCCTTTGGGTATATACCCAGTAATGGGATGGCTGGGTCATATGGTACATCTAGTTCTAGATCCTTGAGGAATCGCCATACTGTTTTCCATAATGGTTGAACTAGTTTACAATCCCACCAACAGTGTAAAAGTGTTCCTATTTCTCCACATCCTCTCCAGCACCTGTTGTTTCCTGACTTTTTAATGATCGCCATTCTAACTGGTGTGAGATGGTATCTCATTGTGGTTTTGATTTGCATTTCTCTGATGGCCAGTGATGATGAACATTTTTTCATGTGTCTGTTGGCTGTATGAATGTCTTCTTTTGAGAAATGTCTGTTCATATCCTTTGCCCACTTTTGGATGGGGTTCTTTGTTTTTTTCTTGTAAATTTGTTTGAGTTCTTTGTAGGTTCTGGATATTAGCCCTTTGTCAGATGAGTAGATTGCAAAAATGTTCTCCCATTCTGTAGGTTGCCTGTTCACTCTGATGGTAGTTTCTTTTGCTGTGCAGAAGCTCTTTAGTTTAATGAGATCCCATTTGTCAATTTTGGCTTTTGCTGCCATTGCTTTTGGTGTTTTAGACATGAAGTCTTTGCCCACGCCTATGTCCTGAATGGTACTACCTAGGTTTTCCTCTAGGATTTTTATGGTATTAGGTCTAACATTTAAGTCTCTAATCCATCTTGAATTAATTTTCGTATAAGGAGTAAGGAAAGGATCCAGTTTCAGCTTTCTACTTATGGCTAGCCAATTTTCCCAGCACCATTTATTAAATAGGGAATCCTTTCCCCATTTCTTGTTTCTCTCAGGTTTGTCAAAGATCAGATGGCTGTAGATGTGTGGTATTATTTCTGAGGACTCTGTTCTGTTCCATTGGTCTATATCTCTGTTTTGGTACCAGTACCATGCTGTTTTGGTGACTGTAGCCTTGTAGTATAGTTTGAAGTCAGGTAGCGTGATGCCTCCAGCTTCGTTCTTTTGACTTAGGATTGTCTTGGAGATGCGGGCTCTTTTTTGGTTCCATATGAACTTTAAAGCAGTTTTTTCCAATTCTGTGAAGAAACTCATTGGTAGCTTGATGGGGATGGCATTGAATCTATAAATTACCTTGGGCAGTATGGCCATTTTCACGATATTGATTCTTCCTATCCATCTTTCTAGTTTTTGTCTGAGGATGTTTACTTTATCACCATAAGCTTCAATGTGCTCCAAAATAACATATTGCAGATTCCACGAAAACAGTGTTACCAAACTGTTCAATGAAAAGAAGAGTGTAACTCTGTGAGGAGAATCCACACATCACAATGCGGTTTCTCAGAAAGCTTCTTTCTAGTCTTTATATGAGGGTATTTCCTTTTTTACCATAAGCTTCAATGCACTCTGAAATATCCCATTGCAGATTCCAGGAAAACAGTGTTAGCAAATTGCTCAATGAAAAGAACAGGGCAGTTCTGTGAGATGAATTCACACATTACAAAACAGTTTCTCAGAAAGTTTCTTTCTAGTTTTTATCTGAGGATATTTCCTTTCTCACCATAGGCTTCAATCCACACCCAAATATCTCTTTCCAGATACCACAAAAACAGTTTTCACCAGCTGCTCAATGAAAAGAACAGTGTAATACTGAGTTCACACATAGCAAAGAAATTTCTCAGAAAGATTCTTTCTAGTTTTTATCTGAGGATATTTCCTTTGTCACTGTAGTCTTCAATGCGATCAGAAATATCACTTCTCAGATTCCCAAAAAAAAGTGCTACCAATGTGATCCATGAAAAGGGTCATGTACCTCTGTGAGATGAATTCACACATCACAAAGCATTTTCTCAAAAAGCTTCTTTCAAGTGTTTATCTGAGGATATTTATTTTTTCACTATATGTCTCCATGTGTTCCCAAATATCCGTTTGCAGATTCCATGAAAACAGTGTTGGCAAACGACTCCACGGAAACAAAAGTGTAACTCTGTGAGATGAATTCACACATCACAAAGCAGTTTCTCTGCAACCTTCTGTCTAGTTTTTATCTGAGGTGTTTCCTTTGTCACCATAGGCTTCAATGCCATCCATAGGCTTCAATGCCATCCAAAATATCCCTTCTCAGATTCTCCAAGAACAGTACTAAAAATCTGCTCCATGAAAAGAAAGGTGTAACCCTGTGAGATGAATTCACAAATCTGAAAGCAGTTTCTCAGAAAGGTTCTTTCTGGTTTTTGTTCTAGAATAATTCCTTTGTCTCGATAGGCTTTAATGCACTCTCAAGTATCCTATTGTAGATTACACGTAAACAGTGTTAGGAAACAGCTCAATGAAAAAAGAGTGTAACTGTGTGAGATGAATTCATACATCAAAAAGAAGTTTCTCAGAAAGCTTCTTTCTAATTTTATCTGGGGGCATTTCCTTTGTCACCATAAACTTCAAGACGCTTCAAAGTTTCCCATTGCAGCTTCCAAGAAAACAGCATTAGCAAACTGCTCCAAGAACAGAACAGTGTAACTCTGTGAGATGAATTCACACATCACAAAGCAGTTTCTCAAAAAGCTTCTTTCTACTTTTTTTCTGAGGATATTTCCTTTTTTGTCATATGCTTCAATATGCTCCAAGATATCCCTTTGCAGATTCCATGATAACAGTAGTAGCAAACTGTTCCATGAAAAGTAAGGTGTAACACTGTGAGATGAATTCACACTTCACAAAGAACTTTGTCAGAAAACTTCTTTCTAGTTTTCATCTTAGAATATTCCCTTTGTCATCATAGGCTTCAATTCACTCTCAAGTATCTCATTGCACATTCCACGACAGCAGTGTTAACAAACAGCTCAAGGAGAAGAATGGTGTAACTCTGTGAGATGAATTCACCCATCACAAAGCAGTTTCTCAGAGAGTGTCTTTCTAGTTTTTATCTGGGAACACTTTCTTTTTCACCATAGGCCTCAATGTGCTCCCAAATGTCCCTTTGCAGGTTCCACACAAACAGTGTTAGCAACCTGCTCCATGAAAAGGAAGCTAAAACTCTGTGAGACGAATTCACATATCATGAAGAAGTTTCTCAGGAAGCTTGTTTCTAGTTTTTATCTGAGGATATTTCGTTTGTCAACATAGGCTTCAATGTGATCCAAAATATCTCTTCTCAGATTCCCCAAAAGCAGTGCTACCAAACTGATCCATGAAAAGAATCGTGTATCTCAGTGAGATGAATTAAGACATCACAAAGCATTAACTCAGAAAGCTTCTTTCTAGTTTTTGTCTGAGGATATTTCCTTTGTCACCATAAGCTTCAAAGAGCTCCTAAATATTTCATTGCAGTACAATGAAAATATGGTTTAGAAACTGCTCAATGAAAAGATCAGTGTAACTCTGTGAGATGAATTCAAACATCACATGCAGTTTTTCAGAAACATTCTTTCTAGTTTTTACATGAGGGTATTTCCTTTGTCACCATAAGCTTCATTGTGCTCCAAAATATCTCATTGCAGATTCCAAGAAAACAGTGTTAGCAAACTGCTCCAAGAAAAGAAAGGTGTAACTCGTGAAATGAATTCACACATCAGCAAGAAACTTCTCACAAAGCTTCTTTCTATTTTTTGTCTGTGGATATTCAATTTGTCACCATTGGCTTCAATGCTTTACAAATTATTCCTTTTCAGATGCCCCCAAAACAGTGCTAACGAACTGATCCAGGAAAAGAGTAGTGTAACTCTCTGATAAGAATTCACAAATCCCAAATCAGTTTATAAGAAAGCTTCTTTTGGGTTTTTATCTGAGGATAATTCCTTTGTCACCATAGGCTTCAATGCACTCCAAAATATCCTATTGCAGATTCCAAGAAAATAGTGATATCAAACTACTCAATGAAAAGAACAGTGTAACTCTGTAAGATGAATTCACATATCACAAGGCAGTTTCTCAGAAAGTTTCTTTCTAGTTTTTATCTGAGGCTATTTCCTCTTTTACCATGGTCCTCAATGCTCTCCCAAACAACCCTTTTCAGATTCCATGACAACCGTGTTAGCAAACTGCTCCATGAAAGAAATGTGTAACTCTGTGAGATGAATTCACACATCACAAAGAAGTTTCTCAGAAAACTTCTTTCTAATTTTTATCTTTGGATATTTCCTTTGTCACTGTAGATTTAAATGCAATCCAAAATATTCCCTCCAAGATTCCCCAAAAAGAGTGCTACCAAACTTGCCATGAAAAGAATCATGTAACTCTGTACGAGAATTCACAAAGCACAAAGCAGTTTCTCAGAAAGCTTCTTTCTAGTTGTTGTCTGAGAATATTTCTTTTTTCACCATAGGTCTCAATTCGCTCACGAATATACTTTTGCAGATTTCACGAAAATGTTGTGAGCAAATTGCTCCATGAAAAGTAAGGTGAAAATCTGTGAGATTAATTCACACATCCCAAAGCAGTTTCTCAGAAAGCTTCTTTTTGGTTTCTATCTGAAGATATTTCCTAGTCACAGTAGGATTCAATGAGCTCCCAAGTATACTACCGCAGATTCCTCGAAAACAGTGTTAGCAAACTTCTGCAAGAAAAGAATCATGTGGGGGGGCAGAGCAAGATGGCCGAATAGGAACACCTCCAGTCTCCAATTCCCAGCGCGAGCGACACAGAAGACCGGTGATTTCTGCATTTTCAACTGAGGTACTGGGTTCATCTCACTGGGGAGTGCCGGACGATCGGTGCTGGTCAGATGCTGCAGCCCGACCAGCGAGAGCTGAAGCAGGGCGAGGCATCTCCTCACCTGGGAAGCGCAAGGGGGAAGGGAATCCCTTTTCCTAGCCAGGGGAACTGAGACACACAACACCTGGAAAATTGGGTAACTCCCACCCCAATACTGCGCTTTAAGCAAACAGGCACACCAGGAGATCATATCCCACACCTGGCCGGGAGGGTCCCACGCCCACGGAGCCTCCCTCATTGCTAGCACACCAGTCAGCGATATCGCGGCAAGGCAGCAACGAGGCTGGGGGAGGGGCGCCCGCCATTGCTGAGGCTTAAGTAGGTAAACAAAGCTGCTGGGAAGCTCGAACTGGGTGGAGCTCACAGCAGCTCAAGGAAACCTGCCTGTCTCTGTAGACTCCACCTCTGGGGACAGGGCACAGTAAAAATAACAAAAACAGCAGAAACCACTGCAGACGCAAACGACTCTGTCTGACAGCTTTGAAGAGAGCAGTGGATCTCCCAACACGGAGGGTGAAATCTGAGAAGGGACAGACTCCCTGCTCAAGTGGGTCCCTGACCCCTGAGTAGCCTAACTGGGAGACATCCCCCACTAGGGGCAGTCTGACACCCCACACCTCACAGGGTGGAGTACACCCCTGAGAGGAAGCTTCCAAAGCAAGAATCAGACAGGTACACTCGCTGTTCAGAAATATTCTATCTTCTGCAGCCTCTGCTGCTGATACACAGGCAAACAGGGTCTGGAGTGGACCTCAAGCAATCTCCAACAGACCTACAGCTGAGGGTCCTGAATGTTAGAAGGAAAACTATCAAACAGGAAGGACACCTACACCAAAACCCCATCAGTACATCACCATCGTCAAGACCAGAGGCAGATAAAACCACAAAGATGGGGAAAAAGCAGGGCAGAAAAGCTGGAAATTCAAAAAATAAGAGCGCATCTCCCCCGACAAAGGAGCACAGCTCATTGCCAGCAACGGATCAAAGCTGGACGGAGAATGACTTTGACGAGATGAGAGAAGAAGGCTTCAGTCCATCAAATTTCTGAGAGCTAAAGGAGGAATTACGTACCCAGCACAAAGAAACTAAAAATCTTGAAAAAAAAGTGGAAGAATTGATGGCTAGAGTAATTAATGCAGAGAAGGTCATAAACGAAATGAAAGAGATGAAAACCATGACACGAGAAATACGTGACAAATGCACAAGCTTCAGTAACCGACTCGATCAACTGGAAGAAAGAGTATCTGCGATTGAGGATCAAATGAATGAAATGAAGCGAGAAGAGAAACCAAAAGAAAAAAGAAGAAAAAGAAATGAACAAAGCCTGCAAGAAGTATGGGATTATGTAAAAAGACCAAATCTATGTCTGATTGGGGTGCCTGAAAGTGAGGGGGAAAATGGAACCAAGTTGGAAAACACTCTTCAGGATATCATCCAGAAGAACTTCCCCAACCTAGTAGGGCAGGCCAACATTCAAATCCAGGAAATACAGAGAACGCCACAAAGATACTCCTCGAGAAGAGCAACTCCAAGACACATAATTGCCAGATTCACCAAAGTTGAAATGAAGGAAAAAATCTTAGGGGCAGCCAGAGGGAAAGGTCGGGTTACCCACAAAGGGAAGCCAATCAGACTAACAGCAGATCTCTCGGCAGAAACTCTCCAAGCCAGAAGAGAGTGGGGGCCAATATTCAACATTCTTAAAGAAAAGAATTTTCAACCCAGAATTTCATATCCAGCCAAACTAAGTTTCATCAGTGAAGGAGAAATAAAATCCTTTACAGATAAGCAAATGCTTACAGATTTTGTCACCACTAGGCCCGCCTTACAAGAGACCCTGAAGGAAGCACTAAACATGGAAAGGAACAACCGGTACCAGCCATTGCAAAAACATGCCAAAATGTAAAGACGATCGAGGCTAGGAAGAAACTGCATCAACTAACAAGCAAAATAACCAGTTAATATCATAATGGCAGGATCAAGTTCACACATAACAATCTTAACCTTAAATATAAATGGACTAAATGCTCCAATTAAAAGACACAGACTGGCAAACTGGATAAAGAGACAAGACCCATCAGTCTGCTGTACTCAGGAGACCCATCTCACACACAGAGACATACATAGGCTCAAAATAAAGGGATGGAGGAAGATTTACCAAGCAAATGGAGAACAAAAAGAAGCGGGGGTTGCAATACTAGTCTCTGATAAAACAGACTTTAAACCATCAAAGATCAAAAGAGACAAAGAAGGCCATTACATAATGGTGAAGGGATCAATTCAACAGGAAGAGCTAACTATCCTAAATATATATGCACCCAATACAGGAGAACCCAGATTCATAAAGCAAGTCCTTAGAGACTTACAAAGAGACTTAGACTCCCATACAATAATAATGGGAGACTTCAACACTCCACTGTCAACATTAGACAGATCAACGAGACAGAAAGTTAACAAGGATATCCAGGAATTGAACTCATCTCTGCAGCAAGCAGACCTAATCGACATCTAGAGAACTCTCCACCCCAAATCAACAGAATATACATTCTTCTCAGCACCACATCGTACTTACTCCAAAATTGATCACGTAATTGGAAGTAAAGCACTCCTCAGCAAATGTACAAGAACAGAAATTATAACAAACTGTCTCTCAGACCACAGTGCAATCAAACTAGAACTCAGGACTAAGAAACTCAATCAAAACCGCTCAACTACATGGTAACTGAACAACCTGCTCCTGAATGACTACTGGGTACATAACGAAATGAAGGCAGAAATAAAGATGTTCTTTGAAACCAAAGAGAACAAACATACAACATACTAGAATCTCTGGGACACATTTAAAGCAGTGTGTAGAGGGAAATTTATAGCACTAAATGCCCACAAGAGAAAGCAGGAAAGATCTAAAATTGACACTCTAACATCGCAATTAAAAGAACTAGAGAAACAAGAGCAAACACATTCGAAAGCTAGCAGAAGGCTAGAAATCACTAAGATCAGAGCAGAACTGAAGGAGATAGAGACACAAAAATCTCTCCAAAAAATCAATGAATCCAGGAGTTGGTTTTTTGAAAAGATCAACAAAATTGACAGACCACTAGCAAGACTAATAAAGAAGAAAAGAGAGAAGAATCAAATCGACGCAATTAAAAATGATCAAGGGGATATCACCACCGACCCCACAGAAATACAAACTACCATCAGAGAATACTATAAACACCTCTATGCAAATAAACTGGAAAATCTAGAAGAAATGGATAATTTCCTGGACACTTACACTCTTCCAAGACTAAACCAGGAAGAAGTTGAATCCCTGAATAGACCAATAGCAGGCTCTGAAATTGAGGCAATAATTAATAGCCTACCAACCGAAAAAAGTCCAGGACCAGATGGATTCACAGCTGAATTCTACCGGAGGTACAAGGAGGAGTTGGTGCCATTGCTTCTGAAACTATTCCAATCAATAGAAAAAGAGGGAATCCTCCCTAACTCATTTTATGAGGCCAACATCATCCTGATGCCAAAGCCTGGCAGAGACACAACAAGAAAAGAGAATTTTAGACCAATATCCCTGATGAACATCGATGCAAAAATCCTCAGTAAAATACTGGCAAACCGGATTCAGCAACACATCAAAAAGCTTATCCACCATGATCAAGTGGGCTTCATCCCTGGGATGCAAGGATGGTTCAACATTCGCAAATCAATAACATAATCCAGCATATAAACAGAACCAAAGACAAGAACCACATGATTATCTCAATAGATGCAGAAAAGGCTTTTGACAAAATTCAACAGTCCTTCATGCTAAAAACGCTCAATAAATTCGGTATTGATGGAACGTACCTCAAAATCATAAGAGCTATTTATGACAAACCCACAGCCAATATCATACTGAATGGGCAAAAACAGGAAAAATTCCCTTTGAAAACTGGCACTAGACTGGGATGCCCTCTCTCACCACTCCTATTCAACATAGGGCTGGAAGTTCTGGCTAGGGCAATTAGGCAAGAGAAAGAAATCAAGGGTATTCAGTTAGGAAAAGAGGAAGTCAAACTGTCCCTGTTTGCAGATGACATGATTGTATATTTAGAAAACCCCATTGTCTCAGCCCAAAATCTCCTTCAGCTGATAAGCAACTTCAGCAAAGTCTCAGGATACAAAATTAATGTGCAAAAATCACAAGCATTCTTATACACCAGTAACAGACAAACAGAGAGCCAAATCAGGAATGAACTTCCATTCACAATTGCTTCAAAGAGAATCAAATACCTAGGAATCCAACTTACAAGGGATGTAAAGGATCTCTTCAAGGAGAACTACAAACCACTGCTCAGTGAAATCAAAGAGGACACAAACAAATGGAAGAACATACCATGCTCATGGATAGGAAGAATCAATATCGTGAAAATGGCCATACTGCCCAAGGTAATTTATAGATTCAATGCCATCCCCATCAAGCTACCAATGAGTTTCTTCACAGAATTGGAAAAAACTGCTTTAAAGTTCATATGGAACCAAAAAAGAGCCCGCATCTCCAAGACAATCCTAAGTCAAAAGAACAAAGCTGGAGGCATCACGCTACCTGACTTCAAACTATACTACAAGGCTACAGTCACCAAAACAGCATGGTACTGGTACCAAAACAGAGATATAGACCAATGGAAAAGAACAGAGTCCTCAGAAATAATACCACACATCTACAGCCATCTGATCTTTGACAAACCTGAGAGAAATAAGAAATGGGGCAAGGATTCCCTATTTAATAAATGGTGCTGGGAAAATTGGCTAGCCACAAGTAGAAAGCTGAAACTGGATCCTTTCCTTACTCCTTATACGAAAATTAATTCGAGATGGATTAGAGACTTAAATGTTAGACCTAATACCATAAAAATCCTAGAGGAAAACCTAGGTAGTACCATTCAGTACATAGGCATGGGCAAAGACTTCATGTCTAAAATACCAAAAGCAACGGCAGCAAAAGCCAAAATTGACAAATGGGATCTCATTAAACTAAAGAGCTTCTGCACTGCAAAAGAAACTACCATCAGAGTGAACTGGCAACCTACAGAATGGGAGAAAATTTTTGCAATCTACTCATCTGACAAAGGGCTAATATCCAGAACCTACAAAGAACTCAAACAAATTTACAAGAAAAAAACAAACAACCCCATCGAAAAGTGGGCAAAGGATATGAACAGACATTTCTCAAAAGAAGACATTCATACAGCCAACAGACACATGAAAAAATGCTCAGCATCACTGTTCATCAGAGAAATGCAAATCAAAACCACAATGAGATACCATCTCACACCAGTTAGAATGGCGATCATTAAAAAGTCAGGAAACAACAGATGCTGGAGAGGATGTGGAGAAATAGGAACACTTTTACACTGTTGGTGGGACTGTAAACTAGTTCAACCATTATGGAAAACAGTATGGTGATTCCTCAAGGATCTAGAACTAGATGTACCATACGACCCAGCCATCCCATTACTGGGTATATACCCAAAGGATTATAAATTATGCTGCTATAAAGACACATGCACACGTATGTTTATTGCAGCACTATTCACAATAGCAAAGACTTGGAATCAACCCAAATGTCCATCAGTGACAGACTGGATTAAGAAAATGTGGCACATATACACCATGGAATACTATGCAGCCATCAAAAAGGATGAGTTTGTGTCCTTTGTAGGGACATGGATGCAGCTGGAAACCATCATTCTTAGCAAACTATCACAAGAACAGAAAACCAAACACCGCATGTTCTCACTCATAGGTGGCAACTGAAAAATGAGAGCACTTGGACTCAGGAAGGGGAACATCACACACAGGGGCCTATCATGGGGAGGGCGGAGGGGGGAGGGGGGAGGGATTGTATTCGGAGTTATACCTGATGTAAATGACGAGTTGATGGGTGCAGCACACCAACATGGCACAAGTATACATATGTAACAAACCTGCACGTTATGCACATGTACCCTACAACTGAAAGTATAATAATAATAAATAAATTACAAAAAAAAGAAGTGATGACCAAAAAAAAAAACAGTGCTAGCAAACTCCTCCCTGAACGAAGTGTGTCACTCTGTGAAATGAATTCACACATCGCAAAGCAGTTTCTCAGAAAGCTTCATTCTGCTTTTTATCTTCGGACATTTCATTTGTCTGCATAGTCTTCAAAGCGATCCGAAATATCAGTTATCAAATTCCACAGAAACAGTGCTAGCAAACGGCTCCACGAAATAGTGGTGTAACTCTATGAGATGAATTCACGTATCGCAAAGCAGTTTGTCAGAAAGATTCTTTCTGTTTTTTATCTGAGGATATATCCTTTGTCCGTATAGTTTTTATAGCGAGCCAAAATATCCCTTCTCAGATTCCACAAAACAGTGCTAGTAAACAGCTCCACAAAATAGGGGTGCAGCTCTGTGAGATCAATATACACATCACAAAGCAGTTTCTCAGAAAACTTCTTTTTTGTTTTTATCTGAGGATATTTCAGGTCTCAATGCACTGCCGTGTATCTCATTGAAGATTCTGCGAAAACTGTGAAAGCAAACTTCTCAATGGAATCAATGGTATAAGTCTGTGAGATGAATTCACATACCACGAACCAGTTTCTGAGACGTTTTCTCTCCAGTTTGTATCCGAGGATATTTCTTTTTTCACCATAGGATTCAATGTTTTCCAATATATCACTTCTGTGATTCCACACAAATAGTGCAAGCAAACTCCTCCATGAAAGAATGGTGTAACTCTGTGACATGAATTCACACATCACAAAGAAGTTTCTCAGAAAGCTTCTTTCTGGTTTTTATCTGAGGATATTTCCTTTGTCTGTATAGTCTTCATAGTGATCCAGAATAATGCTTCTTAGATTCCACAAAAACAGTGCTAGCAAATGGATTCATGAAAGAGTGGTGTAACTGTGTGTGATGAATTCACATATCACAAAGCAGTTTCTCAGAAAGCTTCTTTCTGCTTTTTATCTGAGGATATTTTCTTTATCTGTACAGTCTTCATTGTGATCCAAAATATCACTTCTCAGATTTCTCAAAAAGAGTGCTAGCAATCGGCTGCACGAAATAGTGGGTTAACACTGTGAAATGAATTCTCATATCACAAAGCAATTTCTCAGAAAACTTCTTTCTGGTTTTTATCTGAGGATATTTCAGGTCTCAATGCACTCCCGTATATCTCATTGCAGATTCTGTGAAATCAGTGATAGCAAACTTCTCAATGAAAGCAATGGTGTAAATCTGTGAGGAGAATTCACACACCACAAAGCACTTTCTGAGAAGGCATCTCTCCAGGTTTTATCTGAGGATGTTTCTTTTTTCACCATAGGCTTCAAAGCGATCCACAATATCAGTTCTCAGATTCCACAAAAAACGTGCTAGCAAATGGCACCAAGAAAGAATGGTGTAACTCTGTGAGATGAATTCATACATCACAAAGTAGTTTCTCAGAAAGCTTCTTTCTGGTTTCATCTGAGGATATTTCCTTTGTCCGAATAGTCTTCATAGCGATCGAAAATATCACTTCTTAGATTCCACAAAAACAGTGCTCTCAAATTGCTCCATGAAATAGTATTGTAATTCTGTGAGATCAGTTCAGCCATCACAAAGCAGTTTCTCCGAAATCTTCTTTCTTGTTTTTATCTGAGGATATTTCAGGCCTCAATGCACTCCCTTATAACTCATTGCAGATTCTGTGAAAACAGTAATAGCAAAAATTTCAATGAAGCAATGGCACAACTCTGTGAGATCAATTCACACACCACAAAGCAGTTTCTGAGAAGGCCTCTCTCCAGTTTTTATCTGAGGATATTCCTTTTTTCACCATAGGCTTCAAAGCGATCCAAATATTCCTTCTCATGTTCCACAAAAACAGTGCTAGCAAAGTCCTTTATGAAAGAGTGGTGTAACTCTGTGAGATGAAATCACATATCACAAAGCAGTTTCTCAGATATCTTCATTCTGGTTTACTCTGAGGATCTTTCCTTTGTCACTATAGGCTTCAAAGCCATACAAAATATCATTTATCAGATTCCACAGAAACAATACTAGCAAACGGCTCCATGAAAGAGTGGTGTAACAATGTGAGATGAATTCACACATCACAGAGCAGTTTCTCAGAAACATTCCTTCCAATTTTTTTCTGAGGATATTACCTTTGTCACCATAATATTCAATGTGCTGTGAACTATCCCTTTACAGATTCCAAGAAAACAGTGTTAGCAGACTACTGAATGAAAATAACATTGTAACTCTGTGAGATGTATTCACACATCACAAAGCAGTTTCTCAGAAGCCTTCCTTTTGGTTTTTATCTGAGTATATGTCCTTTGTCACCATAGGCTTCAATGTGCTCCCAAAAATCCTCTTGCATTTTCAATGAAAACAGTGTTAGCAAACTACCATATGAAAAGAATGGTGTAACTCTGTGTGATGAATTTACACATAACAAAGCAGTTTCTCAGATCTTCTTTCTAGTTTCTCTCTGAGGATATTTCCTTTTTCACTATAGGCCTCAAGGTACTCCGAAATATCCCTTTGCAGATTCCACGAAAGGAGTATTAGCAAACTGCTCCATGAAAAGAAAATTTTAACTCTGTGAGATGAATTCACTCATCACAAAGAACTGTCTCAGAAAGCTTCTTTCCAGTTTTATCTGAAGATGTTTCTTTGTCACCATAGGCTTCAATGCGATCTAAAATTTCCCTTCTCAGATTCTCAAAAAACAGGGCTAACAATGTGATCCATGAAAAGAATTGTGTAACTCTATGAGATGAATTCACACATCCAAAGCAGTTTGTCAGAATGCTTCTTTTTGGTTTTTATCTGAGGATATTTCCTTTGTCACCATAGGCTTCAATGCACCCCCAGAGATTCTCTTGCATTCTCCATGAAAACAGTGTTAGCAAACTGCTGTATTAAAAGAACAGTGTAACTCTGTGTGATGAATTCCCACATCACAAAGCAGTTTCTCAGAAAGCTTATTTGTAGTTTTTATCTAAGGATATTTCCTTTTTCACTATAGGCCTCAAATTGCTCCCAAGTATCCCTTTGCAGATTCTCCGAAAAGAGTGTTAGCAAACTGCTCCATGAAAACAAATGTTAACTCTGTGAGATGAATTCACACATCACAAAGAACTTTCTCAGAAAGCTTCTTTCCAGTTTTTATCTGAGGATAATTCCTTGTCACCATAGGCTTCAATGTGATCCAAAATATCCCTTCTCAGATTCCCCAAAAACAGTGCAAACAACGTGACCCATGGATAGAATCTTGTAACTCTATGAGATGAATTCACACATACAAAGCAGTTTCTCAGAAAGCTTCTTCTTGGTATTTATCTGTTTATGTTACTTTGCCCCCCATAGACTTCAATGCGCTCCTAAATATCCTAATGCGTATTCCAGGAAAACAGTGTTAGCAGACTGCTCAATGAAAATAACATTGTAACTATGTGAGATATATTCACACATCACAAAGTAGTTTGTCAGAAGGTTTATTTGTAGTTTTATCTGAGAATATTTCCTTTTTTACTATAGACCTCAAAGTGCTCCCAAATATCCCATTGCAGATTCCACGAAGAGAGTGTTAGCAAACTGCTCCACAAAAAGAAATGTGGATCTCTGTGAGATGAATTCACACATCACAAAGAACTTTCTCAGAAAGCTTCTTTCCAGTTTTTATCTGAGGATATGTCCTTGTCACCAGAGGATTCAATGCTATCCAAAATATTCCTTCTCAGTTTCCCAAAAAAGAGTGCTAACAAAGTGATCTATGAAAAGAATCATGATACTCTGTGAGATGAATTCACATATCCAAAGCAGTTTCTGAGAAATCTTCTTTTTGGTTTTTATCTGAGGACATTTCCTTTGTCCCCATAGGCTTCAATGTGCTCCCAAATATCCTCATGCAGATTTCAGGAAAAAAGTGTTAGCAGACTGCTCAATGAAATAACATTGTAACTCTGTGAGATGTATTCACACATCACAAAGCAGTTTCTCAGAAGTCTTCCTTTTGGTTTTATCTGAGGATATTTCCTTTGTCATCACAGGCTTCAAAGTGCTCCCAAACATCCCATTGCATTTTCCACGAAAACAGTGAAAGCAAACTGCCGTATGAAAAGAACAGTGTAACTCTGTGAGATGAATACACATATCACAGAGAACTTTCTCAGAAAGCTTCTTTCCAGTGTTTATCTGAAGATAATGTCCTTGTCACCATAGGATTCAATGCTATCCCTAATATCCCATCTCAGATTCCCCAAAAAGAGGGCTATCAAAGAGATCCATGAAAAGAATCGTGCAACTTGGTGAGATGAATTCACACATCCAAAGCAGTTTCTCAGAAAGCTTCATTTTGGTTTTTATCTGAGGTTATTTTCTTGCGCCCAGAAGATTCAATGGGCTCCCAAATATCCTAATGCAGATTCCAGGAAAACAGTGTTAGCAGACTGCTCAATGAAAAGAACGGTGTAACCGTATGAGATGAATTCACGCATCACAAAGCAGTTTCTCAGAAAGCATCTTTCTAGGTTTTATCTGATGATATTTCCTTTGTCACCATAAGCTTCATTGCGCTAAGAAATATCCCATTGCAGATAGCATGAAAACAGTCTTAGCAACCTGCTCAATGAAATGAAAAGTGTAATTCTGTGAGATGCATTCACACATCACAAGGCAGTTTCTGAGAAAGCTTCTTTCTAGCTTTTATCTGACGATGTTTCCATTTTCACCATAGGCCTCAATATGCTCCCAAACATCACTTTTCAGATTCCACGAAAACAGTGTTACAAACTGCTTCATGAAGAGAAATGTGTAACTCTGTGAAACAAATTCACACATCACAAATAAGTTTCTCAGAAAGCTTCTTTCTAGTTTTTGTTTGAGGATAGTTTCTTTGTCAGTGTAGGCTTCAATGCAATCCAAAATATCCCTTCTCAGATTCCACAAAAACAGTGGTACAGACTGCTCCATAAAATAAAAGTGTAACTCTGTGAGATGAATTCACACATCACAAAGCAGTTTCTCAGAAACATTCCTTCCAATTTTTTTCTGAGGATATTACCTTTGTCACCATAACGTTCAATGCGCTGCGAAATATCCCTTTATGGATTCCAAGAAAACAGTGTCAGCAGACTGCTCAATGAAAATAACATTGTAACTCTCAGAGATGTATTTGCATATCACAAAGCAGTTTCTCAGAAGGCTTCTTTTTGGATTTTATCTGAGGATATTTCATTTGTCACCATAGGTTTCAATGCGCTCCCAAACATCCTCTTGCATTTTCCACGAAAACAGTGTTAGCAAACTACCGTATGAAAAGAACGGTATAACTCTGTGAGAAGAATTCACAAATCAGAAAGAACTTTCTCAGGAAGCTTCCTTCCAGTTTTTATCTGAGGATATGTCCTTGTCACCATAGGCTTCAACGCTATCCAAACTATTCCTTCTCGGATTCCCCAAAAAGTGTGCTAATGAAGTGATCCATGAAAAGAGTCGTGTACCTCTTTGAGATGAATTCACACATCCAAAGCAGTTTCTCAGAAAGCTTCTTTTGGTTTTTATCTGAGGATGTTTCCCTTTTCCCCTAGGCTTCAATGAGCTCCCGAATATCTTAACGTGGATTCCAGGAAAACAGTGTTAGCAGACTGCTCAATGAAAAGAACGGTGTAACTCAGATGAATGAACCCATCACAAAGCAGTTTCTCAGAAAGCTTCTTTCTAGATTTTATCTGATGATATTTCCTTGTCACCATAATCTTCATTGCACTAAGAAATATCCCATTGCAGATTCCAAGAAAACAGTGTTAGCAAACTGCTCGCTAAAAAGTGTAACACTGTGAGATGTATTCACACATCACAATGCAGTTTGTCAGTAAGAATCTTTCTAGTTTTCACCTGAGGATATTTTCTTTTCCACCATAGGCCTCAATGTGCTCCTAAATATCAATTTGCAGATTCCACGAAAACTGTGTTAGCACACTGCTTCATGAAGAGAAAGGTGTAACTCTGTGAGATGAATTCACACATCACAAAGAAGTTTTCAGAAAGCTTCCTTCTGGTTTTATCTGAGGATATTTCTTTCGCCCATATAGTCTTTATAGCGATCCAAACTATCACTTTTCAGATTCCACAAAAACAGTGCTAGCAAACAGCTCCATGAAGGAGTGGTGTAACAATGTGAGATTAATTCACACATCACAAAGCAGTTTCTCAGAAAGCCTCTTTCTGATTCTTACCTGAGGATATTCCTTTGTCACCATAGGCTTCAAAGCCATCCAAAATATTAATTCTCGGATTTCAAAAAAAAAAAAAAAAATAAAAGTGCTAGCAAACTCCTCCATGAAAGAGTGGTTTAACTCTGTGAGATGAATTCACATATCACAAAGCAGTTTCTCAGAAAGCTTCAATCTGGTTTTTATCTGAGGATATTTCCTTTGTCCATATAGTCTTCATAGAGATCCAAAATGTCACTTCTGAGATTCCATAAAAACAGTGATAGTGAACGGCTCCATGAAATAGTGGTGTAACTCTGTGAGATGAATTCACACATCACAAAGCAGTTTCTCAGAAAGCTTCTTTCTTGTTTTACCTGAGGATATTTTAGGTCTGAAAGCGCCCCCTTGTGTCTCATTGCAGATTGTGCAAAAACAAGCTTCTCAATGAAAGCAAGGGTGTAACTCTGTGAGTTGAATTCACCCACAACAAAACAGTTTCTGAGAGGGCTTCTCTCCAGTTTTTATTTGAGGATATTTCATTTTTCACCATGGGATTCAACAATATCCAAAATGTCACTTCTGAGATTCCACAAAAACAGTGCTAGTAAACTCCTCCATGAAACAGTGGTGCAACTCTGTGAAATGAATTCACACATCACAAAGCAGTTTCTCAGAAAGCTTATCTGGTTTTTATCTGAGGATATTTCCTTTGTTCCTTTAATCTTGAAAGCGATCCGAAATATCAGTTCTCAGATTGCACAAAACCACTGCTAGCAAACAGCTGCATGAAACAGTGTTGTAACTCTGCAAGATGAATTCACACATCACAAAGCAGTTTCTAAGAAAGCTTTTCTCTTGTTTTTATCTGAGGATATTTCAGATCTCAAAGTGCCCCCGTTTTTCTCATTGCAGATTCTTTGAAAACACTGTTAGCAAGCTTCTCAATGAAAGTAATGGTGTAACTCTGTGAGCTGAATTCACCCACAACAAAGCAGTTTCTGAGAAGGCTTCTCTCCAGTTTTTATCTGAGGTTATTTCATTTTTCAGCAGGGGATTCAACGATATCCAAAATATCACATCTGAGATTCCACAAAATCAGTGCTAGCAAACTCCTCCATGAACAAGTGGTGTAATTCTGCGAAATGAATTGACACATCACAAAGCAGTTTTTCAGAAAGCTTCATTCTGGTTTTTATCTGAGGATATTTCCTTTGTCTGTATAGTCTTCAAAGTGATCCAAAATATCTGTTCTCAGATTCCAGAAAAACAGTGGTAGCAAGTGGCTCCATGAAGTAGTGGTGTAACTCTATGAGATGAATTCACACATCACAAAGCGGTTTCTCACAAAGGTTCTTTCTGGCTTTTATCTGAGGATATTTCCTTTGTCTGTATAGTCTTCCCAGTGATCCAAAATATCACTTCTCATATTTCAAAGAAACAGTGCCAGCAAATGGCTGCACGAAAGAGTGGTGTAACCGTGTGAGATGAATTCACACATCACAAAGCAGTTTCTCAGAAAGTTTCTTTCTGCTTTATTCTGAGGATCATTCCTTTGTCACCATAGGCTTCAGAGACATACAAAATATCACTTCTGAGATTCCACAAATACAGTGCTAGCAAACGGCTCCATGAAAGAGTGATGTAACAATGTGAGATGAATTCACACATCAGAAAGCAGTTTCTCAGAAAGCTTCTTTGTTGTTTTTATCTGAAGATATTTCAGGTCTCACTGCACTCCCATATATCTAATTACAGAGACTATGAAAAGAGTGATAGCAAACTACTCAATGAAAGCAACGGTGTAACTCTGTGAGACGAATTCACACACTACAAAGCAGTTTCTGAAAAGGCCTCTCTCCAGTTTTTATCTGAGGATATTTCTTTTTTCACCATAGGCTTCAAAGTGATCCAAAATATTACATCTCAAATTCCACAAAAACAGTGCTAGCAAAGTCCTCCATGAAAGAGTGGTGTAACTCTGTGAGAGGAATTCACACATCACAAAGCTGTTTCTCAGAAAGCTTCTTTCTGGTTTGTTATCTGAGGATATTTCATGTCTCAAAGTGCCCCCGTGTGTCTCATTGCAGATTCGGCGAAAACACTGTTAGCAAGCCTCTCAATAAAAGCAATGGTATAACTCTGTGAGCTGAATTTACCCACAACAAAGCAGTTTCTGAGAAGGCTTCTCTCCAGTTTTTATCTGAGGATATTTCATTTTTCACCAGGGGATTCAATGGTATACAAAATATCACTTATGAGATTCCACAAAAACAGTGCTAGCAAATGGCTGCATGAAATAGTGGTATAACTTTGTGAGATGAATTCACACATCACAAAGCAGTTTCTCAGAAAGATTCTTTTGGGTTTATTCTGAGGATCTTTCCTTTGTCACCATAGGCTTCAAAACAATACAAATAATCAATTCTCAGAATCCACAAAAACAGTGCTTGCAAATGGATCCATGAAATAGTGGTGTAACTCTGTGAGATCAATTCACAGAACACATAGCAGTTTCTCAGAAAGCTTCTTTGTTGTTTTTATCTGAGGATATTTCAGGTCTCAATGCACTCCCGTATATCTCATTGCAGATTCTGCAAAGACAGTGATAGCGAACTTCTCAATGAAAGCAATGTTGTAACCCTGTGAGGTGAATTCCCACACCACAAAGCAGTTTCTGAGAAGGCTTCTCTCCAGTTTTTTTTATGAAGATATTTCTTTTTTCCCCATGGGATACAATGTTATCCAAGACATCTCTTCTGTAATTCCATATAAAGAATGCCAGCAAACTCCTCCATGAAACAGTGGTGTAACTCTGTGAGATGAATTCACACATCACAAAGCAGTTTCTCAGAAGGCTTCATTCTGGTTTTTTTCTGAGGATACTTCCTCTGTCCGTATAGTCTTCAAAGCAATCCGAAATATCAGTTCTTAGATTCCACAAAAGCAGTGCTAGCAAACGGCTCCAAGAAAGAGTGGTGTAACTCTGTGAGATGAATTCACACATCAAAAGCACTTTCTCAGAAATTTTCTTTCTGGGTTTTATCTGAGGATATTTCCTTTGTCCGTATAGTCTTCATAGCAATCCAAGATATCACTTCTCAGATTCCACAAAAACAGTGCTCTCAAATTGCTCCATGAAATAGTATTGTAATTCTGTGAGATCAGTTCAGCCATCACAAAGCAGTTTCTCAGAAAGCTTCTTTCTTGTTTTTATCTGAGGATATTTCAGGTCTCATTGCACTCCCGTATATCTCATTGCAGAGTCTGCGAAAACAGTGATAGCAAACTTCTCAATGAAAGCAATGGTGTAACTCTGTGAGATGAATTCACACACCACAAAGCAGTTTCAGAGAAGGCTTTTCTCCAGTTTTTATCTGAGAAAATGCTTTGTGATGTTGCAGATTCCAAGAACACAGTGTTAACAAACTGCTCCATGAAAAGAACAGCTTAACTATGTGAATTGAATTCACACATTACAAAGCAGTTTCTCAGAAAGCTTCTTTTTGGTGTTTCTCGGAGGATATTTTCTTTGTCACCATAGGCTTCAAAGTGCTCCCAATATCCTTTTGCAGATACCACGAAAACAGTGTTATCAAACTGCTCAATTAAAAGTATGGTGTAATTCTGTGAGATGAATTCACACATCACAAAGCTGTTTCTCAGAAAGTTTGTTTTTGGTTTTCCTATGAGGATGTTTCCTTTTTCACTATTGGCCTCAATGCACTCCCAAATATCCTTTTGCAGATTCCATGAAAACTGTGTTAGAAAACTGCTCCATGAACACTAAGTTGTAACTCTGTGAGATTAATTCCCACAATACAAAGAACTTTCTCAGAAAGCTTCTTGTTAGCTTTTATCTAAGGATATTTCCTAAGTAACCATAGGCTTCAATGCCATCCAAAATATCCCTTCTCTGATTCTCCAAAAACAGTGCTAGCAAACTGATCCATGAAAAGAATCGTGTAACTCTGTGAGACGATTTAACACATCCAAAAGCGGTTTCACAGAAAGCTTCTCTTTAGTTTTTATCTGAGGATATTTCCCTTGTCACCCTAGGCTTCAATGAGATCCAAAATATCCCTTCTCAGATACCACAAAAACAGTGCTACCAAACTGATCCATGTAAAGAATCATGTAATTCTGTGAGAATAATTCACAAATCACAAAGCAATTTTCCAGAAAGCTTCTTTCTACCTTTTCTATGAGGATATTGTGTTTGTCACGATAAGATTCATTGTGCTTTGAAATATCCCTTGGCAGACTAGAAGAAGACATTGTCAGCGCACTGCTCAATGAAAACAACAGTGTAACTGTGAGATGAATTTACACATCACACAGCAGTTTCTCAAAAAGCCCCTTTCTATTTTTTATCAGAGGATATTTGCTTTTTTATCATAGTCCTAAATGCAATCCCAAATATCCCTTTGCAGATTCCATGCAAACAGTGTTAGCACACTACTCTGTGAAAAGAAAGATGTAACTCTATGTGATGAAATCACACATCACAAAGAATTTTCTCCGACAGTGTCTTTCTAGTTTTTATCTGAGCATATTCAATATTTCATTATAGGCCTCCATGCTCTGCCCAATATCCCTTTGCAGATTCCATGAAAACAGTGCTACCAAACTGATGCATGAAAAGAATCTTGTAACTGGCTGAGATGAATTAACACATCAGAAAGCATTTCTTCAGAGAGATTCTTTCTAGTTTTTATATGAAGGTATTTCCTTTGTCACCTTAACTTCAATGTTTCCCAAAATATCGTTTTGCGGATTCCACAAAAACAGTGTTAGCAAACTACTCAATGAAAGGAACGGTGTATCTCTGTGAGATGAATTCACACATCACAAAGCAGTTTCTTAGAAAGCATCTTTCGAGTTTTCACCTGAGGAGATGTCCTTTTACACCATAGGCCTCAATGTGCACAAAAAAAATCTATGTGCAGATTCCATGAAAACAGTGTTAGAAAACTACTCTATGAAAAGAAAGGTTTAACCCCTTGGAATAAATTCACAACTCATGATGAAGTTTCTCAGAAAGCTTCTTTCAAGTTTTTATCTTATGATATTTCCTTTCTCACCATAGGCTTCAATCCGCTCCCAAACATCCTGTTGCAAATTACTCGAAAACAGTTTTATAAAACTGCTCAATGAAAAGTATGGTGTAACACAGTGATACGAGTTCACACATCCCAAAGGAGTTTCTCGGAAAGCTTCTTTCTACTTTTCTCTGAGAATAATTTCTTTTCACCATGGGCTTCAATGCAATCCTAAATATCCCTTCTGAGATTCCCCAAAAAAACAGTGCTACCAAACTGATCCATGAAAAGAATCGTGTACCTCTGTAAGATGAATACACACATCACAAAGCGGTTTCTCAGAAAGCTTCTTTCTAGTTTTTATATGAGGATATTTCCTTTGAAACCATAAGCCTCAATGTGCTTCAAAATATCATATTGCAGATTCCATGAAAATAGTGTTAGCAAACTGCTGCATGAAAAGTAAGGTGTAATTCTGTGAGTTGAATTCACACATGACAAAGAAGTTTCTCAGAAAGCTTCTCTCTAGTTTTAATCTGAGGATATTTGCTTTTACACCATAGACTTCAATACCATCCACAATATCCATTCTCAGATTCTCCAAAAACAGTGCTACAAAACTGCTCCATGAAAAGAAAGGTGTAACTCTGTGAGATGAATTCAAAAATCACATAGCAGATTCTCAGGAGACTTCTTACTAATTTTTGTCTGAGGATATTTCCTTTGTCAGCATAGGCTTCAATGCGATCCAAAATATCCCATTGCAGGTACCAGAAAACAGTATTAGCAAACTGCTCAATGAAAAGTACAGTGTAACTCTGTGAGATCAATTCACACATCACAAAGAAGTCTCTCAGAAAGCTTCTTTTTGGTGTTTGTATGAGGATATTTCCTTTGTCACCATAGGCTTCAATGAGCTCCCAAATATCCTGTTGCAGTTTCAAGGAATACAGTGTTATCAAACTGCTCAATGAAAAAAAACGGTCTACAGATGAGAGATGAATTCACAAATCACAAAGAACTTTCTCATAAAGCTTCTTTCTAGTTTTTATCTGAGAATATTTCCTCTGTCAACATAGGCTTCAATGCAATACAAAATATCCCTTCTCAGATTTCCCTAAAACAGGGCTACCAAATTGATCCATGAAAACAGTCGTGTAATGTTATGAGATGAATTCACAAATCACAAATCAGTTTCTAAGGAAGATTCTTTCCAACTTTTATTGGAGGATATTTCCTTTGTCACCATAGGCTTCGATGCACTCCAAAATATCCTATGGCAGATTCCAAGAAAACACTGTTATCAAACTGCTCAGTGAAAAGTACAGTGTAACCTTCTGAGATGAATTCATATATCACAAAGCAGTTTCTCAGAAAGCATCTTTCCAGTTTTTATCTGAGGGTGTTTCCTTTTTCACCCTAGGACTCAAAGTGCTCCCAAATATATCTTTGCAGATTCCACAACAACAGTGTTAGCAAACTGCTCAATGAAAAGAAAAATGTAACTCTGTGAAATGAATTCACAAATCACAAAGCAGTTTCTCAGAAAGCTTCTTTCTAGTTTTTATCTGAGGATATTTCCTCTTACACCATAAACCTCAATGTGCTCCTGAATATCCATTTGTAGATTCCACGAAAAAAGTGTTAGCAAGGTGAACCATGAAAAGAAAGGTGTAGATCTTTGAGGTGAATTCACACATCACAAAGCTGTTTCTCAGAAAGTTTCTTTATAGTTTTAGTCTGAGGATATTTCCTTTGTCACCATAGGCGTCAATGCACTCCCAAATATTCTATTGCAGATTCCACAAAAATAATCTTAGAAAACAGCTCCAAGAAAAGAATCTTGTAACTCTGTGAGATGAAATCACACATCACAAATAATTTTCACATAAAGCTTCTTTCTAGTATTTTTCTGGGGATATTTCCTTTGTCACCATAGTTTCAATGTGATCCAAAATATCTCTTCTCAGATTCCCCAAAAACAGTGCTAAAAAACTGCTCCATGAAAAAAATAGTGTAAATCTGTGAGATGAATTCACACATCACACATCTGTTTCTCAGAAATATTTTTCTTGTTTTTATATGAGGATATTTTCTTCCTCACCATATTTCTCAATGTGATCTGGAATATCCCATCGCACATTCCATGAAAAAAGTGTTAGTAAAAATCTCAATGAAAAGAATGGTGTATCTCTGTGAGATGAATTCACACATCATAAAGCAGTTTCTCAGAAAGTTTCTTTCTAGATTTTATCTGAGGATATTTCCTTTGTCACTGACAGCTTCAATGTGATTCAGAATATCCCTTCTCAGATTTCCCAAAAACACTGCTACCAAGCTGATCCTAGAAGAGGATCGTGCAGCTCTGTGAGATGAATTAGCACATCACAGAGCAGTTTCTCAGAAAACTTCTTCCTAGTTTTTGTAAGAGGATATTTGCTTTGTCACCATAAGCTTCCATGCCCTTTGCAGATTCCAAGAATACAGTGTTAGCAAAGTTCTCAATGAAAAGAACAGTGTAACTCAGTGACATGAATTCACACAAATCCAAAGCAGTTTCTCAGAAAGCTTCTTTTGGTTTTTATCTGAGGATATTTCCTTTGTGAACCTAGGCTTCAAAGCACTGCCAAATATCGCTTTGCATATTCCACGAAAAAGTGTGAGCAAACTTCTCAATGAAAAGAATGTTGTAACTAAGTGAGATGAATTCACACATCACAAAACAGTTTCTCAGAAAGATTTTTTCTAGTTTTTATCTGAGTATATTTTCTTTTACACTATAGGCCTCAATGGACTCCCAAATATCCCTTTGCAGATTAAATGCAAACAGTGTTAGCAAACTGCTGCATGAAAAGAAAGCTGTAAATCGGTAAGATCAATTCCAATATCACAAAGACCTTTCTCAGAAAGCTTCTTTCTAGTTTTTATCTGAGGATATTTTGTCACCATAGGCTTCAATGCAATCCAAGATATCCCTTTTCAGATTCCCCAAAGGTAGTGCTATCAAACTTCTCCATGAAGAGAATTGAGTTACTCTGTGAGATGAATTACAAATCACAAAGTAGTTTCTCAGAAAGCTTCTTTCTTATTTTTTTTAGAAGGATATTTCCTTTGTCACCATAAGTGTCAATGCACTCTAAAATATCTCATTGCAGATTCCAAGAAAACAGTGTTAGCGCACTTCTAAATGAAAACAACAGTGTAAGTCTGTAGGATGAATTCACATATCACAAAGTATTTTCTCAGAAAGCTTCCTTTTGGTTTATTATCTGAGAATATTTCCTTTGCAACCATAGGTTTCAATGCACTACCAAATATCCTATTGCAGATTCCATGAAAATATTGTTAGCAAACTGTTCAATGTAAAGAACGGGGAACTTATGTTAACACATTTTGGTCAGGAGCAAGATGGTTGAATAGGAACAGCTCCAGTCTCCAACTCCCAGCATGAGTGACACAGAAGGCAGGTGATTTCTGCATTTTCAACAGAGGTACTGGGTTTATCTCACTAGGGAGTGCCTAACAATCAGTGCTGGTCAGCTGCTGCAGCCCAACCAGCGAGAGCTGAAGCAGGGCAAGGCATCGCCTCACCTAGGAAGTGCAAGGGGGAAGGGAATCCCTTTTCCTAGCCAGGGGAACTGAGACACACAACACCTGGAAAATCGGGTAACTCCCACCCCAATACTGCGCTCTATCAAGGATCTTAGCAAACGGGCAGACCAGGAGACTATATCCCACACCTGGCCGGGAGGGTCCCACGCCAACGGAGCCTTCCTTATTGCTAGCACAGCAGTCTGTGATCTCGCAGCAAGGTGGCAGCGAGGCTGGGGGAGGGTCGCCAACCATTGCTGAGGCTTAAGTAGATAAACAAAGCAACTGGGCAGCTCCAACTGGGTGGAGCTCACAGCAGCTCAAGGATTCCTGCCTGTCTCTGTAGACTCCACCTCTGGGGACAGGGCACAGCTAAACAACAACAACAGCAACAACAACAAAAAGCAGCTGAAACCTCTGCAGACGCAAACGACTCTGTCTGACAACTTTGAAGAAAACAGTGGATCTCCCAACATGGAGGTTGAGATCTGAGAACGAACAGACTGCCTGCTCAAGTGCCTCCTTAGTAGCCTAACTGGGAGACAAGCCCCACTAGGGGCAGACTGACACCACCTATCTCACATGGTGGAGTACACCCCTGAGAGGAAGCTTCCAAAGCAAGAATCAGACAGGTACACTCGCTGTTCAGCAATATTCTATGTGCTGCAGCCTCTGCTGCTGACACCCAGGCAAACAGGGGTCTGGTGTGGACCTCAAGCACTCTCCAACAGACCTACAGCTGAGGGTCCTGACTGTTAGAAGGAAAACTATCAAACAGGAAGGACACCTACACCAAAACCCCATCAGTACATCACCATCATCAAAGACCAGAGGGAGATAAAACCACAAAGATGGGGAAAAAGCAGGGCAGAAAAGCTGGAAATTCAAAAAATAAGAGCGCATCGCCCCTTGCAAAGGAACGCAGCTCATTGCCAACAACATATCAAAGCTGGACGGAGAATGACTTTGACGAGATCAGAGAAGAAGGCTCCAGTCCATCAAATTTCTCAGAGCTAAAGGAGGAATTACGTACCCAGCACAAAGAAACTAAAAATCTTGAAAAAAGAGTGGAAGAATTGATAACTAGAATGATTAATGCAGAGAGGGCCATAAACGAATTGACAGAGATAAAAACCATGACACCAGAAATACGTGACAAATGCACAAGCTTCAGTAACCGACTCGATGAACTGGAAGAAAGAGTATCAGCGATTGAGGATCAAATGAATGAAATGAAGCAAAAAGAGAAACACAAAGAAAAAAGAAGAAAAAGAAATGAACAAAGCTTGCAAGAAGTATATGATTATGTAAAAAGACCAAATCTACGTCTGATTGGGGTGCCTGAAAGTGAGGGGGAAAATGGAACCAAGTTGGAAAACACTCTTCAGGATATCATCCAGGAGAATTTCCCCAACCTAGTAGGGCAGGTCAACATTCAAATTCAGGAAATACAGAGAATGCCACGAAGATACTCCTCGAGAAGAGCAACTCCAAGACACATAATTGCCAGATTCACCAAAGTTGAAATGAAGGAAAAAATCTTAAGGGGAGCCAGAGAGAAAGGTCGGGTTACCCAAAAAGGGAAGCCATCAGACTAACAGCAGATCTCTCAGTAGAAAGTCTACAAGTAAGAAGAGAGTGGGGGCCAATATTTAACATTCTTAAAGAAAAGAATTCTAAACCCAGAATTTCATATCCAGCCAAACTAAGTTTCATAAGTGAAGGAGAAATAAAATCCTTTACAGATAAGCAAATGCTTAGAAATTTTGTCACCACCAGGCCTGCCTTACAAGAGACCCTGAAGGAAGCACTAAACATGGAAAGGAACAACCGGTACCAGCCATTGCAAAAACATGCCAAAATGTAAAGAGCATCTATGCTAGGTAGAAACTGCATCAACTAATGAGCAAAATAACCAGTTAATATCATAATGGCAGAATCAAGTTCACACATTCACACATAACAATCTTAACCTTAAATGTAAATGGACTAAATGCTCCAATTAAAAGACACAGACTGGCAAACTGGATAAAGAGTCAAGACCCATCAGTCTGCTGTACTCAGGAGACCCATCTCACACGCAGAGACATACATAGGCTCAAAATAAAGGGATGGAGGAAGATCTACCAAGCAAATGGAGAAAAAAAAATCAGGGGTTGCAATACTAGTCTCTGATAAAACAGACTTTAAACCATCAAAGATCAAAAGAGACAAAGAAGGCCATTACATAATGGTAAAGGGATCAATTCAACAGGAAGAGCTATCCTATATATGCACCCAATACAGGAGCACCCAGATTCATAAAGCAAGTCCTTAGAGACTTACAAAGAGACTTAGACGCCCTTACAATAATAATGGTTTCAACACCCCACTGTCAACATTAGAAACATCAACGAGACAGAAAGTTAACAAGGATATCCAGGAATTGAACTCATCTCTGCAGCAAGCAGAACTAATAGACATCTATAGAACTCTCCACCCCAAATCAACAGAATATACATTCTTCTCAGCACCACATCATACTTATTCCAAAATTGACCACGTAATTGGAAGTAAAACACTCCTCGGCAAATGTATAAGAACATAAATTATAACAAACTATCTCTCAGACCACAGTGCAATCAAACTACAACTCAGGACTAAGAAACTCAATCAAAACTGCTCAACTACGTGGAAACTGAATAACCTGCTCCTGAATGACTACTGGGCACATAACGAAATGAAGGCAGAAATAAAGATGTTCTTTGAAACCAATGAGAACAAAGATACAAAATACCAGAATCTCTGTGACACATTTAAAACAGTGTGTAGAGGGAAATTTATAGCACTAAATGTCCACAAGAGAAAGCTGGAAAGATCTAAATTTGACACTCTAATATGACAATTAAAAGAACTAGAGAAGCAAGAACAAACACATTCAAAGGTAGCAGAAGGCAAGAAATAACTAAGATCAGAGCAGAACTGAAGGAGATAGAGACACAAAAAACCCTCCAAAAAATCAATGAATCCAGGAGTTGTTTTTTTGAAAAGATCAACAAAATTGACAGACCACTAGCCAGACTAATAAAGAAGAAAAGAGAAGAATCAAATAGATGCAAAGAAAATGATAAAGGCGATATCACCACCGACCCCACAGAAATACAAACTACCATCAGAGAATACTATAAACACCTCTACACAAATAAACTAGAAAATCTACAAGAAATGGATAATTTCCTGGACACTTACACTCTCCCAAGACTAAACCAGGAAGAAGCTGAATTCCTGAATAGGCCAATAGCAGGCTCTGAAATTGAGGCAATAATTAATAGCCTACCAACTAAAAAATGTCCAGGCTCAGATGGATTCACAGCTGAATTCTACCAGAGGTACAAGGAGGAGCTGGTACCATTCCTTCTGAAACTATTCCAATCAATAGAAAAAGAGGGAATCCTCCCTAACTCATTTTATGAGGCCAACATCATCCTGATACCAAAGCCTAGCAGAGACACAACAAAAAAAAAGAGAATTTTGGACCAATATCCCTGATGAACATCGATGCAAAAATCCTCAATAAAATACTGGCAAACCGGATCCAGCAGCACATCAAAAAGCTTATCCACCATGATCAAGTGGGCTTCATCCCTGGGATGCAAGGCTGGTTCAACATACACAAATCAGTAAACGTAATCCAGCATATAAACAGAACCAAAGACAAAAAACACATGATTATCTCAATAGATGCCGAAAAGGCCTTTGACAAAATTCAACAGCCCTTCATGCTAAAAACTCTCAATAAATTCGGTATTGATGGAACATATCTCAAAATCATAAGAACTATTTATGACAAACCCACAGCCAATATCATACTGAATGGACAAAAACTGGAAAAATTCCCTTTGAAAACGGGCAGAAGACAGGGATGCCCTCTCTCACCACTCCTATTCAACATAGTGTTGGAAGTTCTGGCTAGGGCAATCAGGCAAGAGAAAGAAATCAAGGGTATTCAGTTAGGAAAAGAAGAAGTCAAATTGTCTCTGTTTGCAGATGACATGATTGTATATTTAGAAAACCCCATTGTCTCAGCCCAAAATCTCCTTAAGCTGGTAAGAAACTTCAGCAAAGTCTCAGGATAGAAAATCAATGTGCAAAAATCACAAGCATTCTTATACAACAGTAACGGACAAACAGAGAGCCAAATCATGAAGGAACTTCCATTCACAATTGCTTCAAAGAGAATGAAATACCTAGGAATCCAACTTACTAGGAATGTAAAGGACCTCTTCAAGGAGAACTACAAACCACTGCTCAGTGAAATAAAAGAGGACATAAACAAATGGAAGAACATACCATGCTCATGGATAGGAAGAATCAATACAGTGAAAATGGCCATACTGTCCAAGGTTATTTACAGATTCAATGCCATCCCCATCAAGCTACCAATGAGTTTCTTCACAGAATTGGAAAAAACTGCTTTAAAGTTCATATGGAACCAAAAAAGAGCCTGCATTGCCAAGACAATCCTAAGTCAAAAGAACAAAGCTGGAGGCATCACGCTACCTGACTTCAAACTATACTACAAGGCTACAGTCACCAAAACAGCATGGTACTGGTACCAAAACAGAGATATAGACCAATGGAACAGAACAGAGTCCTCAGAAATAATACCACACATCTACAGCCATCTGATCTTTGACAAACCTGAGAGAAACAAGAAATGGGGAAAGGATTCCCTATTTAATAAATGGTGCTGGGAAAATTGGCTAGCCATAAGTAGAAAGCTGAAACTGGATCCTTTCCTTACTCCTTATATGAAAATTAATTCAAGATGGATTAGAGACTTAAATGTTAGACCTAATACCATAAAAACCCTAGAAGAAAACCTAGGTAATACCATTCAGGACATAGGCACGGGCAAGGACTTCATGTCTAAAACACCAAAAGCAATGGCAGCGAAAGCCAAAATTGACAAATGGGATCTAATTAAACTAAAGAGCTTCTGCACAGCAAAAGAAACTACCATCAGAATGAACAGGCAACCTACAGAATGGGAGAACATTTTTGCAATCTACTCATCTGACAAAGGGCTAATATCCAGAACCTACAAAGAACTCAAACAAATTTACAAGAAAAAAACAAACAACCCCATCAAAAAGTGGGCAAAGGATATGAACAGACATTTCTCAAAAGAAGACATTCATACAGCCAACAGACACATGAAAAAATGCTCAGCATCACTGGCCATCAGAGAAATGCAAATCAAAACCACAATAAGATACCATCTCAAACCAGTTAGAATGGCAATCATTAAAAAGTCTGGAAACAACAGGTGCTGGAGAGGATGTGGAGAAATAGGAACACTTTTACACTGTTGGTGGGATTGTAAACTAGTTCAACCACTATGGAAAACAGTATGGCGATTCCTCAAGGATCTAGAACTAGATGTACCATATGACCCAGACATCCCATTACTGGGTATATACTCAAAGGATTATAAATTATGCTGCTATAAAGACACATGCACACGCATGTTTATGGCAATAGCAAAGACTTGGAATCAACCCAAATGTCCATCAGTGACAGACTGGATTAAGAAAATGTGGCACAGATACATCATGGAGTACTATGCAGCCATCAAAAAGGATGAGTTTGTGTCCTTTGTAGGGACATGGATGCAGCTGGAAACCATCATTCTCAGCAAACTATCACAAGAACAGAAAACCAAACACCGCATGTTCTCACTCATAGGTGGGAACTGAACAATGAGATCACTTGGACTCAGGAAGGGGAACATTATACTCTGGGGCCTATCATGGGGAGGGGAGAGGGGGGAGGATTGCACTGGGAGTTATACCTGATGTAAATGACGAGTAGATGGGTGCTGACGAGATGATGGGTGCAGCACACCAACATGGCACAAGTATACATATGTAACAAACCTGCACGTTATCCACATGTACCCTAGAACTTAAATGATAATAAAAAATTAAAAGAAAAAAAAAGAATGGTGAAAATCTGTGAGATGAATTGACACATAACAAGTCAGTCTCTCAGAAAGATTTTTTGTACTTTTTATTTGAGAATATTTCCTTTTTCACTATAGGCTTCAATACATTCAAAAATATCTTTTTTCAGATTCCATCAAAATAGTTTTAGCAAACTGCTCCATGAACATAAAGGTTTAACTCTGAGATTAATTCACATATCACAATGCAGTTTCTCACACAACTTCTTTTTAGTGTTTATCTGAGGGTATTTCCGTTTTCACCATATTCCTCAAGGCACTCTTGAATATTCCATTGTAGAATAAATGAAAAAATTGTTAACAAACTTCTTAATGAAAAGAACGGTGTAACTCTATGTGGTGAATTCACACATGAGAAAGCCTTTTACAGAAATCTTCTTTCTGTTTTTATCTGAGGATAGTTCCTTTGTCACCATAGGTTTCCATGTTCTCTCAAATATCCTACTGCAGATTCCACAAAAACAATGTTAGCAAACTTCTCCATGAAAAGAACGGTGTAAATCTGTGAGATGAATTCACATCACAAAGAACTTTCTCAGAAAGCTTCTTTCTGGTTTTTATCTGAGGATATTTCCTTTGTCACCATACGCTTCAATAAACTCTGAAACATCCCATTGCAGATTCCAAGAAAACAGTGTTAGTAAACTGCTCAATGAAAAGAACAGTGTAACTCTGTGAAACCAATTCACACATCAGAAAGCAATATCTCGGAAAGCTTCTTTTTGGATTATTATTTGAGTATATTTCCTTTGTCACCATAGTATTCAATGTGCTCCCAAATATCCTGTTGCAGATTCCACGAAAACAAAGTTATCAAACTCATCAATGTATAGAACAGTGTAAGTCTGGTAGTTGAATTCACACATCACAAAGAACTTTCTCAGAAAGTTTCTTTCTAGTTTTTATCTGAGGATATTTACTTTGTCATCATAGGATTCAAGGCAATCCAAAATATCCCTCTCAGATTCCCCCAAAACAGTGCAACCAAATGGTTAAATGAAAAGAATTGTGTAACTCCATGAGATGAATTAACACATCACAAAGAGGTTTCTCAGAAAGCTTCTTTCTACATTTATATGAGGATATTTCCTTTGCCACCATAAGCTTCTGTGTGCTCAAAAATATCCTAATGTAGATTCTCTGAAAACAACGTTAACAGACTACTCAATGAAAAGAACGGTGTAACTCTGTGAGATGAATTAACCCATCATGAAACAGTTTCTCAGAAAGCTTCTTTCTAGTTTTTATCTGAGGATATTTCCTTTGTCACCATAAGCTTCATTGCGCTAAGAAATATCCCATTGCAGATTTCAAGAAAACAGTGTTAGCAAACTGCTCAATAAAAAGAACAGTGTAACACTGGGGGATGAATTAATCCATCACAAATCGGTTTCTCAGTTAGCTTCTTTCTAGGTTTTATCTGAGGATATTTCCTTGTTCACCATAGGCCTCAATGAGATCCCATATATGCCTTTGCAGATTCCACGAAAACAGTGTAGGCAGACTGCTCCTTGAAAAGAAATGTATAACTCTGTGAGATGAATTCACACATCACAAAAACGTTTCTCAGAAAATTTCTTTTTAGTTTTTATCTGAGGGTATTTCCTTTGTCACCATAGGCTTCAATGTGATCCAAAATATCCCTTCTCAGATTAACCAATAACAGTTCCACCAAACTGCTGAATGAAAAAAAATGTGTAACTCTTTGAGATGAAATTAAAAATCACAAAACAGTTTCCGAGGAAACTTCTTTCTAGGTTTCTTCTGAGGGCTTTGTCACCATGGGCCTCAATGTGATGTGAAATATTACTTCTGAGATTCCCGAAAAACAGTACTACAAAACTGCTTCATGAAAAGATCGTGTAACTCTGTGAGATGAATTCACACATCACAAAGCAGTTTCTCAGAAAACTTCTTTCTAGTTTTTTTCTGAGGCTATTTCTTATGTCACCCTAAGCTTCAAAGATGTCAAAAATATCCCATTGCAGATTCCAAGAAAAAAGAACAGTGTAACTCTGTGAAATGAATTCACACATCACAAAGTAGTCTCTCAGAAAGGTTATTTTGGTTTTTATCTGAGGATATTTCCTTTGCCACCATAGGCTTCAAAACATTCCAAAATATCCTATTGCAGATTATATGAAAACATTGTTAGCATACTGTTCAATGAAAAGAATGCTGTAACATAGTGAGATGAATTCACACATCACAAAGCACTTTCTCAGAAAGTTTCCTTCTGGTTTTTATCTGAGGATATTTCCTTTTTCACCACAGGCTTCAATGTTGTCCCAAATATCCCTTTGCAGATCCCATGAAAACAGTGTTAGCAAACTTCTCCATGGAAAGAAAGATGTAAGTCTGTGAGATGAATTCGCACACCACAAAGAACTCTCTAGGAAAGTTGCTTTCTAGTTTTTAGCTGAGGATATTTCCTTTGTCACCATATGTTTCAATGCAATTCCACGTATCCCTTGTCAGATTCTGCAAAAACTGTGCTACAACACTGCTCCATGAAAAGAAAGCTTTAACTCTCTGAGGTGAATTCACACATCACAAAGAAGTTTCATAGAAAGCTTCCTGCTAGTTTATATCTGAAGACATTTCCTCAGTCACCGTAGACATCAATGTGATCCAAAATATCCCTTCTCAGTTTCCCCAAAAACAGTGCTACCAAACTGCTACATGAAAAGAATCGTGTAACTCTGTGAGATGAAT
Source organism: Macaca mulatta (assembly GCF_049350105.2). Taxonomy (NCBI): domain Eukaryota; kingdom Metazoa; phylum Chordata; class Mammalia; order Primates; family Cercopithecidae; genus Macaca; species Macaca mulatta. The sequence continues at coordinate 25,739,422 of NC_133420.1, forward strand.
TAACACATCACAAAAGTTTCTCATAATGCTTTTTTCTAGTACATATTTGAGCATATGTCCTTTGTAACCATAAGCTTCAAAGCACTCTGAAATATCACAATACAGATTCTAAGAAAATAGTGTTAGCAAACTGCTCAATGAAAAGAACAGTGTCACTCTGTGAGACGAATTCATATATCACAAAGCAGTTTCTCAGAAAGCTGCTTTCTAGTTTTTATCTGAGGATATTTCCCTTTTTGCCATATGCCTCACTGCATTCTGAAATATCAATTTGCAGATTCAATGAAAAGAGTGTTAGCAAGATGCTCCATGAAAAGAAAGGTGTAACTCTGTGAGATGAATTCACACATCACAAAGAACTTCCTGTGAAAGCTTCTTTCCAGTTTTTAGCTCTGGATATTTCCTTTGTCACCATAGGCTTCAATGCGATCCAAAATATCCCATCTCAGATTCCCCCAAAACAGTGCTACCAAGCAGATCCATGAAAAAATATCGTGTCGTTCCGTGAGATGAATTAATACATCAAAAAGCAGTTTCTCACAAAATCTCTTTCTCATTTTAATTTGAGGGTATTTCCTTTTTCACTATATGCCTCAATGTGTTCCCTAATATCTGTTTGCAGATTCCATGAAAAGAGTGTTAGCAAACTTCTCCATGAAAAGAAAGGTGTAACTGTGTGAGATGAATTCAGACATCACAAAGAACTTTTTCAGAAAGCTTATATCTAGTTTTTATCTGAGTACATTTCCTTTGTCACCATAGGCTTTAATGTAATTCAAAATATCCCTTTTCAGATTCCCCATAAATATTGTTGGAAAACTGCTCCATGAAAAAAAAGTTATATCTCTGTGAGGTGAATTCACACATGAGAAACAATTTTTCAGAAAGCTTCTTGCTAGTTTTTATTTGAGGATATTTCCTTAGTCATCATTGACATCTATGTGATCCAAAATATCTCTTCTCAGATTCCCCAAAAACAATGCTACCAAACTGCTCCATGAAATGAATTGTGAAGTCTGTGAGATGAATTCACACATCACAAAGCCATCACAAAGTGGTTTCTCTGAATGCTTCTTTCTAGTTTTTTTATGAGAATATTTCCTTTGTTTCGCCATAAGCTACAATGGACTCTGAAATATCCCATTGCAGATTCCAAGAAAACAGTGTTAGCAAACTGCTCAATGAAAAGATCTCTGAAACTATGTGAGATGAATTCATACATCACAAACAGTTTCTCAGAAAGCTTCTATCTAGGTTTTTTATGCAGATATTTCCTTTTTCACCATAGACCTCAAATTGTTCAAAAATATCCCTATGAAAATTCCAGAAAAAGAGTGTTAGCACATTGTTACAGGAAAAGAAAGGTACAGCTCTGTGAGATGAATTCACAAATCACAAAGCAGTTTCTCAGAAAGCTTCTGTTTGGTTTTTGTCTGAGGATAGTTCCTTGGTCACCGTAGGCATAAATGCACTCCCAAATATCCTATTGCAGACTCCATGAAAACAGTGTTATCAAACTACTCAATGAAAACAACAGTGTAACTCTGTGAGATGAATTCACACGTGACGAAGTAGATTCTCAGAAATGTTCTTTCCTGTTTTTAATTGAAGATATTTCCTTTGTCACCATAGGCTTCAGTGTGACCCAAAGTATCTCTTCTCAGATTCCCCCAAAACAATGCTACCAAACTGTTCCATGAAAAGAATGGTGTAACTCTGTGAGATAAATTCACATATCACAAAGATGTTTCTCAAAAAATTTCTTTCTAGTTTTTATCTGAGGATATTTCCTTTTTCACCATTTTAATCAATGCACTCCCCAATATTCCAGAGCAGATTAAACAAAAAAGTGTCAGCAAACTTTTTGATGAAAGGAACAGTGTAACTCTGTGAGATGAATTCACACATCACAAAGTAGTTTCACAGAAAGCTTCTTTTTGGACTTTTATCTGTGGATATTTCCTTTTCCACCATAGATTTCAATGCACTCCAAAATATCCTATTGCAGATTTCATGAAAACAGTGTTATCAAACTGCTTAAGGAAAAGAAGGGTGAAACTCTGTAGGATGAATTCACACATCATAAAGCAGTTTTTCAGAATGCTTCTTTCTAGTTTTTATCTGAGGATATTCCCTTTATCACCATAGGCTTCAATGCAATCAAAAATATCTCTTCTCAGATTCCCCAAAGACAGTGCTACCAAACTGCTCCATGAAAAGAATGGTGTAACTCTGTGAGATGAATTCACACATCACAAAACTGTTTCTCAGAAAGCTTCTTTCGAGTTTTCATATGCGGATATTTCCTTTTAAACCATAGGCTTCAATGTGCTCCCAAATATCCCTTCTCTGACACCACAAAAGCAGTGACGCCAAAGTTCTCCCTCAACAGTAACGTTTAGCTCTATGAGGTGAATACACACATCACAAAGAAGATTCTCAGAAAGCTTCTCTCCAGTTTTTAACTGAAGATATTTCCTGTTTCGCCATTAGACTCAATGCGCTCCAGAATATCCCTTTGCAGATGCCAGAAAAACGGTGTTACCAAACTGCTCAATGAAAATAAAGTTGTAACTCTGTGAGATGAATTCACCCATCACACAGCAGTTTCTCAAAAAGCTTCTTTCTAGTTTAAATCTGAGAATATTTCCTTTTTCACCATAGGCTTCAATGCAATCCAAAATATGCCTTCTCTCATACCCCAAAAACAGTGCTACCAAACTGATCCAGGAAAAGATTCATGTAACTCTTTGAGATGGATTAGCACATCACAAAGCAATTTCTCAGAAAGCTTCTTTCTACTTTTTCTATGAGGAAATTTCCTCTGTTACCATGAGCTTCAATACGCTCTGAAATATCCCATTGCAGATTCCAAGAAAGCAGTGTTAGCAAACTGCTCACTAAGAAGATCCCTGTAACACTGTGAGATGAATTCACACATCACAAAACAGTATCTCAGAACGCTTCTTTCTAGTTTTTACCTGAGGATATTTCCGTTTTCACCATATGCTTCAATGCAATCTAAAACATCCCTTCTCAGGTTCCCAAAAAAAGAACTACGAAACTGCTCCATGTAAAGAATCGTGTAACTCAGTGAGATGAAGTCACAAATCACAAAGCTGTTTCTCAGAAAGCTTCTTTCAAACTTTTGTCTGATGATGTGTTATTTGTCACCATAAGCATCAGTGCTTTCTGAAATATCCCATTGCGAATTCCATGAAAACAGGGTTAAGAAACTGCTCAATGTACAGTGTAACTCTATGGGATGAATTCACACACCACAAACCAGTTTCTCAGAATGCTTCCTTCTAATTTTTATCTGAGGATAGTTGCTTTATCCCCATAGATCTTAATGTACTCCCAAATGTCCCTTTTCAGATTCCACGAAAACAGTGTTAGCAAATTCCTCCATGAAAAGAAAGCTGTACCTCTCTGAGATGAATTCACACATCACAAAGGTCTTTCTCAGAAAACCTCTTTCTAGTTTTTTCTGAGGATATTTCCTTTGCCACCATAGACTTCAATGCAATCCAAAATATCCCTGCTCAGATTCCCCCAAAACAGTGTTACCAAATTGATCCATGGGAAGAATCATGTAACTCTGTGAGAAGACTTTACACATCACAAAGCAGTTTCTCACAAAGCTTTTTTCTAGTTTTTGCCTGAGGATATATCTTTTGTCACCTAAGCTTCAATGTGCTCCAAAGTATCCCATTGCAGATACCAAGAAAACAGCGTTAGCAAATTGTTCAATGAAAAGAACAGTGTAACTTTGTGAGATTAATTGACACATCACAAAGCAGTTTCTCAGAAAGTTTCTTTCTGGCTTTTTCAATATATGCCTCAATGCACTCCCAAATATCCCTTTGCAGGTTCCATGAAATCAGTGTTAGCAAACTGCTCCATGAAATAAAGGTGTAACCCTTTTAGATGAATTCACACATCACAAAGAACTTTCTCAGAAAGCTTTCTTCCAATTTTTACCTGAGGATATTTCCTTTTTCACCATAGGCTTAAATGTGATCCAAAATATCCCTCTCAGTTTCCCCCAAAACAGTGCTACCAAACTGCTAATTGTATAACTCTGTGAGATGAATTAACACATTACAAAGCAGTTTCTCAGAAAGCTTCTTTCTAGTTTTTATATGAGGATATTTCCTTTTCCACTATAGGCTTCAATGCACTCCCAAATATCCCTTCTCAGACACCAGATAAACAGTGTTACCAAAGTGCTCCCTCAACAGAAACGTTTACCTCTATGAGATGAACGCACCCCTCATGACGCAGTTTCTCAGAAAGCTTCTTTCTAGTTTTAATTTGAGAATATTTCTTTTTTCACCATAGGTCTCAAAGCACTCTCAAATATCTCTTTGCAGATTCCACAAAAACAGTTTTAGCAAACTGTTCCATGAAAGGAAAGGTGTAACTGTGTGAGATGCATTCACACATCACAAGGCAGTTTCTCAGAAAACTTCTTTCTAGTTTTTATCTGAGGATATTTCCTTTGTCAGAATCGGCTTCAATGTGATACAAAATATTCCTTCTCAGATTCTCCAAAAACAGTGCTACAAAGCTGCTCCATGAAAATAGTCATGTAACTCTGTGAGTTTAATTCACAAATCACAAAGCAGTTTCTCAGAAATCTTCTTTCTAGTTTTTGTCTGAGGATATTTCCTTTTTCACCATAGTCCTTAATGCACTCGTGAATATCCCTTTGCAGATTCCACAAAAACAGTGATAGTAGACTGCTCCATGAAAAAAAAGGTGTAAATGTTTGAGATGAATTGACACATCACGAATCAGTTTCATGGACAACTTCCTTTTGGTTATTGTCTGAGGATATTTTCATTGCCACCATAAGGTTCAATGCACTTCCAAATATCCTATTGTAGATTCCCCAACAAGAGTGATACCATACTGCTGCATGAAAAAAATGGTGTAAATCTGTGAGATGAATTCCCACATCACAAAGCAGTTTCTCATAAATCTTCTTTCTAGTTTTTATCTGAAGATATTTCCTTTGTCACCATAGGTTTCAAAGCGATACAACTATCCCTTCTCAGATGCACCAAAAACAGTGCTACCAAAGTGTTCCATGAAAAGAATCATGTAAATTTGTGAGATGAATTAACAGAACAGAAAATTGCTTCTCTGAAAGCTTCCTTCTAGTTTTCATATGAGGGTATTTACTTTTTCACCATAAGCTTCAAATCGCTCAGAAATATCAGATTGTAGATTCCAAGAAAACAGTGTAAACAAAATGTGCAATGCAAAGAACAGTGTAACTCTGTGAGGTGCAATCACACATCACAAAGCAGTTTCTCAGAAAGCTTCTTTCCAGTTTTATTCTGAGGATATTTCCTTTTTCACCATATTTCTCAATGTCCTCCTGAGTATCCCATTGCAGATTAAATGAAAAAAGTGTTAGCAAACTTCTCAATGAAAAGAACGGTGTTACTCGGTGAGATGAATTCACACATCACAAAACAGTTTCACCGAAAGCTTCTTTTTGGTTTTTATCTGAGGATATTTCCTTTGTCATTATAGGCTTCAATGTGTTCCTAAATACCCTATTGCAGATTCCATGAAAACAGTGTTATCAAACTTCTCAATGAAAAGAACTGTGTAACTCTGTAAGATGAATTCACACATCACAAAGCTGTTTCCCAGAAAGCTTCCTTCTCGTAGTTACATGAGTATATTTACTTTTTCACTATAGGCCTCAATGCACTCCAGAATATCCCATTACAGATTCCATGAAAACAGTGTTAGCAAACTGCTCCATGAAAAGAAAGGTGTAACTTTCTGAGATGAATTCACACATCACAAAGAACTTGCTCAGAAAATATATTTCTAGTTTTTTACTGAGGAGATTTTCTTTGTCACCATAGGCTTCAATGCGAATCAAAATATCCCTTGTCAGATTCTCCAAAAACAGTGCTACCAAATTGATCCATGAAAAGAATCATGTAACTCTGTGAGATTAATTAACACATCACAAAGTGGTTTCTCAGAAAGCTTCTATTTTTTTATATTAAGATATTTCCTTTTCCACCTTAGGATTCAATGTGCTCCCAAATATCCCTTCCCAGATACCACAAAAACAGTGATGCCAAAGTGATGCCAACGGAAACATTTAGCTCCATGAGATGAATGCACACATTGCAAAGGAGTTTCTCTGAAATTTTATCTCCTATTCTTACCTGAAGAATTTTCTTTTTACACATTTGGCCTCTATGTGTTCCCAAATATCCCTCTGCAGATTTCCTAAAACCGTGCTACCAAACTGTACAATGGAAAGAAAGGTTTAACTCTGTGAGATAAAGTCAGTCATCAGGAAGTAGTTTCTTAGCAGGCTTCTTTCCAGTTTTTATCTGAGGATATTTTCTTTTCCACTGTAGGCTTCAATGTGCTCCCAAATATTCCTTCTCAGATATCACAAGAACGGTGATGCCAAGCTGCTCCCTTAACAGAAACATTTAGCTCTATGGGATAAATGCACACATCACAAAGGTGTTTCTCAGAAAGCTTCTCTCTAGTTTTTACATGAAGATATTTCCCTTTTTGCCATTGGAATCTATGCGCTCCCGAATATCCCTTTGCAGATTCCACAAAAGCAATGTGACCAAACTTCTCAATTAAAAAAGATTTAACTCTGTGAGATAAATTCGCATATCACAAAGCAGTTTCTCAGAAAGCTTCTTTCTAGTTTAAATCTGAGGATATTTCCCTTTTCACCATAGGCTTCAATGTGCTCCCAAATAACTGCCTGCAGATACCACACAAACAGTGAGGATGAACTACTCAAAAAAAAAAAAATGATTAAACTTTATGAGATGAATACACACATCACAGAACCGTTTCCCGAAGAGCTTCTCTCCATTTTTCATCTGAAGTTATTTCCTTTCTCACCATAGGCCTCTAGGAGCTCCCGAATATCCCTTTGCAGATTTCATAAAAACAGTGCTACCAAACTGCTCAAAGAAAATAAACATGTAATTCTGTGTGATGAATTCATGCATCCCAAAGAAATTTCTCAGAAAACTTCTTTCTAGTTTTTATCTCAGGATATTTCCTTTTCCACCAACCGCCTACATGCGCTCCAAATTATCCCTTGTCAGAAACCACAAAAACAGTGATGCCAAACTGCTCTCTCAACAGAAATCTTTACCTCTATGAGATGAATGCACACATCATAAAGGAGTTATCAGAAACTTTCTCTCCTGTTTTACCTGAAGATATTTCCTTTTTCAACATTGGCCTCTATTCGCTTCTGAATATCCCTTGCATATTCCGCAAAAAGAGTGCTAACAAACTCCTCAATGAAAAGAAAGATTAAACTCTGTGAGATGAATTTGCCCATCACAAAACAGCCTCTCAGAAAACTTCTTTCAAGTTTTTACCTGAGGGTATTTCCTTTTTCACCATAGGCTTCCCTGCACTCCGAATATCCCTTTGTATATACCACAAAAACAGGGTTACCAAACTGCTCAATGAAAAGAATGGTTTACCTCTGGTAGATGAATTCCCCCCTTCACAAAGAAATTTCTCAGAAAGCTCCTTTCTAGTTTTTATCTGTGTATATTCACTTTTCAACCATCAGCCTCAATATGCTCCCAAATATCGCTTCTCAGACACCACAGAAACAGTGATGAAAAACTGCTCAACCAACAAAATGATTTATCTCTATGAGATGAATACACATATCACAAAACAGTTTCTCAAAAACCTTCTCTCCAGTTCTTATCTGTTGATATTCTCTTTTTCACCATAGGCCTCTATGAGCTCCAGAAAATCGCTTTGCAGATTCCCCAAAAAGAGTGCTACCAATCTACTCAATGAATAGAAAGGTGTAACTCTGTGAGATGAATTCACACATGGCAAACTAGTTTCTCATGTAACTTCTTTCTATTTTTTATCTAAGGATATTTGCTTTTTCACCATAGGCCTCAAAGTACTCCCAAATATCCCTTTGCAGATTCCATGAAAACAGTATTAGCATACTGCTCCATGAAAAGAAAGGTGTATTTCTGTGAGATGAATTCACACATCACAAACGACTTTCTCAGAAAGCTTCTTTCTAGTTTTTATCTGAGGATATTTCCTTTGTCACCACAGGTTTCAATGTGATCCAAAATACCCCTTCTCAGATGCACCAAAAACAGTGTTACTAAACTGTTCCAAGAAAGCAATCATGTAACTTGGTGAGGTGAACTAACACATCAGAAAATGGCTTCTCAGAAAGCATCTTTCTGGTTTTTATATGAGGATATTTACTTTGTCACCATAAGCTTCAATGTGCTCAGAAAAATCAGATTTCGGATTCCAAGAAAACAGTGTAAGCAAACTGCTCAATGCAAAGAGCAGTGTAACTCTGTGAGATCAATTCACACATCACAAAGCAGTGTCTCAGAAAGCCTCCTTCTAGTTTTTATCTGAGGATATTTCCTTTTTCACAATATTTCTCAATGCACTCCTGAATATCCAATTGCAGATCAAATGAAAAAAGTGTTAGCAAACTTTTCAGTGAAAAGAAGTGTTATTCAGTGAGATGGATTCACAGATCACAATGCAGTTTCACAGAAAGCTTCTTTTTGGTTTTTATCTGAGCATATTTCCTATGTCACCATAGGTTTCAAAGCGTTCCCAAATACCCTATTGTAGATACAACGAAAACAGTGTTAACAAGCTGCTCAATGAAAACAGTGGTGTAATTGTGTAAGATAAATTCACGCATCACAAAGCTGTTTCTCAGAAACTTTCCTTCTAGTTTTTACATGAGGATATTTACTTTTGTACTATAGGCCTCAATGCACTCCAGAATGTCCCATTGCAGATTCCATGAAAACAGTGTTAGCAAACTGCTCCTTGTAAAGAAAGTTGTAACATTCTGAGATGAGTTCACACGTCACAAAGAACTTTCTCAGAAAGATTCCTTCTTGTTTTATCTGTGGATATTTCCTTTTTCACCATAGCTTCAATGTGATTTGGAATATGAATTCTCAGATTCCCCAAAAACACTGCTACCAAACTGATTCATGAAAAACATCATGTAACTCTGTGAGGTGAATTAACACATCACAAAGCAGTTTCTCAGAAAACCTCTTTCTAGCTTTTATATGAGTATGTTTCCTATGTCACCAAAAGCTTCAATGCACTGCAAAATATCCCATTGCAGATTCCAGGAAAACAGTGTTAGTAAACTGCTCAGTGAAAACTACAGTGTAATACTGTGAGATGTATTCACACATCATAAAGCACTTTCTCAGAAAAATCCTGTCTATTTTTTTCTGATAATATTTTCTTTTTCATCATAGGCCTCAATGCGCTCCAATATATACATTTGCAGATTCCACGAAAACAATGTTAGGAAACTGATGAATTAAAAGACCGGTGTAACTCTGAAAGATGAATTCACACATTACAAAGAAGTTTCTCAGAAAGCTTCTTTCTACTTTAAATCTAAGGATATTTCCTTTGTCACCACAGGCTTCAAAGGCATATCAAGTATCCCTTCTCAGATTCCCCAAAAATAGTGCTACCAAACTGATCCATGAAAAAAAATCATGTTACTCTGTGAGATGAATTAACACAACACAAAGTGGTATTTCAGAAAGCTTCTTTCTAGTTTTAATTTGAGGATATTTCCTTTTCCACCACAGGGTTCAATGTGCTCCCTATTATCCATACACAGACACCACAAAAACAGAGATGCCAAAGTGCTTCCACAAAAAAAGTTTTCACTCTATGAGATGAATGCTCACATCACAAAGGAGCTTCTCCAAAATCTTCTCTCCAGTTTTTACCTGAAGAATTTTCTATTTTCACCTTAGGATTCTATGTGCTCCAAAATAACCCTCTGCAGATTCCACAAAAACAGTGCTACCAAACTGCACAATGAAAAGAAAGTTTTAACACTGTGAGATAAATTCACCCATCACAGAGCTGGTTCTCAGGAAGCTTCTTTCTAGTTTTTCTCTGAAGATATTTTCTTTTCCATCATAAGCTTCAATGTGCTTCCAAATATCCCTCCTCAGATACCACAAAAACAGTGATGATAAACTGCTTAATCAACAAAAAGGTTAACTTCTATGAGCTGAATACACACAACACAAAACCTTTTCTCGAAGAGCTTCTCTCCAGTTTTTATCTGATGTTATTTCCTTTTCACCATAGGCCTCTAGGAGCCCCTGAATATCCCTTTGCAGATTCCATAAAAACAGTGCTACCAAACTGCTCATAGAAAGCAAACGTGTAATTCTGTGTGATGAATTCATCCATCCCAAAGAAATTTCTCAGACAGCTTCTTTCTAGTTTTTATCTCAGGATATTTCCTTTTCCACCATTGGATTCCATGCACACCCAAATATCCCTTATCAGACACCACAAAAACAGTGATGCCAAACTGCTCTCTCAACAGAAAGCTTTACCTCTATGACATGAATGCACACATCACAAAGGAGTTATCAGAAACTTTCTCTCCAGGTTTTACCTGAAGATATTTCCTTATTCAACATTGGCCTCTATCCGCTCTTGAATATCCCTTTGCATATTCCACAAAAACAGTGTTACCAAAGCGCTTAATGAAAAGGGTGGTTTATCTCTGTGAGATGAATTCACACAAAACAAAGCAGTTTCTCGGAAAACTTCTTTCTAGTTTTTTTCTGAGGATATTTCCTTTTTCACCATAGGCCTCAAAGTGCTCCCAAATATTCCTTTGCGATTCCACGAAAACAGTGTTAATAAACTGCTCCATGAAAAGAAAGGTGTAAATCTGTGAGATGAATTCACACATCACAAAGCAGTATCTCAGAAAGCTTCTTTTTGGTTTTTGTCTGAGGATATTTCCTTTGTCACCATACGCTTCAATGCATGCCCATATATTCCCTTGCAGATTTCACGAAAACAGTGTTAGCAAACTGCTCCAAGAAAGGAATTGTGCTACTCTGTGAGACGAATACACACATCACAAGGCAGTTTCTCTGAAAGATTCTTTCCAGTTTTTATCTGAGTATATTTCCTTTGTCAACATAGGCTCTGTGTCCTATGGTGAAAAAGGAAATATCCTTTGTCAACATAAGCTTCAATGCACTCTGAAACATACCATTGCAGATTTCAACAAAACAGTGTTAGCAAACTGCTCAATTAAAAGAACAGTGTAACTCTGTGAGATGAATTCAAAAATCACAAAGCAGTTTCTCAGAAAGCTCCTTTCTAGTTTTTATCTGAGGATATTTCCTTTGTCACCCTAGACTTCAATGTAATCCAAAATATCCCTTCTGAGATTCCCCAAAAATCGTGCTACCAAACTGCTCCATGAAAAAAATCATGTAACTCTGTGAGAGGAATTATCACATCACAAAGCAGTTTCTCAGAAAGTTTCTTTCTTGTTTTAATATGATGGTATTTCCTTTGTCACCCTAAGGTTCAATGCGCTCTGAAATATCCCATTGCAGATACCAAGAAAACAGAGTAAGCAAACTGCTCCATGATAATAACAGTGTAACACTGTGAGATGAATTCACACATCACAAAGGGGTTTCTCTGAAGGTTTCTTTTTGGTTTTTTTTTTTTGTTTTTAATTTATTTATTATTATTATACTTTAAGTTGTAGGGTACATGTGCATAACGTGCTGGTTTGTTACATATGTATACTTGTGCCATGTTGGTGTGCTGTACCCATCAACTCGTCATTTACATCAGGTATAACTCCCAGTGCAATCCCTCCCCCCGCCCCCCTCCCCATGATAGGCCCCGGTGTGTGATGTTCCCCTTCCCGAGTCCAAGTGATCTCATTGTTCAGTTCCCACCTGTGAGTGAGAACATGCGGTGTTTGGTTTTCTGTTCTTGTGATAGTTTGCTAAGAAGGATGGTTTCCAGCTGCATCCATGTCTCTACAAAGGACACAAACTCATCCTTTTTGATGGCTGCATAGTATTCCATGGTGTATATGTGCCACATTTTCTTAATCCAATCTGTCACTGATGGACATTTGGGTTGATTCCAAGTCTTTGCTATTGTGAATAGTGCTGCAATAAACATACGTGTGCATGTGTCTTTATAGCAGCATAATTTATAATCCTTTGGGTATATACCCAGTAATGGGATGGCTGGGTCATATGGTACATCTAGTTCTAGATCCTTGAGGAATCGCCATACTGTTTTCCATAATGGTTGAACTAGTTTACAATCCCACCAACAGTGTAAAAGTGTTCCTATTTCTCCACATCCTCTCCAGCATCTGTTGTTTCCTGACTTTTTAATGATCGCCATTCTAACTGGTGTGAGATGATATCTCATTGTGGTTTTGATTTGCATTTCTCTGATGGCCAGTGATGATGAGCATTTTTTCATGTGTGTGTTGGCTGTATGAATGTCTTCTTTTGAGAAATGTCTGTTCATATCCTTTGCCCACTTTTGGATGGGGTGGTTTGTTTTTCTCTTGTAAATTTGTTTGAGTTCTTTGTAGGTTCTGGATATTAGCCCTTTGTCAGATGAGTAGATTGCAAAAATGTTCTCCCATTCTGTAGGTTGCCTGTTCACTCTGGTGGTAGTTTCTTTTGCTGTGCAGAAGCTCTTTAGTTTAATGAGATCCCATTTGTCAATTTTGGCTTTTGCTGCCATTGCTTTTGGTGTTTTAGACATGAAGTCTTTGCCCATGCCTATGTCCTGAATGGTACTACCTAGGTTTTCCTCTAGGATTTTTATGGTATTAGGTCTAACATTTAAGTCTCTAATCCATCTCGAATTAATTTTCATATAAGGAGTAAGGAAAGGATCCAGTTTCAGCTTTCTACTTATGGCTAGCCAATTTTCCCAGCACCATTTATTAAATAGGGAATCCTTTCCCCATTTCTTGTTTCTCTCAGGTTTGTCAAAGATCAGATGGCTGTAGATGTGTGGTATTATTTCTGAGGACTCTGTTCTGTTCCATTGGTCTATATCTCTGTTTTAGTACCAGTACCATGCTGTTCTGGTGACTGTAGCCTTGTAGTATAGTTTGAAGTCAGGTAGCGTGATGCCTCCAGCTTTGTTCTTTTGACTTAGGATTGTCTTGGAGATGCGGGGTCTTTTTTGGTTCCATATGAACTTTAAAGCAGTTTTTTCCAATTCTGTGAAGAAACTCATTGGTAGCTTGATGGGGATGGCATTGAATCTATAAATTACCTTGGGCAGTATGTCCATTTTCACGATATTGATTCTTCCTATCCATGAGCATGGTATGTTCTTCCATTTGTTTGTGTCCTCTTTGATTTCACTGAGCAGTGGTTTGTAGTTCTCCTTGAAGAGGTCCTTTACATCCCTTGTAAGTTGGATTCCTAGGTATTTTATTTGCTTTGAAGCAATTGTGAATGGAAGTTCATTCCTAATTTTGTTCTCTGTTTGTCTGTTACTGGTGTATAAGAATGCTTGTGATTTTTGCACATTAATTTTGTATCCTGAGACTTTGCTGAAGTTGCTTATCAGCTTAAGGAGATTTTGGGCTGAGACAATGGGGTTTTCTAAATATACAATCATGTCATCTGCAAACAGGGACAATTTGATTTCTTCTTTTCCTATCTGAATACCCTTGATTTCTTTCTCTTGCCTGATTGCCCTAGCCAGAACTTCCAACACTATGTGGAATAGGAGTGGTGAGAGAGGGCATCCCTGTCTTGTGCCAGTTTTCAAAGGGAATTTTTCCAGTTTTTGCCCATTCAGTATGATATTGGCTGTGGGTTTGTCATAAATAGCTCTTATGATTTTGAGGTACGTTCTATGAATACCGAATTTATTGAGCGTTTTTAGCATGAAGGGCTGTTGAATTTTGTCAAAAGCCTTTTCTGCATCTATTGAGATAATCATGTGGTTCTTGTCTTTGGTTCTGTTTATATGCTGGATTATGTTTATTGATTTGCGAATGTTGAACCAGCCTTGCATCCCAGGGATGAAGCCCACTTGATCATGGTGGATAAGCTTATGATGTGTTGCTGAATCCGGTTTGCCAGTATTTTATTGAGGATTTTTGCATCGATGTTCATCAGGGATATTGGTCTAAAATTCTCTTTTTTTGTTGTGTCTCTGCCAGGCTTTGGCATCAGGATGATGTTGGCCTCATAAAATGAGTTAGGGAGGATTCCCTCTTTTTCTATTGATTGGAATAGTTTCAGAAGGAATGGTACCAACTCCTCCTTGTACCTCTGGTAGAATTCAGCTGTGAATCCATCTGGTCCTGGACTTTTTTCGGTTGGTAGGCTATTAATTATTGCCTCAATTTCAGAGCCTGCTATTGGTCTATTCAGGGATTCAACTTCTTCCTGGTTTAGTCTTGGAAGAGTGTAAGTGTCCAGGAAATTATCCATTTCTTCTAGATTTTCCAGTTTATTTGCGTAGAGGTGTTTATAGTATTCTCTGATGGTAGTTTGTATTTCTGTGGGGTCGGTGGTGATATCGCCTTTATCATTTTTAATTGCGTCGATTTGATTCTTCTCTCTTTTCTTCTTTATTAGTCTTGCTAGTGGTCTGTCAATTTTGTTGATCTTTTCAAAAAACCAACTCCTGGATTCATTGAGTTTTTGGAGAGTTTTTTGTGTCTCTATTTCCTTCAGTTCTGCTCTGATCTTAGTTATTTCTTGCCTTCTGCTAGCTTTCGAATGTGTTTGCTCTTGCTTCTCTAGTTCTTTTAATTGCGATGTTAGAGTGTCAATTTTAGATCTTTCCTGCTTTCTCTTGTGGGCATTTAGTGCTATAAATTTCCCTCTACACACTGCTTTAAATGTGTCCCAGAGATTCTGGTATGTTGAATCTTTGTTCTCATTGGTTTCAAAGAACATCTTTATTTCTGCCTTCATTTCGTTATGTACCCAGTAGTCATTCAGGAGCAGGTTGTTCAGTTTCCATGTAGTTGAGCGGTTTTGATTGAGTTTCTTAGTCCTGAGTTCTAGTTTGATTGCACTGTGGTCTGAGAGACAGTTTGTTATAATTTCTCTTCTTGTACATATGCTGAGGAGTGCTTTACTTCCAATTACGTGGTCGATTTTGGAGTAAGTATGATGTGGTGCTGAGAAGAATGTGTATTCTGTTGATTTGGGGTGGAGAGTTCTATAGATGTCTATTAGGTCTGCTTGCTGCAGAGATGAGTTCAATTCCTGGATATCCTTGTTAACTTTCTGTCTCGTTGATCTGTCTAATGTTGACAGTGGAGTGTTGAAGTCTCCCATTATTAATGCTTGGGAGTCTAAGTCTCTTTGTAAGTCTCTAAGGACTTGCTTTATGAATCTGGGTGCTACTGTATTGGGTGCATATATATTTAGGATAGTTAGCTCTTCCTGTTGAATTGATCCCTTTACCATTATGTAATGGCCTTCTTTGTCTCTTTTGATCTTTGAAGGTTTAAAGTCTGTTTTATCAGAGACTAGTATTGCAACCCCCGCTTTTTTTTGTTCTCCATTTGCTTGGTAAATCTTCCTCCATCCCTTTATTTTGAGCCTATGTATGTCTCTGCGTGTGAGATGGGTCTCCTGAATACAGCAGACTGATGGGTCTTGACTCTTTATCCAGTTTGCCAGTCTGTGTCTTTTAATTGGAGCCTTTAGTCCATTTACATTTAAGGTTAAGATTGTTATGTGTGAACTTGATCCTGCCATTATGATATTAACTGGTTATTTTGCTCGTTAGTTGATGCAGTTTCTTCCTAGCCTCGATGGTCTTTACATTTTGGCATGTTTTTGCAATGGCTGGTACCGGTTGTTCCTTTCCCTGTTGAGTGCTTCCTTCAGGGTCTCTTGTAAGGCAGGCCTAGTGGTGACAAAATCTCTAAGCATTTGCTTATCTGTAAAGGATTTTATTTCTCCTTCACTTATGAAACTTAGTTTGGCTGGATATGAAATTCTGGGTTTAAAATTCTTTTCTTTAAGAATGTTGAATATTGGCCCCCACTCTCTTCTGGCTTGGAGAGTTTCTGCCGAGAGATCTGCTGTTAGTCTGATGGGCTTCCCTTTGTGGGTAACCCGACCTTTCTCTCTGGCTGCCCTTAAGATTTTTTCCTTCATTTCAACTTTGGTGAATCTGGCAATTATGTGTCTTGGAGTTGCTCTTCTCGAGGAGTATCTTTGTGGCGTTCTCTGTATTTCCTGCATTTGAATGTTGGCCTGCCCTACTAGTTTGGGGAAGTTCTCCTGGATAATATCCTGAAGAGTGTTTTCCAACTTGGTTCCATTTTCCCCCTCACTTTCAGGCACCCCAATCAGACGTAGATTTGGTCTTTTTACATAATCCCATACTTCTTGCAGGCTGTGTTCATTTCTTTTTCTTCTGGTTTCTCTTCTCGCTTCATTTCATTCATTTGATCCTCAATCGCAGATACTCTTTCTTCCAGTTGATCGAGTCGGTTACTGAAGCTTGTGCATTTGTCACGTATTTCTCGTGTCATGGTTTTCATCTCTTTCTTTTCGTTTAGGACCTTCTCTGCATTAATTACTCTAGCCATCAATTCTTCCACTTTTTTTTCAAGATTTTTAGTTTCTTTGCGCTGGGTACGTAATTCCTCCTTTAGCTCTCAGAAATTTGATGGACTGAAGCCTTCTTCTCTCATCTCGTCAAAGTCATTCTCTGTCCAGCTTTGATCCTTTGCTGGCGATGAGCTGCACTCCTTTTCCGGGGGAGATGCGCTCTTATTTTTTGAATTTCCAGCTTTTCTGCTCTGCTTTTTCCCCATCTTTGTGGTTTTATCTGCCTCTGGTCTTTGATGATGGTGATGTACTGATGGGGTTTTGGTGTAGGTGTCCTTCCTGTTTGATAGTTTTCCTTCTAACAGTCAGGACCCTCAGCTGTAGGTCTGTTGGAGATTGCTTGAGGTCCATTCCAGACCCTGTTTGCCTGGGTATCCGCAGCAGAGGTTGCAGAAGATAGAATATTTCTGAACAGCAAGTATATCTGTCTGATTCTTGCTTTGGAAGCTTCCTCTCAGGGGTGTACTCCACCCTGTGAGGTGTGGGGTGTCAGACTGCCCCTAGTGGGGGATGTCTCCCAGTTAGGCTACTCAGGGGTCAGGGACCCACTTGAGCAGGGAGTCTGTCCCTTCTCAGATCTCAACCTCCGTGTTGGGAGATCCACTGCTCTCTTCAAAGCTGTCAGACAGAGTCGTTTGTGTCTGCAGAGGTTTCGGCTGTGTTTGTTATTGCCCTGTCCCCAGAGGTGGAGTCTACAGAGGCAGGTAGGTTTCCTTGAGCTGCTGTGAGCTCCACCCAGTTCGAGCTTCCCAGCAGCTTTGTTTACCTACTTAAGCCTCAGCAATGGTGGTCGCCCCTCCCCCAGCCTCGCTGCTGCCTTGCCGCGAGATCGCAAACTGCTGTGCTAGCAATGAGGAAGGCTCCGTGGGTGTGGGACCCTCCCGGCCAGGTGTGGGATATGATCTCCTGGTGTGCCTGTTTGCTTAAAGCGCAGTATTGGGGTGGGAGTTACCCGATTTTCCAGGTGTTGTGTGTCTCAGTTCCCCTGGCTAGGAAAAGGGATTCCCTTCCCCCTTGCACTTCCCAGGTGAGGCGATGCCTCGCCCTGCTTCAGCTCTCGCTGGTCGAGCTGCAGCAGCTGACCAGCACCAATCGTCCGGCACTCCCCAGTGAGATGAACCCAGTACCTCAGTTGAAAATGCAGAAATCACCGGTCTTCTGTGTCGCTCGCGCTGGGAGTTGGAGACTGGAGCTGTTCCTATTTGGCCATCTTGCTCCGCCCCCCCTCTTTTTGGTTTTTAACTGAGAATATATCCTTTGTCACCATAGTCTTCAATGCGCTCCCAAGCATCTTATTGTAGATTCCAGAAAAACAGACTTAGCAAGCTGCTCAATGAAAACAACATTGTAACTCTCTGAGATGAATTCACACATCACAAAGCACTTTCTCAGAAAGCTTCTTTTTAGTTTTTATGTGAAGATATTTCTTTTTTCAACGTAGGCCCCAATATGCTCCCAAATATCCCTTTACACATTCCAAGAAAGCAATGTTAGCAAAATGCTCCAGGAAAGGAAACCTGTAACACTGTGAGATGAATTAACACATCACGAGGAAATTTCTCAGTAAGCTTCTTTCTAGTTTTATCTGAGGATATTTCCTTTGTCAGCATAGGCTTCAAGGTGATCCAAAATATTCCTTCTCAGATTCTCCAAAAACATTGCTAACAAACTACTCCATGAAAGGAAATTGTAACTCTGTGAGATGAATTCACAAATTACAAAGTAGTTTGTCCGAAAGCTTCTTTGTAGTTTTTGTCTGAGGATATTTCCTTTGTCACCATAAGCTTCAATGCGCTCTGAAATATCCCATTGTGGATTCCAGGAAAACAGTGTTGCCAAACTGCTCAATGAAAAGAACAGTGTAACTCTGGGAGACAAAATAAGACATCACAAACCAGTTTCTCAGATAGCTTCTTTTCTCTTTTTATCTCAGGATATTACCTTTGTCACCTTAGGCTACAATGCGCTCCCAAATATCCTATTACAGATTCCAGGAAAACAGTGTTAGACTGCTCAATGAAAAGAACAGTGTACCTCTGTGAGGTGAATTCACACAACACAAAGAAATTTCTCAGAATGCTTCTTTCTAGTTTTTCTCTGAGGATATTTCCTTTGTCATTCATGGTTTCATTATGAGAAGGGATCCAAGATATCCCTTCTCATATTCCCCCAAAACAGTACTAACAAACTGCTCCATTGAAAGAAAAAACGGTAATTCTGTGAGATGAATTAACACATCACAAAGGACTTTCTCAGAAATCTTTCTAGTCTTTATATTAGGATATTTCCATTTTCACCATAAGCTTCAATGTGCTCCAAAATATCCCATTGCGGATTCCAAGGAAACAGTACTAACAAACTGCTCCATGAAAAGAATTGTGAAACGCTTTGAGATGAATTCACAAATCACAAACCAGTTTCTCAGAAAGCTTCTTTCTAGTTTTAGTCTGAGGATATTTTTGTTTTTCAAAAAAGGCCTCAATATGCTCATGAATATCCCTTTGCAGATCCCACGACAATGGTGTTAGCAAACAATTCCATGAAAATAAAGGTGTAAGTCTCTGAGAGGAGTCAACACATCACAAAGCAGTTTCTCATAAAGTTTCTTTTTTTTCTGAGTATAATTCCTTTGTCACCATAGGCTTCAATTCACTCCCAAATGTCCTATTGCAGATTCCCCAAAAACAGTGCTACCAAACTGATCCATGAAAATAATCGTGTAACTCTGTTAGATAAATTATCACATCACAAAGCAGTTTCTCACAAATCTTCTTTCTAGTTTTTATAAGAGAATATTTCCTTTGTCACCATAGGCTTCAATGCGATCCAAAATATCCCTTCTCAGATTCCTCAAAAACAGTGCTACTAAACTGCTCCATGAAAAGAATGGTGTATATCTGTGAGATGAACTCACAAATCACAAAGCAGTTTCTCAGAAAGCTTATTTCTAGTTTTTATATGATGATATTTCCTTTGTCACCATAAGCTTCAACACGCTCTGAAATATCTGATTGCAGATCCTAAGAAAACAGTTTTAGCAAACTACTCAATGAAAACAACATTGTAACTCTCCAAGATGAATTCTCACATCACAAACAAGTTTCTGAGAAAGATTCTTTCTAGTTTTTGTCTGAGGATATTTCCTTTGTCTCCATAATGTTCAATGTGCCCCAAAATATCCCATTGCAGATTCCAAGAAAACAGGGTTAGCAAACTTCTCAATGAAAAGAACACTATAACTCTGTGAGATGAATTCACATTTCACAAAGCTGCTTCTCGGAAAGCTTCTTTCTTGTTTTTGTCTGAAGATATTTCCTTTTTCACAGAGGCCTCAATGAGCTCGTGAATATCTCTTTGCAGATGCCATGAAAATTCTGTTAGCAAACTTCTCAATGAAAAGAATGGTGTAAATCTGTGAGATGAATTCACACACCACAAAGCAGATTCTCAGAAAGTTTTTTGCTTCTTATCTGAGGATTTTCCTTTTCCACCACAGGCTTCAATGAGATCCAAAATTTCCCTTCTCAGATTCCCCAAAAACAGTGTTACCAAAGTGATCCATGAAAAGAGTAGTGAAACTCCATGAGATGAATTCACACATCACAAAGAAGTTTCTCAGAAAGTTTCTTTTTAGATTTTATCTGAGGATATTTCCTTTGTCACCGTAGGCTTCAATGCAATCCAAAATATCCCTTCTCAGATCCCCAAAAACAGTGCTACCAAACTGTTCCATTAATAGAATGGTATAATTCTGTGAGATGAATTCACATGTCACAAAGCTGTTTCTCAGAAAACGTCTTTCTAGTTTTTTCTGAGGATATTACCTTTTTTGCATTATTCCTAAATGCGTTCCTGAAATCCCATTGCAGATTAATCAAAAATAGTATTAACTAACTTCTCAATGAAAAGAAGAGTAAAACTCTGTGAAATGAATTCATACATCACAAAGCAGTTTCACAGAAAGCTTCTTCTTGGTTGTTATCTGAGGGTATTTCCCTTGTCACCCTAGGCTTCAATGTGCTCCCAAATAACTCCTCTCAGATAACATGAAAACAGTGATGCCAAATTGTTCAATCAATAAAGAGGTTAAACTCTATGAGATGAATACACACACCATAAAACCATTTCTCGAGTAGCTTCTCTACAGTTTTTATCTGCAGTTATTTTCTTTTTCACCAAAAGCCTCTAGGAACTCCCAAATATCCCTTTGCAGATTCCATTAAAACAATGCTACCAAACTACTCAAAGAAAACAAAGGTTTAACTCTCTGTGATGAATTCATACATCAAAAATAAATTTCACAGAAAGCTTCTTTCTAGTTTTTATCTCAGGATATTTCCTTTTCCACCATTGACTTCCATGTGCTCCCAAATATCCCTTATCAGACATGACAAAAATAGCGCTAACAAAGTGCTCAATGAAAAGAATCGTGTAAGTTGGTGTGATGAATTCACATATCACAAAGCAAATTCTCAGAAAACTTCTTTCTAATTTTTGCCTGAATATATTTCCTTACTCACCCTAAGCTTCAATGCGTTCCAAAATATAATATTGCAGATACCAAGAAAACAGTGCTATCAAGCTGCTCAATGAAAAGAACGGTGTAAAAAGAACGGTTGTGAGATGAATTCAAACATCAGAAGGCAGTTTCTCTGAAAGTTTCTTTCTAGTTATTATCTGAGGATACTTTCTTATTCACTGTAGGCTTCGATGTACTCCCAAATATCCCTTTGCAGATTCCAAGACAACGGTGTTAGCAAACTGCTCCAAGAAAAGTAAGGAATATATCCCTCCTCAGATTCCCCCAAAACAGTGCTACCAAAATCCATGAAAAGAATCATGTTACTCTGTGAGATGAACTAACATATCACAAAGTCGTTTCTCAGAAGCTTCTTTCTAGTTTTTATATGAGGATATTTCCTTGTCACTATAAGCTTCAAAGTGCTCCAAAATATCCCATTAATTATTCCAAGAAAACAGTGAATTCACACATTACAAAGCAGTTTCACAGAAAGATTCCTTTTGGTTTTTGTCTGAGGATATTTCGTTTGTCACCATAGATTTCAATGCACTCTGAAATATCCTATTGCAGATTCCATGAAAAGAGTGTTAGCAAAGTGCTCCATGAAAGGAGTGGTGTACTCTATGAGATGAATACACACATCACAAAGCAGTTTCTCAGAAAGCTTCCTTCTAGTTTTTATCTGAGGATATTTCCTTTCTCACCATAGGCTTCAATGCGATCCAAGATATCCCTTCTCAGGTTCCCCAAAAAGAGTTCTACCAAACTGCTCTATGAAAAGAAAGGTGAAACTCTATGAGATGAATTCACAAATCACAAAACAGTCTCTCAGAAAGCTTCTTTTTGTTTTTTATCTGAGGATATTTACTTTTTCAATATAGGCTTCAATGCGCTCCCAAATATCCTGTAGCAGATTCCATGAAAACAATGTTATCAAATTTCTCAATGAAAAACACAGTGTAATCAGTGTAATTCTATGAGATGAATTCATACATCACAAAGTAGTTTCACAGAAAGCTTCTTTTTGGTTTTTATCTAACAATATTTCCTTGGCCACCATAAGCTTCAATGCAATGACAAATATCCCTTCTCAAACTAATGAAAAACAGTGTTACCAAATTGATCCACAGAAAGAATCATGTAACTCTGTGGGATGAATTCAACATCAAAAAGAAGTTTCTCAGAAACGTTCTTTCTAGTTTTTGTCTGAGGATAATTCCTTTGTCTCCTTAAGCTTCAATGTCCTCTCAAATATCCTTTTGCAGATTCCACGTAAACAGCGTTATCACACTTCTCTAAGAAAAGAACAATGTAACTCTGAGAGATGAATTCACATATCACAAAGGAGTTTCTCAGAAAGCTTCTTTCTAGTTTTCATCTCAGGAAATATCTTTTCACTATAGACCCCAATGTGCTCCCAAATATACCTTTGCAGATTCCACGAATAAAGTGTTAGCAAACTGCTCCATGAAAAGAAAGGTGTAACTCTGTGAGATGAATTCACACATCACAAAGATCTTTTTCAGAAAGAGTCTTTCTAGTTTTCCTCAGAGGATATTTCCTTTGTAATAATAGGCATCAATGTGATTCAAAATATTGTTTCTCAGATTTCTCCAAAACAGTGCTATCAAAATGATACATGAAAAAAATCATGTAATTCTGTGAGATGAATTCACAAAATATAAAGCAGTTTCACAGAAACCTTCCTTTTGTTTTTTATCTGAGGATAGTTCCTTCATCACCATAGGCATCTAGGCGCTCCAAAATATCCTATTGCAGATTCCGTGAGAACAGTGTTATCAATCTGATCAAAGAATAAAACAGTGTAAATCTGTGAGATGAATTCACACATCACAAAACAGTTTCTCAGAAAGCTCCTTTTTGGTTTTTATCTGAGGATATTTAGTTTTTCACCATAGGCCACAATGTATTCCCAAAAATCCCCTTGAAGATTACAAGAAAACAATGTTAGCAAACTGCTTCATGGAAAGAAAGGTGTAACTCTGTGAGATGAATTCACAAATCACAAAGCAGTTTCTCAGAAAGCTTCTTTCTAGTTTTTGTCTGAGGATATTTCCTTCGACACCATAAGCTTCAATGCACTCCAAAATATCCCATTGCAGATTCCAAGAAAACAGTGTTAGCAAACTGTTAAATGAAAAGAAAGATGTAACTCTGTGAGATGTATTCACGCATCACAGAGTAGCTTCTCAGCAAGCTTCTCTCTCGTTTTTATCTGAGGATAATCCCTTTTTCACAATAGGCCTCAATGTGCTCCCAAATATTCCTTTGCAGATTGCACAAAAACAATTTGAGGAAGCCTCTCCATGAAAAGAAAGGTGTAACTCTGTAAGATGCATTCACATGTCACAAAGGACTTTCTTAGAAAGGTTCTTTCTAGTTTTTATCTCAGGATATATCCTTTGTCACCATAGGCTTCAATGTGATCCATAAATTCCCCTCTCAGATTCCACAAAAACAGTGTTATGAAACTGTTCCATGAATAGAATCATGTAACTCTGTGAGAAGAATTAACACATCAGAAAGCATTCCCTCAGAAAGATTCTTTATAGGTTTTATATGCGAGTATTTCCTTTGCCATCTTGGGCTTCAATACGCTCCGAAATATCTCTTTGTAGATTCCAAGAAACAGTGTTAGCAAACTGCTCATTTAAAAGAATGGTGTAATTCTATGAAATGAATTCACACATCACAAAACAGTTTCTCAAAAAACTGCTTTTTGGTTTTTATCTGAGGATATTTTCTTTGTCACCATAGGCTTCAATGTGCTCCCAAATATCCTATTGCAGATTCCACAAAAATAGTTTTATCAATATTCTCAATGGAAAGAACAGTGTATCACTGTGAGATGAGTTCAAATATCACAAAGAACTTTCTCAGAAAACTGTTTTCTAGTTTTTGTCTGAGGATATTTCCTTTTCACCATAGGATTCAATGCGATCCCAAATATCCCATCTCAGATTCTCCAAAAGCAGTGCTAGCAAACTGATCCATTAAAAGAATCATGTAACACATGAGATGAATTCAAAAGTCTGAAAGCAGATTCTCTGAATTATGGTTTCCAGTTTTTGTCTGAGGATATTTCCTTTGTCTTCATAGGCTACAATGTGATACAAAATATCCCTTCTCAGATTTCCCAAAAACAATGCC
This sequence comes from Macaca mulatta, assembly GCF_049350105.2. Lineage (NCBI taxonomy): Eukaryota > Metazoa > Chordata > Mammalia > Primates > Cercopithecidae > Macaca > Macaca mulatta. The sequence goes on from NC_133420.1 coordinate 25,763,605, forward strand.
ACCAAACTTCTCCATGAAAAGCATCATGTAACACTGTGAGATGAATTAACATATCATAAAGCGTTTTTTCAGAAAGCTTCTTTCTAGTTTTTATATGAGGGTATTTCCATTGTCACCTTAAGCTTCAATGCGCTCCAAAAAATCCCTTTGAAAATTCCACAAAAACAGTGTTACCAAACTTCTCAATGAATATAACCATGTAATTCTGTGATATGAATTCACACATCTCTGAGCAGTTTCTCAGAAAGTTTCTTTCGAGTTTTTGTCTGAGAATATTATCTTTTCACCATAGGCCTCTATACAATCCCAAATACTCCTTTGCAGATTTCATGAAAACATTGCTAGCAAACTGCTCCATGGAAAAAAAGGTGTAAGTCTGTGAGATGAATTCACACATCATGAAGAACTTTCTCAAAAAGCTTCTTTCTAGTTTTTATCAGAGGATATTTCCATTGTCACCACAGGATTTAATGCCATCCAAAATATCCCTTCTCACATTCCCCAAAAACTGTGCTACCAAACTGCTTCATGAAAAGAAAGGTACATTCTGTGAGATGAATTCTCAAATCACAATGCAGTTTCTTAGGAAGTTTCTTTCTAGTTTTTGTCTGAGGATGTTTCCTATGTCACCATAAGCTTCAATGTGCTCCAAAATATCCTATTGTAGATTCCAAGAAAACATTGTTACCAAACTGCTCAATGAAAAGAACAGTATAACTCTGTGAGATCCATTCACCCATGACAAAGCAGTCTCTCAGAAAGCTTCCTTTTGGTTTTTGTCTGCGGATATTTCCTTTGTCAACATAAGCTTCAAATGCTCTACCAAATATCCCATTGCAGATTCCACAAAAACAGAGTTAACAAACTGCTCAATGAAAAGAACAGTGTAACTCTGTTGGATGAATTCACACATCACAAAGAACTTTTTCAGAAAGCTTCTTTTAGGTTTTATCTGAGGATATTTACTTTGACACCATAGGCTTAATTGCTATCCCAAATATCCCTTCTCAGATTAACCATAAACAGTGTTACCAAACTGATCCATGAAAATAATCATGTAACTCTGTGAGACAAATTCACAAATCACAAAGCAGTTTCTCAAAAATATTCTTTCTAGTTTTTGTCTGAGGATAATTCCTTTGTCTCCCTAAGTTTCAATGCACTCTGAACTATCTCTTTGCAGAATCCAAGAAAACAGTGTTAGCAATCTGCTCAATGAAAAGAATGGTGTAACTCTGTGAGATGAATTCACACATCAGAAAGCAGTTTCTCAGAAATGTTCTGTCTAATCAATATCTGAGGATATACCCTTTCTCACTGCAGGCTTCAATGCGCTCCCAAATATTACTTTGCAAATTCCATGAAAACAGTGTTAGAAAACTGTTCCATGAAAAGAAAGATGTAACTCTGTGAGATGAATTCACACATAATAAAGAACTTTCTCAGAAAGCTTCTTTCTAGTTTTTATCTGAGGATATTTCCTTTGTCACAATATTCTTCAATGCAATCCAAAATATCCCTTCTCACATTACTCAAAAACATTGCTACCAAACTGATCCATGAAAAGAATCATAAATATCCGTGAGATGAATTAACACATCACAAAACAGTTTCTCAGAAAAATTCTTTCCTGTTTTTATCTGAGGATATTTCCTTTTTCACCATAGGCCTATCCCTTTGCAGATTCCAAGAAAAGATCATAAACAAACTGATCCATGAATGGAAAGGTGTAAGCTTGTGAGGTGAATTCACACTTCACAAAGAAGTCTCTCAGAAAGCTTCTTTCTAGTTTTTATCTGAGGAAAACTTCTTTGTCACCATAGACTTTAATGCAATCCAAAATATCCCTTCTCAGATTCCCAAAAACAGTGCTACCAAACTGCTCCATGAAAACAATGGTGTAATTCTGTGAGATGAATTCACACATCACAAAGCAGTTTCTCAGAAAGCTTCTTTCTAGTTATTATCTGATGATATTTACTTTTTCACCATAGACCACAATGCGCTCCAAATATCCCTCTGCAGATTCCCCATAAACAGTACAGTGATAGCAAAGTGCTCCAAGAAAAGAAACATGTAACTCTGTGAGATGAATTAACACATTACAAAGCGGTTTCTCTGAAAGTTTCTTTCCAGTTTTTATATTAGGATATATCCTTTCCATAGGCTTCAATGCGATAAAAAATATCCCTTCTCAGATTTCCCAAAAACACTGCTAGCAAACTGATCCATGAAAAGAATTGTGTAACTGTGTGGGATGAATTAACACATCACAATACAGTTTCTCAGAAAGCTTCTTTCTAGTTTTTATATGATATTATTTAATTTGTCACCATAAGCATGAATGCACTCCAAAATATCCCATTGCAGATTCCAAGAAAACAGTGTTGGCAAACTGTTCAATGAAAAGAACAGTGTAATTCTGTGAGATGAATTCAAACATCACAAAGGAGTTTCTTAGATAGCTTCTTTCTAGTTGTTATCTGAAGGTTTTTCCTTTATCACCATAGGCCTCAATGCACTCCAAAATATCCCTTTGCAGATTCCACAAAAACAGTGTTAAGAAACTCCTCCATGAAAAGAAATGTGAAACTCTGTGAGATGAATTCACACACTACAAGAAGTTTCTCAGAAAGCTTCTTTTTGGATTTTTTTCTGAGGATATTTCCTTTGTCAACATAGGCTTCACTGCGATCCAAAATATACCTTCTCAGATTTTTCAGTAATAGTGCTACGAAACTGATCCATGAAAAGAATCATGCAATTCTGTGACATAAATTAACATACCACAAAGTGGTTTCACATAAAGCTTGTTTTTAGTTTTTTTCTGCATATATTTCCTTTGTCAAAATAAGCTTCAATACTCTCCGAAATATCCCATTGCACATTCCAAGAAAACAGTGGGTGAAAACTGTTCAATTGAAAGGACAATGTAACTCTCTGAGTTGAATTCACACATCACAAAGCAGTTTCTCAGAAAGCTTCTTTCTAGTTTTTGTCTGAGGATATTTCCTTTTTCACCATAGGCCTCAATGCTCTACCAAATAGCCCTTTACATATTTCACGAAAACAGTGTTAGCAAACTGCTCCGTGGAAAGAAAAGTAAAACTCTGTGAGTTGAAATCACACATCACAAAGCAGTTTCTCAGAAAGCTTCTTTCTCGTTTTTATCTGAGGATATTTCCTTAGTAGCCATAGGCTTCAATGGAATCCAAAATATCCCTCTCAGATCCCCAAAAACAGTGCTACCAAAATGCTCCATTTAAATAATTGTGTAAGACTGTGAAATGAATTAACACATCACAAAGCAGTTTCTCAGAATGCTTCTTTCTAGTTTTTTATATGAGGATGTTTCATTTGTCACCATAAGCTTCAAGGTGCTCCAAAATATCCCATGCAGATTCCAAGAAAAGAGTGTTAGCAAACATCTCAATGAAAAGAACAGTGTAACTCTGAGATTGTTCACACATCACAAAGCAGTTTCTCAGAAAGCTTCTTTCTAGTTTTTGTCTGAGGATATTTCCTTTTTCACTATAGGCCTCAATGTTCTACCAAATAGCCCTTTGCATATTTCACAAAAACAGTGTTAGCAAGCTGCTCCGTGGAAAGGAAAGTAAAACTCTGTGAGTTGAAATCACACATCACAAAGCAGTTTCTCAGAAAGCTTCTTTCTCGTTTTTATCTGAGGATATTTCCTTAGTAGCCATAGGCTTCAATGGAATCCAAAATATCCCTCTCAGATCCCCAAAAACAGTGCTACCAAAATGCTCCATTTAAATAATTGTGTAAGACTGTGAAATGAATTTACACATCACAAAGCAGTTTCTCAGAATGCTTCTTTCCAGTTTTTATATGAGGATGTTTCATTTGTCACCATAAGCTTCAAGGTGCTCCAAAATATCCCATTGCAGATTCCAAGAAAACAGTGTTAGCAAACATCTCAATGAAAAGAACAGTGTAACTCTGTGAGATGTATTCACACATCACAAAGTAGTTTCTCAGAAAGCTTCTTTCTATTTTTTATCTCAGGATATTTAACTTTTCACTGTATGCCTCAATGTGCTCCCAAATATCCCTTTGCAGTTTCCATGTAAAGAGTGTTAGCAAGCTGCTCCATGAAAAGAAAGTTGTAGCTCTGTGAGATGAATTGACACATCATCAAAACTTTCTCAGAAATCTTATTTCTAGTTTTTATCTGAGGATGTTTCCTTTGTCACCTTAAGCTTCAATGTGATCCAAAATACCCCTTCTCAGATACCCCGAAAACAGTGCTACCAAAATGCTCCATGAAAAGGGTCGTGTAAGTCTCTGAGATGAATTAACATATAACAAGCAGTTTCTCAGAAAAGTTCTTGATAGTTTTTTTCTGAGGATATTTCCTTTGTCACCATAAGATTCTGTGCACTCTGAAATATCCCATTCAAGATTCCAAGGAAACAGTTAGCAGATTGCTCAATGAAAAGAACAGTGTAACTCAGTGAGATGAATTCACACATCACTAAGCAGTTTCTCAGCAACATTCTTTCTAGTTTCTATCTGAGGACATTTCCTTTTTTATCATAGGCCTCAATGCTCTCCCAAATATCCCTTTGCAGAATCCACAAAACCTGTGTTAGCAAACTGCTCCATGAATAGCAAGGTGTAACTTTATGAGATAAATGCACACATCACAATGAACTTTTTCAGAAAGGTTCTTTCTAATTTGTATCTGAGGATATTTCCTTTGTCACCATAGGCTTCAATGCGATCAAAAATATCCCTTCTCAAATTCCCCGGAAACACTGCTACCAAACTGCTAAATGAAAGGAATCGTGGAAGTCTGTCAGATGAATTCACAAAGCCCTAAGCAGTTTCTCAGAAAGCTTCTTTCTGGTTTTTGTCTCAGGATATTTTCTTTCTCACAATAACCTTCAATGTTCTCCAAAATATTCCATTGCAGATTCCAAGAGAATAGTGTTAGCAAGCTGCTAAATGAAAAGAACAGTGTAACTCTGTGAGCTGAATTCACACATCACAAATCTGTTTCTCAGAAACCTTTTTTATGTTTTTTTTTTTTTTATGAGGATGCTTCCTTTGTCACCATAGGCTGCAATGCACTCCCAAATATCCTATTGTAGATTCCACAAAAGCAGTGTTACCAAACTGCTATGTGAAAAGAGAGCTTTAATTCTGTGAGATAAATTCACATATCACAAAGGACTTTCTCAGAAAGCTTCTTTCTAGTTTTTAATCTGAGGATATTTTCTTTGTCACCATTGGCTTCAAAGTGATCCAAAATATCCTCTCTCAAATTCCACAAAAGCAGTGCTAACAAACTGATTCATGAAAAGCGTCATGAAACACAGTGAGATGAATTAACACATCACAAAGAGGTATATCAGAAAGCTTCTTTCTAGTTTTTATATGAAGATATTTCCATTGTCACCATAGGCTTCAGTACTGTTCGAAATATGCCATAGCAGATTCCAAGAAAACAGTGTTAGCAAACTGCTCAATGAAAGGAACAGTTTAACTCTGTGAGATGAATTCACAATCACTAAGGAGTTTCACAGAAGGCTTTTTTCTAATTTTAATCTGAGAATATTTCCTTTTCATTGTAGACTTCAATGCAATTTAAAATATGCCTTCTCAGATCCCCAAAAATAGTGCTACCAGACAACTCTATAAAAACAGTTTTGTAACTCTGGTTGATGAGTTCACACATCTCACAGCTGTTTCTCAGGAAGGTTCTTTCTAGTTTTTATCAGAGTTTATATCCCTTTTCACCATAATCCTCATTGCGCTACAGAATACCCCATTCCAGATTCCATGAATATAGTGTTGGCAAGTTTCTCAATAAAAAAAAGTGTAACTCTGTGATGTGAATTCACACATCCCAAAGCAGTTTCACAGAAAATTTCTTTTTGATTTTTACCTGAGGATTATGGCTTTGTCACTACAGGCTTCAATGTACTCCCAAATATCCTATCACAGATTCCACGAAAACAGTATTAACAAGCTGCTCAATGAAAAGAATGGTGTGTCTCTGTAAGAAGAATTCACACATCACAAAGCAGTTTCGCAAAAAGCTTCTTTCCAGTTTTTATCCGAGGATATTTCCTTGTTTACTATAGGCCTCAATGCACTGCCAAGTATCCCCTTGCAGATTCCACGAAAATGGTGTTAGTAAATGGCTCCATGAAAAGAAAGGTATAAGTCTGTGAGATGAATTCAAACATCTCCAAGAACTTTCTCAGAAAACTTTCTAGTTTTTATCTGAGGCTATTTCCTTTGACACCATAGGCTTCAATGTGATCCAAAATATCCCTTCTCAGATTCCCCAAAAACAGTGCTACCAAACTGAACCATGAAAAGAATCGTGTAACTCTGTGAATTGAATCAACACGTCACAATACAGTCTTATAAAGCTTCTTTCTAGTTTTTGTCTGAGGATAGTTTCTTTGTCACCATAAGTTTCAATGCGTTCCAAAATATCCCACTGCAGATTCCAAGAAAACAGTGTTAGAAAACTGCTCAATGAAAAGAACAGTGTAACACTGTAAGTTGAATTCACACACCACGAACCAGTGTCTCAGGAAGCTTCTTTCTAGTTTTTATCTGAGGATATTTCCTTTTTCACCAAAGGCCTCAATGTTCTCCCAAATATCCCTTCACAGATTCCATGAAAACAGTGTTAGCACACTGTTCCATTAAAAGAGAGGTGTAACTCTGTGAGAGGAATTCACACATCACAAAAACTTTCTCAGAAAGCTTCTTTCTAGTTTTTATATGAGGATATTCTCAGATACCCCAAAAACTGTGCTACCAAACTGATCCATGAAAAGAAAAGTGCAACTCTGTGAGATGAACTCACACATCACAAGGAACTTTTTCTGAAAGCTTCCTTTTGGTTTATATATCAGGATATTTCCTTTGCCACCATATTCTTCAATGTGATCCAAAATATGCCTTCTCAGATTCCCCATAAACAATGCTACCAAACTGATCAATTAAAGGAAAAGTGTATCTCTGTGAGATGAATTAATACATCATAAAGTGGTTTCTCAGAAAGCCTCTTTCTTTTTTTTTTTTCTGAGGATATTTTCTTGTTCACTGTAGGCCTCAAAGCACTCGTGAATATCCCTTTACAGATTCCACGAAAATAATGTTAGCAAGCAGCTCCAGCAAAACAAAGGTGTATATCTGTGAGTTGAATTCACACATCACAAAGCAGTTTCTCAGAAATCTTCTTTTTGGTTTTCCTATGAGGATATTTCCTTTGTCACCATAGGTTTCAATGTGTTCCCAAATATCCTATTGCAGACTCCACCAAAACGGTGTTAGCAAACTGCTGAATGAAAAGAATCGTGTAACACTTTGAGATGAATTCACACATCACAAAGAAATTTCTCAGAAACCTTCTTTCTAGTATCGATCTGAGGATATTTCCCTTGTAATCACAGGCTTCAACGCAATTCAAAATATCCCTTCTCACATTCCCCAAAAACAGGGATACCAAATGCTCCATGAAAAGGATTGTGTAACTCTGTGAGATGAATTCACATATCGCAAAGCAGTTTCTCTGAAGGCTTCTATTTTTTATCTGAGGATATTTCCTTTTTCACCATAGGCCTGAGCTTGCTCCCAAATATCCCTTTGTAGATTCAACGAAAACAGTCTTAACAAACTGCTCCATAAAAGGAAAGTTGTTACTCTGTGAGATGAATACACACTTCACAAAGAGGTTTCTCAGAAAACTTACTTCTAGTTTTTTTCTGAGGATATTTCCTTTGTCACCATATTCTTCAAGGCCATTCAAATACCCTTTCTCAGATTCCCAAAAAATAGTGTTACTAAACTGCTCCATAAAAAGAATGGTGTAACTCTGTGAGATAAATTCATACATCACAAACCTATTTCTCAGAAAGTTTCTTTCTAGTTTTTATCTGAGGATATTTCCCTTGTCACCATGGCTTCAAAGTGATCCAAAATATTCATTCTCAGATTCCCCAAAAATAGTGATACCAAACTGCTCCATGAAAAGAATCATATAACTCAGTGAGATGAATTCACAACAGTGAATTTGTTGTTACTCTGTGAGAAAACAATACTATTTGTTTTTACTATTTGTATTTTTATTTGAGATAAAAATACTATTAGGATTTTATTGGTTGTTACATTGCTACCGAACTGCTAAATGAAAAGAATCGTGTAACTCTTTGAGATAAATTAACACATCACAAAGCGGTTTCTCAGAAAGCTTCTTTCTACTTTTTATATGAGGATATTTCCTTTGTCAGGATAAGCTTCTATGCACTCCAACATATCCCACTGCAGATTCCAAGAAAACAGTGTTACCAAACTGTTAAATGAAAAGAACAGTATAACTCTGTGAGATGAATTCAAACATCACAAAGACGTTTGGCAGAGAGCTTCTTTTTGGTTTTTATCTGAGGATATTTCCTTTTTCACCACAGGATTCAATGCCCTCCCAAATATCCTATTGCAGATTCCTCAAAAACAGTGGTATCAAACAGTTCCATGAAAAGAAAGATGTAAATCTGTGAGATGAAACCACACATCACAAAGCAGTTTCTCCGAACGCTTCTTTCTAGTTTTTATCTGAGTTTTTCCTATGTCACTATAGGCTTCAATGCAATCCAAAATATCCCTTCTCAGATTCCCCAAAAACACTGCTGCCAAACTGTTCCATGAAAAGAAACATCTAATTATGTGAGATGAATTCACAAATCACAAACAGTATCTCAGAAAGCTTCTTACTAGTTTTTGTCTGAGGATAATTCCTTTGTCACCATAAGCTTCAATGCACTCCGAAATACACCACTGCAGATTCCAACAAAACAGTGTTAGCAAACTGCTCAGTGAGAATAACAGTTTAACTCTGAGATGAATTCATACATCACGAAGGAGTTTCTCAGAGAGCTTCTTTTCGATATTTATGTGAGGATATTTCCTTTTTCACTACTGGCCTGAATGTGCTCCCAAATATCTCTTTGCAGATTCCCTGGAAACAGTGTTAGCAAACTGCACCATGTAAAGAATGGTGTAACTATGTAGGATGAATTCAATCATCACAAAATACTTTCCCAGAGAGCGTCTATCTAATTTTTATCTGGTGATATTTCCTTTGTCACCCTAGGTTTCAATGCTATCCAAAATATCCATTCTCAAATTAACCAAAACAGTGCTACCAAGGTGATCCATGAAAAGAGTAGTGTAACTTGGTGAGATGAATTAATACAGCATGAAACAGTTTCTGAGAAAGATATCTTCTAGTTTTAATATTAGGCCATTTCCTTTGTCACTGTAACATTCAATGTGCTCTGAAATATCCCATTGCAGATTCCAAGAAAACATTGCTAGAATACTGCTCAATGAAAAGAACAGTGTTACTCTGTGAGATGAATTCACACATCACAAAGCACTTTCTCAGAAAAGTTCTGTCTTGTCTTAATCAGAGGATATTTCCTTTCTCACCATAGGCCTCAATGCACTCCAAAATATCCCTTGGCAGATTCCATGAAAACAGTCTTAGCAAGCTGATCCATGAAAAGAAAGGTGTAACTCTGTGAGATGAATTTAAAAACCACCAAGCAGTTTCTCAGAAAGATTCTTTCTAGTCTGTGTCTGAGAGCAGTTCCTTTGTCACCATTAGCCTCAATGTGCTCCGTAATATCCCATTACAGATCCCAGGAAAAGAGTGTTAGCAAACTACTCAATGAAAATAACAGTGTAACTCTGTGAGGTGAATTCACACATCACAAGCAGTTTCTCAGAAAGCTTCTTTGTAGTTTTTATCTGAGGCTATTTCTTATTTCACAGTAGGTCTCAATGTGGTCCCAAATATCCCTTTGCAGATTCCACGAAAACAGTGCTAGCAAACAGATCCATGAAAAGAAAGGTGTAAATCTCTGTGAGGTGAATTCACACATTGGAAAACAATTTCTCAGAAAGCTTCTTTTTGACTTTAATCTGTGTATATTTAATTTGTCACCATAGGCTTCAATGTGCTTCCAAATATCCTATTGCAGATTCCGAGAAAACAGTGTTATCAAACTGCTCAATGCAAAGAACGGTGTAACTCTGTGAGAGGAATTCACACATCACAAAGCCGTTTCACAGAAAGCTTCTTTCTAATTTTTATCTGTGGATATGTGTTTTTTCCAATATAGGCCTCAATAAACTCCAAAATAACCCTTTGAAGAGTCCACGAAAACGGTGTTAGCAAACTGCTCGAAGAAAATCACAGTGTAACTCTGTGAGATGAACTCACACATCACAAAGCAGTTTCTCAGAGCGCTTCTTTCTAATTTTTATCTGAGGATATTGGTTTTTTTTTTCACTATAGGCCTCATTGCACTCCCAAATATCCCTTTGCAGATTCCACGAAAACAGTGTTAGCTAACTGCTCCATGAAAAGAAAGGTGTATCTCTGAGAGATGAATTCACAAATCACAAAGAGCTTTCTCACAAGGTTTCTTTCTAGTTTTTAACTGAGGATATTTCCTTTGTCACCATAGGCTTCAATGTGATTCAAAATATCCCTTCTCAGATTCCCCAAAAACAGTTCTAGCAGACTGCTCCATGAAAAGAATCGTGTAACTCTATGAGATGAATCCACAAATCAGAAAACAGTTTCTCACAAAGCTTCCTTCTAGTTTTGGTCTGAGTATATTTCCTTTGTAACCATAAGCTACAATGTGCTCCAGAATATTCCATTGCAGATTTCAAGAAAACATTGTTAGCAAACTGCTCAAAGAAAGGGACAGTGTAACTGTGAGATGAACTCACTCATCACATTGGTTTTTTTGGAGGAAATTTCCTTTGTCACCATAGGCTTCAATGCACTCCCAAATATACTATTGCAGATTCCACAAAAACAGTGTTATCAAACTGTGCAGTAAAAAGAACCGTGTAACTCTGTGAGATGAATTCACACATCACAAAGCAGCTTCTCAGAAAGCTTCTTTTTAGTTTTTATAAGAGGATTTTTTTTCTTCACTCTAGGCCTCAGTGCGCTCCCAAATATCCCTTTGCAGATTCCACAAAAATAGTGTTACCAAACCACTACATGGAAAGAAAGGTGTATCTCTGTGAGATTAATTCACACATCAGAAAGTACTTTCTCAGAAACCTTCTCTCTAGGTCTTATCTGAGGATATATTGTTTGTCACCATAGGCTTCAAAGCAATCCAAAATATTCCTTCTCAGATTCCCCAAGAACAGGGCTACCAAACTAGTCCATGAAAAGAATCGTGTAAGTCTGTGAGATGAATTAACGCATCACAAAGCAGTTTCTCAGAAATCTTCTTTCTAGTTTTTATATGTGGATATTTCCTTTATCACTACAAGCTTATATATGTTTCAAAATATCCCACTGTAGATTCCAAGAAAACAGTGTTAGCAGACTGCTCAATGAAAACAATAGTGTAACTCTGTGAGATGAATTCACACATCCCCAAGCAGTTTCTCATAAAGCTTCTTTCTAGTTTTGATCTGAGGATATTTTCTTTTTCACCATAGGCCTCAATGGGCACCTAAATATCCCTTCGAAGATTCTTCGAAAACAATTTTAGCAAACTGCTCAGTGAAAAGTACAGTGTAACAATGTGAGATGAATTCACACATCACAAACAACTTTCTCAGAAAGTTTCTTTCCAGTTTTTGTCTGAGGATATTTGCTTTGTCACCACAGGCTTCAATGCGTTTCATAATATACCTTCTCAGGTTGCCCATAAACAGTGCCACCAAACTGCTCCATGAAAACGATGGTGTAACTCTGTGAGATGAATTCACACATCACAAAGCACTTTCTCAGAAAGCTTCTTTTTGCTTTTTCTTTGAGGACATAGCCTTTGTCACTATAGCCTTCAATGAGCTCCCAAATATCCTATTGCAGATTCCACAAAAACAGTGTCACCAAACTTGGCAATGAAGAAAACGGTGTACCACTGTGAGATGAATTTAGACACCAGAAAGCAGGTTCTCAGAAAGCTTCTTTCTAGTATTTATCTGTGGATATTTCCTTTTTCACGATAGGCAACATTGGGCTCCCATATATCCCTGTGCAGATTCCAGGAATACAGTGTTAGCAAAATGCTCCATGAAAAGAAAGTTTTATCTCAGTGAGATGAATTAACACATCACAAAGCAGTTTCTCAGAAACTTTGTTTGCACTTTTTATATGATTATATTTCCTTTGTCATCATGGACTTCAATGTGATCCAAAATATCCCTTCTCAGATTCCCTCAAAACACTGCTACCAAACTGAGACATGAAAAGAATTGTGTAGCTCTGTGAAAAGAATTAGCACATCACCAAGAGGTTTCTCAAAAAGCGTCTTTCTTGTTTTTATATGAGGATATTTCCTTTGTCACCATAAGCTTCAATGTGCTCTGAAATATGCCATTGCAGATTCCAAGAAAACACATTTAGCAAACTGCTCAATGAAAAGAACAGTGTAACTTTGTAAGACGAATTCACAAATCATAAAGCAGATTCTCAGAGAGCTTTTTTCGAGTTTTTAATGAGGATATTTCTTTTTTCACTATAGGCCTCAATGCATTCCCAAATATCCTTTTGCAGATTCCACGAAAACTCTGTTAACAAACTGTCCCATGAAAATAAAGGTGTAATTCTTTGAGATAATTTCACACATCACAAGAACTATCTCAGAAAGTTTCTTTCTGGTTTTTGTCTGAGGATATTTCCTTAGTCACCGTAGGCTTCAATGCAATCCAAAACATCCCTTCTAAGATTGCCGAAAAACAGTGCTACCAAACTGATCCATGAAAAGAATCGTGTACCTCTCAGTGAGATTAATTAACACAACACAAAGCGGTTTCTCAGAAAGCTTCTTTCTAGTTTTCATATGATATTTCCTTTGTCACCACAAGCTTCAATGCACTCTGAAATATCCCATTGCAGATTCCAAGAAAACAGAGTTAACAAACTGCACAATGAAAAGAACATTGTAACACTGTGAGATAAATTCACATATCACAAAGCAGTTTCTCAGAAAGCTTCCTTCTAGTTTTTATCTGAGAATAGTTTCTTTTTCACTGTAGGCTACAATGCGCTCCCAAATATCCCTTTGCAGATTCCATGAAAACAGTGTTAGCAAACTGCTCCACGAAAAGAATGGTGTAACTCTGTGAGTTGAAATCACACATCACAAAGAACTTTCTCAGAAAAATTCTTTCTAGTTTTTATCTCAGGATAATTCCTTGGTCACCATAAGCTGCAAGGCAATCCAAAATATCCCTTCTCAGATTCCCCAAAAACAGTGCTACCAAACTGCTCCATGAAAAGACTCGTGTAACTCTGTGAGATGAATTCACAAATCAGAAAGCAGTTTCTCGGAAAACTTCTTTCTAGCTTTTGTCTGAGGTTGCTTCCTTTTTCACCGTAAGCTTCAATGCTCTCTGAATTATCCCATTGCAGATTCCACAAAAACAAGGTTCAGAAACTGTTCAATGAAGAGAATTGTGTACCTCTGTGAGATGAATTCACACATCACAAAGAAGTTTCTCAGAAAGTTTCTTTCTAGTTTTATCTGAGGATATTTCCTTTCCCACCATAGACTTCAATGCACTCCAAAATATCCCTTTGGAGATTCCATAAAAACAGTGTTAGCAAACTGCTCTATGAAAAGAACAGTGTAACTCTGTGAGATGAACTCACACATCACAATGCAATTTCTTAGAACGCTTCCTTCTAGTTTTTATCTGAGGATATTTCCTTTTTCACCATAGACTTCAATCTGCTCCCAAATATCCCTTGCAGATTCTACAAAAAACATGTTATTCAACTGCCCCATGAAAAGAAAGGTGTAACTCTGTGAGGTGAATTCACACATCACAAAGAAGTTTCTCAGTTAGCTTCTTTCTAGTTTGTATATGAGGATATACACTTTGTTAATCTAGGCTTCTGTACGATCCAAAATATCCCTTCTCAGATACCCCAATAACAGTGCTACCAAACTGATCCATGAAAATAATCGTGTAACACTGTGAGAAGAATTCACAAATCACAAAGGAGTTTCTCAGAAAGCTTCTTTCTAATTTTTTTATGAGGATATTTCCTTTTTCACCCTCAGCTTCAAAGCGCTCTGAAATATCCCTTTGCATATTCCAAGAAAACAGTGTTATCAAACAGCACAATGAAAACAACGGTGTAACCCTGTGATATGAATTCACACATCACAAAGCAGTTTCTCAGAAAGTTTTTTCTAATTTTTATCTGAAGGTATTTGCTTAGTCACCATAGTCTTCAATGTGATCCAGAGTATCCCTTCTCAGATTCCCCCCAAAAAATGCTAGCAAACTGCTCCATGAAAAGAATCATGTAACTCTGTGAGATGAATTCACACATCACATGGAAGTTTCTCAGAAAGCTTCTTTCTAGTTTTAGTCTGAGGATATTTCCTATATCACCATAGGCTTCCATGCATTTCAAAATATCCCTTCTCAGATTACCCAAAAACAGTGATATCAATCTGCTCCATGAAAAGTATTGTGTAACTCTGTGAGATGAATTCACAATTCACAAAACAGTTTCTCAGAAAGCTTCTATCTGGTTTTTGTCTTAGGATATTTCCTTTGTCAAAATAAGCTGAATGAGCTCTGAAATATCACATTGCAGTTTCCAAGAAAACAGTTTTGGCAACCTGATCATTGAACAGATGAGTGTAACTCTGTGAGCTGAATTCACACATTACAAAGCAGTTTCTCAGAAATCTCATACCTAGTTTTTATCTGAGGATATTTCCTTTTTCACCATAGGCTTCAATGTGCTCCCAAATATCCCTTTGCAGATTCCACAAAAACAGTGTTAGCACACTGCTCCATGAAAAGAAAGTGTAACTTTGTGAGGTGAATTTACACATCATGACGAAGTTTCACATCATGATGAAGTTTCTCAGAAAGCTTATTTCTAGTTTTTATGTGATAATATTTCCTTTGTCAATATAGGCTTCAATGTCATCCAAAATATCCCTTCTCAGATTCCCCAAAAGCAGCGCTACAAAAGTGCCCCATGAAAAGAAAGGTGTAATTCTGTGAGATGAATTCACAAATCAGAAAGCCGTTTCTCAAGAAGCTTCCTTGTAGTTTCTATCTGATGTAGTTTCAATGTAGGCCTCAATGCGCTCCAAAATATCCCTTCACAGATTCCATGAAAACAGCATTAGAAAATTGCTCTATGAGGAGAAAGGTGTAAAACTGTACAATGAGTTCAAACATTTCAAAGAAGTTTCTCAGAAAGCTTCATTCTAGGTTTTATCTAAGGATATTTCCTTTGTCACCATAGGCTTCAATGCGATCAAATGTATCCCTCTTCAGATACCCAAACACAGTTTTACTAAACTGTTCCATGAAAAGAATCATATAACACTTTGAGGTGAATTAACACATCAGAAAGCGGGTTCTCAGAAAGCTTCTTTCTAATTTTTATACGAGTTTATTTCCTTTGCCACTATAAGCTTCAAAGTACTCCAAAATATCGCATTGCAGATTCCAAGAAACAGTGTTTGCAAACTGCTCAATGAAAAGGACAATGTAACACTCTAAGATGAATTCACACATCACAAAGGAGTTTCTCAGAAAAGTTTTTTCTGGTTTTTATCTGTTGATATTTCCTTTTTCACTATAAGCCTCAATGCACTCCCAAATATCCCTTGGCAGATTCCACGAAAACAGTGTCAGCACACTGCTCCATGAAAACAAAGATGTAACTCTGGGAGATGAATTCATACGTTACAAAGCAGTTTCACAGAAAATTTCTTTTGGGTTTTATTCTCAGGATATTTCCTATGTCACCATAGACTTCAATGCACTCTGAAATATCTTATTGCATATTCCAAGAAAACAGTATCAGCAAACTGCTCCATGAAACTAGTGGTGTAATTCTGTGAGATGAATTCACACATCACAAAGCATTTTCTCAGAAAGCTTCTTTCTAGTTTTTATCTGAGGATATTTCGTTTTTCACCATAGGTCTCAACTCGCTCCCAAATATCACTTTGTAGATAGTAGGCAGACATTGTTAGCAAACTGTTCCATGAAAAGAAAGGTGTTACTCTGTGAGATGAATACACACATCACAAATAAGTTTCTGAGTAAATTCTTTCTAGTTTTCTTCTGTTTCTATTTCTTTGTCACCATAGGCTTCAAGGTATTCCAAATTATCCCTTTTCAGATTCCCCAAAAAGAGAGTAACCAAACTGCTCCATGAAAAGAATCGTGTAACTTGGTGAGTTAAATTCACAAATCATAAAGTAGTTCCTCAGAAAGCTTCTTTCTAGTTTTGATCTGAGGATATTACCTTTGTCACCATAGACTTCAATGCAATCCAAAATATCCCTTCTCAGATTCCCCAAAAAGAGTGCTACAAAAGAGCATATGAAAACAATCAAGTAAATCTGTGAGATGAATTCACAAATCACAAAGCAGCTTCTTGGAAAGCTTCTTTCTAGTTTTTATCTGAAGATATTCCCTTTTTCACCCTCGGCCTCAATACACTCCCAAATATCCCTTTGTAGATTACACGAAAACTGTGTTAGCAAAGTGTTCCGTGAAAAGAAAGGTGTAAATATGTGAGTTGAATTCACATAACACAAAGCTGTCTCAAAAAGCTTCTTTTTGGTTTTTGTCTGAGGATATTTCCTTTTTCAATATAGGCTTTAACATGCTCCCAAATATCCTATTTTAGGTTTCATGAAAACAGTGATAGCAAACTGCTCCAAGTAAAGAATCAGGTAAATCTGTGAGATGAATTCATGCATCACAAAGCAGTTTCTCAGAAATCTTCTTCTAGTTTTTAACTGAGGATATTTTCTTTGTCACAAGAGGCTTCAATGCTATTCAAAATATCCCTTGTCAAATTCCCCAAAGAGTGCTACCAAACTGCTGTATGAAAAGTGGGATGTAACTCTGTGAGATGAATTCACACATCACATTGCTGTTTCTCAGATAGGTTCTTTCAAGTTTTTAGCTGAGGATATTTCCTTTTTCACAATATTCCTCAATGTGCTCCTGAATATCCCATTGCAGATTCCACGAGAAAAGTGTTAGAAAACTTCTCAATGAAAAGAACAGCATAACTCAGTAAGATGAATTCGCACATCACAAAGCAGTTTCAGTGTAAGCTTCTTTTTTATTTTTGTCTGAGGATATTTCCTTTGTCACCATTGGCTTCAATGCACTCTGAAATATCCTATTGCAGATTCCACGAAAATAGTGTATCAAAGTACTCAATTAAATGAACGAGTAACTCTGTATGATGAATTCACACATCACAGAGCAGTTTCTCAGAAAGGTTCTTTCCTGTTTTTATCTGAGGATATTTCCTTTTTCACTATAAGCCTCAATACACTCCCAAATATCCCTTTGCAGATTCCATGAAAAGAGTTTTATCAAACTTCTACATGAAAATAAAGGTGTAACTCTGTGAAAAGAATTCACACATCACAAAGAACTTTCACAGAAAGCTTCTTTCTAGTTTTTATCTGAGGATATTTACTTCGTCACCATAGGCTTCAATGTGATCCAAAATATCCCTTCTCACATTTCCCAAGGACAGTTCTACCAAACTGATCCACAAAAAGAATCGTGTGACTCTGTGAGATGAATTAACACATCACAAATCAGTTTCTCAGAAAGCTTCTTTCTAATTTTTATACGAGGATATTTCCTTTTTCACCATAAGCTTCAATGCACTCTGAACTATCCCATTGCGGATTCCAAGAAAATAGGGTTAGCAAACTGCTCAATGAAAAAAAGAGTGTAACTGTAATCTTCAATGCAGTCTGAAACTGCTCAATGAAAAGAAGAGTGTAACTTTGTAAGAAGAATTCACATATCACAAAGCAGTTTCTCAGACAGCTTCTTTCTATTTTTTACCTGAAGCTATTTTCTTTGTCATCATAGGCTACATTGTGATCAAAAAGATCCCTTCTCTAGTTCCTCAAAAACAGTACTACAAAACTGCTCTATAAAAAGAATTGTGTAACTCTGTGAGATAAATTAACCCATCACAAAGTGGTTTCTCAAATAGCTTCTTTCTAGTTATTCTGTGAGGATATTTCTTTTGTCACCATAAGCTTCAATGCACTCCAAAATATCCTAATGCAGATTGTAAGAAAACAGTATTAGCAAACTGCTGAATGAAAAGAACAGGGTAACTTTATGAGATGAATTCACACATCACAAAGCAGTTTCTCAGAAAGCTTCCTTTTGGTTTTTGTCAGAGGATATTTCCTTGGTCACCACAGGCTTCAATGCACTCCAAAATATCCTATTGCAGATTCCACGAAAACAGTGTTAGCAAACTGCTGCAAGAAAATCTAGATGTAATTCTGTGAGATGAATTCACACATCACAAAGCAGTTTCTCAGAAAGCTTCCTCTAGTTTTTATCTGTGGATGTTTCCTTTCACCATAGGCTTCAATGAGATCCAAAGTATCCTTTCTCATATTCCACAAAAGCAGTGCTACCTAACTGCTCCATGAAAAGAATTGAGTAACTCTATAAGATGAATTTACAAATCGCAAAGCAGTTTCTCAGAAAGCTTCTTTATAGTTTTTATCTGAGGATATTTCCTTTTTACCATGGGCCTCTATGTGCTCCCGAATACCCCTTTGTAGATTCCACAAAAATAGTGTTCACAAAGTGTTCCATGAAAAGAAACCTGTAAATCTGTGAGGTGAATTCACATATCACAAAGCACTTTCTCAGGAAATATCCTTTTGGTATGTGTCAGAGTATATTTCCTTTGTCAATATAGGCTTTACTGCACTCCCGTATATCCTATTGCAGATTCCACTAAAACAATGTAAGCAAACTGTCCCAATAAAAGAATCATGAAAATGTGTGCAATGAATTCACACATCACAAAACAGTTTCTAAGAAAGGTTCTTTGTAATTTTTATCTGAGGATATTTCCTTTGTCACCATAGGCTTCAATGCTGTACAAACTATCCCTTCTCAGAATACCCAAAAAGAGTTCTACCAAACTGCTCTATGAAAAGAGTGGTGTAATTCTGTGACACTAATTGACACATCACAAAACTGCATCTCAAATGGGTTCTTCCAAGTTTTTATCTGACGATATTTCCTTTTTCACCATATTCCGCAACGTGCTCTGGAATATCCTATTGCAGATTCCACGAAAAAAAGTTGTAGAAAACTTCTCAATGAAAAGAACATTGTAACTCTGTAAGATGAACTCATACATCACGAAGCAGTTTCACAGAAAGCTTCTTTTTTGTTTTTCTCTGAGGATATTTCCTTTGTCCCCAAAGGCTTCAAAGCACTCCCAAATATCCTATCGCAGATTCCACAAAAACAGTGCCATCAAACTGTCAATTAAACGAATGGTGTAAATCTGTTTGATGAATCACACATCACAGAGCAGTTTCGCAGTAAAATTTTTTCCAGTTTTTATCTGAGGATATTTTCTTTTTCACTCTTGGCCTCAATGCACCCCCAAATATCCCTTTGCAGATTTCACAAAAACAGTGTTATCAAACTGCTCCATGAAAATAAACGTGCAAATCTGTGAGTTGAATTCACACATCACAAAGAACTTACCCAGAAAGTTTCTTCCTAGTTTTTATCTCAGGATATTTCCTTCATCATGATAGGCTTCAATGCATTTAAAATATCCCTTCTCAGATTCCCCAAAAACAGTTCTACCAAACTGATTCATGAAAAAAATCATGTAACTCTGTGAGATGAATTCACACAACACAAAGTGGTTTCTCAGAAAGCTTCTTTCTAATTTTTATATGAGGATATTTCCTTTTACACCATATATTCAATGTGCTCTGAACTCTCCCATTTCAGATTCCAAGAAAATAGTGTATGCAAACTGCTCAATGAAAAAAAGAGTGTAACTCTTTGAGATGAATTCACACATCATGAAGAAGTTTCTCAGAAGGTTTCTTTCTGGTTTTTATTTGAGGAAATTTCCTTTGTCACCATATTCTTCAAAGTGATCCAAAATATCCCGTCTCAGATTCCACAAAAGCGGTGCTACCAAACTGATCCATAAAAGAATTGTGTAACTCTGTGAGATGAAGTAGGACATCACAAAGTGATTTCTCAGAAAGCTTCTTTCCAGTTTTTATCTGAGGATATATCCTTTGTCACCTTAGGCTTCATTGGGATCCAAAATCCCCCTTCTCGGATTCCCCAAAAACAGTGCTATCAAACTACTCCATGGAAAGAATCGTGTAATTCTGTTAGATGAATTAATAAATCATGAAGCAGTTTCTCAGAGAGCTCCTTTCTAGTTTTTGTCTGAGGATATTTCCTTGTCACCATAAGCTTCAATGTGCTCTGAAATATCCCCTTGCAGATTCCACGAAAACAGTGTTAGCAAACTGCTACATGAAGAGAAAGGTGTAACTCTCTGAGATGAATTCATACATCACAAACAAGTTTCTCAGAACGTTTCCTTCCAGTTATTATCTGAGGATATATCCTTTGTCATCCTAAGCTTCAATGCAATTCAAAATATGAATTCTCAGATTCCCAAAAAGAGTTCTACCAAACTGCTCCATGAAAACAATCATGTAACTCTGTGAGATGAATTCACAAATCACAAAGCAGTTTCTCAGAAAGTTTCTTTAGAGTTTTTGTCTGCAGATACGTCCTTTGTCACCACAAGCTTCAATGTTCTCCGATATATTCCATTGCAGATTCCAAGAATACAGTGTGAGAAAACTGATCAATGAAAAGAATAGCGTAACTTTATGAGATGAATTCGCATGTCACAAAGCAGCTTATCAAAAAGCTTCTTTTTGGTTTTTATCTCAGGGTATTTCCTTTGTCACATTAGGCTTCAATGCACTACTATATATCCCTTTGCAGAACCCACAAAAACACTGTTACCAGACTGCTCCAAGAAAAGAATCGTATAACTCTTTGCGATGAATTCAAACACCACAAAGCAGTTTCTCAGAAAGATTCTTTCTATGATTTATCTGATTATATTTCCTTTGCCACTATAGGCTTGAATGCAGCTCAAAATATCCCCTCTTGGATTCCCCAGAAACAGTGCGACCAAACTTCTCCATGAAAAGAAAGGTGTAACACTGTGAGATGAATTCATACATCACAAAGAAGTTCCTCAAAAAGCTTCTTTATAGATTTTATATCAGGATATTTCCTTTGTCACCATAGGCTTCGAACTGATGCAAAATATCCCTTCTGAGATTCCTCAAAAACAGTGCTACCAAACTGCTCCATGAAAAGAAAGGTGTAATTCCGTGAGATGAATTCACAAATCACAAAGCAGTTTCTCAGAAAGCTTCTTTCTAGTTTTTGTCTGAGGATATTTCCTTTGTTGCCATAAGCTTCAATGCACTATGAAATATCCCATTGCAGATTCCACAAAAACAGTGTTAGCAAACTGCTCAATTCAAGGAACAATGTAGCTTTGTGAAATAAATTCACACACCACAGAGCAGTTTCTGAGAAAGCTTCTTTCTAGTTTTTGTCTGAGGATATTTCATTTGTCACCATAAGATTCCATGTGCTCCCAAATATCACTTTGCAGATTCCACGAAGACAGTGTTAGCAAACTGCGCCCTGAAAGGAAAGGTGTAACTCTGTCAAATGAATTCACACTTCAAAAAGAACTTTCTCAGAAAATTTATTTCTATTTTTTATCTGATGAAATTTCCTTTGTCACCATAGGCTTCATTGCTATCCAAAATTTCCCTTCTCAGATTCCAAGAAACAGTGCTAAAAAACTGATGCATGAAAAGAATCGTTTAACTCAGTGGGATGAACTAACACATCACAAAGCGGTTTTTCAGAAAGCTTCTTTTTAGTTTTTATATGGGGGTACTTCGTTTGTCAACTTAAACTTTAATGCACTTCAAAATATCCCTTTGCAGATTCCATGAAAACAGTGTTAGCAAAAGGCTGAATGAAAAGAATGGTGTCACTCTGTGAGATGAATTCACACATCACAAAGCAGTGTCTCAGAAAGCTTCTTTCTCTTTTTTTCTGAGGATATTTCCTTTTTCACTATAATCCTCATTGCATTCCGAAATATCCCATTGCAGATTCCACGAAAACAGTGTTAGCAAACTGCTCCATGGAAAGAAGAGTGTAACTCTGTGAGATGAATTCAAGGATTACAAAGCAGTTTCCAAGAAAGATTCCTTCTAGTTTTTATCTGAGGATATTTAGTTTTACACCACAAGCCTCAAAGTTCTCCAAAATATCCCTTTGCAGATTCCATGAAAATAGTGTTAGCAAAAGGTTTCATTAAAAGAAAGGTGTAACTCTGTGAGATGAATTCACAAGTCACAAAGCAGTTTCTCAGAAAGCTTCTTTCCAATTTTAGTCTGAGGGTATTTGCTTTGTCACCACAAGCTTCATTGTGCTGTGAAATTACCCATTGCAGATTCCAAGAATACAATGTGAGCAAACTGCTCAATGAAAAGAATGGTGTAACCCTGTGAGATGAATTCACTCATCACAAAGCAGCTTATTGGATAGCTACTTTTTCGTTTTTATCTCAGGATATTTCCATTGTCACCATAGGCTTCAATGTGATCCAAAATATCCCTTCTCGGATTCCCCAAAACCATTGCTACCATATTGCTACATGAAAAGAATCGTGTAACTCCATGAGATGAATTAACACATGACAACACTGTTTCTCAGAATGCTTCTTTCTAATATTTATCTGAGGATATTTCCTTTTTCACCATACACCTCAATGCACTCCCATACAGTCCTATGCAGATTCCAGGAAAACAGTGCTAACAAATGGCTCCATGAAAAGAAAGGTGCAACCCTGAGAGATGAGATCATATATCACAAAGAACTTTCTTGGAAAGCTTCTTTCTGGTTTTTATCTGATAATATTTCCTTTGTGACCAAAAGCTTCAATCCGCTCCAAAATATCCCATTGCAGATTCCAAGGAAACAGTTCCAGCAAACTGCTCAATGAGAAGAATAGTGTCACTCTGTGAGATGAATTCACACATCACAAAGCAGTTTCTTAGAAAGCTTCCTTCTAGTTTTTATCTGAGGACATTTCATTTGTCACCATAGACTTCATTGCACTAACAAATATCCTAGTGCAGATTACAAGAAAACAGTTTATCAAACTTCTCATGGAAGAGAACAGTGTAACTCTGTGAGATGAATTCACACATCACAAAGAAGTTTCTCCGAAAGCATCTTTTTGGTTTTTATCTGAGTATGTTTCTTTGTCACCGTAGGTTTCAATGAGCTCCCAAATATTCTAGTGCAGATTCCAAGAAAACAGTGTTAGTAAACTGCTCATTGAAAAGAACAGTGTAACTCTGTGAGAACAATTCACATATCCCAAAGCAATCTCTCAGAAAGCTTCTTTTTGGTTTATTATCTGTGGATATTTCCTTTGTCACCAAAGGATTCAATGCACTCCCAAATATCCTGTTGCAGATTCCACAAAAACAGGGTTATCAAACTGTTCAATGTAAAGAATGGTATAAGTGTGATTTCTTAATTCACACATCACAAATAACTTTCTCAGAAAGTTTGTTTCTAGGGTTTATCTTAGGATATTTACTTTGTCACCATAGGCTTCAATGCGATCCCAAATATCCCTTCTCAGATTCCCCAAAAAAAGTACAACCAAACCGCTAAATGGAAAGAATTGTGTAATGCTTTGAGATAAATTAACACATCACCAAGCAGTTTCTCAGAAAGTTTCTTTCTACTTTTTATATGAAGATATTTCCTTTGTCACCATAAGTTTCTGTGCACTCCAAAATATCGCTCTGCAGATTCCAAGAAAACAGTGTTACCAAACTGCTAAATGAAAAGAACAGTGTAACACTTTGAGATGAATTCAAACATCACAGAGAAGTTTCGCAGAAATCTTCTTCTTGGTTTTTATCTGAGGATGTTTCCTTTTTCATAGCAGGCTTCAATGCAGTCCCAAGTATGCTATTGCAAATTCCTCGAAAACTGTGTTATTAAACAGCTCAATGAAAAGAATGGTGTAACTCTGTGAGATGAATTCATACATCACAAAGCAGTTTCTCAGAAAGCTTCTTTCTGGTTTTAATCTGAGGGTATTTTGTGTTTCCCCATAGGCCTCAAGGCGCTCCCAAAAATCCCTTTGCAGATAACATGAAAAGAGTGTTAGCAATCGGCTCCGTGAAAAGAATGGTGTAACTCTCTGAGATGAATTCACACATCACAAAGAACATTTTCAAAAAGTTTCTTTCTAGTTTTTAACTGAGAAAATTTCCTGTGTCATTGTAGGCTTCAATGTGATCCAAAATATCCCTTCTCAGGTTCCTGAAAACAGTGCTATCAAACTGATCCATGAAAAGAATCGTGTAACTCTGTGAGAGGAATTTACACATCACAAAACTATTTCTCAGAAAGCCTCTTTTTACTTTTTCTATGAGGATATTTAATATGTCAACATAGGCTTCTATGTGCTCCAAAATACCCCATTGCAGACTGCCAGAAGACAGTGTTAGCAAACTGCTCAATGATAAGAACAGTGTAATGCTGTGAGATGAATTAACGCATCACAAAGCAGTGTCACAGAAAGTTTCTTTCTGGTTTTTATCTGAGGATATTTCCTTTTTCACCTCAGTCTTCAATGTTGTCCCAAATGTCCCTTGCAGATTCCACAAAAACAGTATTAGCAAACTGCTCCATGAAAAGAAAGTTGTAAGTCTGTGAGATGAATTTACACGTCACAAAGAACTTTCTCAGAAAGCTTCTTTCTAGTTTTTGAGGATATTTCCTTTTCCACCATAGGCTTCACTGTGCTCCCAAATACCCCTTCTCAGACACCACCAAAACTGTGATGCCAAAGTGCTCCTTCAACAGAAACATTTAGCTCTATGAGATGAATGCATACATCACAAAGGAGTTTCTCAGAAAGTTCCTCTCCAGTTTTTACCTGAAGATATTTCCTTTATTGTTATTGGACTCTATGTGCTCCCGAATATCCCTTTGCAGACTCCACAAATATAGTGTTACCAAATTGCTCAATGAAAACAAAATTGAAACTCTGTGAGATGAATTCACCCACCACAAAGCAGTTTCTCAGAAAGCTTCTTTCTAGTTCAAATCTGAGGATATTTCCTTTATAACCATAGGCTTCAATGTGCTCCCAAATATCTCCTGTCAGATACCACAAAAACGGTGATGCAGAACTGTTCAATCAAAGAAAAAGTTAAACTCTTTCAGGTGAATACACACATCACAAAACCATTTCTGGAAAAGTTTCAATCCAGTTTTTACCTGAAGTTATTTCCTTATTCACCCTAGGAGCTGCCATATATCCCATTGCAGATTTCATAAAAACAGTGCTAGCAAACTGCTCCATGAAAAGAAATCTATAACTCTGTGAGATGAATTCACGAATCAAAAAACAGTTTCTCAGAACACTTCTTTCTACTTTTTATCTGAGGATATTTCCCTTGTCACCATAGATTTCAGTGCACTCCCAAATATCCTACTGCAGATGCCACAAAAACAGTGTTCACAAACTGCTCAATGTAAAGAACAGTGAAACTCTGGGAGATGAATTCACACATGCCAAAGCAGTTTCTCAGAAATATTTTTTCTACTTTTTTTTTATGCTTCAAGTTCTAGGGTACATGTGCATAATGTGCAGGTGTGTTACATATGTCTACTTGTGCCATGTTGGTGTGCTGAACCCATCAACTCGCCATTTACATCAGGTATAACTCCCAATGCAATACGTCCCCCTCCCCCCTCCAAGGTGATAGGCCCCGGTGTGTGATGTTCCCCTTCCCGAGTCCAAGTGATGTCATTGTTCAGTTCCCACCTATGAGTGATAACATGCAGTGTTTGGTTTTCTGTTCTTGTGATAGTTTGCTGAGAATGATGGTTTCCAGCTGCATCCATGTCCCTACAAAGGACACAAACTCATCCTTTTTTATGGCTGCATAGTATTCCATGGTGTATATGTGCCACATTTTCTTAATCCAATCTGTCACTGATGGACATTTGGGTTGATTCCAAGTCTTTGCTATTGTGAATAGTGCCGCAATAAACATACGTGTGCATGTGTCTTTATAGCAGCATGATTTATAATCCTTTGGGTATATACCCAGTAATGGGATGGCTGAGTCATATGGTACATCTAGTTCTAGATCCTTGAGGAATCGCCATACTGTTTTCCATAATGGTTGAACTAGTTTACAATCCCACCAACAGTGTAAAAGTGTTCCTATTTCTCCACATTCTCTCCAGCACCTGTTGTTTCTGGACTTTTTAATGATTGCCATTCTAATTGGAGTGAGATGGTATCTCATTGTGGTTTTGATTTCCATTTCTCTGATGGCCAGTGATGATGAGCATTTTTTCATGTGTCTGTTGGCTGTATGAATGTCATCTTTTGAGAAATGTCTATTCATATCCTTTGCCCACTTTTCGATGGGGTTGTCTGTTTTTTTCTTGTAAATTTGTTTGAGTTCTTTGTAGGTTCTGGATATTAGCCCTTTGTCAGATGAGTAGATTGCAAAAATTTTCTCCCATTCTGTAGGTTGCCTGTTCACTCTGATGGTAGTTTCTTTTGCTGTGCAGAAGCTCTTTAGTTTAATTGGATCCCATTTGTCAATTTTGGCTTTTGCTGCCATTGCTTTTGGTGTTTTAGACATGAAGTCCTTGCCCATGCCTATGTCCTGAATGGTATTACCTTGGTTTTCTTCTAGGGTTTTTATGGTATTAGGTCTAACATTTACGTCTCTAATCCATCTGGAATTAATTTTCGTATAAGGAGTAAGGAAAGGATCCAGTTTCAGCTTTCTACTTGTGGCTAGCCAATTTTCCCAGCACCATTTATTAAATAGGGAATCCTTTCCCCATTTCTTGTTTCTCTCAGGTTTGTCAAAGATCAGATGGCTGTAGATGTGTGGTATTATTTCTGAGGACTCTGTTCTGTTCCATTGGTCTATATCTCTGTTTTGGTACCAGTACCATGCTGTTTTGGTGACTGTAGCCTTGTAGTATAGTTTGAAGTCAGGTAGCGTGATGCCTCCAGCTTTGTTCTTTTGACTTAGGATTGTCTTGGAGATGCGGGCTCTTTTTTGGTTCCATATGAACTTTAAAGCAGTTTTTTCCAATTCTGTGAAGAAACTCATTGGTAGCTTGATGGGGATGGCATTGAACCTATTGATTCTTCCTATCCATGAACATGGTATGTTCTTCCATTTGTTTGTGTCCTCTTTGATTTCACTGAGCAGCGGTTTGTAGTTCTCCTTGAAGAGGTACTTTACATCCCTTGTAAGTTGGATTCCTAGGTATTTGATTCTCTTTGAAGCAATTGTGAATGGAAGTTCATTCCTGATTTGGCTCTCTGTTTGTCTGTTACTGGTGTATACGAATGCTTGTGATCCTTGCACATTAATTTTGTATCCTGAGACTTTGCTGAAGTTGCTTATCAGCTTAAGGAGATTTTGGGCTGAGACAATGGGGTGTTCTAAATATACAAATCATGTCATCTGCAAACAGGGACAATTTGACTTCTTCTTTTCCTAACTGAATACTCTTGATTTCTTTCTCTTGCCTGAATGCCCTAGCCAGAACTTCCAACACTATGTTGAATAGGAGTGGTGAGAGAGGGCATCCCTGTCTTGTGCCAATTTTCGAAGGGAATTTTTCCAGTTTTTGCCCATTCAGTATGATATTGGCTGTGGGTTTGTCATAAATAGCTCTTATTATTTTGAGATATGTTCCATCAATACCGAATTTATTGAGAGTTTTTAGCATGAAGGGCTGTTGAATTTTGTCAAAAGCCTTTTCTGCATCTATTGAGATAATCATGTGGTTTTTGTCTTTGGTTCTGTTTATATGCTGGATTACGTTTATTGATTTGCGAATGTTGAACCAGCCTTGCATCCCAGGGATGAAGCCCACTTGATCATGGTGGATAAGCTTTTTAATGTGCTGCTAGATCCGGTTTGCCAGTATTTTATTGAGGATTTTTGCATCGATGTTCATCAGGGATATTGGTCTAAAATTCTCTTTTTTTTGTTGTGTCTGTGCCAGGCTTTGGTATCAGGATGATGTTGGCCTCATAAAATGAGTTAGGGAGGATTCCCTCTTTTTCTATTGATTGGAATAGTTTCAGAAGGAATGGTACCAGCTCCTCCTTGTACCTCTGGTAGAATTCAGCTGTGAATCCATCTGGTCCTGGACTTTTTTCGTTGGTAGGCTATTAATTATTACCTCAATTTCAGAGCCTGCTATTGGTCTATTCAGGGATTCAACTTCTTCCTGGTTTAGTTTTGGGAGAGTGTAAGTGTCCAGGAAATTATCCATTTCTTCTAGATTTTCTAGTTTATTTGTGTAGAGGTGTTTATAGTATTCTCTGATGGTAGTTTGTATTTCTGTGGGGTCGGTGGTGATATCCCCTTTATCATTTTTTATTGAAGCTATTTGGTTCTTCTCTCTTTTCTTCTTTATTAGTTTTGCTAGCGGTCTATCAATTGTGTTGATTTTCTCAAAAAACCACCTCGTGGATTCATTGATTTTTTTGGAGGGTTTTTTGTGTCTCTCCTTCAGTTCTGCTCTGACCTTAGTTATTTTTTGCCTTCTGGTAGCTTTTGAATGTGTTTGCTCTTGCTTCTCTAATTCTTTTAATTGTGATGTTAGAGTGTCAATTTTAGATCTTTCCAGCTTTCTCTTGTGGGCGTTTAGTGCTATAAATTTCCCTCTACACACTGCTTTAAATGTGTCCCAGACATTCTGGTATGTTGTATCTTTGTTCTCATTGTTTTCAAAGAACATCTTTATTTCTGCCGTCATTTCATTGTGTACCCAGTAGTCATTCAGGAGCAGGTTATTCAGTTTCCATGTAGTTGAGCGGTTTTGATTGAGTTTCTTAGTCCTGAGTTCTAGTTTGACTGCACTGTGGTCTGAGATACTGTTTGTTATAATTTCTGTTCTTGTACATTTGCTGCGGAGTGCTTTAAATCCAATTATGTGGTCAATTTTGGAATAAGTGTGATGTGGTGCTGAGAAGAATGTTTATTCTGTTGATTTGGGGTGGAGAGTTCTATAGATGTCTATTAGGTCTGCTTGCTGTAGAGATGAGTTCAATTCCTGGATATCCTTGTTAACTTTCTGTCTCGTTGATCTGTCTAATGTTGACAGTGGGGTGTTGAAGTCTCCCATTATTATTGTATGGGAATCTAAGTCTCTTTGTAAGTCTCTAAGGACTTGCTTTATGAATCTGGGTGCTCCTGTATTGGGTGCATATAGATTCAGGATAGTTAGCTCTTCCTGTTGAATTGATCCCTTTACCCTTATCTAATGACCTTCTTTGTCTCTTTTGATCTTTGATGGTTTAAAGTCTGTTTTATCAGAGACTAGTATTGCAACCCCCACTTTTTTTTGTTCTCCATTTGCTTGGTAGATCTTCCTCCATCCCTTTATTTTGAGCCTATGTATGTCTCTGCGTGTGAGATGGGTCTCCTGAATACAGCAGACTGATGGGTCTTGACTCTTTATCCAGTTTGCCAGTCTGTGTCTTTTAATTGGAGCATTTAGTCCATTTACATTTAAGGTTAAGATTGTTATGTGTGAACTTGATCCTGCCATTATGATATTAACTGGTTATTTTGCTTGTTAGTTGATGCAGTTTCTTCCTAGCCTCGATGGTCTTTACATTTTGGCATGTTTTTGCAATGGCTGGTACCGGTTGTTCCTTTCCATGTTGAGTGCTTCCTTCAGGGTCTCTTGTAAGGCAGGCCTAGTGGTGACAAAATCTCTAAGCATTTGCTTATCTGTAAAGGATTTTATTTCTCCTTCAGTTGTGAAACTTAGTTTGGCTGGATATGAAATTCTGGGTTTAAAATTCTTTTCTTTAAGATTGTTAAATATCGACCCCCACTCTCTTCTGCCTTGTAGTGTTTCTGCTGAGAGATCTGCTGTTAGTGTGATAGGCTTCCCTTTGTGGGTAACCCGACCTTTCTCTCTGGCTGCCCTTAAGATTTTTTCCTTCATTTCAACTTTGGTGAATCTGGCAATTATGTGTCTTGGAGTTGCTCTTCTCGAGGAGTATCTTTGTGGCATTCTCTGTATTTCCTGAATTTGAATGTTGGCCTGCCCTGCTAGGTTGGGGAAGTTTTCCTGGATGATATCCTGAAGAGTGTTTTCCAACTTGGTTCCATTTTCCCCCTCACTTTCAGGCACCCCAATCAGACGTAGATTTGGTCTTTTTACATAATCCCATCCTTCTTGCAGGCCTTGTTCATTTCTTTTTCTTCTTTTTTCTTTGGGTTTCTCCTCTTGTTTCATTTCATTCATTTGATCCTCCATCGCTGATACTCTTTCTTCCAGTTGATCGAGTCGGGTACTGAAGCTTGTGCATTTGTCACTTATTTCTCGTTTTTCTACTTTTTATCTGAGGATATTTCCTTTTTCACTATAGGCTTTGGTGCATTCCCAAATATCCCTTTGCAGATTCCACGAAAAGAGTGTTAGCACACTGCTCCATGAAAAGAAGGTGTAACTTTGTGAGATGAATTCACATATCACAATCCTGTTACTCACAAACCTTCTTTCTGATTTTATCTGAGGATATTAGCCTTTTCGTCATATTCCTCAAGGCATTCTCGAATATCCGAGTGCAGAGTAATTGAAAAATTTTTTAGCAAACTTCTCAATGAAAACAACGGTGTAACTCCATGAGGTGAATTCACACATCACAAGCCGTTTCACAGAAAGCTTCTTTTTGGTTGTTATCTGAGGATAGTTCCTTTGTCACCATAGGCTTCAAGGTGCTCCTACATATCCTACTGCAGATTCCACAAAAACAGTGTTATCAAACTGCTCATTGAAAAGAATGGTGTAACTCTGTGACACAATTTCACACATCACAAAGCTGTTTCTCATGAAACTTCTTTCAGGCTTTTGTCTGAGCCTATTTTCTTTATCACCATATACCTCAATGGGCTCATGAACATCCTATTGTAGATTCCAGGAAAGCAGTGTTAGCAAACTCCTCCAAGAAAAGAAAGGTGTAAATCTGAGAGATGAATTCACACATCATAAAGAAGTTTCTCAGAAAGCTTCTTTTTGCTTTTTCTCTGAGGATATTTACTTTGTCACCATAGGCTTCAGTGCTCTCCAAAATATCCTAATTCAGATTCCATGAAAGCAGTGTTATCAAACTGCTCAAAGATAATAAGAGTGTATCTCTGTGAGATGAATTCACCTATCCAAAGTTAGTTTCTCAGAAAGCTTCTTTCCAGTTTTTATCTGAGGATATTTCCTTTCACACCATAGGCCTCAATGCGCTCCCATACATCACTTTGCAGATTCCACAAAAAGAGTGTTTGCAAACTGCTCCATGAAAATAAAGGTGGAACTCTGTGAGATGAATTCACACATCACAAAGTAATTTCTCAGGAAGCTTCTTTCTAGTTTTTTTTTCAGAAGATTTTCCTTTGTCACATTAGGCTTCAACGAAATCCAAAATATCCGTTCTCAAATTCCCCAAAAACAGTGCTACCAAACTGCTCCATGAAAAGAATGGTGTAACTCTGTGAGATGAATTCACACATCAGAATGCAGTTTCTCAGAAAGCTTCTTTGTAGTTTTTATCTGAGAATATTTCCTATTTCACCATAGGCCTCATTGTGCTCCATAATATCGTATCACAGATTCCACGAAAAAAGTGTTAGCAAACTTCTCAATGAAAAGAATGGCATAACTCTGTGAGATGAATTCACAAAGCACAAGAAATTTTCTCAGAAAGTTTCTTTTTAGATTTTATGTTAGGATACTTCCTATGTCACCATAGTCTTCAATGCAATCCAAATTATCCCTTTTCAGATTCTCCAAAAACAGTGCTACCAAACTGCTCTATGAAAAGAATCATGTCACTCTGTGAGATGTATTCACAAATCACAAAGCAGTTTGTCTGAAAGCTTCTTTCTAGTTTTTGTCTGAAGATATTTCCTTTTTCACTGTTTGTGTCAATGCACTTAGGAATATTCCTTTGCAGATTCCATGAAAATAGTTTTAGCAGAGTGTTTCATGGAAAACAAGGTGTAAATCTGTGAGATGAATTCTAACATCATAAAGCAGTATCTCAGAAATCTTCTTGTTGGTTGTTGTCTTAGGATATTTCTTTTGCCAACATAAGCTTCAATGCGCACTCAGATATCCCTTTTCAGACACCACAAACACAGTGAAGCCAACGTGCTCCCTCAACAGAAACGTTTGGCTCTATGAGATGAATGTACACATCACAAAGGAGTTTCTCTGAAAGCTTCTTTCTAGTTTTTATCTGAGAATATTTCCTTTTTCACCGTATTCCTCAGTGCGTTCCTGAATATCCCATTGCTGATTAAATGAAAAAAGTGTTAGCAATCTTCTCAATGAAAAGAACAGTGTTACTCAGTGAGATGAATTCATGCATCACAAAGCAGTTTCACAGAAAAATTCTTTTTGGTTTTTATCTGAGCATATTTCCTTTGTCACCTTAGGCTTCAATGTGCTCCCAAATATCCTATTGCAGATTCCACTAAAAGAGTGTTATGAAACAGCTCCAAGAAAGCAAAGGTGTAACTCTGGGAAATGATTTCACACATGAAAAAGAACTTTCTCAGAAAGCTTCTTTCTCGTTTCTATCTGAGGATATTTCCTTTATCACCTTAGCTTCAATGGAGTCCAAAATATCCCTTCTCAGATTCCCCAAAAACAGTGCTACCAAATTGCTCCATGAAAAGGATGGTGTAACTCTGTGAGATGAATTCACACATCACAAAGTTGTTTCTCAGAAAGCTTCTTTCTAGTTTTTATCTCAGAATATTTCCTAGGCCTCAATGTGCTCCCAAATATCCCTTTGCAGATTCCACGAAAACAGTATTAGCAAACTCCTCCATGAAAACAAAGGTGTAACTTTTTGAGATGAATTCACACACCACAAAAACCTTTCTCAAAAACTACATTGTAGTTTTTGTCTGAGAATATTTCCTTTTTTCACCATAGGCTTCAAGGTGATCAAAACTATCCCTTCTCAGATTCCCCAAAAACAGTGCTACCAAACTGATCCATGAAAAGAATCGTGTAACTCTGTGAGATGAATTAACACATCATAAAGCCGTTTCTCAATATGCTTCTTTCTACTTTTTATATGAGGATATTTCCTTTGTCACCATAAGATTCAATGCGCTCAGAAATATCCCATTGCAGAATTCAAGAAAAGAGTGTTAGCAAAGTGGTAAATGAAAAGAAAAGTGTAACTCCATGAGATGAATTCGCACATCACAAAACAGTTTCTCAGAAAGCTTCTTTTTGGTTTTTATCTGAGTATATTTCCTTTTTCAATATAGCCTTTCATGTGCTCCCAAATATACCTTTGCAGATTCCATGAAAGCAGTGTTAGCAAACTGTTCATTGAAGAGAACCATGTATCTCTGTGAGATGAATTCACACACTACAAAGCAGATTCTCAGAAAGCTTCTTTCTAGTTTTTATATGAGGATATTTCCTTTTTCACCATAGGCCTCAAATCGCTCTCATATTTCCCTTTGCAGATTCCATGAAAACAGTGTTAGCAAACAACTTTATGAAAAGAACTGTGTAACTCTCTTAGATGAATTCACACAACCTGAAGCAGTTTCTCAAAAAGCTTCTTTCTAGTTTTTATCTGTCGATGCTTCCTTTTTCAAGGTAGGTCTCAAGGCTCTCCCAAATATCCCTTTGCAGTTTCCATGAAAAGAATGTTAGCAAACTCCTCTATGAAAAGAAAACTATAACTCTATGAGATCAATTCACGCATCACAAAGAACTTTCTCAGAAAGCTTCCTTCTAGTTTTTAACTGAGAATATTTCCTTTGTCTCCATAGGCTTCACTGTGATCCAAAATATCTATTCTCGGATTCCCCAAAAACAGTGATACCAAACAGCTCCGTGAAAAGAATTCTGTAACTCTGTGAAATGAATACTCACATCACAAAGTGTTTCCTCAGAAAACTTCTTTCTAGTTTTTACATGAGGGTGTTTCCTTTGTCATCCTAAGCTTCAATGCACTCTGAAATATCTCATTGCATATTCCAAGAAAACACTGTCAGTAAACTGTTCAATGAAAAGAACTGTGTAACTCTGGGAGATCAATTCACACATCACAAGGCAGTCTCTCAGAAAGTTTCTTTTTGGTTTTTATCTGAGAATATTTCCTTTTTCACCATAGGCTTCAATGCACTCCCAAATATTCCTTTGCAGATTCCGTGAAAACAGGGTTAGCAAATTGCTCCAAGAAAAGAAAGTTGAACCTCTGTGAGTTGAATTCATACATCACAAATAATTATATCAGAAAGCTTTTTTCTAATTTTTATCTGAGGATATTTCCTTTTTCACCATAGGCCTCAATGCACTTCCATATATCCCTTTGCAGATTCCATGAAAACAGTGCTAACAAACTGCTCCATGAAAAGAAAGGTGTAACTCTGTGAGATGAATTCACACATCACAAAGCAGTTGCTCAGAAAGCTTCTTTCTAGTTTTTATCTGAGAATGTTTCCTTTTCCATGCTCCAAAATATCCCTTTGTAGATTACACAAAAACAGTGTTAGCAAACTGCACTATGAAAAGAAAGGTGTTACTCGGTGAGATGAATTCACATATCAAAGAGAACTTTCTCAGAAAGCTTCTTTCTTGTTTTTATCTGAGGATATTTCCTTTGTTACCATAGGCTTCAATGCGATCCAAAATATCCCTTCTCAGATTCAACAAAAACAGTGCTACCAAACTGCTCCATGAAAAGAATCATGTAACTCTGTGAGATGAATTAACACATTAGAAAGAGGTTTCTCAGTATGTTTCTTTCTAGTTTTTATATGTGGATATTTCCTTTTCCACCATAAGCTTCAATGTGCTCCAAAATTTCCCTTCTCAGACACCACAGAAACAGTGAAGCCAAAGTGCTCCCTCAACAGAAACGTTTAACTCTATGAGACAAATGCACACATCACAAAGGAACTTCTCAGAAAGCTTCTCTCCAGGTTTTACCTTAAGAGTTTTCCTTTTTCCCATTAGGCCTCTATGTGTTCCCAAATATCCCACTACAGATTCCACAAAAACAGTGCTACCAAACTGCGCAATGAAAAGAAAGTTTTAATTCTGTGAGATAAGTTCACCCATCACAAAGTATTTTCTCAGGAAGCTTCTTTCCAGATTTTTTCTGAGGATATTTTCTTTTCCACCACAGGCTTCAATGAGCTCTGAAATATCCCTTCTTGGAAACCACAAAAACAGTGATGCCAGAGTGCTCCCTCAACAGAAAGGTTTAGCTCTATGAAACTGATGAACACATCACAAGGGAGTTTCTCCCAAAGCTTCTCTCCAGTTGTTACTTGAAGTGTTTTTTCACCTTGGGCTTCGACATGCTCCAAAATATCCCCCTGCTGATTCCACAAAAACAGTGCTAACAAACTCCTCTATAAAAATGAATGATGTAACTCTGTCAGCTAAACTGACCCATCACATAGTAGTTTCTCAGGAAGCTTCTTTCTACTATATATATGAGGATATTTCCTTTTTCACCTAAGGTTTAAATGCACTGCCAAATATCCCTTCTCAGACACCACAAAAACAGTGATGCCAAACTGCTCCCTCAACAGAAACGTTTAGCTCTATGAGGTGAATGCACACATCACAAAGGAGTTTCTCATAAAGCTTCTCTCCAGTTTTTACCTGAAGATATTTCCTGTTTCGCCATTAGACTCTATGTGCTCCCAAATATCCCTTTGCAGATTCCACAAAAACAGTGTCACCAAATTGCTCAATGAATAGAAAGGTGTAACTCTGTGAGCTGAATTCACACACCACAAAGCTGTTTCTCAGAAAACTTCTTTATAGTTTAAATCAGAGAGTATTTCCTTTTTCACCGTAGGCTTCAATGTGCTCCCAAATACCTCTTCTCAGATACCACAAAAACTGTGATACTGAAATTCTCAATCGACAAAAAGGTTAAGCTCTATGAGATGAAGAGACACATCACAAAACTGTTTCTCAAAAAGCTTCTCTCCAGTTTTTATCTGAACTTATTTCCTTTTTCAACATAGGTCTCTAGAATCTCCCCAATATCCCTCTGCAGATTCCATAAAAACAGTGCTACCAAACTACTCCATGAAAACAATCATGTAACTCTGTGATGAATTCATAAATCACAAAGCAGTTTCTCAGAAAGCTTCTTTCTGGTTTTTGTCTGAGGATATTTCCTTTGTCACCCAAAGATTCGATGTGCTCCGAAATATCAAATTGCTGATTCCAAGATAACAGTGTTAGCAATCTGATTAATGAAAAGAACAGTGTAGCTCTGTGAGAGGAATTCACCCATCACAAAGCAGTTTCTCAGAAAGCTTTTTTTTTGTTTTTATCTACGGATATTTCCATTTTCACCATAGGTTTCAATGCACTCCAAAATATCCTATTGCAGATTCCAAGAAAACATTGTTAGCAAACTGCTGAATGAAGAGCATGGTGTAACTCTGTGAGACGAATTCACACACCACAGAGCAGTTTCTCAGAAAGCTTCTTTTTAGATTCTATCTGAGGATATTTCCTTTGTCACCATAGGCTTCAATGTGATCCAAAATATCTCTTGTCAGATTCCCCAGAAACAGTGCTACAACACTGCTCCATGAAAAGAATTGTGTAACTCAGAGAGATGAATTAAAACATCACAAAGCAGTCTCAGAGAGCTTCTTTCTAGTTTTCATATGAGGATATTTACTTTTACACCATGCTTCAATGTGCTCCCAAATGTCCTTTCTGAGATATCACAAAAACAGTGATGTGAAAGTACTACCTCAAAAGAAAAGTTTAGCTCTATGAGATCAATACACATATCACAAAGTGGTTTATCTGAAAGCTTCTGTCCAGGGGTTACCTGAGGAAATTTATTTTATCAACTTAGTCCTCTATGCTGTCCCAAATATCCCTCTGCAGATTCCACAAAAACAGTGCTAGCAAACTGCTCCATGAAAAGAATGATGTAACTCTGTGACATAAATTGACCCATCACAAAGCAGTTTCCCAGGAAGCTTCTTTCTAATTTTTGTATGAGGATATTTATTTTGTCACCATAAGCTTCAAAGTGCTCCGAAATATCCCATTGCAGATTCCAAGAAAACAGTGTTAATAAACTGCTCAATGAAAAGAACAGTGTAACACTGTGAGATCAATTCAGGCATCACAAAGCAATCTCTCAGAAAGCTTCTTTTTGGTTTATTATCTGAGGATATTTCCTTTGTCACCATAGGATTCAATGCACTCACAAATATCCTGTTGCAGATTCCACGAAAACAGGGTTATCAAACTGCTGAATGTAAAGGATGGTGTAAGTCTGTTAGATGAATTCACACATCACAAAGAACTTTCTCAGAAAGCTTCTTTCTAGTTTTTATCTGAGGATATTTACTTTGTCATCACAGGCTTCAATGTGATCTGAAATATCCCTTCTCAGATTCCCCAAAAACAGTGCAACCAAATGGCTGAATGAAAAGAATCATGTAACTCCATGAGATGAATTAACACAACCCAAAATGGTTTCTCAGAAAGCATCTTTCTACTTTTATATGAGGATATTTCCTTTGTCACCATAAGCTTCTGTGCACTCCAAAATATCCCATTGTGATTTCCAGGAAAACAGCGTTAGCAAACTGCTCAATGAAAAGAACAGTGTGACACTGTGAGATGAATTCACACATGACAAAGCAGTTTCTCAGATAGCTTCTTTCTAGTTGTTTTCTGAGGATATTTCCTTTTTCACCATGGGCCTCAATGTGCTCCCATATATGGCTTTAGAGATTCCATGAAAACAGTATAGGCAGACTGCTCCATGAAAAGAAATGTGTAACTCTGTGAGATGAATTCCCACATCACAAAGCAGTTTCTCAGAAAGTTTGTTTTGGTTTTTATCTGCGGATATTTTCTATGTCACCAAAAGCTTCAATGAACTCCCAAATATCCCAATGCAGATTCCATGAAAACAGTGTTACCAAACAGCTCAATGAAAAGAAGAGTCTAACTCTGTGGAAGAATTCACACATCACAAAGCAGTTTCTCCTAAAACTTCTTTCTACTTTTTATCTGAGGGTACTAACCTTTTCACTATAGGCCTCAATGCATTCTCAAATAACCCTTTGCAGATTCCACGAAAAAAGTGTTAACAAACTGCTCAATGTAAAGAACAGTGTAACTCTGTGAGATGAATTCACACAACACAAAGCAGTTTTTCAGAAAGCTGCTTTCTACTTTTTAAATGAGGATATGTAGTTTTTCACCATAGGCCTCCATAGGCTCCCAAATATCCCTTTGAACTCCACGAAAACAGTCTTAGCAAACGGTTCCATGAATGGAAGGGTGTACGTCTGTGAGATGAATTCACACATCACAAATAACTTTCTCAGAAAGCTTCTTTCTAGTTTTTATCTGAGGATATTTCCTTTGTCACCATACACTTGAACACGATCCAAAATATCCCTTTCCAGATTCCCCAAAAAGGATGTTACCCAACTGCTCCATGAAAAGAATCATGTACATTTGTGAGATGAATTCAAAAACCACAAAGCAGTTTCTCAGAAAGCTTCTTTTTACTTTCATCTGAGGATAATTCATTTGCCACCCTAAGGCTTCAATCTGCTCTGAAATAACACATTGCAGATTCCAAGAAAAAACAGGGTGTACGTCTGTGAGATGAATTAACACATCACAAAGAAGCCTATCAGAAAAATTCTTTTTGGTTTTTATCTCAGGATATTCCCTTTGTTACCGTAGGCTTCATTGTGATTGAAAGTATCTTTTATCAAATTCTCCGAAAACATTGCTACCATACAGTTACATGAAACCAATCATGTAACTCTGTGAGATGAATTAACACATGACAAAGCTGTTTCTCAGAATGCTTCTTTCTATTTCATATATGACGATATTTTCTTTGTCACCATAAGGTACAATGTTCTCTGAAATATCCTATTGCAGATTCCAAGAAAGCAGTGTTAGCAAACTGCTGAATGAAAACAGCACTGTAGTTCTGTGAGAAGAATTCACACATCACACAGCATTTCACAGAAAGCTTCTTTTTGTTTTTACCTGAGGATATTTTCTCTGTCATGATAGGCTAGAATGTGCTCCCAAATATCCTGTTGTAGATTCCACGAAAACAGTGATATCAAACTGGTCAATGAAAAGAATGGTGTAACCCTGTGAGATGAATTCACACATCACAAAGAACTTTCTCAGAAAGATTCCTTCTACTTTTTATCTGAGGATATTTACTTTGTCACCATAGGCTTCAATGTGATCAAAAATATCCCAAAAACAGTGCTACCAAACTGCTCCATGAAAAGAATCTTGTAACGCTGTGAGATGAATTAACACATGAAAAATCATTTCCTCAGAAAGGTTCTTTCTAGTTTTTGTATAAGGGTATTTCCTTTGTCACCTTAAGCTTCAATGTGCTCAGAAATATTTCTTTGCAGATTCCATGAACACATTGTTAGCAAACTGCTCAATGAAAAGAGATGTGTAACTCTGTGAAATGAATTCGCAAATCACCAAGCAGTTTCTCAGAAAGCTTCTTTCTAGTTTTTGTCTAAGGATATTTCCATTGTCACCATAAGCTTCAATATGCTCTGAAATATCCCATTTCAGATTCCTTGAACACATTGTTAGCAAACTGCTCCAGGAAAAGAATCGTGTAACTCTGTGAGATGAATTCAAAAATCACAAAGCAGTTTCTCAGGAAGCTTCTTTCTAGTTTTTGTCTGAGGATATTTCATTTGTCACAGTAATCTTCAATGCGCTACAAAATATTCCATTGCAGATTCCAAGAAAACAGTTTCAGCAAACTGCTCAATGTAAAGAACAGTGAAACTCTGTGAGATGAATTCACACATCAAAAAGCAGTTTCTCAGAAAGCTTCTTTCTCGTTTTTTTCTGAGGTTACTTCCTTTTTCACCATAGGCCTCAATGTGCTCCCAAATATCCCTTTACAGATTCCACGAAAACAGTGTTTTCAAACAGCTCAATGAAGAGAACAATGTAACTCTGTGAGATAAATTCACCCATCACAAAGCAGTTTCTCAGAAAGCTTCTTTCTAGTTTGTATCTGAGGTTATTTATTTTCCCACCATAAGTTTCAGTGCACTCCAAAGTATACCATTGCAGATTCCATGAGAGCAGTGTTAACAAATACTCAATGAAAAGAACAGTGTAACTCCGTGAGATGAATTCACACATCACAAAGCAGTTTCTCAGAAAGCTTCTTTCTACTTTTTATGTGAAGATATTTCCTTTGTCACTCTGTTTCTCAATGCACTCCCAAATATCCCTTTGCAGATTATTTGAAAACAGTGATAACACACGGCTCCAGGAAAAGAACAGTGCAACTCTGTGAGATGCATTCACACATCATGAAGAACTTTCTCTGAACGCTTCTTTCTAGTTTTTATCTGAGGTTATTTCCTTTGTCAACATAGGCTTCAACGTTATCCAAAATATCCCTTCTCAGATTCCCCAAAAACAGTGCTAACAAACTGCTCCATGAAAAGAATCTTGTAACACTCTGAAACGAATTCACAAATAACAAAGCAGTTACTCAGAAAGCTTCTTTCTAGTTTTTGTCTGAGGATATTTCCTTTGTCACCATAAACTTCAATGTGCGCTGAAATATCCCATTGCAGATTCCAAGAAAATAGTGTTATCAAACTGTTCAATGTAAAGAACAGTGTAACTCTATGAGATGAATTCACACATCAAAAATCAGTTTCTCAGAAAGCTTCTGTGCTCCCAAATATAACTTTGCAGATTCCATGAAAACTCTGTTAGCAAACTGCTTCATGAAAAGAAAGGTGTAACTCTGTGAGATGAATTCATGCATCACAAAGAAATTTCTCAGAGGTTTCTTTCTAGTTTTTTGTCTGAGGATATTTTCTTTGTCACCATAACCTTCAATGCCTTGCGAATTTTCTCACTGAACATTCCAAGAAAACAGTGGTAGCAAACTATTCAATGAAAACAACAGGGTAACTCTGTGAAGTGAATTTACACATCACAAAGAACTTTCTCAGAAAGCTTATTTCTAGTTTCCACCTGAGGTTATTTCGTTTGTCACTATAGGCTTCAAGGCGATACAAAATATCCCTTCTCAGATTTCCCAAAAGCAGTGCTACCAAACTGATCCATGAAAAGAATCGTGTAACTCTGTGAGATGAATTAACACATCACAAATCAGTTTCTCAGAATGCCTATTTCTACTTTTTTCATGAGGACATTTACTATGTCACCGTAAGCTTCAATATGCTCCAAAATATCCCATTAAAGATTCCAATAAAAAACTTAGAAACTGCTCACAGTGTAACACCGTGAGATGAATTCACACATCAAAAAGCAGTTGCTCAGAAAGCTCCTTCTTGATTTTATCTCAGGATATTTCCCTTTTCACCATATGCTCCCATATATCCCTTAGCAGAATCCATGAAAATAGAGTTAGCAAACTGCTCCATGAAAAGAAAACTCTAACTCTGTGAGATTAATTCGCACATCATGCAGAACTTTCTCAGAATCCTTCTTTCTAGGTTTGATCTGAGGATATTTCCTTTGTCACCATAGGCTTCAAGGCGATCCAAAATATCCCTTCTCAGATTCCACAAACACAGTGCTACCAAAACGATTCAGGAAAACACTTGTATACCTTTGTGAGATGTTTTCACACATCACAAAACAGTTTCTCAGAAAAGCTTCTTTCCATTTTTCATCTGAGCATATTTGTTTTTTCACTTTAGGCCTCAATGTGCATTCAAATATCTCTTTCCAGATTCCATGAAAAGAGTGTTAGCAAACTACTCAATGAAAAGAACAGTGTAACACTCTGAGAGGAATTCACAATACACAAAGCAAATTCTCAGAAAGCTTCTTTCTAGTTTTTATCTGAAAATACTTAGCTTTTCACCATAAGCCTCAATGCATTCCCAGATGTCCCTTTGCAGATTCGATGAAAACAGTGTTAGCAAATGGCTCTATGAAAAGAAAGGTGTAACTCTGAGAGATGAATTCACACATTGCAAAGAACTTTCTCAGAAAGCTTCTTTCCAGCTTTTATCTGAGTATATTTCCTTTGTCAACATAGGCTTCAATACAATCCAAAATATGGCTTCTCTGATTCCCCCAAAAAAGGGCTAATAGACTGCTCCATGAAAAGAATCATGTAGATCTGTGAGTTGAATTCACAAATCACAAAGTAGTTACTCAGACAGCTTCTTTCTAGTTTTTACCTAAGGATATATCATTTGACACCATAAGCTTCACTGTGCTATGAAATATCCCATTGCAGTTTGTTTTTGGTTTTTGTCTGAGGAGATTTACTTTGTCACCATAGGCTTTGATGTTCTTGCAAATATCCTATAGCAGTTTCCATGAAATCAGTGTTAGCAAATTGCTGCAAGAAAATAAAGGTGTAACTCTGTGAGATGAATTCACACATCACAAAGCAGTTTCTCAGAAGGTTTCTTTCTAGTTTTGATGTGAGGATATTTCCTTTGTCACCATAGGCTTCAATGTTATTCAAAGTATCCCTTCTCAGATTCCCCAAAATGAGTGCTACAAATCTGCTCTATGAAAAGAGAGGTGTAACTCTGTGAGATTAGTTCACACATCTGAGACTGTTTCTCAGATAGCTTCTTTATAGTTTTTAACAGAGGATATTTCTTTTTCACCATATTCCTCAATGTGCTCTGGAGTAGCCCATTGCAGAATCCACAGAAAACATGTCAGCAAACTTCTCAATGAAAAGAACGGTGTACTCTGCAAGATGATTTCACACATCACAAAGCTGTTTCACAGAAAGCTTCTTTCTGGTTTTCATCTGTGGATATTTCCTTCGTCACCATAGGCTTCAATACTCTCCAAATTACTCCATTGCAGAATCCACGAAAACAGTGTTATCAAACTGCTCCATTAAATGAACGGTGTAACTCTGTATGATGAATTCACACATCACAGAGCAGCTTCTCAGAAAGATTCTTTCTATTTTTTACCTGAAGATATTTCCTTTTTTATTATAGACCTCATTGCACTCCCAGATATCCCTTTGCAGATTCCATGAAAGCAGTGTTATCAAACTACTCCATGAAAAGAAATGTGTAACAGTGTGAGGTGAATTCACACATCACAAAGAACTTTCTCAGAAAGCTTCTTTCTAGTTTTTATCTGAGGATATTTCCTTTGTCACCTTAGGCTTCAATGCGATCCAAAATATTGCTTCTCAGTTTCCCATAAAACAGTTCTACCCAACTGATCCGTGAAAAGAACCCTGTAACTCTGTGAGATGAATTAACACATCACAAATGAGTTTCTCAGAAAGCTTCTTTCTAATTATTATATGAGGATATTTCCTTTGTCACCATGACCTTCAATGCAATCTGAACTATCCCATTGCAGATTCCAAGAAAATAGTGTTAGCAAACTGCTCAATGAAAACCTGAGTGTAACTCTGTGAGATAAATTCACACATCGCAAAGCAGTCTCTCAGAACGTTTCTTTCTAGTTTTTACCTGAGGATATTACCTTTGTCATCGTAGACTTCAATGCGATCAAAAATATCCCTTCTCAGATTCCTCAAAAAGAGTGCTGCAAAACTGCTCTATAAATAGAACCATGTAACTCTGTGAGATGAATTAACCCATCACAAAGCGCTTTTATATGAGGATGTTTCCTATGTGTTTTTGGGGATATTTACTCTAGTTTCTATATGAAGGTATTTTCTTTGTCACCAAAGGCTTCATTGTGCTCCGAATGCCCATTGCAGATTCCCCAAGAAGAGTGCTGTGAAACTGGTCAATGAAAAGAACAGTGTAGCTCTGTGAAATGAATTCACATCAGAAAACGTTTCCTCAGAAAACTTTTTTGTAGTTGTTATATGAGAGTATATCCCTTCTCAAATTCCACAAATACAATGTTAGCAAAGTACTCCATGAAAGAGTAGTGTAATTCTGTGTGATGAATTCTCACATCACAAAACAGTTTCTCAGAAAGTTTCTTTCTTCTTTTCATCTGAAGATATTTCCTTTTTAAAACGGGCGTCAAAGCACTCTCTCATTGCAGATTCTGGGAAAACAGTGTTAGTAAACTTCTCAACGAAATAAATGGTGTAAATCTGTAAGATGAATTCACACACCACAAAGCAGTTTCTGAGAAGGTTTCTAACCAGTTTTTATCTGAGCATACTTCATTTCTCACCATAGGATTCTATGGTATCTAAAATATCTCTTCAGTGATTCCACAAAAACAGTGCTAGGAAACTCCTCTATGAAACAGTGGTGTAATCCTGTAGGTGAATTTACACATCACAAAGCAGCTCCTCACAAAGTTTCTTTCTAATTTTTACCTGAGGATATTTCCTTTGTCACCACAGGCTTCAAAGAAATAAAAAAATCCCTTCTCAGATCCCATAAAAACAGTGCTAGCAAACTGTTCCATGTAAGAGTGGTGTAATTCTGTGAGATGAATTCAAAAATTACAAGGTTGTTTCTCAGAAAGCTTCTTCTTGTTTTTATCTGAGGATATTTCATTTGTCACCATAGGCTTCATAGTGATCAAAAATATCCCTTCTCAGATTCCATAAAAACAGTGCTTACAAACCGCTCCATGAAAGATTTGTGTAACACTGTGTGATGAATTCACACATCACAAAGCAGTTTCTCGGAAAGATTCTTTCCGGTTTTTTTTTTCTTTCTTTTTTTTTTAAATTTATTTATTATTATACTTTAAGTTCTAGGGTACATGTGCATAACGTGCAGGT
The DNA here is from genome assembly GCF_049350105.2 of Macaca mulatta. Taxonomy (NCBI): domain Eukaryota; kingdom Metazoa; phylum Chordata; class Mammalia; order Primates; family Cercopithecidae; genus Macaca; species Macaca mulatta. The sequence goes on from NC_133420.1 coordinate 25,808,426, forward strand.
TTGTTACATATGTATACTTGTGCCATGTTGGTGTGCTGCACCCATAAACTCGTCAGCACCCATCAACTCGTCATTTACATCAGGTATAACTCCCAATGCAATCCCTCCCCCCTCCCCCCTCCCCATGATAAGCCCCAGTGTGTGATGTTCCCCTTCCTGAGTCCAAGTGATCTCATTGTTCAGTTCCCACCTATGAGTGAGAACACGTGGTGTTTGGTTTTCCGTTCTTGTGACAGTTTGCTAAGAATGATGGTTTCCAGCTGCATCCATGTCCCTACAAAGGACACAAACTCATCCTTTTTGATGGCTGCATAGTATTCCATGGTGTATATGTGCCACATTTTCTTAATCCAATCTGTCACTGATGGACATTTGGGTTGATTCCAAGTCTTTGCTATTGTGAATAGTGCCGCAATAAACATACGTGTGCATGTGTCTTTATAGCAGCATAATTTATAATCCTTTGGGTATATACCCAATAATGGGATGGCTGGGTCATATGGTACATCTAGTTCTAGATCCTTGAGGAATCGCCATACTGTTTTCCATAATGGTTGAACTAGTTTACAATCCCACCAACAGTGTAAAAGTGTTCCTATTTCTCCACATTCTCTCCAGCACCTGTTGTTTCCTGACTTTTTAATGATCGCCATTCTAACTGGTGTGAGATGGTATCTCATTGTGGTTTTGATTTGCATTTCTCTGATGGCCAGTGATGATGAGCATTTTTTCATGTGTCTGTTGGCTGTATGAATGTCTTCTTTTGAGAAATGTCTATTCATATCCTTTGCCCACTTTTTGATGGGGTTCTTTGTTTTTTTCTTGTAAATTTGTTTGAGTTCTTTGTAGGTTCTGGATATTAGCCCTTTGTCAGATGAGTAGATTGCAAAAATTTTCTCCCATTCTGTAGGTTGCCTGTTCACTCTGATGGTAGTTTCTTTTGCTGTGCAGAAGTTCTTTAGTTTAATGAGATCCCATTTGTCAATTTTGGCTTTTGCTGCTGTTGCTTTTGGTGTTTTAGACATGAAGTCTTTGCCCATGCCTATGTCCTGAATGGTACTACCTAGGTTTTCCTCTAGGATTTTTATGGTATTAGGTCTAACATTTAAGTCTCTAATCCATCTTGAATTAATTTTCGTATAAGGAGTAAGGAAAGGATCGTTTCAGCTTTTGACTTATGGCTAGCCAATTTTCCCAGCACCATTTATTAAATAGGGAATCCTTTCCCCATTTCTTGATTTTCTGAGGTTTGTCAAAGATCAGATGGCTGTAGATGTGTGGTATTATTTCTGAGGACTCTGTTCTGTTCCATTGGTCTATATCTCTGTTTTGGTACCAGTACCATGCTGTTTTGGTGACTGTAGCCTTGTAGTATAGTTTGAAGTCAGGTAGCGTGATGCCTCCAGCTTTGTTCTTTTGACTTAGGATTGTCTTGGAGATGTGGGCTCTTTTTTGGTTCCATATGAACTTTAAAGCAGTTTTTTCCAATTCTGTGAAGAAACTCATTGGTAGCTTGATGGGGATGGCATTGAATCTATAAATTACCTTGGGCAGTATGGCCATTTTCAAGATATTGATTCTTCCTATCCATGAGCATGGTATGTTCTTCCATTTGTTTGTGTCCTCTTTTATTTCACTGAGCAGTGGTTTGTAGTTCTCCTTGAAGAGGTCCTTTACATCCCTTGTCAGTTGGATTCCTAGGTATTTTATTTGCTTTGAAGCAATTGTGAATGGAAGTTCATTCCTGATTTGGCTCTCTGTTTGTCTGTTACTGTTGTATAAGAATGCTTGTGATTTTTGCACATTAATTTTGTATCCTGAGACTTTGCTGAAGTTGCTTATCAGCTTAAGGAGATTTTGGGCTGAGACAATGGGGTTTTCTAAATATACAATCATGTCATCTGCAAACAGGGACAATTTGACTTCTTCTTTTCCTAACTGAATACCCTTGATTTCTTTCTCTTGCCTAATTGTCCTTGCCAGAACTTCCAACACTATGTTGAATAGGAGTGGTGAGAGAGGGCATCCCTGTCTTGTGCCAATTTTCGAAGGGAATTTTTCCAGTTTTTGCCCATTCAGTATGATATTGGCTGTGGGTTTGTCATAAATAGCTCTTATGATTTTTGAGGTACGTTCCATCAATACCGAATTTATTGACAGTTTTTAGCATGAAGGGCTGTTGAATTTTGTCAAAAGCCTTTTCTGCATCTATTGAGATAATCATGTGGTTCTTGTCTTTGGTTCTGTTTATATGCTGGATTATGTTTATTGATTTGCGAATGTTGAACCAGCCTTGCATCCCAGGGATGAAGCCCACTTGATCATGGTGGATAAGCTTTTTGATGTGTTGCTGAATCCGGTTTGCCAGTATTTTATTGAGGATTTTTGCATCGATGTTCATCAGGGATATTGGTCTAAAATTCTCTTTTTTTGTTGTGTCTCTGCCAGGCTTTGATATCAGGATGATGTTGGCCTCATAAAATGAGTTAGGGAGGATTCCCTCTTTTTCTATTGATTGGAATAGTTTCAGAAGGAATGGAACCAACTCCTCCTTGTACCTCTGGTAGAATTCAGCTGTGAATCCATCTGGTCCTGGACTTTTTTTCCTTGGTAGGCTATTAATTGTTGCCTCAATTTCAGAGCCTGCTATTGGTCTATTCAGGGATTCAACTTCTTCCTGGTTTAGTCTTGGAAGAGTGTAAGTGTCCAGGAAATTATCCATTTCTTCTAGATTTTCCAGTTCATTTGCGTAGAGGTGTTTATAGTATTCTCTGATGGTAGTTTGTATTTCTGTGGGGTCGGTGGTGATATCCCCTTTATCATTTTTAATTGCGTCGATTTGATTCTTCTCTCTTTTCTTCTTTATTAGTCTTGCTAGTGGTCTGTCAATTTTGTTGATCTTTTCAAAAAACCAACTCCTGGATTCGTTGACTTTTTGGAGGGTTTTTTTGTCTCTATCTCCTTCAGTTCTGCTCTGATCTTAGTTATTTCTTGCCTTCTGCTAGTTTTCGAATGTGTTTGCTCTTGCTTCTCTACTTCTTTTAATTGTGATGTTAGAGTGTCAATTTTAGATCTTTCCTGCTTTCTCTTGTGGGCATCTAGTGCTATAAATTTCCCTCTACACACTGCTTTAAATGTGTCCCAGAGATTCTGCTATGTTGTATCTTTGTTCTCATTGGTTTCAAAGAACATCTTTATTTCTGCCTTCATTTCGTTATGTTCCCAGTAGTCATTCAGGAGCAGGTTATTCAGTTTCCATGTAGTTGAGCGGTTTTGATTGAGTTTCTTAGTCCTGAGTTCTAGTTTGACTGCACTGTGGTCTGAGAGACAGTTTGTTATAATTTCTGTTCTTGTACATTTGCTGAGGAGTGCTTTACTTCCAATTACGTGGTCAATTTTGGAGTAAGTACAATGTGGTGTGAGAAGAATGTATATTCTGTTGTTTTGGGATGGAGAGTTCTATAGATGTCTATTAGGTCTGCTTGCTGCAGAGATGAGTTCAATTCCTGGATATCCTTGTTAACTTTCTGTCTCGTTGATCATTGTGTAATGTTGACAGTGGGGTGTTGAAGTCTCCCATTATTATTGTATGGGAATCTAAGTCTCTTTGTAAGTCTCTAAGGACTTGCTTTATGAATCTGGGTTCTCCTGTATTGGGCGCATATATATTTAGGATAGTCAGCTCTTCCTGTTGAATTGATCCCTTTACCATTATGTAATGGCCTTCTTTGTCTCTTTTGATCTTTGATGGTTTAAAGTCTGTTTTATCAGAGACTGGTATTGCAACCCCCGCTTCTTTTTGTTCTCCATTTGCTTCGTAAATCTTCCTCCATCCCTTTATTTTGAGCCTATGTATGTCTCTGCGTGTGAGATGGGTCTCCTGAATACAGCAGACTGATGGGTCTTGACTCTTTATCCAGTTTTCCATTCTGTGTCTTTTAATTGGAGCATTTAGTCCATTTACATTTAAGGTTAAGATTGTTATGTGTGAACTTGATCCTGCCATTATGATATTAACTGGTTATTTTGCTCGTTAGTTGATGCAGTTTCTTCCTAGCCTCGATGGTCTTTACATTTTGGCATGTTTTTGCAATGGCTGGTACCGATTGTTCCTTTCCATGTTGAGTGCTTCCTTCAGGGTCTCTTGTAAGGCAGGCCTAGTGGTGACAAAATCTCTAAGCATTTGCTTATCTGTAAAGGATTTTATTTCTCCTTCACTTATGAAACTTAGTTTGGCTGGATATGAAATTCTGGGTTTAAAATTCTTTTCTTTAAGAATGTTGAATATTGGCCCCCACTCTCTTCTGGCTTGGAGAGTTTCTGCCGAGAGATCTGCTGTTAGTCTGATGGGCTTCCCTTTGTGGATAACCCGACCTTTCTCTCTGGCTGCCCTTAAGATTTTTTCCTTCATTTCAACTTTGGTGAATCTGGCAATTATGTGTCTTGGGGTTGCTCTTCTCGAGGAGTATCTTTGTGGCGTTCTCTGTATTTCCTGATTTGAATGTTGAACTGCCCTACTAGGTTGGGGAAGTTCTCCTGGATGATATCCTGAAGAGTGTTTTCCAACTTGGTTCCATTTTCCCCCTCACTTTCAGGCACCCCAATCAGATGTAGATTTGGTCTTTTTACATAATCCCATACTTCTTGCAGGTTTGTTCATTTCTTTTTCTTCTTTTTTCTTTTGGTTTGTCTTCTCTCTTCATTTCATTCATTTGATCCTCAATCGCTGATACTCTTTCTTCCAGTTGATCGAGTCGGTTACTGAAGCTTGTGCATTTGCCACGTATTTCTTGTGTCATGGTTTTCATGTCTTTCATTTCGTTTATGACCTTCTCTGCATTAATTCCTCTAGCCATCAATTCTTCCACTTTTTTTTCAAGATTTTTAGTTTCTTTGCACTGGGTACGTAATTCCTCCTTTAGCTCTGAGAATTTTGATGGACTGGAGCCTTCTTCTCTCATCTCGTCAAAGTCATTCTTGTCCAGCTTTGATCCGTTGCTGGCGATGAGCTGCACTCCTTTGCCGGGGGAGATGTGCTCTTATTTTTAGAATTTCCAGCTTTTCTGCCCTGCTTTTTCCCCATCTTTGTGGTTTTATCTGCCTCTGGTCTTTGATGATGGTGATGTACTGATGGGGTTTTGGTGTAGGTGTCCTTCCTGTTTGATAGTTTTCCTTCTAACAGTCAGGACCCTCAGCTGTAGGTCTGTTGGATAGTGCTTGAGGTCCACTCCAGACCCCTGTTTGCCTGGGTGTCAGCAGCAGAGGCTGCAGAAGATAGAATATTTCTGAACAGCGAGTGTACCTGTCTGATTCTTGCTTTGGAAGCTTCCTCTCAGGGGTATACTCCACCCTGTGAGGTGTGGGGTGTCAGACTGCCCTTAGTGGGGGGTGTCTCCCAGTTAGGCTACTCAGGGGTCAGGGACCCACTTGAGCAGGGAGTCTGTCCCTTCTCAGATCTCAACCTCCATGTTGGGAGATCCGCTGCTCTCTTCAAAGCTGTCAGACAGAGTCGTTTGCGTCTGCAGAGGTTTCTGCTGTTTTTGTTATTGCTTACTGTGCCCTGTCCCCAGAGGTGGAGTCTACAGAGACAGGCAGGTTTCCTTGAGCTGCTGTGAGCTCCACACAGTTCGAGCTTCCCAGCAGCTTTGTTTACCTACTTAAGCCTCAGCAATGGCAGGCGCCCCTCCCCCAGCCTCGCTGCTGCCTTGCGGCGATATAGCAGACTGCTGTGCTAGCAATGAGGGTGGCTCCGTGGGCATGGGACCCTCCCGGCCAGGTGTGGGATATGATCTCCTGGTGTGCCTGTTTGCTTAAAGCGTAATATTGGGGTGGGAGTTACCCGATTTTCCAGGTGTTGTGTGTCTCAGTTCCCCTGGCTAGGAAAAGGGATTCCCTTCCCCCTTGCCCTTCCCAGGTGAGGCGATGCCTCGCCCTGCTTCAGCTCTCGCTGGTCAGGCTGCAGCAGCTGACCAGCACCGATCGTCCGGCACTCCCCAGTGAGATGAACCCAGTACCTCAGTTGAAAATGCAGAAATCACCGCTCTTCTGTGTCGCTCGCGCTGGGAGTTGGAGACTGGAGCTGTTCCTATTCAGCCATCTTGCTCCGCCTCTTTCCGGTTTTTATCTGCTTATATTTCCATTTTTGCCATAGGCTTCAAAGCAATCCAAAATATCACTTCTCAGATTCCACAAAAACAGTGCTATCCAACTGCTCCAGGAAAGGGTGGTGAAACTCTGTGAAATGAATTCACACATCACAGAGCTGTTTTTCAGAAATCTTCTTTCTTGAATTTATCTGATGATATTTCAGACCTCAATGCGCTCCCGTATACCTCATTGCAGAATCTGCGACAATATTGTTTGGAAACTTCTCAAGGAAAAGAGTGCTATAGCTCTGTGAGACGAATTAACAGATCCGAAAGCAGTTTCTCAGAAGGCTCCCTCCATTATTTATCTATAGATATTTAATTTTTCGCCGTAGGAGTCAATGACCTCAGAATATCCCATGACAGTTTCCATCAAAACAGTGTTAGCAAACTGCTCAATGTAACAAAAGGTGCATCTCTGTTAGATGAATACACTTATCACAAAGCATTGTCTCATAAAACTTTTTCTAGTTTTATCTGAGGATATTTGCTTTGTTACCATAGACTTAAAAGCAATCCAAAATATCCCTTCTCAGATTGAACAAATTGAGTTATATCAAACTGCTCCTTGAAAGGGCAGTGTAACTTTGTGTGATGAATTCACACATCACAAAGTAGTTTCTCAAAAGCTTCCTTCTTACTTTTATCCAAGGATATTTCTTTTTAAAAAAATGCGCTCCCATATATCTCATGGCAGATTCTGTGAAAACAGTGTTAGCAGACCTCTCAATGAAAGCAATGGTGTGACTCTCTGAGATGAACTCCCATACCACAAAGCAGTTCCTGAGAAGGCTTCCCTCCATTTTTTACCCGAGGATATTTCATTTCTCACCATAGGATTCTATGGTAACCAAGATATCACAGTGCCAGCAAACTCCTCCGTGAAAGAGTGGTGTAACTCTGTTAGATGAATTCACAAAGTAGTTTCTCCGAAAGCCTCTTTCTAGTTTTTATCTGAGGATACTTCCTTTGTCACCATAGGTTTCAAAATGATCTAAAATATCAGTTCTCAGATTCCACAAAAACAGTGCTAGCCAACAGATTCAGGAAAGATTGATGTATCTCTGTGAGATGAATTCATAAAACAATAAAGCAGTTTCTCAGAAAGCTTCTTTCTGATTTTTATCTGAGGGTATTTCCTTTGTCAACATAGGCCTCAAGGCAAACAAAAATATACCTTCTCAGATTCCACAAAATCAGTGCTAGCAAATGGCTCCATGAAACAGTAGTGTAACTCTGTGAGATGAATTCACATATCACAAAGCGGTTTCTCAGAAAGATTCTTTCTTGTTTTTATCTGAGTATATTTCAGGCCTCAGTGTGCTCCCCTATATCTCATTGCAGATTCTATGAAAACAGTGTTAGCAAACTTCTCAATGAAAGCAGTGGTGTAACTCTGTGAGATGAATTCACACACCACAGAGCAGTTTCTGAGAAGGCTTCTGTTGAGTTTTTATCTGAGGATATTTCATTTCTCACCATATGATTCTATGCTATCCAAAATATCACTTCTCTGATTCCAAAAACACAGTGCTAGTAAACTCCTACATGAAAGCGTGTTGTAGCTCTGTGAGATGAATTCACGCATCATAAAGTACTTTCTCAGAAAGCTTCCTTCTAGATTTTTCCTGAGAACATTTCCTTCGTCACCATAGGCTTCTAAGCAATCCAAAATATCACTTCTCATATTCCACAAAAATAATGCTAGCCAACGGCTCCATGAAGGAGTGGTTCAATTCTGTGTGAGGAATTCACAAATCACAAAGCAGTTTCTCAGAAAGATTCTTTCTGATTTTTATCTGAGGATATTTCTTTTGTCTCTATAGGCTTCAGAGTGATAAAAAAAAATTCCTTCTCAGATTCCACAAAAACAGTGCTAGCAAATGGATCCAGTAAAGAGTTGTGTAACACTGTTAGATGAATTCACACATCACAAAGCAGTTTCTTAGAAAACGTCTTTCCTGCTTTTATGTGAGAATATTTCAGGCCTCAGTGTGCTCCCATATATCTCATTGCAGATTTTGCAAAAAGAGTGTTGCAAACTTCTCAATGAAAGCGGTGTTGTACCTCTGTGAGATTAATTCACACACCACAAAGCAGTTTCTGAGAAGGCTTCTCTCCAGTTTTTATCTGAGGATATTTCAATTTTCACCATGGGATTCAGTACTTTCCAAGATATCACTTCTTTGATTCTTCAGAAAGAGTGCTGGCAAACTCCTCCATGAAAGAGTGGTGTAAATTTTTGAGATGAATTCACATGTCACAAACCAGTTTCTCAGATTGTTTCTTTCTGGTTTTTGTCTGAGGATATTTTCTTTGTTATCATAGCGTTCAAAATGATCTATAATATCCCTTCTCAGATTCCACAAAAACACTGCTAGCAAACGGCTCCATGAAAGAGTTGTGTAACACAGTGAGATGAATTCACACATCGCAAAGCAGTTTCTCAGAAAACTTCTTTCTGGTTTTTATCTGAGGATATTTCCTTTGTCACCATAGGCTTCAAAGCAATCCAAAATATCCCTTCTCAGATTCCACAAAAACAGTGCTAACAAATGGATCCATTAAACAGTAGTGTAACTCTGTGCGATGAATTCACACATCATAAAGCAGTTTCTCAGAAAGCTTCTTTCTAGTTTTTATCTCAGGATATTTCAGGCCTCAATATCTCTCTGAGATAAATTCATACACCACAAAGCAGTTTCTGAGGAGGCTTCTCTCCAGTTTTTATCTAAGGATACTTCATTTCTCACCATACAATTCTATGCTATCCAAGATATCACCCCTGAGATTCCACAAAAACAGTGCTAGCAAACTCCTTTGTGAAAGACTGGTGTAATTCTGTGAGATGAATTCACACGTCAGAAAGCAGGTTCTCAGAAGCCTTCTTTCTGATTTTTCTCTGAGAATATTTCCATTGTCATAATAAGCTTCCATGTGCTGTGAAATATCTCTTTACAGATTTCAAGAAAACAGTGTTAGCAGACTGTTCAATTTAAAGAACACTGGAACTCTGTGAGATATATTCCCACATCACAAAGCAGTTTCTCAGAAAGCTTTTTTTTGGTTTTGATCTGAGGATATCTCCTTTGTCACCATAGGGTTCAATGCACTCCCAAACATCCTATTGTATTTTTCAAGAAAACAGTGTTAGCAAACTGCTGTATGAAACTAACAGTGTAAACCTGTGAGATGAATTCACACATCACAAAGAAGTTTCTCAGAAAACTTCTTTCTAGTTTCTATCTGAGGACATTCCATTTTTCACTATAGGCCTCAAAGTGCTCCCAAATATCCCTTTGCAGATTCCACAAAAACAGTGTTAGCAAACTCTTTCATGAAAAGAAAGGTGTAACTCTGTGAGATGAATTCACACATCAAAAAGAACTTTCTCAGATAGCTTCTTTCCAGCTTTTATGTGAGGATATTTCCTTGTCACCATAGGTTTCAATGCATTCCAAAATATTCCTTCTCAGATTCCCCAAATCAGTGCAAGTAAAGTGATCCATGACAAGAATCATATAACTCTGTGAGACGAATTCGCACATCCAAAGCAGTTTCTCAGAAAGCTTCTTTTTGGTTTTTGTCTGAGGATATTTCCTTTGTCCCCGTAGGCTTCAGTGCGCTCCCAAATATCCTAACACAGATTCCATGAAAACAGTGTTAGCAGACTGCTCAGTGAAAGGAACGATGTAATTCTGTGACATGAATTAACCCATTATGAAGCAGTTTCTCAGAAAGCTTCTTCCTAGTTTTTATCTGAGGATATTTCCTTTGTCACCATAAGCTTCATTGTGTTAAGAAATATCCTATTGCAGATTACAAGAAAACACTGTGAGCAACCTGAATATGAAAGGAACAATGTAACCCTGTGAGATGCATTCACACATCACAATGCAGTTTCTCAGAAAGCTTCTTTCTAGTTTTTCTCTGAGGATATTTCCTTTTTCACCATAGACTTCAATGCATTCCCAAATATCACTTTGCAGATTCCACGAAAACAGTATTAGCAAACTGCTTCATGAAGAGAAAGGTGTAACACTGTGAGAAGAATTCACACATCACAAAGAAGTTTCTCAGAAAGTGCCTTTCTAGTTTTCATTTGAGGATATTTCGTTTGTCAGTGTAGGCTTCAATGCGATCCAAAATATCCCTTCACAGATTCCCCAAAAACACTGGTAACAAACTCCTCCATGAAAGGAAAGTGTAACTCTGTGAGATGAATTCACACATCAGATAGCAGTTTCTCAGAAATCTTCTTTCCAGTTTGTCTCTGAGGATATTTCCTTTGTCACCATAAGCTTCAATGCCCTATGAATTATCCCTTTGCGGATTCCAAGAAAACAGTGTTAGCAGAATGCTCAATAAAAAGAACTCTGTGACTCTGTGAAATGTATTCACACATCAGAAAGCAGTTTCTCAGAAGGTTTCTTTTTGGATTTTATCTGAGGATATTTCCTTTGTCCCCATATGATTCAATGCACTCCCAAATATCCAAAAACTGATTCCATGAAACAGTGTTAATACACTGATCAATGAAAAGAACGGTGTAACTCTAGGAGATGAATTAACCCATCACAAAACAGTTTCTCAGAAAGCTTCTTTCTAGTTTTTATCTGAGGATATTTTCTTTGACACCCTAAGCATCATTGTGCTAAGAAATATCCCATTGCAGATTCCAAGAAAACAGTGTTAGCAAAGTGATCAATGAAAAGAACAGTGTAACTCTGTGTGATGCATTCACACATCAGTATGCAGTTTCTCAGAAAGCTTCTGTCTAGTTTTTAACTGAGGATATTTTCTTTGACACCCTAAGCATCATTGTGCTAAGAAATATCCCATTGCAGATTCCAAGAAAACAGTGTTAGCAAAGTGATCAATGAAAAGAACAGTGTAACTCTGTGTGATGCATTCACACATCACTATGCAGTTTCTCAGAAAGCTTCTGTCTAGTTTTTAACTGAGGATATTTCCTTTTTCACCATAGACCTCAATGCACTAACAAATGTCCCTTTGCAGATAGCATGAATACAGTGTTAGCAAATGGCTTCATAAAGAGAAAGGTGGAACTCTGTGAGGTGAATTCACACATCACAAAGAAGTTTCTCAGGAAGCTTCTTTCTAGTTTTTATCTGAGGATATTTCCTTTGTCACCGTAAGCTTCATTGCACTAAGAAATATCCCATTGCAGATTCCAGGAAAACAGTGTTAGCAAACTGATCAATGAAAAGAACAGTGTAACTCTGTGAGATGCATTCACACATCACAATGCAGTTTCTCAGAAAGCATCTTTCTGTTTTTTTTTTCTGAGGATATTTCTTTTTTCACCTTAGACGTCAATGTACTCCGAAACATCTCCTTGCAGATTCCATGAAAACAATGGTAGCAAACTTCTTCATGAAGAAAAAGGTGAAATGCTGTGAGATGAACTCACATATCACAAAGAAGTTTCTCAGAAAGCTTCTTTCCAGTTTTTATCGGAGTATATTTCCTTGTCACCATGGGCTTCAATGCGTTCCAAAATATCCCTTTGTGGATTCCAAGGAAACAGTGTTGGCAGACTGCTCAATGAAAGAACACTCTAAATCTGTGAAATGTATTCACACATTACAAAGCAGTTTCTCAGAAGGTTTCTTTTTGGTTTTTATCTGAGGATATTTCCTTTGTCCCCATAGGCTTCAATGCACTCCCAAATATCCTAAAACAGATTCCATGAAACAGTGTTTTTATCTGAGAGTATTTCCTTTGTCACCATAAGCTTCATTGTGCTAAGAAATATCCTATTGCAGATTCATAGAAAACAGTTTTAGCAAATTGGTCAAAAAAAGTACAGTGTAACTCTGTGAGATGCAGTCACACATCACAATGCAGTTTCTCAGAAAGTTTCTTTCTAGTTTTTACCTGAGGATATTTCCTTTTTCACCTTAGGCCTCAAAGCACTCCCAAATATCACTTTGCAGATTCCAATGAAAACAGTGTTAGCAAACTGCTTCATGAAGAGAAAGCTGTAACTCTGTGAGATGAATTCACATGTCACAAAGAAATTTCTCAGAAAGCTTCTTTCCAGGTTTTATCTGAGGATATTTCCTTGTCACCATAGGCTTCAATGTGATCCAAAATATCCTTTCTCAGATAACCCAAAAACAGTGCTAATAAAGTGATCCATGAAAATAATCTGTAACTCTGGGAGATGAATTCACACATCCAAAGCAGTTTCTCAGAAAGCTTCTTTTTGGTTTTTATCTGAGGATATTTCCTTTGTCATCATAGGCTTCAATGCACTCCCAAATATCATAATGCCGATTCCACGAAAACAGTGTTAGCAGACTGCTCAATGAAAATAATGGTGTAACTCTGTGAGATGAATTAACCCATCACAAAGTAGTTTCTGAGAAAGCTTCTTTCTAGTTTTTATCTGAGCATATTTCGTTTGTCACCATAAGCTTCATTGCGTTAAGAAATATCCCATTGCAGAAAAATATCCCATTCCAAGAAAAGAGGTTGGCGAACTGCTCAGTTAAAGGAACACTGTAACTCTGTGAGATGCATTCTCACATAACAATGCAGTTTCTCAGAAAGCTTCTTTCTAGTTTTTATCAGAGAATATTTCCCTTTTCACCATAGACATCAATGCACTCCATATATCTCTTTGCAGATTCCACAAAAACAGTGTTAGCAAACTCTGCCATGAAGAGAAAGGTGTAATTCTGTGAGATGAGTTCACACATCACAAAGAACATTCTCAGAAAGCTTCTTTCTAGTTTTTATATGAGGATAATGCTTTGTCACCATAGACTTCAATGTGATCCAAAATATCTTTTTAGATTCCCCAAAAACAGTGCTACCAAACTGATCCATGAAAATAATCATGTAACTGTGTGACATGAATTAACAAATCACAAAGTGCTTTTGAAGAAAGCTTCTTTCTAGTTTTTATATGAGGGTATTTCCTTTTCTAACATAGGCTTCAATGTGCTCCCAAATATCCCTTCTCAGACACCACAAAAACAGTGATACCGAAGTGCTCCCTCAAGAGAAACATTTAGCTATATGAGATGAATGCACACATCATGAAGGAGTTTCTCTGAAAGTTTCTCTCCTGTTGTTACCTGAAGAAAGTTCTTTTTTTTACCTTAGGCCTCTATACGCTCCCAATTATCCCTCTGCACATTCCACAAAAACAGTGCTAACAAACTGCTCCATGAAAGGAATAATGTAACTCTGTTAGATAAATTGACTCATCACAAAGCAATTTCTCAGGAACCTTCTTTCTAGTTTTTATCTCAGGATATTTCCTTTTCCACCAGACTTCAATATGCTTCCAAATATCCCTTCTCAAACACCATAAAAACAGTGATACCGAAGTGCTCCCTCAATAGAAACATTTAGCTCTATGAGATGAATGCACACATCACAAAGAGTTTCTCAAGAAAACTTCTCTCCAGTTTTTACCTGAAGAATTTTCTTTTTTCACCTTAAGCCTCTATGCAATCTCAAATATCCCTCTGCAGATTCCACAAAAACAGTGCTAACAAACTACTACATGAAACGAAAGGTGGAACTCTCTGAGATGAGTTGACCCATCACAAAGCAGTTTCTCAGAAAGCTTCATTTCTAGTTCAAATCTGAGTATATTTCCTATTTCACCATAGACTTCACTGTGTTCCTAAATATCTCCTCTTGGATAGCGCAAAAACGGTAGTGCCAAACTGCTCATTCAACAAAGAGGTTAAACTCTATGAGGTGAATACACCTAATGAAACCATTTCTCAAAAAGCTTCTGTCTGGTTTTTATCTGAAGTTATTTCCTTTTTCACAGTAGGCTTCTGGGAGCTCCCGAATATACCTTTGTAGATTCCATAAAAACAAGGCTACCAAGCTGCTCCATAAAAGAATCATGTAACTCTGTGAGATGAAATCAAAAATCATTAGCAGTTTCTCAGAAAGCTTCCTTCTAGTTTTTATCTGAGGATATTTCCTTTGTTACCATTGACTTCAATGTGATCCAAAATAACCTTCCTCAGATTATCCAAAAATAGTGCTACCAAACTGATCCATGAAAAGAATCATGTAACTCATGTAACTCTGTGAGATGAATTTACAAATCACACAGCAGATTCTCAGAAAGCTTCTTTCTAGTTTTTATATGAGGATGTTTCCATTGTCACCATAAGCTTCAATGTGCTCCTAAATATCCCTTTGATGATTCCACGAAAACAGTGTTAGCACACTGATCAATGAAAAGAAGAATGTAAATCTTAGAAATGAATTCATACATCACATAGCAGTTTCTGAGACAGTTTCTTTCTAGTTTTTATCTGAGGATATTTCCTTTTTCACCATATTCCTCAATGCACTCCCAAATATCACTTTGCAGATCCAACGAAAACAGTGTTAGCAAACTGCCCCATGAAAAGAAAGGTGTAACTCTGGGAGATGAATTCACGCATCACAAACAAGTTTCTCAGGAAGCTTACTTTTAGTTTTTATCTGAGGATATTTCCTTTTTCACTATAGGAATCATTGTACTCCAAAATGTCCCAATCCAGACTCTGTGAGATAAATTGACACATCACAAAGAACTTTCTCAGAAAGCTTCTTTCTAGTTTTTATCTAAGGATGTTTCCTTTGTCACCATTGATTTCAATGTGATCCAAAATATCCTCCCTCAGATTCCCCAAAAACAGTGCTACCAAACTGATACATGAAAAAAATCGTGAAACTCTGTGAGATGAATTAACACATCACAAAGCAGTTTCTGAGAAAGCTTGTTTCTAGTTTTCATCAGAGGATATTTCCCTTGTCTCCATAAGCTTGAACGTGATCCAAAATATCCCTTATCAGATTCCCCAAAAACAGTGCAACCAAAATGCTCCATGAAAAGTGTTGTGTAACTCTATGAGGTGAAGTCACAAATCACAAAACAGTTGCTCAGAAAGCTTCTTTCTGGTTTTTGTCTGAGGATATTTCCTTTGTCACCATAACCTTTAATGTGCTCTGAAATATCCCATTGCAGATTCCAAGAAAACTGTGTTAGCAAACTGCTCAATGAAATGAACAGTGTAACTCTGTGAGGTGAATTCACACATCACAGAGTAGTTTCTCAGAAAACTTTCTTGCAGTTTTTTTCCGAGGATATTTCCTTTTTCGCCATAGGCCTAAATTCGCTCCCAAGTATCCCTTTGCAGATTCCACGAAAACAGTGTTAGCAAATGGCTCCATGAAAAAAAGGTGTAACTCTATAAGATGAATTCACACTTCACGAAGAACTTTCTCAGAAGGCTTCTGTCTAGTTTTTATCTGAGGATATTCCCTTTGTCACCATAGGCTTCTATGCAACCCAAAATATTCCTTCTCAGATTCCCCAAAAACAGTGCTAACAAATTGCCCCATGAGAAGAATCATATAACTCTGTGGGATGAACTCACAAATCACAAAGAAGTTTCTCAGAAAGCTTCTGTCTACTTTTTGTCTGATGATATTTCCTTTGTCACCATAAGATCAATGTGCTCCAAAATATTCCATTGCAGATTCCAAGAAAACAATGTTAGCAAACTGCTCAATGAAAAGAACAGTGTAACTCTGTGAGATGAGTTGACACATCACAAAGCAGATTCTCAGAAAGATTCCATCTAGTTTTTATCTGAGGATATTTCTCTTTTCACTATAGGCCTCAATGCACTCCCAAATATACCTATGCAGATTCCACGAAAACAGTGTTAGCAAACTGCTCCATGAAAATAAAGGTGTAACCCTGTGAGATGAAAAAACAGATTACGAAGAACTTTCTCAGAAAGCTTCTTTTTATTTTTTATCTGAGGATATTTTCTTTGTCTCTATTAGCTTCAATGCAATACAAAATATCCCTGCACAAATTCTAAAAAATAGTGCTACCAAACTCATCCATGAAAAGAGTCCTGTAACTCTGTAAGATGAATTTATAAATCACAAAGCAGTTTCTCAGAAAGCCTCTTTCTAGTTTTTATATGAGGATGTTTCCATTATCATCATAAGCTTCAATGTGCTCTGAAATATCCCATTGAATATTCCAAGAAAACTGTTAGCAAAATGATCAATGAAAAGAGCAGTGTAACTGGGTGAGATGAATTCACACATCATAAAGCAGTTTCGTAGAAAGCTTTCTTCTAGTTTTTATCTGAGGATATTTCCTTTGTCACCACAGGCCTCAATGCCCTCCCAAGGATCCCTTGGCAAATTCCGGGAAAACAGTGTTAGTAAACTGCTCCATGAAAAGAAATGTGTAACTCTGTGAGATGAATTCACACATCACAAAGAAGTTTTTCAGAAAGTTTCTTTCTAGTTTTATCTGAGGCAATTTCCTTTATCCCTGTAGGCCTCTTTGCACTCCAAAATGTCCCTTTGCAAATTCCACAAAAAAAGTTAGCAAACTACTCCATGAAAAGAAGGGTTTATTTCTCTGAGATGAATTCACACATAACAAAGAACTTCCTCAGAAAGCTTATTTCTAGTTTTTATCTAAGGTTGTTTCCTTTGTCGCCACTGGCTCCAGTGCGATACAAAATATCCTAGCTCAGATTCTCCAAAAACAGTGCTACCAAATTAATCCATGAAGGTAATCATGTAACTCTGTGAAGTGAATTTACAAATCACAAAGCAGTCTCTGAGAAAGCTTCTTTCTAGTTTTTATATGAGGATATTTCCTTTGTCACCATAAGTTTCAATGCAATCCAAAATATCTCTTTTCAGATTCCAAGAAAACAGTGTTAGCAAACTGCTCAATGAAAGGAACAGTGTAACTCTGTGAGACGAATTCACACATCAGAAAGCAGTCTCTCAATAAGTCTCTTTTGTCTCCATAAGCTTCAATGAGCTCCAAATAAAATAAGTCTCTTTTGTCTCCATAAGCTTCAATGAGCTCCAAAATATCAGAATGCAGATTCCAGAAAAACAGTGTAAGCAAACTGCTCAATGCAAAGAACAGTGTAAGTCTGTGAGATGAATTCACACCTAACAAAGCTGTTTCTCAGAATGTTTGTTTCTAGTTTTTATCTGAGGATATTTGCCTTTTCACCATGTTCCTCAATTCTCTCTAGAATATCCCATTGCAGATTCTACGAAAAAAGTGTTATCAAAACTCTCAATAAAAATACCAGTGTCACTCTCTGAGATGAATTCA
Source organism: Macaca mulatta (assembly GCF_049350105.2). Taxonomy (NCBI): domain Eukaryota; kingdom Metazoa; phylum Chordata; class Mammalia; order Primates; family Cercopithecidae; genus Macaca; species Macaca mulatta. Next base: position 25,825,730 of record NC_133420.1, read on the forward strand.
TACATAAAAAAGAAATTTCTCAGAAATCTTCTTTCTAGATCTGAGGGTATTTACTTTGTCACCATAGGCTTCAATTCAATCCAAAATATCCCTTCTCAGATTCCCCAAAAAGAGTGCTACCAAACTGCTCCATGAAAAGTGTCGTGTAACTCAGTGAGATGAATTCACAAATCACAAAGCAGTTTCTCAGAAAGCATCTTTCTAGTTTTTGTCTGAGGATATTTCCTTTTTCACCATTTGCCTCAATGCACTCGGGAATATCCCTTTGCAGATTCCAGGAAAATAGTGTTAGCAAACTGTTCCATGAAAAGAAAGGTGTAAATCTGTGAGTTGAATTCACACATTACAAAGCAGTTTCTCGGAAAGCTTCTTTTTGATTTCTGTCTGAGGATATTTCCATTGTCAACATACTCTTCAATGCAACCCAAATGATTCCTTCTCAGATTCCCCAAAAACAGTACTATGAAATTATTCCATGAAAAGAACGGTGTAATTCAGAGAGATGAATTCACATATCACAAAGATGTTTCTCAGATTACTTCTTTCTGGTTTTAACCGAGGATATTTCCTTTTTCACCATATTTCTCAATGCACTCCTGAATAACTCTTTAGAGATTAAATGAAAAGAGTGATAGCAAGCTTCTTAATGATAAAAAAAGTGTAACTTTGTGAGATGAATTCACATATCACAAAGAACATTCTCAGAAAGTTTCTTTTTGGCTTTAATCTGAGGATATTTCCTTTGTCACCATAGGCTTCAATATGCTCCCAAATATCCTATTGCAGATTCCAGGAGAACATTGTTAGCAAACAGCTCCAAGAAAGGAATCATGTAATTCTGTTAGATGAATTCACACATCACAAAAAGTATCACATAAAGCTCTCTAGTGTTTTCTGGGGATATTTCCTTTGACACCCTTGACTTCAATGTGATCCAAAATATCCCGTATCAGATTCCCCAAAAAGAGTGCTACCAAACTTCTCCATGAAAAGAATGCTGTAACTCTGTGAGATGAATTCATACATGATAAAGAAGATTCTCAGAATGTAACTTTGTAGATTTTATCTGAGGATATTTCCTTTGTCATCACAGGCTTCAATGCAATTCAAAATATCCCTTCTCCAAATCCCTAAAAACACGGCAACCAAACTAATCCTAGAAAAAGATTGTGCAATCCTGTGAGATGAATTAACACATCACTAAGGAGTTTCTCAGAAAACTTCTTTTTGGTTTTTATCGGAGGATATTTTCTTTGTGAACATAGACTGCAATGCACTCCCAAATATCCCTTTGTAGATTCCACGAAAACAGTGTGAGCAAACTGTTCAATGCAAAGAATGGTTTAACTCTGTGAGCTGAATTCACACATCACAAAGCAGTTTCTCAGAAAGATTCTTTCTAGTTTTTATCTGAGGATATTTTCTTCTTCACCATAGTCATCAATGCACTCCCAAATATCCCTTTGCAGATTCCATGAAAACAGTGTTAACAAACTACTCTATGAAAAGAAAGGTGTAACTCTGTGAGATGAATTCACACATCACAAAGGACTTTCTCGTAAAGCTTCTTTCTAGTTTTTATCTGAGAATACTCCCTTTGTCACCGTAGGCTTCAATCTGATCCAAAATATCCCTTCTCAGATTCCCCAAAAACGATGCTAATAAACTGTTCCATGAGAAGATTCGTGTAACTCTGTGAGACGAATTCATGAATCACAAAGCAGTTTCTCAGAAAGATTCTTTTTGTTTTTTTCTGAGGATTGTTCCTTTGTCCCTTAAGCTTCAATGCACTCCAAAATATCCCTTTGCAGACCCCAAGAAAACTGTTAGCAAACTTCTCAATGAAAGGAACATTTTAACTCTGTGAGATGAATTCACACATCACAGAGCAATTTCTCAGTAAGCTTCTTTCTATTTATTACCTGAGGATATTTGCTTTTTCACAATAGGCCTCAATGTACTACTAAATATCCCCTTGGTGATTCCACAAAAATGGTGTTAGCAAACTTCTCAATGAAAGGAATATTTTAACTCTGTGGCAGGAGTTCACACATCACAAAGCAGTTTCTCAGAATCCTACTTTCTACTTAATACCTGAGGTTATTTCCTTTTTCAACATAGGCCTCAATTTGCCCCCATATATCGCTTTGCAGATTCCATGAAAACGGTGGTAGCAAACTGCTGAATGAAAAAGAAAGGTAAAATTCTGTGAGATAAATTCACAAATCAAAGGGACTTTCTCAGAAAACTTCTTTCTAGTTCAAATCTGACCATATTTCCTTTTTCACTGTAGGCTTCAATGTGCTCCCAAATGTCTCCTCTCAGATACCAGAAAAACAGTGATGAAGAACTGCTCAATCAAGAAAATGGTTAAACTCTATGATATGAATACACATATCAGAAAACCATTTCTCCAAAAGCTTCTCTCCAGTTTGTATCTGAAGTTACTTCCTTTTCCGTATAGGCCTCTAGAAGCTCCTGAATATCCCTTTGCAGATTCCATAAAAACAGTGTTACCAATCTGCTCCATGAAAAGAATCATGAAACTCTGTGAGATGAATTCACAAATAAAAGGCAGTTGGTCAGAAAGCCTGTTTCTAATTTTTGTCTGTGGATATTTCCATTGTCACCCTAAGCTTCAATGCACTCCAAAATATCCCATTGCAGATTCCAGAGAAAACAGTGTTAGGAAACTCATCAATGTAAAGAACAGTGTATCTCTGTCAGATGAACTCACACATCACACAGCAGTTTCTCAGAAAGCTTCGTTTTGGTTTTTATCTGAGGGTATTTCCTTTTTCACTCTAGGCCTCAATGCACTCCCAAATATCCCTTTGCAGATTGCACAAAAACAGTGTTAGCAAACTGCTCCATGAAAGGAAAGGTGTAACTCTGTGAGATGAATTCACACATCACAAAGAACTTTCTCAGAAAGCTTCTTTCTGGTTTTTATCTGAGGATATTTCCTTTATCACCTTAGGCTTCAATGTGATTAAAAATATCCCTTCTCACATCCCCCAAAAACAGTAATACCAAACTGTTCCATGAAAACAATCGTGTAACTCTGTGCGATGAATTAATCCATGACAGAGCGTTTTCTCAGATAGCTTCTTTCTAGTTTTTATCTGAGGATATTTCCTTTTCCACCATAGGTTTCAATGTGCTCCCAAATATCCCTTCTCAGACTCCACAAAAACAGTGATGCCAAAGTGCTCCCTCAACAGAAATGTTTAACTCTGAGATGAATTCACACATCATGAGGAAGCTTCTCCAAAAGCTTTTCTTCATTTGTTACCTGAAGAAATAGCTTTTTTTCACCTTAGGCCTCTATGCACTTCTAATTATCCCTCTGCAGATTCCACAGAAATAGTGCTTACAAACTGCTCCATGAAAAGAATTATGTAACTCTGTGAGATAAATTGACCCATAACAAGTTTCTCAGGAAGCTTCTTTCTAGTTTTTATCTGAGGATATTTCCTTTTCACCATATTCCTCAATGTGCTCCAGAATATCCCATTGCAGATTAAACGAAAAAAGTATTAGCAAACTTCTCAGTGAAAAGAACAATGTTCCTCAGTTAGATGAATTCACACATAACAAAGCCATTTCACAGAAAGCTTCTTTTTGGTTTTTATCTGAGGATATTTCCTTTGTCACCTTAGGCTTCAATGCAGTCCAAAATATCCTTTCTGAGGTTCCCCAAAAACAGGGCTACTAAACTCCACCATGAAAATAATGGTGTAATTCTGTGAGATGAATTCACACATAGCAAAGCAGTTTCTCAGAAATCTTCTTTCTAGTTGTTGACTGAGGATATTTCCTTTTTCACCTTAGGCCTCAATGCGTTCTTGTATATCCCTTTGCGGATTCCACGAAATCAGTGCTAGCAAATTGCTCCAAGAAAAGAAAGGTGTAAATCTGTGAGATGAATTCACACATCACAATGCAATTTCTGAGAAAGCTTCTTTTTGGTTTTTGTCTGAGCATATTTCCTATGTCACTATAGGCTTCAATGCACTCCCAAATATCCTATTGCAGATCCAAAATATCCCTTCTCAGATATCCCAAAAAAAGTGCCACCAAACTTCTTCATGAAAAGAATAGTGAAGCCCTGTGAGATGAATTCACACATCACAAAGAAGTTTCTCAGAAAGTTTCTTTCTAGATTTTATCTGAGGATAGTTCCTTTGTCACCACAGCTTCAATGCAATCCAAAATAGCACTTCTCAGATTCTGCAAGAACAGTGTTACCAAACTGCCCCATGAAAAGAATTGTGTAATTCTGTGAGACGAATTCACAAACCACAAAGCAGCATCTCAGAAAGATTCTTTCTAGTTTTTCTCTGAGGATATTTCCTTTTTTATCATTTGCCTCAATGCACTTGTGAACAACCCTTTGCATATTCCACAAAAAAATGTGTTAGCAAACTGCTCCATGAAAAGAAATGTGTAAATCTTTGAGATGAATTCTCACATCACAAAGCAGTTTCTCAGAAAGCTTCTTTTTGATTTTACTCTGAGGATATTTAATTTGTCACCACAGGCTTCAATTCGCTCTCAAGTATCTTATTGCAGAACCCACGAAAATAGTGTTATCAAACTGGTCAATGAAAACAACAATATAACTCTGTAAGATAAAGTCACAGAAACCTTTCTCAGACAGCTTCTTTCTAGTTTTTATCTGACGATATTCCCAAGGCCTCAATGCGAACCCAAATATCCCATTGCAGATTCCACAAAAACAGTATTAGCAAACTCCTCCATGAAAAGAAAGGTGTAACTCTGTGAGATGAACTTACACATCACAAAAAACTTTCTCAGATAGCTTCCTTCTAGTTTTTATCTGAGGATAATTCCTATGTCACCATAAGCTTCAATAAAATAAAAAATATCCCATCTCAGATTCCGCAAAAACAGTACTACCAAACTGATACATCAAAGGAATCGTGTAACACTGTGAGCTGAATTAACACATCAAAAAACGGTTTCTCAATATGCTTCTTTCTAGGTTTTATATGAGGATATTTCCTTTGTTACCATAAGCTTCAATACGCTCAGAAATAGCCCATTGCAGAATCCAAGAAGAGTGTTAGCACACTGGTAAATGAAAAAAAAGTGTAACTCTGTGAGATGAATTCACACATCACAAAGCAGTTTCTCAGAAAGCTTTTTTCTAGTTTTTATCTGAGGATATTTCCTTATTCACCATAGGCCTCAGAGCTTTCGGAAATATGCCTTCGCAGATCCCACGAAAACAGTGTTGCAAACTGCTCCATGAAAAGAAAGATTTAACTCAGTGAGATGAATTCGCACATCACAAAGGATTTTCTCAGAAAGCGTCTTTCTAGTTTTTATCTGGGGATACTTACTTTGTCACCACAGGTTTCAATGTGATCCAAATATCTCTTCTCAGATGCACCAAAAATAGTGCTACCAAACTGCTCCATGAAAAGAATTGTGTAAATTTGTAAGATGAATTAACACATCAGAATGCATTTTCTTATAATGTTTCTTTCTAGTTTTTATATTAAGACATTTTCTTTGTCTACATCAGCTTCAATGTGCTCAGAAATATCAGATTGCAGATTCCAAGAAAACAGTGTAAGTAAACTGCTCAAGGCAAACAACAGTGTAACTCTGTGAGATGAATTCACACATCACAAAGCCATTTCTCAGAAAGCTTCTTTCTAGTTTTAACTGAGGATATTTCCTTTTTCACCATATTCCTCAATGTGCTCCTGAATATCCCATTGAAAATTACACGAAAAAATTGTTAGCAAACTTCTCAATGAAAAAACGGTGTTACTCAGTGTGATGACTTCACATATCAAAAAGCAGTTTCACTGAAAGCTTCTTTTAGGGTTTTATCTGAGGATATATCTTTTGTCAATATAGGCTTCAATGCATTCCTAAATACCCTATTGCAGATTCCATGAATACAGAGTTATCAAACTGCTCAATTAAAAGAATGGTGTAACTCTGTAAGATTTATTCACACATCACAACTGTGAGTTGAATTAGCACATCACAAAGCAGTATCTCAGAAAGTTTATTTTTGATTTTTATCTGAGGATATTTCCTTTGTGAACATAGGCTTCAATGCACTGCCAAAAATCCCTTTTCAGATTCCCTGAAAACAGTGTGAGCAAACTGCTCAATGAAAAGAATGGTGTAACACTGCTAGATGAATTCACGCATCACAAAACAGTTTTTTGGAAAGATTCTTCCTAGTTTACCCGAGGATATTTCATTTTTCACTATAGGCCTCAATTCGCTCCCAAATATCCCTGTGCAGATTAAACAAAAACAGTGTTAGCAAACTGCTGCATGAATAGAAAGTTATAAATCTGTAAGTTGAATTCACACATCACAAAGAACTTTCTCAGAAAGCTTCTTTCTAAATTTTATCTGAGGATATTTCCTTTGCCACCTTAGACTTCAATGCAATCCAAAATATTCATTCTCAGACTCCCCAATCGCAGTGCTACCAAACTGTACCAAGAAAAGAATGGTGTAACTCTGGGAGATGAACTCAAACATCACAAAGCAGTATCTCAGAGAGATTCTTTCTAGTTTTTATCTGAGGATATTTCCTTTTTCACCATAGGCCTCAATGCGCTCACAAATATCCCTTTGCAGATTGCAGGGAAACAGTGTTAGCAAATTACTCTATGAAAAGAAAGGTGTAACTCTTTGAGATGAATTCACACATCACAAAGAACTTTTGCAGAAAGCTACTTTCTAGTTTTTATCTGATGGCATTTCCTTTGTCAACTTATGGTTCAATGCAGTCCAGAATATCCCTTCTCAGATTCACCAAAAAGAGTTCTACCAAACTGCTCCATGAAAAGAATCATGTAACTGTTTGAGATGAATTAACACATAGAAAGAAGTTTCTCAGAAGCCTTCTTTATTGTATTTGCATGAGGATATATCCTTTGTCATCGTAACAGTCAATGCACTCCAAAGTATCAGATTGCAGATTCCAAGACAACAGTGTAAGCAAACTTCTCAATGCAAAGAACAGTGTAACCTTGTTAGCTGAATTCATATCACAAAGCAGTTTCTCTGAAATCTTTCTAGTTTTTATCTGAGGATATTTTCTTTTTCACCATTGGCCTCATTGCGCTCCCTTTACAAATTCCATGAAAACAGTGTTTACAAATTCCTCCATTTAAAGACTCGTGTAACTCTGTGAGATAAATTCCCGCAGAACAAATACGTTTCACAGAAAGCTTCTTTCTGGTTTTTCTCTGAGGATATTTCCTTTGTTACCCTAGGCTTCAACACAATCCAAAATATGCCTTCTCAGATTCCCCAAAAACCGTACTACCAAATTGCTCCATGAATAGAATGGTGTAACTCAGTGGGTTGAATTCACACATCATAAATTTGATTTTCAGAAAGCTTCTTTCTAGTTTTTATCTGAGGATATTTCCTTTTACACCCTTTGTCTCAAGGTGCTAGTGAATATCCCATGGCAGATTCCACAAAAATAGTGTTAGCAAAGAATGGTGTAACTCTGTGAGATTAATTCACACATCACAAAAGGGATTCTTTGAAAGTTTCTATCTAGATTTTATCTGTGGATATTTCCTTTGTTACCATAGGCTTCAATGTGATACAAAATATCCCTTCTCAGATTCTCTAAAAAGAGTGCTATCAAATTGATCCATGAGAAGAATCGTGTAACACTGTGTGATGAATTCACAAATAAGAAAGTCACAAATAAGAAAAACATTTCTCAGAATGTTTCTTTCTAGTTTTTGTTTGAGGATATTTACTTTTTCACCATAAACTTGAATGCACTCCAAATTATCCATTTGCAGATTCCAAGAAAACAGTTTTAGCAGACTTATAAAAAAAAGAATAGTGTAACTCTGTGAGATGAATTCACACACCTCAAAGCTTTTCTCAGAAAGCTTCTTTCTAGTTTTTATCTGAGGATATTTCTTTTTTCACTATAGATCTCAATGCGATCCCAAGTATCACTTTGCAGTTTCCATGAAAAGAGTATTAGCAAACTGCTCAATGAAAAGATGGTGCAACTCTGTGAGATGAATTCACACATCACAAAGCAGTATTGCAGAAGGTTTCTTTGTAGTTTTTATCTGAGGATATTTCCTTATTTATTATATTCCACAATACGATGCCAAATATAACTTTACATTCCACGAAAACAGTGTTATCAAACTGCTCAATGAAAAGAATGGCGTATCTCTGTGAGAAAATTCAAACATCACAAAGTAGTTTGTTAGAAAGCTTCTCTCTAGTTTTTATCTGAGGATTTTTTCATTTTTCACTATAGGCCTAAATGCACTCCCAAATATTTCATTGCAGATTAAATGAAAACTGTGAAAGCCAACTGCTGCATGAATGAAAAGGTATAACTCTGTTAGATGAATTCACACACCAGAAAGACCTTTCTCAGAAAGCTTCTTTCTGGTTTTCTCTGAGGATATTTCCTTTTTCAATATAGGCTTCAATGCATTCCCAAATATCCCTTTGCAGATTCCATGAAAACAGTGTTAGCAAAATGCTCAATGAACAGAAATGTGTGATTCTGTGAAATAAAATCACACATCACAAAGAAGTTTCTCAGAAAGCTTCTTTCTAGTTTTTATCTGAGGATATTTCCTTAGTCACCATAGGCTTCAAAGCGATCCAAAATATCCCTTCTTAGATTCACCAAAAATAGTACTACCAAACTGATCCATGGAAAGAATCGTGTAACTCTGTAATATGAATTAACATGTCACAGAGCAGTTTCTCAGAAAGATGCTTTCTAGTATTTTATGAAGATATTTATTTGTAGCCATAAGCTTCAAAGCACTCTGAAATATCCCATTGCAGATTCCAAGAATGCAGTGTGAACAAACTGCTCCATGAAAAGAACAATGTTACTCTGTGAGATGAATTCACACATCACAAAGAAGCTTATCGGAAAGCTTCTATTTGTTTTTATCTCATTATATTTCCTTTGTCACCATAGGCTTCAATGCACTCCCAAATATCCTATTGCAGATTCCACGAAAACAGTGTTATCAAACTGCTCAATGAAAAGAATGGTGTAAGTCTGTGAGATGAATTCACACATCACAAAGCAGTTTCTCAGAAAGCTTCTTTCTAGATTTTTTCTGAGGATATTTACTTTGTCACCATAGGCTCCATGGTGCTCCCTTATATCCCTTTGCAGATCCACAAAAACAGTGTTACCAAACTGCTGAAATAAAAGAGTCATGTATCTCTGTGAGGTGAATTCACACATTGCAAAGCAGTTTCTCAGAAACCTTCTTTCTAGTTTTTATCTGAGGATACTTCGTTTGTCACCATAGGTTTCAATGCAATTCAAAATATTCCTTCTCCAATTCACCAAAAACAGAGCAACCAAACTGCTCTATGAAAAGAAAGTTGTAACACTGTGAGATAAATTCGCATATCACAAAGAAGTTCCTCAGAAAACTTCTTTCTAGATATTATCTGAGGATATTTCCTTTGTCACCATAGGCTTCGATTCAATTCACAATATCCCTTCTCAGATCTCCAAGATACTGCTACCAAACTGTTCCATGTAAAGAAAAGTGTAACTCTGTGAGATGAATTCACAAATCACAAAGCAGTTTCTCAGAAAGCTTCTTTCAAGTTTTTGTCTGAGAATATTTCCTTTTTCACCAAAAGTTTCAATGTGCTCTGAAATAACTCATTACAGATTCCAAAATACAGTGTGAGCAAACTTCTCAGTGAAAAGAACATTGTAACCCTGTGAGATAAATTCACATATCACAAAGCAGCTTATCAGAAAGCTTCTTTTTCATTTTTATCTCAGGATATTCCCTTTGTCACCATAGGCTTCAATGCGATCCAAAATATCGCTTCTCAGATTCCCCAAACACATTGCTACCATAAAGCTACATGAAACGAATCATGTAACTCCGTGAGATGAATTAACACATGACAAAGCTGTTTCTCAGAATGCTTCTTTCTGCTATATATATCAGGATATTTCCTTTGTCACCATAAGCTACAATGTTCTCCGAAATATTCCACTGCAGATTCCAAGAAAGCAGTGTTCGCAACCTGCTGAATGAAAAGAACACTGTAATTCTGGGAGATGAATTCACACATCACAAAGCATTTCACAGAAATCTTCTTTTTGGTTTTTATCTGAAGATGTTTTCTCTGTCACCATAGGCTTCAATGTGCTCCCAATTATACTGTTGCAGAATCCACGAAAACAGTGATATGAAACTGCTCAATGAAAAGAATGGTGTAACCCTGTGAGATGAATTAAAATCTGAGGATATTTACTTTGCCTCCATAGACTTCAAAGTGATCAAACATATCCCTTCTCAGATATCCCAAAAACATTGCTACCAAACAGCTCCATGAAAAGAATCTTGTAACTCTGTGAGATGAATTTACACATGAGAAATTATTTCCTCAGAAAGATTCTTTCTAGTTTTTATATGAGGGTATTTACTTTGTCACATTAAGATTCAATGCGCTCAGAAATATTCCTTTGCACATTCCACGAAAACTTTGTTAGCAATCTGCTCAATGAAAAAAAAAGTGTAACTCTGTGAGATGAATTCACAAATCACCAAGCAGTTTCTCAGAAAGTTTCTTTCTAGTTTTTGTCTAAGGATATTTCCATCGTCACCCTAAGCTTCAATGTACTCTGAAATATCCCATTGCAGATTCCTCAAACACAGTGTAAGTAAACCACTCCAAGAAAAGAATCTTGTAACTCTGTGAGATGAATTCACACATCACAAAGTGGTTTCCTAGAAAGCTTCTTTCTAGTTTTTATCAGATTATGTTTCCTTTGTCACCATAGTATTCAAGGCATTTCAAAATATCCTTCTCAGATTCCCCAAAAACACTGCTACCAAAAGTACTCCATGAAAAGAATCATGCAAATCTGTGTGATAAATTCACAAATCACAAAGCAGTTTCTCAGAAATCTTTCTGGTTTTTGTCTGAGGATATTTCCTTTGTCACCATAAGCTTCAATGTACTCTGAAATATCACGTTGCAGATTCCAAGAAAACAGTGTTAGCAAACTGCTCAGAGAAATGGACAGTGTAACTCTGTGAGATGATGTCACACATCACAAAGCAGTTTCTCAGAAAGCTTCTTTTTGGTTTTTATCTGAAGATATTTACTTTATCACTCTAGGCTTCAATGCACTCCCAAATATCCCTTTGCAGATTCCACAAAAACAGTGTTAGCAAATTGCTCAATGAAAAGTATGGTGTATCTCTGTGAGATGAATTCACACATTACAAAGCAGTTTCTCAGAAAGCTTCTTTCTAGTTTTTATCTGTGGATACTTCCTTTTTCAAGATAGGCCTCAATTCGCTCCCAAATATCCCTTTGCAGATTCCATGAAAACAGTGTTAGAAAACTGCTCAATGAAAAAGACTGTGCATCTCTGTGAGAGGACTTCACACATCACAAAGCAATTTCTTAGAATGCTTCTTTATAGTTTTTATCTGAGGATATTTCTTTATTCACCATAGGCCTCAAAGCACTCTGAAACATCCCTTTGCAGATTCCATTAAAACAGTGTTAGCAAACTGCTCCATGATAAGAAAGGTGTATCTCTGAGAGATGAATTCACACATCTCAAAGAACTTTCTCAGAAAACTTCTTTCTTGTTTATATCTGAGGATATTTCCTTTGTCACCATAGACTTCAATGCGATCCAACATATCCCTTCTCTGATTCCCCAAAAACAGTGCTACCTTATTGATCCACGAAAAGAATCGTGTAACTCTGTGACATGAATTCACACATCACAAAGTTGTTTCTCAGAAAGCTTCTTTCTAGTTTTTAACTGAGGATATTTTCTTATTCACCATATTCCTCAATTCGCTCTGGAATATCGCATCCCAGATTTCAGAAAAAAGTGTTAGCAAACTTCTCAGTGAAAGAATGGTATAACTCTGTGAGATGAATTCACACATCACAAACAAGTTTCTCGGAAAATTTCTTTCTAGATTTTATGTGAGGATAGTTCCTTTGTCACCACAGGCTTCAATGCAATGCAAAATATCCCTTCTCAGATTCCCCAAGAACAGTGCTACCAAACTGCTCCATGAAAAGTATCATGTAACTCTGTGAGAGGAATTCACAAATCATGAAGCAACATCTCAGAAAGTTTCTTTCTAGTTTTTTTTCTGAGGATATTTCCTTTTTCATCATTTGCCTCAATGCGCTCATGAACAGCCCTCTGCAGATTCCACAAAAATAGTGCTAGCAAACTGCTTCAAGAAAAGAAATGTGTAAATCTGTGAGATAAATTCTCACAACACAAAGTAGTTTTCAGAAACCTTCTTTTTGGTTATGGGCTGAGGATATTTAATTTGTCACCATAGACTTCAATGTGCTCCCAAATATCCTATTGCAGATTCCATGAAAATAGTGTTTTCAAACTGCTCAATGAAAACAACAGTGTAACTCTGTGAGATGAATTCACAGTCACCTTCTTAGAAAGCGTCTTTCTAGTTTTTATCTGAGGCTATGTCCTTTGTCACCATAAGTATCAATGCAATAAAAAATATCCCCTCTCAGATTCCCCAAAGACAGTGCTATGAAACTGATCCATGAAAAGAATCGTGTAACACTATGAGATGAGTTAACACATCAAAAGCAGTTTCTTAATATGTTTCTTTCTGGTTTTTATATGAGGATATTTCCTTTGTCACAATAAGCTTCAATGTACTCAGAAATATACCATTGCAGAATCCAAGAAAAGAGTGTTAGCAAACAGGTAAATGAAAGGAACAATGTAATTCTGTGAGATGAATTGACACATCAAAAAGCAGTTTCTCAGAAAGCTTCTTTCTAGTTTTTGTCTAGTATATTTCCTTCATCACCATATGTATAAATGCGCTCTGAAATATCCCTTTGCAGATTCCAAGAAAACAGTGTTTGCAAATTACTCCATGAAAAGAAAGGTGCAATTCTGTGAGATGAATTCAGACATCACAAAGGAATTTTGCAGAAAGCATCTTTCTAGTTTATATCTGAAGGTACTTCCTTGTCACCATAGGTTTCATTGTGATCCAAAATATCCCTTCTCAGATGCACCAAAAACAGTGCTATCAAACTGCTTCATGAAAAAAAATCATGTAAATTTTGAGATGAATTAACACATCAGAATGCAGCTTTTCATAAAGCTGCTTTCTAGTTTTTATATGTAGATGTTTACTTTGTCACCAAAAGCTTCAATGTGCTCAGAAGTATCAGATTGCGGATTAAAACAAAACAGTGTAAGCAAACTGCTCAGTGCAAAGAACAGTGTAACTCTGAGAGATAAACTCACACATCACAAAGCAGCTTCTCAGAAAACTTCTTTCTAGTTTTATCGGAGGATATTTCCTTTTTCACCATATACCTCAATGTGCTCCCATACATCCCATTACAGACTAAACGAAAAAAGTGTTAAGAAGCTATCGCAAGAACAGAAAACCAAACACCGCATGTTCTCACTCATAGGTGGGAACTGAACAATGAGATCACTCGGACTCAGGAAGGGGAACATCACACACCGGGGCCTATCATGGGGAGGGGGGAGGGGGGAGGGATTGCATTGGGAGTTATACCTGATGTAAATGAGGAGTTGATGGGTGCAGTACAGCAACATGGCACAAGTATACATATGTAACAATCTGCACGTTATGCACATGTACCCTACAACTTAAAGTATAATAATAATAAATAAATTTAAAAAAAAAAAAAAAAAAGAAACTTCTCAATGAAAAGAACAGTGTTACTTGGTGAGATGAATTCACACGTCACAAAGCAGTTTCACTGAAAGCTTCTTTTGGGTTTTTATCTGAGGATATGTCCTTTGTCAAAGTAGGCTTCAATGCACTCCTAAACACCCTATTGCAGTTTCCACAAAAACAGTGCTATCAAACTGCTCAATGAAAAGAACATGGCCAGGCGCAGTGGCTCAAGCCTGTAATCCCAGCACTTTGGGAGGCCGAGACGGGCGGATCACGAGGTCAGGAGATCGAGACCATCCTGGCTAACACAGTGAAACCCCGTCTCTACTAAAAATACAAGAAAATTAGCCGGGCAAGGTGGCGGGCGCCTGTAGTCCCAGCTACTCGGGAGGCTGACACAGGAGAATGGCGTGAACCCAGCGGGGCGGAGCTTGCAGTGAGCTGAGATCATGCCACTGCACTCCAGCCTGGGGCACAGAGCAAGACTACGTCTCAAAAAAAAAAAAAAAAAAAAAAAAAAAGAAAAGAACAGTGTAACACTGTAAGATGAATTCATAGATCACAAAGCTGTTTCTCAGAAAACATTCTTCTGGTTTTTACATGAGGATATTTGCTTTTTCACTATAGACCTCAATGCATTCCAGAATATCCCATTGCAGATTCCATGAAAACAGTGTTAGCAAACTGCTCAATGAAAAGAAAGGTGTAACTTCCTGAGATGAATTCACACATCACAAAGAAATTTCTCTGAAATATTCTTTCTAGTTTTTATCTGAGGCTATTTCTTTTTCAACATGGATCTCAATGGGCTCCCTAGTATCCCTTTGTACATTCCACGAAAACAGTGTTAACAGACTGCTCAATGAACAGAAAAGTTTAACTGTGTGAGATGAATTCACACATCACAAAGCAGTTTCTCAGAAAGCTTTCTAGTTTTTATCTGAGGATATTTCCTTCGTCACCACATGCTCCAATGTGGTTCAAAATATCCCTTTTCAAATTCCGCAAAAAGAGTGCTACAAAACTGCTCCATGAAAGAAAAGTGTAACACTGTGAGATGAATTCACATATCACAAAGAAGTTTCTCTGAAAGATTCTTTCTAGTTTTTATCTGAGGATATTTCCTTAGTAAATATAGGCTTCAATGCGATTCAAAATATTCCTTCATGATTCAAAAAAAAAAAAAAAAAACAGTGCTACCAAACTGCCAATGAAAAGAATCATGAACTCTGTGAGATGAATTAACACACCACAAAACAGTTGCTCAGAATGCTTCTTTCTAGTTTTTATATGAGGATATTTCCTTTGTCACCATAAGCTTCAATGCGCTCTGAAATATGCCATTGCAGATTTCAAGAAAACGGTGTCAGCAAACTGCTCAATAAAAATAACATTGTAACTCTGTGAGATAAATTCTCACAACACAAAACAGGTGCTCAGAAACTTTCTTTCTAGTTTTTATCTGAGGATATTTCCCTTTTCATTATATGCCTCAATGCACTCCCAAATATCCCTTTGCAGATTCCATGAAAACAGTGTTAGCAATCTGCTCCATGAAAAGAAAGATGTAACCCTGTGAGATGAATTCACACATCACAAAGAACTTTCTCAGAAACCTTCTTTCTAGTTTTTATCTGAGGATATTTCCTTTGTTACCGTATCCTTCAATGTGATCCAAAGTATCCCTTCTGAGATTACCCCAAAACAGTGAGAACAAACTGATCCATGAAAGAATCATGTAACTCCATGAGTTGAATTAACCCATCATATAGCAGTTTCTCAGAAAACTTCTTTCTCGTTTTTATCTGAGGATATTTCTTTTTTCACCATAGACCTCAATGCACTCCCAAATATCCCTTCGCAGATTACATGAAAAGATTGACAGCAAACTGCTCCATGAATAGAAAGGTGTAACCTTTTGAGCTGAATTCACACATCACAAGGAAGTTTCTCAGAAAGCTTCTTTCTTGTTTTTATCTGAGAATAATTCCTTTGTCACGATAGGCTTCAGTACAATCCAAATTAACCATTATCAGATCCCCAAAAGCAGTGCTACCAAACTGCTCCATGAAAAGAAAGGTGTAATTATGTGGAATGAATTCACACATCACAAAGCAGTTCCTCAGAAAGCTTCTTTCTAGTTTTTATCTGAGGATATTTTCTTCTTCACCATACAGCTCAATGTGCTCCCAAATATTCCTTTGCAGATTCCACAAAAACAGTGTTAGCAAATTCCTCAGTGGAAACAGCAGTGTGACGTTGTGGGATGAGTTCACACATCACAAAGCAATTTCTCAGAAAACTTCTTTCCAGTTTTTAACTGAGGGTATTTAGTTTTTCACCGTAGGCCTTAATGCGCTCCCAAATATCCCTTTGCAGGTTCCACACAAGCAGTGTTAGCAAACGGCTCCATGAAAAGGAAGTGTAACTCTGTGGGATGAATTCACTCATCACAAAGAGCTTTCTCAGAACGCTTCTTTCTAGTTTTCATCTGAGGATTTTTCCTTTGCCAACATAGACTTCACTGTGATCCGAAATATCCCTTCTCTGATCCCCAAAAAACAGTTTTACCAACCTGCTCCATGAAAAGAATCATGCAACTCTGTGAGATGAATTAACACATCACAAAGCAGTTTCTCATAAAGCTTCCTTCTAATTTTTATCTGAAGATATTTCCTTTTTTACTATAGGCCTCAATGCACTCCCAAATATCCCCTTGCAGTTTACACAAAAACAGTGTTAGCAAATTGCTCTGTCAAAAGAAAGGTATAACTCTTTGAGATGAATTCACACATCACAAAGAAATTTCTCAGAAAGCTTCTTTCTAGTTTTCATCTGAGGAGTTTTCCGTTTTCACCATAGGCCTCAGTGCACTCCAAAATATCCTTTTGCAGGTTCCACGAAAACAGTGTTAGCAAACTGCTCCATGGAAAGGAAGGTGTAACTATGTGAGATGCGTTCACATATCACAAAGAACTTTCTCAGAAAGCTTCTTTCTAGTTTTTCTGTGAGGATATTTCCTCTTCACTGTAGGCTTCAATGCCATCACAAATATCCCTTTCCAGATTCCCCAAAAACTGTTCTAACAAACTGATATATTAAAAGAATCGTGTAACTCTGTGAGATGAATTCACAAATCAGAAAGCAGTTTCTCAGAAAGCTTCTTTCTCGTTTTTGTCTGAGGATATTTCCTTTTTCACCATAAGATTCAATGCACTCCAGAATATCCCATTGTAGATTCCAAGAAAACAGCGTTAGCAAATTGTTCAATGAAAAGAACATGTAACTTGGTAAGATAAATTCACACATCACAAAGCAGTTTTTCAGAAAGCTTCATTCTAGTTTTTATCTGAGGATATTTCTCTTGTCACCATACTCTTTAATATCATCCAAATATCCCTTCTCAGATTCCCCAAAAACAGTCTTACCAAACTGCTTCATGAAAATTGTGGTGTAACTCTGTGAGATGAATTCTCACATCACAAAACTGTTTCTCAGAAAGCTTCTTTCTAGTTTTTACCTGAGGATATCTCCTTTTTCACATATTCCTCAATGTGCTTCCAAGTATTCCTTTGCAGATTTCCCAAAAACAGTTTCAGCAATCTGCTCCAACAATCGTGCTACTCTCTGAGATGAACACACACACCACAAAGCAGTTTCTCAGAAAGTTTCCATCTGGTTTTTATCTGAGAATATTTCCTTTATCACCATAGGCTTCAATGTGATCCAAACTAGCCCTTCTCAGATTCTCCAAAAACAGTGCTACGGAAACGCTCCATGAAAAGAATTGTGTAAATCTGTGAGATGTATTCACAAATCAGAAAGTATTTTCATAGAAATCTTTCTAGTTTTTCTCTGAGGATATTTCCTTTTTCACAACAGGCCTCATTGTGCTGCTGAATATCCCTTTGCAGTTTTCACGAAAACAGTGTTAGGAAACTGCTCCACAAAAAGAAAGGTGTAAACTTGTGAGATGAGTTCACATATCACATCCAGTTTCTCAGAAAGCTGCTTTTTGTTTTTTTGTCTGAGGATATATCTTTGGTCACCATAGGCTTCAATGTGCTCCCAAATATCCTATTGCAGATTCCAAGAAAACAGTTTTATCAAACTGCTCCAAGAAAAGAATCAAGCTACCCTGTAAGATGAATACATACATCACAAAGCAGTTTCTCAGAAAGCTTCTTTCTATTTTTTATCTGAGGATATTTCCTTTAGCACCACAGGCTTCAATGTGATCCAAAATGTCCCTTCTCAGATTCCCCAAAATCATTGCTAACAAACTACTCCATGAAAGGAAATTGTAAGTCTCTGAGATGAATTCACAAATTGGAAAGCAGTTTGTCAGAAACTTCTTTCTAGTTGTCTGAGGATATTTCCTTTGCCAACATAAGCTTCAATGCGCTCCAAAATATCCCATTGCAGATTCCAGGAAAACAGTGTTAGCAAGCTACTCAATGAAAAGGACAGTGTAACTCTATGGGACAAATTGATACATCACAAAGCAGTTTCTCAGAAAGCTTCTATTCCGTTTTTATCTGAGGATATTTCCTTTGTCAGCATAGGCTTCAATGCACTCCCAAATATCCTATTGCAGATTTCACGAAAACAGTTTAAGCAGACTTCTCACTAAAAAGGACAGTGCAACTCTGTGAGATGAATTCACATATCACATAGAAGTTTCTCAGAATGCTTCTTTCAAGTTTTGATCTGAGGATATTTCCTTTGTCACCATGGGCTTCAATGTGATTCAAAGTATCCCTGCTAATATTACACAAAAACAGTACTAACAACCTGTTTCATGGAAAAAAAAATGGGTAACTCTGTGAGATGAATTAATACATCTCAAAACATTTTCTCAGAAAGCTTCTTTCTAGTTTTTATATTAGGATATTTCCCTTTTTTTCTTTTTTCTTTTTTTTTTTTTTTTTTGCTTTGTTCAGTACTGTATACCCCAAACCTAGTCCAGCACTACAAGTAGTATTTTATTTATTAGTGTTTTTTTATTTTTTATTATACTTTAAGCTCTAGGGCACATGTGCACAACATGGAGGTTTGTTACATATGTATACATGTGTCATGTTGGTGTGCTGCATCCATCAACTCATCAGTACCCGTCAACTCGTCATTTATATCAGGTTTAGCTCCCAATGTCATCCCTCCCCCTCCTTCCCATAATAGGCCCTGGTGTGTGATGTTACCCTTCTCATGTCCAAGTGATCTCAATTTTCAATTCAGACCTATGAGTGAGAACATGTGGTGTTTGGTTTTCTGTTCTTGTGATAGTTTGCTGAGAATGATGGTTTCCAGCTGCATCCATGTCCCTACAAACGACACGAACTCATTCTGTTTTATGGATGCATAGTATTCCATGGTGTATATGTGCCACATTTTCTTAATCCATTCTGTCACTGATAGACATTTGGGTTGATTTCAAGTCTTTGCTATTGTGAATTGTGCCACAATAAACATACTTGTTCATGTGTCTTTACAGCAGCGTGATTTATAATCCTTTGGGTATATCCCCAGTAATGAGATGGCTGGGTCATATGGTACTTCTAGTACTAGATCCTTGAGGAATCACGATACTGTTTTCCACAATGTTTGACCTAGTTTACAATCCCACTAACAGTGTAAAAGTACCATGTTGTTTTGGTTGCCGTAGCCTTGTAGTATAGTTTGAAGCCAGGTAGCGTGATGCCTCCAGCTTTGTTCTTTTGACATAGGATTGTCTTGGCAATATGGGCTCTTTTTTGTTCCATATGAACTTTAAAGCAGTTTTTTCCAATTCTGTGAAGAAACTCATTGGTAGCTTGATGGGGATGGCATTGAATCTATAAATGACCTTGGGCAGTATGGCCATTTTCACAATATTGATTCTTCCTATCCATGAGCATGGTATGTTCTTCCATTTACTTGTGTCCTCTTTTATTTCACTGAGCAGTCACCATAAGCTTCAATTCGCTCTGAAATATCCCATTGCGGATTCCAAGAAAATAGTGTTACCAAACTGCTCCAAGAAAAGAATCATGTAACACTGTGAGATGAATTCACAAACCACAAAGCAGTTTCTCAGAAAGTTTCTTTCTAGTTTTGGTCTGAGGATATTTCCTTTTACATAATAGGCCTCAATGCACTTATGAATATCCCTTTGCAGATTCCACGAAAATAGTGTCAGCAAACTGCTCCATGAAAAGAAAGGTGTAAATCTCTGAGATGAATTCACACATCAGTCAGCAGTTTCTCAGAGTTTCTTTTTGGTTTTTGTCTGAGGATGTTTATATATCCTATTGCAAATTCCCCAAAAACAGTGCTACCAAAGTGATACATGATAAGAACCGTGTAACTCTGTGAGATGAGTTAAGATATCACAAAGCGGTTTCTCAGAATACTTCTTTCTCGTTTTTATATGAGATTATTTCCTTTGTCACCCGAAGCTTCAATGAACTCTGAAATATCCAATTCGATTGCAGATTAAAAGAAAACAGTGTTCACAAAGTGCTCAATGAAAACAACATTGTAACTCTCTGAGATGAATTCACACATCACAAAGCAGTTTCTCAGACAGCTTCTTTCTAGTTTTTATCTGAGGATATTTCCTTTGTCACTGTAGGCCTCAATGCAATTCCAAATATTCCTTCTCAAATTCTCCAAAACCAGTGCTAATAAACATCTTCATAAAAAGTGTGGTGTAACACTATGAGATGAATTCTCACATCACAAAACCGTTTCTCAGAAAGCTTCCTTTGACTCTTTATCTGAGGATAATTTCTTTTTCACCATATTCCTCAATGAGCTCCCAAATATCCCTTTGCAGATCCACAAAAAGTGTTTTAGCAAACTGCTCCAAGAAAAGAATTGTGCTACTCTTTGAGAGGAATAAACACATCAAAAATCTGATTCTCAGAAAGCTTCTATCTTGTTTTTATCTGAGAGTATTCCATTTCTCACCATAGGCTTCAATGGGATCCAAAATATCCCTTCTCAGATCCTCAAAAACAGTGCTACCAAGCTGTTCCATGAAAAGAATCGTGTAAATCCATGAGATGAATTCACAAGTCAGAAAACAGTTTCACAGAAAGCTTCTTTCTAGTTTTTGTCTGAGGATATTTGATTTTTCACTACAGGCTTCATTGAGCTAGTTAATATCCCTTTTCAGATTCCACGAAAATAGTGTTAGCAAACTATTCCATGAAAAGAATGGCGTAAATCTGTGAGATGAATTCACACATCACAAAGCAGTTTCTTAGAATGCTTCTTTTTGCTTTTTGTCTGAGGATATTTCCTTTGCCACAATAGGCTTCAATGTGTTCCCAAATATCTTATTTGAGATTCCGTGAAAACAGTTTTACCAAACTGCTCCAAGAAAAGAATCATGCTACTCTGTGAGATGAATACGCATATCACAAAGAAGTTTCTTAGAAAGATTCGTTGTTGTTTTTATCTGAGGATATTTCCTTTTTCACCATAGGCTTCAATGCAATCCAAAATATCCCTTCTCAAATTCCCCCAAAACAGTGCTATTAAAGTGCTCCATGAAAAGAATCAAGTAACTCTGTGAGATGAATTCACAAATAACAAAGCAGTTTCTCAGAAAGCTTCTTTCTAGTTTTTGTCTGAGGATATTACCTTTTTCACCACAGGCGTCAATGCACTCCCGAATATCCCTTTGTAGATTCCACAAAAATAGTGTTAGAAAAGTGCTCCATGAAAAGAAAGGTGTAGATCTTTGAGGTGAATTCACACACCACAAAGCAGTTTCTCAGAAAGCATCTTTTTGGTCTTTGTCTGAGGATATTTTCTTTGTCAATACAGGCTTCAAGGCGTTCCCAAATATCCTATTGTAGATTCCACGAAAACAGTGTTAGCAAGCTGCAAAATAAGTGTCATGTAAATATGTGAGTTGAATTCACACATTACAAAGTTGAATTCACACATCACAAAGCAGTTTCTCAGAAAGCTTCTTTCTAGTTTTGATCTGAGGATATTTCCTTTGTCACCTTAGACTTCAATGCTATTCAAAGTGTCCCTTCTCAGATTCCCCAAAATGAGTGCCACAAAACTGCTCTATGAAAAGAGTGGTGTAACTCTGTGAGGTTAATTCACACATCCAAGGCTGTTTATCAGATAACTTCTTTCTAGTTTTTAACAGAGGATATTTATTTTTCACCATATTCCTCAATGTGCTCCGGAATATCCCATTTTAGATTCCTTGGAACACGTGTTAGCAAACTTCTCAATGAAAAGAATGGTGTAACTCTGTAAGATGATTTCACACATCACAATACAGTTTCACAGAAAGCTTCTTTTTGGTTTTCATCTGTGGATATTTCCTTTGTCACTATAGGCTTCAATACTCTCCAAATTACCCTACTGCAGATTCCACGAAAACAGTGTATCAAACTGTTCCATAAAACGAATTGTGTACCTCTGTATGACTAATTCACACATCACAGAGCAGTTTCTCAGAAAGCTTCTTTCTAGTTTTTATCTGAGGATATTTCCTTTGTCACCTTAGGCTTCAATGTGATCCAAAATATCCCTTCTCAGATTCCCATAAAACAGTTCTACCAAATTTATCCATGAAAAGGATAGTGTAACTCTGTGAGGTGAATTAACACATCACAAAGCAGTTTCTCAGAAAGTTTCTTTCTAATTTTTATATGAGGATATTTCCTTTGTAACCATAAGCTTCAAAGTGATCTGAACTATCCCATTGTATATTCCAAGAAAATAGTGTTACCAAACTGCTCAGTGAAAAGAAGAGTGTAACTCTGTGAGATGAACTCACACATCACAAAGCAGTCTCTCAGAAAGCTTCTTTCTAGTTTCTATCTGAGGATGTTTCCTTTGTTATCATAGGCTTCAATGTGATCAAAAATATCCCTTCTCTGATTCCTCAAAAACAGTGCTACAAAACTACTGTATAAAAGTAATCATGTAACTCTGTGAGATGAATCAACCCAACACGAACGTTTTTATATGAGGATATTTCCTTTGTGTTTTTGAGGATATTTCACTAGTTTCTATATGAGGATATTTCCTTTGACACCAAAGACTTCAAGGTGCCCCAAAATTGCCCATTGCAGATTGCCCAAACAGAGTGCTATGAAACTGCTCAATGAAAAGAACAGTGTAACTCTGTGAAATGGATTCACGCATCAGAAAACATTTCCTCAGAAAGCTTTTTTCTAATTTTTATATGAGGGGATTTCCCTTCTCAGATTCCACAAATACAATCCTAGCAAAGTGCTCCACGAAAGAGTAGTGTAACTCTGTGTGATGAATTCTCACATCGGAAAACACTTTCTCAGAAAGCTTCTTTCTTCTTTTTATCTGAAGATATTTCCTTTTCAAACACAGGCATCAAAGATCTCCTGTATATCTCATTGCAGATTCTGCGAAAACAGTGTTAGCAAACTTCTCAATGACAGCAATGATGTAAATTTGTGAGATGAATTCACACACCACAAAGCAGTTACTGAGAAGGCTTCTCACCAGTTTTTACCTGAGGATATTTCATTTCTCACCATAGGATTCTATGCTATCCAAAATATCACTTCTGTGATGCCACACAGTGTTAGAAAACTCCATGAAACAGTGGTGTAACACTGTGAGATGAATTCACACATCACAAAGCAGTTTCTCACAAAGTTTCTTTCTAATTTTTTATCTGAGGATACTTCCTTTGCCACCATAGGCCTAAAAGCGATCCAAAATATCCCTTCTCAGATTTCACAAAGACAGTGCTAGCAAACGTTTCCATGAAAGATTTGTGTAACACTGTGTGATGAATTCACACATCACAAAACAGTTTCTCAGAAAGCTTCTTTCCGATTTTTATCTGTGGATATTCCCTTTGTCACCATAGGCTTCAAAACAATCAAAAATATCCCTTCTCAGATTCCACAAAAAGAGTGCTAGCAAACGGCTCCATGAAAGAGTTTTGTAACACTGTGAGATGAATTCACACATTAAAAGGCAGTTTCTCAGAAAGCTTCTTTCTTGTTTTTATCTGGGGATATTTCCTTTGTCACCATAGCCTTCAAAGCGAACAAAAGTATCCCTTCTCAGATTCCACAAAACCAGTGTTAGCAAATGGCTCCATGAAAGAGTAGTGTAACTCTGTGAGATGAATTTACACGTCACAAAGCACTTTTTCAGAAAGCTTCTTTCTAGTTTTTATCTGAGGATATTTCAGGCCTCAATGTGTCCTTGTGTGTCTTATTGCAGATACTGCAACAACAGTGTCTGCAAACTTCTTTTTTTTTTTTAATTTATTTATTTTTATTATACTTTAAGTTGTAGGGTACATGTGCATAACGTGCAGGTTTGTTACATATGTATACTTGTGCCATGTTGGTGTGCTGCACCCATCAACTCGTCATTTACATCAGGTATAACTCCCAATGCAATCCCTTCCCCCCTCCCCCCTCCCCATGATAGGCCCCAGTGTGTGATGTTCCCCTTCCTGAGTCCGAGTGATCTCATTGTTCAGTTCCCACCTATGAGTGAGAACATGCGGTGTTTGGTTTTCTGTTCTTGTGATAGTTTGCTAACAATGATGGATTCCAGCTGCATCCAAGTCCCTACAAAGGACTCAAACTCATCCTTTTTTATGGCTGCATAGTATTCCATGGTGTATATGTGCCACATTTTCTTAATCCAGTCTGTCACTGATGGACATTTGGGTTGATTCCAAGTCTTTGCTATTGTGAATAGTGCTGCAATAAACATATGTGTGCATGTGTCTTTATAGCAGCATAATTTATAATCCTTTGGGTATATACCCAGTAATGGGATGGCTGGGTCATATGGAACATCTAGTTCTAGATCCTTGAGGAATCGCCATACTGTTTTCCATAATGGTTGAACTAGTTTACAATCCCACCAACAGTGTAAGTGTTCCTATTTCTCCACATCCTCTCCAGCACCTGTTGTTTCCTGACTTTTTAATGATCGCCATTCTAACTGGTGTGAGATGGTATCTCATTGTGGTTTTGATTTGCATTTCTCTGATGGCCAGTGATGATGAGCATTTTTTCATGTGTCTGTTGGCTGTATGAATGTCTTCTTTTGAGAAATGTCTGTTCATATCCTTTGCCCACTTTTTGAAGGGGTTGTTTGTTTTCTTCTTGTAAATTTGTTTGAGTTCTTTGTAGGTTCTGGATATTAGCCCTTTGTCAGATGAGTAGATTGCAAAAATGTTCTCCCATTCTGTAGGTTGCCTGTTCACTCTGGTGGTAGTGTCTTTTGCTGTGCAGAAGCTCTTTAGTTTAATGAGATCCCATTTGTCAATTTTGGCTTTTGCTGCCGTTGCTTTTGGTGT
The DNA here is from genome assembly GCF_049350105.2 of Macaca mulatta. NCBI lineage: Eukaryota > Metazoa > Chordata > Mammalia > Primates > Cercopithecidae > Macaca > Macaca mulatta. Next base: position 25,850,795 of record NC_133420.1, read on the forward strand.
TTTAGACATGAAATCTTTGCCCATGCCTATGTCCTGAATGGTACTACCTAGGTTTTCCTCTAGGATTTTTATGGTATTAGGTCTAACATTTAAGTCTCTAATCCATGTAGAATTAATTTTCGTATAAGGAGTAAGGAAAGGATCCAGTTTGAGCTTTCTACTTATGGCTAGCCAATTTTCCCAGCACCATTTATTAAATAGGGAATCCTTTCCCCATTTCTTGTTTCTCTCAGGTTTGTCAAAGATGAGATGGCTGTAGATGTGTGGTATTATTTCTGAGGACTCTGTTCTGTTCCATTGGTCTATATCTCTGTTTCAGTACCAGTACCATGCTGTTTTGGTGACTGTCGCCTTGTATTATAGTTTGAAGTCAGGTAGCGTGATGCCTCCAGCTTTGTTCTTTTGACTTAGGATTGTCTTGGAGATGCGGGCTCTTTTTTGGTTCCATATGAACTTTAAAGCAGTTTTTTCCAATTCTGTGAAGAAACTCATTGGTAGCTTGATGGGGATGGCATTGAATCTATAAATTACCTTGGGCAGTATGGCCATTTTCACGATATTGATTCTTCCTATCCATGAGCATGGTATGTTCTTCCATTTGTTTGTGTCCTCTTTGATTTCACTGAGCAGTGGTTTGTAGTTCTCCTTGAAGAGGTCCTTTACATCCCTTGTAAGTTGGATTCCTAGGTATTTGATTCTCTTTGAAGCAATTGTGAATGGAAGTTCATTCCTGATTTGGCTCTCTGTTTGTCTGTTACTGGTGTATAAGAATGCTTGTGATTTTTGCACATTAATTTTGTATCCTGAGACTTTGCTGAAGTTGCTTATCAGCTTAAGGAGATTTTGGGCTGAGACAATGGGGTTTTCTAAATATACAATCATGTCATCTGCAAACAGGGACAATTTGACTTCTTCTTTTCCTAACTGAATACCCTTGATTTCTTTCTCTTGCCTAATTGCCCTAGCCAGAACTTCCAACACTATGTTGAATAGGAGTGGTGAGAGAGGGCATCCCTGTCTTGTGCCAGTTTTCAAAGGGAATTTTTCCAGTTTTTGCCCATTCAGTATGATATTGGCTGTGGGTTTGTCATAAATAGCTCTTATTATTTTGAGGTACGTTCCATCAATTCCAAATTTATTGAGCGTTTTTAGCATGAAGGGCTGTTGAATTTTGTCAAAAGCCTTTTCTGCATCAATTGAGATAATCATGTGGTTCCTGTCTTTGGTTCTGTTTATATGCTGGATTATGTTTATTGATTTGCGAATGTTGAACCAGCCTTGCATCCCAGGGATGAAGCCCACTTGATCATGGTGGATAAGCTTTTTGATGTGTTGCTGAATCCGGTTTGCCAGTATTTTATTGAGGATTTTTGCATCGATGTTCATCAGGGATATTGGTCTAAAATTCTCTTTTTTTGTTGTGTCCTTGCCAGGCTTTGGTATCAGGATGATATTGGCCTCATAAAATGAGTTAGGGAGGATTCCCTCTTTTTCTAAGGATTGGAATAGTTTCAGAAGGAATGGTACCAACTCCTCCTTGTACCTCTGGTAGAATTCAGCTGTGAATCCATCTGGTCCTGGACTTTTTTTGGTTGGTAGGCTATTAATTGTTGCCTCAATTTCAGAGCCTGCTATTGGTCTATTCAGGGATTCAACTTCTTCCTGGTTTAGTCTTGGAAGAGTGTAAGTGTCCAGGAAATTATCCATTTCTTCTAGATTTTCCAGTTTATTTGCGTAGAGGTGTTTATAGTATTCTCTGATGGTAGTTTGTATTTCTGTGGGGTCGGTGGTGATATCCCCTTGATCATTTTTAATTGCGTCGATTTGATTCTTCTCTCTTTTCTTCTTTATTAGTCTTGCTAGTGGTCTGTCAATTTTGTTGATCTTTTCAAAAAACCAACTCCTGGATTCATTGATTTTTTGGAGAGATTTTTGTGTCTCTATCTCCTTCAGTTCTGCTCTGATCTTAGTTATTTCTTGTCTTCTGCTAGCTTTCGAATGTGTTTGCTCTTGCTTCTCTAGTTCTTTTAATTGCGATGTTAGAGTGTCAATTTTAGATCTTTCCTGCTTTCTCTTGTGGGCATTTAGTGCTATAAATTTCCCTCTACACACTGCTTTAAATGTGTCCCAGAGATTCTGGTATGTTGTATCTTTGTTCTCATTGGTTTCAAAGAACATCTTTATTTCTGCCTTCATTTCGTTATGTACCCAGTAGTCATTCAGGAGCAGGTTGTTCAGTTTCCATGTAGTTGAGCGGTTTTGTTTGAGTTTCTTAGTCCTGAGTTCTAGTTTGATTGCACTGTGGTCTGAGAGACAGTTTGTTATAATTTCTGTTCTTGTACATTTGCTGAGGAGTGCTTTACTTCCAATTACGTGGTCGATTTTGGAGTAAGTACGATGTGGTGCTGAGAAGAATGTATATTCTGTTGATTTGGGGTGGAGAGTTCTATAGATGTCGATTAGGTCTGCTTGCTGCAGAGATGAGTTCAATTCCTGGATATCCTTGTTAACTTTCTGTCTCGTTGATCTGTCTAATGTTGACAGTGGAGTGTTGAAGTCTCCCATTATTATTGTATGAGAGTCTAAGTCTCTTTGTAAGTCTCTAAGGACTTGCTTTATGAATCTGGGTGCTCCTGTATTGGGTGCATATATATTTAGGATAGTTAGCTCTTCCTGTTGAATGGATCCCTTTACCATTATGTAATGGCCTTCTTTGTCTCTTTTGATCTTTGATGGTTTAAAGTCTGTTTTATCAGAGACTAGTATTGCAACCCCCGCTTTTTTTTGTTCTCCATTTGCTTGGTAAATCTTCCTCCATCCCTTTATTTTGAGCCTATGTATGTCTCTGCGTGTGAGATGGGTCTCCTGAATACAGCAGACTGATGGGTCTTGACTCTTTATCCAGTTTGCCAGTCTGTGTCTTTTAATTGGAGCATTTAGTCCATTTACATTTAAGGTTAAGATTGTTATGTGTGAACTTGATCCTGCCATTGTGATATTAACTGGTTATTTTGCTCATTAGTTGATGCAGTTTCTTCCTAGCCTAAATGGTCTTTACATTTCGGCATGTTTTTGCAATGGCTGGTACCGGTTGTTCCTTTCCATGTTTAGTGCTTCCTTCAGGGTCTCTTGTAAGGCAGGCCTAGTGGTGACAAAATCTCTAAGCATTTGCTTATCTGTAAAGGATTTTATTTCTCCTTCACTTATGAAACTTAGTTTGGCTGGATATGAAATTCTGGGTTGAAAATTCTTTTCTTTAAGAATGTTGAATATTGGCCCCCACTCTCTTCTGGCTTGGAGAGTTTCTGCTGAGAGATCTGCTGTTAGTCTGATGGGCTTCCCTTTGTGGGTAACCCGACCTTTTTCTCTGGCTGCCCTTAAGATTTTTTCCTTCATTTCAACTTTGGTGAATCTGGCGATTATGTGTCTTGGAGTTGCTCTTCTCGAGGAGTATCTTTGTGGTGTTCTCTGTATTTCCTGGATTTGAATGTTGGCCTGCCCTACTAGGTTGGGGAAGTTCTCCTGGATGATATCCTGAAGAGTGTTTTCCAACTTGGTTCCATTTTCCCCCTCACTTTCAGGCACCCCAATCAGACGTAGATTTGGTCTTTTTACATAATCCCATACTTCTTGCAGGCTTTGTTCATTTCTTTTTCTTCTTTTTTCTTTTGGTTTCTCTTCTCGCTTCATTTCATTCATTTGATCCTCAATCACTGATACTCTTTCTTCCAGTTGATCGAGTCGGTTACTGAAGCTTGTGCATTTGTCACGTATTTCTCGTGTCATGGTTTTCATCTCTTTCATTTCGTTTAGGACTTTCTCTGCATTAATTACTCTAGCCATCAATTCTTCCACTTTTTTTTCAAGATTTTTAGTTTCTTTGCGCTGGCTACGTAATTCCTCCTTTAGCTCTGAGAAATTTGATGGACTGAAGCCTTCTTCTCTCATCTCATCAAAGTCATTCTCCGTCCAGCTTTGATCCGTTGCTGGCGATGAGCTGCGCTCCTTTGCCGGGGGAGATGCGCTCTTATTTTTTGCATTTCCAGCTTTTCTGCCCTGCTTTTTCCCCATCTTTGTGGTTTTATCTGCCTCTGGTCTTTGATGATGGTGATGTACTGATGGGGTTTTGGTGTAGGTGTCCTTCCTGTTTGATAGTTTTCCTTCTAACAGTCAGGACTCTCAGCTGTAGGTCTGTTGGAGATTGCTTGAGGTCCACTCCAGACCCTGTTTGCCTGGGTATCAGCAGCAGAGTCTGCAGAAGATAGAATGTTTCTGAACAGCGAGTGTATCTGTCTGATTCTTGCTTTGGAAGCTTCTTCTCAGGGGTGTACTCCTCCCTGTGAGGTGTGGGGTGTCAGACTGCCCCTAGTGGGGGATGTCTCCCAGTTAGGCTACTCAGGGGTCAGGGACCCACTTGAGCAGGGAGTCTGTCACTTCTCAGATCTCAACCTCCGTGTTGGGAGATCCACTGCTCTCTTCAAAGCTGTCAGACAGAGTCGTTTGCGTCTGCAGAGGTGTCTGCCTCGTTTGTTTAGTTTACTGTGCCCTGTCCCCAGAGGTGGAGTCTACAGAGACAGGCAGGTTTCCTTGAGCTGCTGTGAGCTCCACCCAGTTCGAGCTTCCCAGCGGCTTTGTTTACCTACTTAAGCCTCAGTAATGGCGGGCGCCCCTCCCCCAGCCTCGCTGCTGCCTTGCCGGTAGATCACAGACTGCTGTGCTAGCAATGAGGGAGGCTCCGTGGGTGTGGGACCCTCCCGGCCAGGTGTGGGATATGATCTCCTGGTGTGCCTGTTTCTTAAAGCGCAGTATTGGGGTGGGAGTTACCCGATTTTCCAGGTGTTGTGTCTCAGTTCCCCTGGCTAGGAAAAGGGACTCCCTTCCCCCTTGCGCTTCCCAGGTGAGGCAATGCCTCGCCCTGCTTCAGCTCTCGCTGGTCGGGCTGCAGCAGCTGACCAGCACCGATCGTCCGGCACTCCCCAGTGAGATGAACCCAGTACCTCAGTTGAAAATGCAGAAATCACCGCTCTTCTGTGTTGCTCGCGCTGGGAGTTGGAGACTGGAGCTGCTCCTATTCGGCCATCTTGCTCCGCCCCCCCGCAAACTTCTTGATGAAAACAATGATGTAACTCTGTGAGATGAATTCACAAACGACAAAGCAGTTTCTGAGAAGGCTTCTCTCCAGTTTTTATTTGAGGATATTTCATTTTTCACCATTGGATTCAATGTTATCCAAAATATCACATCTGAGATTCCACAAAAACACTGCTAGCAAACTCCTCCATGAAAGAGTGGTGTAACTCTGTGAGATGAATTCACAACTCACAAAGCAGTTTCTCAGAGGGCTTCTTTCTAGTTTTTAACTGAGGGTATTTCCTTTGTTACCATGGGCATCAAAGCGATCTAAAATATCACTTCTCAGATTTCACAAAAACAGGGCTAGCCAACGGCTCCACAAAAGAGTGATGTCAATGTCTGATGAATTCAGAAATCACAAACCAGTTACTCAGAAAGCTTCTTTCTGTTTTTTATCTGAGGATATTTCCTTTGTCACCATAGGCTTCAAAGCAATCAAAAATATCCCTTCTCAGATTCCACAAAAACAGTGGTAGCACACGGATCCATGAAACAGTAGTGTAACTCTGTGAGATGAATTCACACATCACAAAGCAGTTTCTCAGAAAGATTCTTTCTTGTTTTTATCTGAGGATATTTCAGGCCTCAATGCCCTCCCGTATATCTCATTGCAGATTCTGTGAAAACAGTGTTAGCAAATACCTCAATGAAAGCAGTGTTGAAACTCTGTGAGATGAATACACACACCACAGATCAGTTTCTGAGAAGGCTTCTCTCCAGTTTATATCTGAGGATATTTCATTTTTCACCATGGAATTCAGTGGTATCAAAGATATCAATTCTGTGATTCCACAAAAACAGTGCTGCCAAAATCTTCCATGAAAGAGTGTTGTTAATTTTTGAGATGAATTCACACGTCACAAAGCAGTTTCTCAGAAAGTTTCTTTCTAGTTTTTCTCGGAGGATACTTCTTTGGAACCATAGGCTTCAAAGTGATCAAAAATATCCCCTCTCAGAATCCAAAAAAACAGTGCTAGCCAGTGGCCCCACGAAAGAGTGGTGTAACTCTGTGAGATGAATTCAGAAATCACACAGCTGTTTCTCAGAAAGCTTCTTTCTGGTTTTCCTCTGAGGATATTTCCTTTGTCACCAAAGGCTTCAAAGCGATCCAAAATATCCCTTCTCAGATTCCACAAAAACAGTGCTAGCAACCGGCTCCATGAAAGAGTTGTGTAACACTGTGAGATGAATTCACACATCACAAATCAGTTACTCAGAAACCTTCTTTCTTCTTTTTGTCCGAAGATATTTCCTTTTTAAACATGGGCCTCAATGCACTCCCTTATATCTCATTGCAGATTCTGTGACAAGAGTGTTAGCCAACTTCTCAATGAAAGCAATGGTGTAAATCTCTGAGATGAATTCACACAGCACAAAGCAGTTTCTGAGAAGGGTTTTGTCCAGTTTTTATCTGAGGATATTTCATTTCTCACCATAGGATTCTATGCTATCCAAAATATCACTTCCGTGATTCCACAAACACAGTGCTAGCAGTCTCCTTCATGAAAGAGTAATGTAACACTGTGAGGTGAATTCACACAACACAAAGCAGTTTCTCAGAAAGGTTCTTTCTAGTTTTTATCTGAGGATATTTCCCTTGTCACATTAGGCTTCAAAGCAATCAAAAGTATCCCTTCTCAGATTCCATAAAAACAGTGCTAGCAAACTGCTCCATGAAAGAGATTTGTAATATTGTGAGATGAATTCACACATCACAAAGCAGATTCTCAGAAAGCTTCATTCTGGTTTTTGTCAGAGGATGTTTCCTCTGTCACCATAGGCTGCAAAGCGATCCAAATTATCCCTTCTCAGATTCCACAAAACCAGTGCTAGCAAACGGCTCCATGAAATAGGTGTGTAACACTGTGAGATGAATTCACACACCACAAATCAGTTTCTCAGATACCTTCTTTCTGGTTTTATCTGAGGATATTTCCTTTGTCACCATAGGCTTCAAAGCAGTCAAAAATATCTCTTCTCAGATTTGACAAAAACAGTGCTCGCATACGACTCCATGAAAGAGTAGTGTAACTCTGTGTGATGAATTCTCACATCACAAAACAGTTTCTCAGGAAGCTTCTTTCTTCTTTTTATCAGAAGGTATTTCCTTTTTTAACATGTGCCTCAATGCACTCGTGTATATCTCATTGCAGATTCCGCGAAAAGAATGTTAGCAAACTTCTCAATGAAAGCAATGGTGTAACTCTGTGGGACGAATTCACACAGCACAAAGCAGTTTCTAAGAAGGCTTCTGTGCAGTTTTTATCTAAGGATATTTCATTTCTCACCATAGGATTCTATGCTATCCACAATATTACTTCTGCGATTCCACAAAAACAGTGCTAGCAAACTCCTCCATGAAAGAGTGGTGCAACTCTGTGAGATGAATTCACACATCACAAAGCAGTGTCTCAGAAAGCTTCCTACTAGTTTTTATCTGAGGATATTTCCTTTGTCACTATAGCCTTCAAAGTGATCAAAAATATCACTTCTCAGATTCCACAGGAAGAGTGCTCTCCAACGACTCCACAAAAGAGTGGTGTAACTCTGTGAGATGAATTCACAAATCACAAAACTGTTTCTCGGAAAGCTTCTTTCTGATTTTTATCTGAGGATATTTTCTTTGTCACTATATGCTTTGAAGTGATCAAGCTATCCCTTCTCAGAGTCCACAAAAGCAGTGCTGGCCAATGGATCCATGAAAGAGTAGTGCAACTCTGTAAGACAAATTCACATATCACAAAGCAGTTTCTCAGAAGGCTCCTTTCTACTTGTTATCTGAGGATATTTTCTATGTCCCCATAGGCTTCAAAGCGATCCAAAATATCCCTTCTCAGATTCCACAAAAACAGTGCTAGCAAACAGCTCCATGAAAGAGTTGCGTAACACTGTGAGATGAATTCACACATCAAAAAGAAGTTTCTCAGAAAGCTTCTATCTGGATTTTATCTGAGGATATTTCCTTTTTAAACACAGTCCTCAAGGCAATATCACTTCTCAGATTCCACAAAAACAATGATAGCCAATGGCTCAATGGAAGAGTGGTGTAAATCTGTGAGATGAATTCACAAATCACAAAGTGGTTTCTCAGAGAGCTTCTTTCTGGATTTAATCTGAGGATACTTCCTTTGTCACCATAGACTTTAAAGCGATCGAAAATATCCCTTTTCAGATTCCAAGAAAACAGTGCTAGCCAATGGCTACATGAAAGAGTGGTGTAACTCTGTGAGATAAATTCACAAATCGCAAAGCTATTTCTCAGAAAGCTTGCTTCTGATTTTTATCTGAGGATATTTCCTTTGCCAGCATAGGCTGCAAAGTGATCCAAAATATCCCACGTCAGATTCTACAAAAACAGTGCTAGCAAACGGATCCATGAAAGAGTTGTGTAACACTTTCAGATGAATTCACATATCACAAAGCAGTTTCTCAGAAACCTTCTTTCCGGTTTTTATCTGAATATATGTCCTTTGTCACAGTAGGCTTCAAAGCAATCAAAAATACCCCTTCTCAGATTCCACAAAAACAGTGCTAGCATACAGATCCATGAAACGGTAGTGTAACACTGTGAGATGAATTTACACATCACAAAGCAGTTTCTCAGAAGTCTTCTTTCAAGTTTTTATTGGAGGATATTTCCTTTGTCAACATACACTTCAAAGTGATCCAAAATATCACTTCTCAGATTCCACAAAAACACTGCTAGCCAATGGCTTCAAGAAAGATTGGTATAACTCAGTTAGATGAATTCACACATCACAGAGCTGTTTCTCAGAAAGCTTCTTTCTTGATTTTATCTGACGATATTTCAGGTATCAATGTGCTCCTGTATACCCCATTGTAAAATCTGCGACAATATTGTTTGGAAACTTCTCAAGGAGAAGAGTGGTGTAGCTCTGTGAGATGAATTCACATATCACAAAGCAGTTTCTCAGAAGGCCTCCCTCCAGTACATATCTATGGATATTTAATTTTTCACCGTAGGACTCAATGCCCTCGGAATATCCCATGGAAGTTTCCATGAAAACAGTGTTAGCAAACTGCTCAATGTAATGAAAGGTGTATATCTCTGTGAGATGAATACACTGATCACAAAGCAGTTTCTCATAAAGCTTTTTCAAGTTTTATCTGAGGATATTTCCTTTGTTACCATAGGCTTCAAAGCAATCCAAAATATCCCTTCTCAGATTCCACAAATAAAGTTCTACCATACTGCTCCTTGAAAGAGCAGTGTAACATTGTGTGACGAATTCATATATTACAAAGCAGTTTCTCAGAAAGCTTCTTTCTGGTTTTTACCAGAGAATATTTCCTTTGTCACCATAGGCTTCAAAGCGATCCAAAATATCACTTCTCAGATTCCACAAAAATGGCACTAGCAAACATATCCATGAAAGAGTTGTGTAACACTCTGAGATTAATTCACACATTACAAAGTAGTTTTTCAGAAAACTTTTTGCTGGATTTTATCTGTGGATATTCCCTTTGTCACCATAGGCTTCAAGGTGATCAAAAATATCCCTTCTCAGATTCCACAAAAACAGTAGTAGCAAACGGCTCCATGATAGAGTAGTGTAACTCTGTGAGATGAATTCACACATCACAAAGCAGTTTCTCAGAAAGCTTCTTTCTTGTTTTTATCTGAGAATATTTCAGGCCTTAGTGTGCTCCCATATATCTCACTGCAGATTCTGCAAAAGCAGTGTTAGCAAACTTCTCAATGAAAGCAGTGTTGTACCCCTGTGTGATGAATTCACACACCACAAAGCAGTTTCTGAGAAGGCTTCTCTCCAGTTTTTAATTGAGGATATTTGATTATTCACCAAGGGATTCAATGCTATGCAAGTTATCACTTCTGTGATTCCACAAAAACAGCGCTACAAAACTATTCCATGAAAGAGTGTTGTTAATCTGTGAGATGAATTCACACGTCCCAAAGCAGTTTTTCAGAAAGCTTCTTTTTAGTTTTTTTCAGAGGATACGTCCATTGTCACCATAGGCTTCAAAGCAATCCAAAATATCCCTTCTCAGATTCCACAAAAACAGTGCTAGCAATCAGCTCCATGAAACAGTAGTGTAACTCTGTGAGATGAATTCACATATAACAAAGCAGTTTCTTGGAAACCTTCCTTCTTGTTTTCATCAGAGGATATTTCCGTTGTCAACTTAGGCTTCACAGTGATCAAAAATATCCCTTCTCAGATTCAACAAAAACAGTGCTAGTCAATGGCTACATGAAAGAGTGGTGTATCTTTGTGAGATGATTCACAAATCACAAAACTGTTTCTCAGAAAGGTTCTTTCTGGTTTTTATCTGAGGATATTTCCTTTGCCAGCATAGGCTTCAAAGTGATCCAAAGTATCCCTTCTCAGATTCCACAAAAACAGTGCTAGCAAATGGCTCCAGGAAGGAATTGTGTAACACTGTGAGATGAATTCACAAATCACAAAGTAGTTTCTCAGAAAACTTCTTTCTGGATTTTATCTGTGGATATTTCCTTTGTCACCATAACCTTCAAAGCAATAAAAAATATCCCTTCTCAGATTCCACAAAATCAGTGCTACAAATGGCTCCATGAAAGAGTAGTGTAACTCTGTGAGATGAATTTACACATCACAAAGCAGTACTCAGAAAGTTTCTTTCTGGCTTTTATCTGAGGTTATTTCCTTTGTCACCATAAGCTTCAATGCAACCCAAACTATCCCTTCTCAGATTCCACGAAAACAGTGCTAGCAAACCGCTCCATGAAAGGATTGTGTAACACTGTGAGATGAATTCACACATCACAAAGTAGTTTCTCAGAAAGCTTCTTTCTTCTTTTTATTGGAAGATATTTCCTTTTTAAATGCAGGCCTCAATGCACTCCTGTATATCTCATTGCAGATTCTGTGAAAACTGTGTTAGCAAATTTCTCTATGAAAGCAATGGTGAAATTCTGTGAGATGAATTCACACACCACAAAGCAGTTTCTGAGAAGGCTTTTCTCCGGTTTTTATCTGAGGAATTTCATTTCCCACCATAGGATTCTATGCTATCAAAAATATCACTTCTGTGGTTCCACAAAAAAAAGTGCTAGCAAACTCCTCCATGAAAGACTGTTGTAACGGTGAGATGAATTCATACATCACATAGCAGTTTCTCAGAAAGCTTCTTTCTAGTTTTTACCAGAAAAAGGTTCTTTTGTCACCGTAGGCTTCAAAGCGATCCAAAATATCACCTCTCAGATTCCACAAAAACAGTGCTAGCAAATGGATCCATGAAAGAGTTGTGTAACACTGTGAGATGAATTCACACATCACAAAGCAGTTACTCAGAAAGCTTCTTTCTGGTTTTTATATGAAGTTATTTCCTTTGTCACCATAGGCTTCAATGTGATCCAAACTATCCATTCTCAGATTCCACAAAAACAGTGCTAGCCAATGGCTCCACGAAAGAGTGGTATAACTCTGTGAGATGAATTTACAAATCATGCAGCTGTTTCTCGGAAAACTTCTTTCTGGTTTTTATCTGAGGATATTTCCTTTGTCACCATAGGCTTCAAAACGATCAATAATATCCCTTCTCAGATTCTACAAAAACAGTGCTAGCAACCAGCTCCATGAAAGAATTGTGTAACACTATGAGATGAATTCACACATCACAACGCAGTTTCTCAGAAAGCTTCTTTCTGGATTTTATCTGAGGATATTTCCTTGGTCACCATAGGCTTCAAAGTGATAAAAAAAAATATCCCTTCTCAGATTCCAAAAAAACAGTGGTAGCAAATAGCTCCATGAAAGAGTAGTGTAACTCTGTGAGATACATTCACACATCACAGAACATTTTCTCACAAAGCTTCTTTCTAATTTTAATCTGAGGATATTTCCTTTGTCACAATAGGCTTCATAGCCATCCAAAATATCCCTTCTCAGATTGCACAAGAACAGTGCTAGCAAACCGCTCCGTTAAAGGGTTGTGTAACACTGTGAGATGAATTCACATATCACAAAGTAGTTTCTCAGAAAACTTCTTTCTTCTTTTTATTGGAAGATATTTCCTTTTTAAAAACAGGCCTCAATGCACTCCTGTATATCTCATTGCAGATTCTGTGAAAACAGTGTTAGCAAATTTCTCCATGAAAACAATGGTGTAACTCTGTGAGATGAATTCACACAGCACAAAGCAGTTTCTAAGAAGGCTTCTGTGCAGTTTTTATCTGAGGATATTTCATTTCTCACCATAAGATTCTATGCTATCCACAATATCACTTCTGTGATACCACAAAAACAGTGCTAGCAAACTCCTCCATGAAAGAGTGCTGTAACTCTGTGAGATGCAGTCACATCACAAAGCAGGTTTTCAGAATGCTTCTTTCTTGTTTTTCCTGAGAATATTTCCTTTTTCACCATAGGCTTCAAAGCAATCCAAAATATCCCTTTTCATATTCCACAAAAACATTGCTAGCCACCGGCTCTATGAAAGACTGATGTAACTCTGTGCGTAGAATTCACACATCACATAGTGGTTTCTCAGAAGCTTCTTTCTGGTTTTTATCTGAGGATATTTCCTTTGTCACCATAGTCTTCAATGTGATCAAAATATTCCTTCATATATTCCACTAAGACAGTGCTAATAAACAGTTCCATGAAAAAGTAGTGTACCTCTGTGAGATGAATTCACACATCCCAAAGCAGTTTCTCAGAAAGCTTCTTTCTTGTTTTTAATTGAGGATGTTTCAGGCCTCAGTGTGCTCACAAATATCTCATTGCAGATTCTGCAAAATCAGTGTTAGCAAACTTCTCAATGAAAGCAGTGTTATAACTCTGTGAGCTATATTCAAACTCCACAAAGCAGTTTCTGAGAAGACTTTTCTCCAGTTTTTATCTGAAGATATTTCATTTTTCACCATGGGATTCAATGCTATCCATGATATCACTTCTGTGATTCCAGAAAAACAGTGATACCAAACTCCTACATGAAAAGTGTTGTGAATTTGCGAGATGAATTCACACAACACAAAGCAGTTTCTCAGAAAGCTTCTTTCTGGCTTATATCTGAGTATATTTCCTTTGTTACTATAGGCTTCAAAGTGATCAAAAATATCCCTTCTCAGATTCCACAAAAACAGTGCTAGCCAATGGCTACACGAAAGAGTGGTATAATTCTGTGAGATGAATTCAAAAATCACAAAGTTATTCTCAGAAAGCTTCTTTCTGATTTTTATCTGAGGATATTTCCTTTGTCAGCATTGGCTTCAAAGCAGTACAAAATATCCTTCTCAGACTCTACAAAAACAGTGCTAGCAAACGGATCCATGAAAGAGTTTTGTAACACTGTAAGATGAATTCACACATTAAAAAGCAGTTTCTCAGAAAGCTTCTTTCTGGATTTTATCAGGGGATATTTCCTTTGTCACCATAGCCTTCAAAGTGATCAAAAGTATCCCTTCTCAGATTCCACAAAACCAGCGTTAGCAAACTGCTCCATGAAAGAGTAGTGTAACTCTGAGAGATGAATTCACACGTCACAAAGTAGTTGCTCAGAAAGTACATTGAGAACGGATATATCTTCAGAGTAAAACGAGAAAGAAGCTTTCTGAGAAATTTCTTTGTGATCTGTGAATTCATCTCACAGAGTTACACCTTTCTCTTCATGAAGGAGAGGTTACACTTTCTCACAGAGTTACGCTGTCGTCCATGGAGCCGTCTGTTACCACAGTTTTTGGGGAATCTGAGAAGGGATATTTTGGATCTCATTGAAGCCTGTGGTGACAAATGAAATGTCCTCAAATAAACATGAGAAAGAAGCTTTCGGAGAAACTTGTTTGGGATGCGTGAAATCAACTCACAGAGATACATCTTTCTCTTCATGAAGCAGTTTGCTAACACTGTTTTTGAGGAATCTGCATAGTGATATTTGGGAGTGCATGGAGGTCTATGGCGGAAGAGGAAATATTCTCAGATAAAAACTGGAAAGAAGCATTCTGAGGAACTGTATTGTGATGTGTGAATGCAACTCACAGAGTTACACTTTTCTTTTCATTGATCAGTTTGCTAACACTGTTGTCCCGAAATCTGCAGTAGGATAATACTCAGCGCAATGAAGCTTATGGTGAAAATGGATATATCCTCAGATAAAATAGAGAACGAAGCTTTCTGAGAAACAGCTTTGCAATGTGTGAATTCATCTCAGAGAGTTACACCTTTCTCTCCATGAAACAGTTTTCTAACAGTGTTTTCGTGGAATCTGCAAAGTGATATTTTGGAATGCATTGAGGCCTATTTTGAAAAAGGAAATATCCTCAGATTAAAAATTAGAAAAAAGCTTTCTGAGAAACTGCTTTCTGATGTCTGCATTCATCTCACAGAGATTCACTTTTCTCTTCATGAACCAGTTTGCTTACACTGTTTTCATGGAATCTGCAAAATGATATTTGGGAGCACATTGAGGCCTATAGTGAAAAAGAAAATATCTTCAGATAAAAACTGGAAAGAAGCGTTCTGCAAAACTGCATTGTGATGTGTGAATGCATTTCACAGAGTTTCACTTTTCTTTTCATTGATCAGTTTGCTTACACTGTTGTCTTGAAATCTGCAATAGGATATTTCTTAGCACAATGAAGCTTATGCTGGCAAAGGATATATCCTCAGATAAAAAGGAGAAAGAAGCTTTCTGAGAAACTGTTTTATGATACTTCAATTCATCTCACAGACTTTGTTTCATTCAGCAGTCCGTTATCATGGTTTTTGGGGAATCTGAGAAGGGATATTTTAGATCATTTTGAAGACTATGCTGACAAAGGAAATGTCCTCAAATAATCAAGAGAAAGAAACTTTCTGAGAATCCTGTTTGTGATGTGTGAAATCAACTCACAGAGATACACCTTTCTCTTCATGAACGGTTTGCTAACACTGATTTCGTGCATTCTATAAAGTGTTATTTGGGAGTGCATTGAGGCCTATACTGAAAAATGAAATAGCCTCAGATAAAATATGGAAAGAAGCATTCTAAGAAACTGCATTGAGATATGTGAATGCAATTCACAGAGTTTCACTTTTCTTTGCATTGATCAGTTTGCTAACACTGTTGTCTTGAAATCTATAATAGGATAATTCTTAGTGCAATGAAGCTTATGGTGAAAAGGAAATATCATCAGATAAAAACTAGAAAGAAGCTTTCTGAGAAACTGCTTTCTGATATGTGAATTCATGTCACAGAGTTACACTTTCGTTTCATGGAGCAGTCTGCTACCCCTGTTTTTGGGGAATCTGAGAAGGGATATTTTGGATGGCACTGAAGCCGATGCTGACAGAGGAAATATCCTCAAATAAAAACTAGAAAGAAGCTTTCTGAGAAACTTCTTTGGGATGTTTGAATTCATCTCTCAGAGTTACACCATTATCTTCAAGAAGCAGTTTGCTAACACTGGTTTCATGGAATCTGCAAAGTGATATTTGAGAACGCCTTGAGGCTTATGGTGAAAAAGGAAATGTCCTCGGATAAAAACTGGAAAGAAGCATTCTGAGAAACTCCATTGTGATGTGTGAATGCAACTCACAGAGTTACACTTTTCTTTTCATTGATCAGTTTGTTAACACTGTTGTCCCGAAATCTGCAGTAGGATAATTCTTAGCGCAATGAAGCTTATGGTGACAAAGGATATATCCTCAGATAAAAAGGAGAACAAAGCTTTCTAAGAAACTGCTTTGTGATGTGTGAATTCATCTCACAGAGTTACACTTTCTTCCCATGGAGCAAGCAGTATATTACCACGGTTTTTTGGGGAATCTGAGAAGGGATAGTTTGGATTGCATTGAAGCCTACGCTGACAAAGGAAATGTCCTCAAATAAACACGAGAAAGAAGCTTTCTGAGAAACTTGTTGGTGATGTGTGAAATGAACTCACAGAGATACACCTTTCTCTACATGAACAGTTGGCTAACATCCTTTACGAGGAACCTGCATAGTGATATTTGGGAGCGCATGGAGGGCTATGGTGGAGCAGGAAATATCCTCAGATAAAAACTAGAAAGAAGCTTTCTGAGAAACTTGTTGGTGATGTGTGTATTCATCTCATAGAGATACACCTTTCTCTTCATGAAACACTTTACTAACTCTTTTCGTGGAATCCGCAAGGTGATATTTGGGAGTGCCTTCAGTGCTATGGTGGAAAAGGAAATATCCTCCTGATAAAAAATAGAAAGAAGCTGAGAATCTGTTTTCTGGTACTTGAATTCATCTCACAGAGTTGCAATTTCATTCCATGGAGCAGTCTGTTACCACAGTTTTTGGCGAATTTCAGAAGGGATACTTTGAATCGCATTGAAGCCTATGCTGACAAAGGAAATATCCTCAAAATAAACGAGAAAGAACCTTTCTGAGAAACTTCTTTGTGATGTGTAAATTCATCACACAGAGATTCACCTTTCCCTTTTTTTTTTTTTTTTTTTTAGCAGTTTGCTAACAGTGTTTTCGTGGAATCTGCAAAGTGATATTTCAGAGTGCTTTGAGGCCTATGGTGGAAAAGGAAATATTCACATGCAAAAACTGGAAAGAAGCATTCTGAGAAACTGCATTGTGATGTGTGAATGCAACTCCCAGAGTTACACTTTTCTGTTCATTGATCAGTTTGCTAACACAGTTTTCTTGAAATCTGCAATGGGAATCTTCTTAGCGCAATGAAGCTTATGGTGGCAAAGGAAGTATCCTCAGATTAAAAACTAGAAAGAAGCATTCTGAGAAATTGCTTTCTGATATGTGAATTCTTCCCACAGAGTTACACCACTGTTTCGTGGAGCCGTTTGACAACTCTGTTTTTGTGGAATCTGAGAACTGATAATTCGGATTGCATTGAAGACTATACAGCCAAAGAAAATATCCTCAGATAAAAACCAGAATGAAGCTTTCTGAGAAACTGCTTTGTGATGTGTGAATTCATCTCACAGAGTTACACATGTATTTCATGGAGTCGTTTACTAGCACTCTTTTGGTGGAATCTGAGAAGTGATATTTTGGATCGTTATGAAGAATCCTCGGACAAAGGAAATATCCTCACATAAAAACCAGAAATAAGCTTTCTGAGAAACTGCCTATGATACGTGAATTCATCTCACAAAGTTACACCACTCTTTCATGGAGGAGTTTGCCAGCACTATTTTTGAGGAATTTCGTAGGTGATATTTTAGATATCATTGAATCCCACAGTGAAATACGAAACATCCTCAGATAAAACCAGGAGAGAAGTGTTCTCAGAAGCCGCTTTGTGGTGTGTAAATTCATCTCACAGAGTTACACTATTGTTTTAATTTAGAAGTTTGATAACACTGTTTTCACAGATTCTGCAATGAGATATACTGTAGTGCATTGAGAACTGAAATATCCTCAGATAAAAACAAGAAAGAAACATTCTGAGAAACTGCATTGTGATGTGTGAATGCAACTTACAGAGATACACTTTTCTTTTCATTGATCAGTTTTCTAACACCTTTTTCTTAAAATCTGTAATGGGATATATCTTAGTGCAATGAAGCTTATGGTGACAAAGGAAATATCCTCAGATAAAAACTAGAAAGAAGCTTTCTGAGAAACTGCTTTGTGATGTGTGAATTCATCTCACAGAGTTACACCTTAGTCTTCATGAAGCAGTTTGCTAACACTGTTTTCGTGGAATCTGCAAAGTGATATTTGGGAGCGCATTGAGGCCTAGGGTGAAAAAGGAAGTATCCTCAGATAGTAACTAGAAGAAATCTTTTTGAGAAATTGCTTTCTGATGTGTGAATTCATCCCTCAGAGTTACACTTTCTTTTCATGGAGCAGAGTGTTACCACAGTTTTTGGGTAATCTGAGAAGGGATACTTTGGATAGCATTGAAGCCTACACTGACAAAGGAAATATCCTCAAACAAAAACGAGAAAGATGCTTTCCAAGAAACTTCTTTGTGATGTGCGAATTCATCACACAGAGATTCGCCTTTCTCTTCTTGTAGCAGTTTGCCAACAGTGTTGTCATGGTATCTGCAAAGTGATATTTGGGAGCACTTTGAGGCCTAAGATGAAAAAGGAAATATCCTCAGATGAAAACTGGAAAGAAGCGTTCTGAGAAACTGCATTGTGATGTGTGAAAGCAACTCACAGAGTTAAACTTTTCTGTTCATTGATCAGGTTGCTAACACAGTTTTCTTGAAATCTGCAATGGGATACTTAGTGCAATGAAGCTTATGGTAAAAAGGAATTATCCTCAGACAAAAACTCGAAAGAAGCTTTCTGAGAAATTGCTTTCAGATATGTGACTTTATCTCACAGAGTTAAACCACTATTTCGTGGAGCCATTTGCTAGCACTGTTTTTGTGGATTCTGAGAACTGACATTTCGGATTGCTTTGAAGAGTATAAGGACAAAGGAAATATCCTCAGAGAAAAACCGCAAAGAAGCTTTCTGAGTAACTGCTTTGTGATGTGTTAATTCAACTCACTGAGTTACTCCTGAATTTCCTGGAGGTGTTTCCTAGCCCTGCTTTTGTGGAATCTGAGAACTGATATTTCAGATTGCTTTGAAGACTATACAGCCAAAGGATATATTCTCAGATAAAAACGAGAAAGAAGCTTTCTGAGAAACTTCTTTGTGATGTGTGAATTCATCGCACCTAGTTACACCTTTCTCTTCAAGAAGCCGTTTGCTAACACTGTTTTCGTGGAATCTGCAAAGTGATACATGGGAGCGCATTGAGGCCTCTGGTGGAAAAGGTTGTATCCTCATATAAGAACGTGAAAGAAGTTTCTGAGAAATGTCTTTGTAATATGTGAATTCATCTGACAGAGTTGCAACTTAGTCTTCATGATGCAGTTTGATAACACTCTTTTCATGGAATCTGCAAAGTGGTATTTGGGAGTGCATTGAGGCCTAGGGTGAAAAAGGAACCATCCTCAGATAATTAAGAGAAAGAAGCTTTCTGAGAAATTGTTTTCTGATATATGAATTCATCACACAGAGATTCACATATCCCTTCTTGTAGCAGTTTGCTAACACAGCTTTCTTGAAACCTGAAATGGGACACTTCTTAGTGCAATGAAGCTTTCAATGACAAAGGAAATATCCTCACATAAAAACTAGAAGGAAGTTTTCTGAGAAACTGCTTTCTTATATGTGACTTCATATCACAGAGTTACACCACCATTTCATGGAGCCGCTTGCTAGCACTGTCCTGTGGATTCTGAGGACTGATATTTTGGATGGGTTGGAAGAGTATAAGGACAAAGGAAATATCCTCAGAGAAAAACTGGAATGAAGCTTTTTGAGAAACTTCTTTGTGATGTGTGAATTCATCGAACAGAGTTACACCTTTCTCTTCATGAAGCTGTTTGCTAACACTGTTCCCGTGGAGTCTGCAAAGTGATATTTGGGAGTGTATTGAGAACTACAGTGAAAAAGGAAATATACTCAGATAAGAAGTGTTCTGAGAAACTGCATTGTGATGGGTGAATGCAACTCACAGAGTTATACCTTTCTTTTCATTCAGCAGTTTGCTAACATTGTATTCTTGAAATCTGCAATGGGATATTTCTTAGCGCAATGAAGCTTACAGTGACAAAGGAAATATCCTCAGATAAAAACTAGAAAGAAGCTTTCTGAGAGATTGCTTTGTGATGTGTGAATTCATCTCACAGAGTTACACTTTCGTTTCATGGAGCAGTCTATTACCACTGTCTTTGGGTAATGTGAGAAGGGATATTTTGGTCCGCATTCTGGACTACATTGATAAGGAGAATATCCTCAACTAAAAACGTGAAAGAAGCTTTCTGAGAAACTTCTTTGTGATATGTGAATTCATCTCACAGAGTTACAACTTAGTCTTCATCAACCAGTTTGCTAACACTGTATTCGTGGAGTCTGCAAAGTGATATTTTGTAGCGCATTGAGGCCTATGGTGGAAAAGGATGTATCCTCAGATAAGAACTTGAAAGAAGCTTTCTGAGAAATTGCTTTCTGATGTGTGAATTCATGAGACAGAGATTTATCTTTCCCTTCTTGTAGCAGTTTGCTAACACTGTTTTCGTGGAATCTGCAAAGTGATATTTGGGAGCACATTGAGGCCTAGGGTGAAAAAGGAAATATCCTCAGATAATTACGAGAAAGAAGCTTTCTGAGAAATTCCCTTCTGATATGTGAATTCATCACACAGAGATTCATGTATCCCTTCTTGTAGCAGTTTGCTAACACTGTTTTCCTGGAATCTGCAAAGTGATATTTGGCAGCTCATTGAGGGCTATGGTGGAAAAGGAAATATCCTCAGACAAAAACTGGCAAGAAGCGTTCTGAGAAACTGCATTGTGACAAGTGAATGCAACTCACAGTGTTACACTTTTCTTTTCATTGATCAGATTGCTAATATAGTTTTCTTGAAATCTGCAGTGGGAAACTTCTTAGCGCAATGAAGCTTACGGTGCCAAAGAAATATCCTCAGATAAAAAATAGAAGGAAGCTTTCTGAGAAATTGCTTCCTGATATGTGAGCTCATATGACAGAGTTATACCACTATTTCGTGAAGTCGTTTGCTAGCACTGTTCTTGTGGATTCTGAGAACTGATATTTCGGATGGGTTGGAAGAGTATAAGGACAAAAGAAATATCCTCAAAGAAACACCAGAATGAAGCTTTTTGAGAAATTTCTTTGTGATGTGTGAATTCATTGCACAGAGTTACACGTTTCTCTTCAAGAATCCGTTTGCTAACACTGTTCTCGTGTAATCTGCAAAGTGATATTTGGGAGCACATTGAGGGCTATGGTGAAAAAGGAACTATCCCCAGATAAAAACTGGAAAGAAGCGTTCTGAGAAACTGCATTGTGAAGTGTGAATGCAACTCACAGAGTTACACTTTTCTCTTCATTGATCAGTTTGCTAACACTGTTTTCTTGAAATCTGCAATGGGATATTTCTTAGTGCAATGAAGCTTACAGTGACAAAGGAAATATCATCAGATAAAAACTAGAAAGAAGCTTTCTCAGAAACTGCTTTGTGATGTGTGAATTCATCTCAGAGAGTTACACTTTCGTTTCATGTAACAGTCTATTACCATTGTCTTTCGGGAATCTGAGAAGGGATGTTTTGGATCGCATTGAGGCCTACGCTGATAGAGGAAATATCCTCAATTAAAAACGTGAAAGAAGCTTTCTGAGAAATTTCTTTGTGATATGTGAATTCATCTCACAGAGTTACAACTTAATCTTCCTGAAGCAGTTGGTAACACTGTTTTCATGGAATCTACAAAGTGATATTTAGGAGCGCATTGAGGCCTATATGGAAAAAGGAAGTACCCTCAGAATATAAAGAGAAAGACTCTTTCTGAGGAATTGTTTTTTGATGTGTGAATTCATCACATAGAGATTCATCTATCCCTTCTTGTAGCAGTTTGCTAACACTGTTTTCATAGAATCTGCAAAGTGATATTTGGGAGCGCATTTAGGACTATGCTCAAAAAGGAAATATCCTCAGATAAAAACTGGCAAGAAGCGTTTTGAGAAACTGCATTGTGACGTGTGAATGCAACTCACAGAGTTACACTTTTCTTTTCATTGATCAGTTTGCTAACACTGCTTTCTTAAAATCTGCAATGTGATATTTCATAGCTCAATGAAGCTGACAGTGACAAAGGAAAATACTCAGATGAAAACCTAGAAAGAAGCTTTTTGAGAAACTGCTCTGTGATGTGTGAATTCACTCACAGAGTTATGCTTTTGTTTCATGGAGCAGTCTATTACCACTGTCTTTGGGGAATCTGAGAAGGGATACTTGGGATCACATTGAGGCCTACGCTGATAAAGGAAATATCCCCAATTAAAAACGTGAAAGAAGATTTCTGAGAAACTGCTCTGTGGTGTGTGAATTCATCTCACAGGGTTACGCTTTCGTTTCATGGAGCACTCTATTACCACTGTCTTTGGGGAATCTGAGAAGGGATACTTGGGATCGCATTGAGGCCTATGCTGATAAAGGAAATATCCTCAATTAAAAACGTGAAATAAGTTTCTGAGAAATGTCTTTGTGATATGTGAATTCATCTGACAGAGTTGCAAGTTAGTCTTCATAATGCAGTTTGATAACACTCTTTTCGTGAAATCTGTAAAGTTATATTTGGGAGCGCATTGAGGCCTAGGGTGAAAAAGGAAGAATCCTCAAGTAAATACGAGAAAGAAGCTTTCTGAGAAATTGCTTCTGATATGTGAATTCATCACACAGAGTTTCACCTATCCCTTCTTGTAGCAGTTTGCTAACACTGTTTTCGTGGAATCTGAAAAGTGATATTTGGGAGCGCATTGAGGGCAATGGTGAAAAAGGAAATATCCTCAGATAAAACCTGGCAAGAAGCGTTCTGAGAAACTGCATTGTGATGTGGGAATGCAACTCACAGAGTTACACTTTTCTTTTCATTGATGAGTTTGTTAACACTCTTTTCTTGAAATCTGCAATGCGATACTTCATAGTGGAATGAAGCTGACGGTGACAAAGGAAATATCCTCAAATAAAAACTAGGAAGAAACTTTCTGAGAAACTGCTCTGTGATGTGTGAATTCATCTCACAGCATTACACTTTCGTTTCCTCGAGCAGTCTATAACCACTGTCTTTGGGGAATCTGAGAAGGGATACTTGAGATCACATTGAGGCCTATGCTGATAAAGGAAATATCCTCAATTAAAAACGTGAAAGAAGTTTCTGAGAAATGGCTTTCTGATATGTGACTTCCTCTCAAAGAGTTACACCACTAATTCGTGAAGCCATTTGTTAGCACTGTTTTTGTGGATTCTGAGAACTGATATTTCAGATGGGTTTGAAGAGTATAAGGACAAAGGAAATATCCTCAGAGAAAAACTGGAATGAAGCTTTCTGAGAAACTGCTTGGTGATGTGTGAATTCATTTCACAGTGCTATACCACTCTTTCATGTAGGAGTTGCTAGCACTGATTTTGTGGCATCTCAGAAGTGATATCTTGGATATCATTGAATCCCATGGTGAATAAGGAAATATCCTCAGATGAATCTGCAGAGAAGCCTTGTCAGAAACTGATTTGATGTGAGTGAATTCAGCTCACAGACCTACATCATGGTTTCCATTGAGAAGCTTGCTAACAGTGTTTTCACAGAATCTGCAATAGGACACATGGGGGCGCTTTCAGACCTCCAATATCCTCAGAAGAAAAAAGAAAGAAGCTTTCTAAGAAACTGCATTGTGATGTGTGAATTCAACTCACTGAGTTACACATGTATTTCATGGAGCCGTTGGCTAGCCCTGTTTTTGTGGAGTCTGAGAACTGATATTTCGGATCACTATGAAGACTATATGGCCAAATGAAATACCATCAGATACAAACGAGAAAGAAGCTTTCTGAGAAACTTCTCTGTGATGTGTGAATTCATGTCACAGAGTTACACCTTTCTTTTCATGGAGTATTTTGTTAACACTGTTTTCGTGGAATCTGCAAAGTGGTATTTGGGAGAGCATTGAGGCCTATTGTGAAAAAGGAAATATCCTCAGATTAAAAATAGATAGTGTGTTAACACAGTTTTCTTGAAATCAGGAATGTGATACTTCTTAGCTCTATGCAGGTTATGGTGACAAAGAAAATATCCTCAGATAAGAAAGTGAAAGAAGCTTCCTGAGAAATTGCAATTTCTCACGAAATTTCTTAGGAAACTGATCACTGAAGAGGAAAGTGTAACTCTGTGATTTGCACCCACACATCACAATGCCGTTTCTCAGAACACTTTTTTTCCAGTTTTTATTTGAGGATATTTCATTTTTCACCATAGCCCTCAATGAGCTCCCAAATATCACTTTGCAGAATCAGCGAAAACGGTGTTAGAAAACTGCTACAAGAAGGGAAAGGTGAAACTCTGTATGATGAATTCACATATCAGAAAACAATTATCTGAGGATATTTCCGTTTTCACCGTGGGCCTCAATGCACTCCCAAATAGCACTTTGCAGATTCCACGAAAACAGTTTTAGCTAACTGCTTCATGAACACAAAGTTGTAACTCGGTGAGATGAATTCACATATCACAAAGAAGTTTCTTAGAAAGCTACTTTCTAGTTTTTATTTGATGATACTTCATTTGTCACTGAAAGCTTCATGGCGCTAAGAAATATCCTAAAGCAGATTTCAAGAGAACTCAGTGTTAGCAAACGAATCAATGAAAAGGAAAGTGTAACTCTGTGAGTTGTATTCACATGTCACACTGCAGTTTCTCAGAACGCTTCTTTCTAGTTTTTATGTGAGGATATTTCCTTTTTCACCATAGCCCACCATGGGCTCAGAGCTGAGGTTGTTTGTGGTCTCAGAGCGCCACCGTGTGTCTTATTGCAGATTCTGCAAAAACACTGTTAGCAAGCTTCTCAATGAAAACAATGATGTAATTCTGTGAGCTGAATTCACCCACAAAAAAGTATCTGAGAAGGCTTCTCTGCAGATTTGTTTGAGGATATTTCATGATTCATCATGGGATTCAATGACATCTAAGATATCACTTCTGAGATTCCACAAAATCAGTACTAGCAAACTCCTCCATGAAACAGTGGTGTAACACTTTGAAAAGAAACCACATATCACAAAGCCGTTACTCAGAAAGCTTCATTCCAGTTTTCTCCGAGGATATTTCCTTTGTCCTTATCAACTCATCCAAAATATCAGTCCACAGAATCCACAAAAACAGTGCTGGGTAACTTCTCCAAGAAATAGTGCTGTAATGTTGTGAGATGAACTCACATATCAGAAAGCAATTTCTCAGGAAGCTATTTTCACTTTTTTATCTGAGGATATTTCCTTTGTAACCATAAGCTGCATAGTGCTAAGAAGTATCCCATTGCAGATTTCAAAAAAACTTTGTTAGCAAACTGATCACTGATGGGAAAAGTGTAACTCTGTGAATGGCATTCACACATCACAATGCAGTTTCTCAGAACGCTTCTTTCTGGTTTTTTTCTGAGGACATTTCCTCTTTCACCATAGCCCTCAATGAGCCCCTAAATATCACTTTGCAGATTCCACAAAAATAATGTTAGCAAACTGTTACAAGAAGAGAAAGGTGAATCTCTGGGTGATAAATTCACACATCAGAAAGAAATTTCTGAGAAAGCTTCTTTCTAGTTATTATCTGAGGATATTACCTTTTTAACCATGGGCCTCAATGCACTCCCAAATATAACTTTGCAGATTCCACGAAAACAGTGTTAGCAAACTGCTTCATGAAGACTAAGTTGTAACTCTATGAGATGAATTCACGTATCACAAAGAAGTTTCTCACAGAGCATCTTTCAGGTTTTTAATTCTGGAAATTTCCTTTATCAGCATAGGCCTCCATGTGATCCAAAGTAGGCCGTCTCAGGTTCCTCAAAGACACTGTTAATCAACTACTCAATGAAACGTAAGTGTAACTCTGTGAGATGAATTCAAACATCACAAAGAAGTTTCTATGAAAGCTTCTTTCTAGTTTTTACCTGAGGATATTTCCTTTGTCACCATAAGTTTCATTGCGCCAAGAAGTATCCCATTGCAGATTTCAAAAAAACAGTGTTAGAAAACTGATCACTGAAGAGAAAAGCGTAACTCTGTGACTTGCACTCACACAATGCAATGCAGTTTCTCAGAACGTTTCTTTCCAGTTCTTATCTGAGGATATTTCCTTTTTCACCATAGCCTTCAAAGAGATCCCAAATATCACTTTGGAGAATTCACGAAAACAGTGCTAGCAAACTGCTATAAGAAGGGAATGGTGAATCTCTGTGTGACAAATTCACACCTCAGAAAGCAATTTCTGAGAAAGCTTCTTTCTAGTTATGATCTGAGCATATTTTCATTTTCACCATGGGCCTCAATGCATTCCCAAATATCACTTTGCAGATTCCACAAAAACACTGTTAGCAAACTGCTTCATGAGGACTAAGTTGTAACTCGGTGCAATGAATTCACGTATCACAAAGAAGTTTCTCACAAAGCTTTTTCACGTTTTTAATTAAGGATATTTCCTTTTTCAGCATAGGCCTCCATGTAATCAAAAGTAGCACTTCTCAGGTTCCTCAAGGACAGTGTTAATCAACTGATCCATGAAACGTAAGTGAAACTCTGTGAGTTGAATTCAAACATCACAACGAAGTTTCTAAGAAAGCTTCTTTCCAGTTTTTATCTGAGGATATTTCTTCTGTCACCGTAAGCTTCATTGTGCTAAGAAGTAACCCTTTGCAAATTTCAAAACTGTGTTAAACTGATCACTGAAGAGAAAAGTGTAACTCTGTGAGTTGCATTCACACATTGCAAGGCAGTTTCTCAGAACACTTCTTATCAGTTTTTATCTGAGGATATTTCCTTTTTCATCATAGCCCTCAATGAGCTGCCAAATATCACTTGGCAGAATCCACGAAAACAGTGTTAGCGAACTGCTACAAGAAGGGAAAGGTGAATCTCTGTGTTATGAATCCACACATCAGAAAACAATTTCTCAGACAGCTTCTTTCTTGTTGTTATCTGAGGATATTTTCGTTTTTACCATGGGCCTCAATGTGCTCCCAAATATCACTTTGCAGAGTCCACGAAAACACTGGGAGCAAACTCCTTCATGAAAACAAAGTTGAAACTCTGTGAGATGAATTCACGTATCACAAAGAAGTTTCTTAGAGAGCTTCTTTCACGTTTTTAATTAAGGATGTTTCCTTTATCAGCGTAGACCTCACTGTGATCCAAAGTATCCCTTCTCAGGTTCCTCAAAGACAGTGTTGTTCGACTGTTCCATGAAACATAAGTGTAACTCCATGAGATGAAATCACACATCAAAAAGAAGTTTCTAAGAAAACTTGTTTCTAGTTTTTATCTGAGGATATTTCCTTTGTCAGTGTAAGCTTCATTGCGCCAAGAAATATCCCAATGCAGATTTCAAGAAAACTGTGTTAGGAAATTGATCAATGAAAAGAAGAGTATAAGTCTGTGAGTTGTATTCACATGTCACAATGCCCTTTCTCAGAATGCTTCTTTCCAGTCTTTATCTGAGGATATTTTCTTTTTCACCAAAGCCCTCCATAGGCTCCCAAATATCACTTTGCAAATTCCACGAGAACAGTCGTAGCGAACGGCTTCAAGAGGAGAAAGGTGTAACACGGTGAGATGAATTCACAGATCAAAAAGAGGTTTCTCAGAAAGCTTCTTTCTCATTTTAATCACAGGATATATCCTTTGGCCTATAGACTTCAAAGAGATACGAAATATCAGTACTCAGATTCCACAAACACAGGGCTGGCAAACGGCTCCATGAAATACAGCTGTAACTCAGTGAGTTGAATTCACACACCACAAAGCAGTGTCTCAGAAAGCTTCTTTCTTTTCTGAGCTGAGGTAATTTGTGTTCTCAGGGCGCCACCGTGTGTCTGATTGCAGATTCTGTGAAAACACTGATAGCAAGCTTCTCAATGAAAACAATGATGTAATACCGTGAGCTGCATTCGCCCACAGCAAAGAAGTTTCTGAGAAGGCTTCTCTGCAGATTTGACAGAGGATATATCATGATTCACCATGGGATTCAACGATATCCAAGATATCACTTGTGAGATTCCACAAACTCAGTGCTAGCAAACTCCTCCATGAAAGAGTGGTGGAACACTTTGTAATGAATTCACACGTCACAAAGCAGTTTCTCAGAAAGCTTCATTCCAGTTTTTCTCGGAGGATATTTCCTTGGTCCTTATACTCTTCAAACCCATCCGAAATATCAGTTTTTAGAATCCAAAAAAACAGTGCTAGGAAATGGCTCCAAGAAAGAGTGGTGTAACTCTGTGAGATGAAGTCACATATCGAAAGCAATTTCTCAGGAACCTTCTTTCATTTTTTATGTGAGGATATTTCCTTTGTCACTGTAAGCTGCATAGCACTAAGAAGTAACCCATTGCAGATTTACAGAAAACTGTGTTAGCAAACTGATCACTGAAGAGAAAAGTGTAACTCTGTGAGTTGCATTCACACATAACAATGCAGTTTGTCAGAATGCTTCTTTCCAGGTTTTATCTGATGATATTTCCTTTTTCACCATAGCCCTCAATGAGCTGCCAAATATCACTTTGCAGAATTCACAAAAACAGTGTTAGCAAACTGCTACAAGAAGGGAAAGTTGAAGCTCTGGGTGATGAATTCACACATCAGAAAGCAATTTCTCAGAAAGCTTCTTTCCAGTTATTATCTGAGGATGTTTCCATTTTCACCATGGGCCTCACTGTGCTCCCAAATATCACTTTGCAGATTCCAAGAAAACCGTGTGAGCAAACTGCTTCCTAAAGACTAAGTTGTAACTCTGTGAGATGAATTCACGTATCACCAAGAAGTTTCTCACAAAGCTTCTTTCACGTTTTTAATTGAGGATATTTCCTTTATCAGCGTAGGCCTCAATGCGATCCAAAGTAGCCCTTATCAGTTCCTCAAAGACAGTGTTAATTGACTGTTCCATGACTCGTAAGTATAACTCCTTGAGAGGAATTGATACATGCAAAAGAAGTTTCTAAGAAAGCTTCTTTCTAGTTTTTATCTGAGGATATTTCCTTTGTCACCATAAGCTTCATTGCTCTGGGAAGTATCCCATTGCAGATTTCAAGAAAACTGTGTTAGCAAACTGATCAATGAAGAGAAAAGTGTAACACTGTGAGTTGCATTCACACATCGCATTGCAGTTTCTCCAAACGCTTCTTTCCAGTTTTTACCTGAGGATATTTCCTTTTCCACCATAGCCCTCCATGGTCTCCCAAATATCACTTTGCAAATTGCATGAGAATGGCTTCATGAGGAGAAAGGTGTCACTCTGTGAGATCAATTCACAGATCACAGAGAAGTTCCTCAGAAAGCTTCTTTCTCATTTTCATCCGAGGATATTTCCTTTGGCCCTATAGTCTTCAAAGGGATCCGAAATATCAGTTCTCAGATTCCAGAAAAACAGGGCTAGCCGACGGCTCCACGAAATACAGGTGTAACTCAGTGAGTTGAATTAACACACCACAAAGCAGTTTCTCAGAAAGCATCTTTCTTTTCTGAACTGAGTTTATTTGTGGTCTCGGAGCACCACCGTGTGTCTTTTTAAAAAATTATTATTATTTTTTAAATTTTTATTATACTTTAAGTTCTAGGGTACATGTGGATAACGTGCAGGTTTGTTACATATGTATATTTCTGCCATGTTGGCGTGCTGCACCCATCATCTTGTCAGTACCCATCAACTCGTCATTTACATCACGTATAACTCCCAATGCAATGCCTCCCCCCTCCCCCCTTCCCATGATAGGCACCAGTGTTTGATGTTCCCCTTCCCAAATCCAAGTGATCTCATTGTTCAGTTCCCACCTATGAGTGAGAACATTCGGTGTTTGGTTTTCTGTTATTGCGATAGTTTGCTGAGAATGATGGTTTCCAGCTGCATCCATGTCCCTACAAAGGACACAAATTCATCCTTTTTTATGGCTGCATAGTATTCCATGGTGTATATGTGCCACATTTTCTTAATCCAGTCTGTCACTGATGGACATTTGGGTTGATTCCAAGTCTTTGCTATTGTGAATAATGCCGTAATAAACATATGTGTGCATGTGTATTTATAGCAGCATGATTTATAATCCTTTGGGTATATACCCAGTAATGGGATGGCTGGGTCATATGGTACATCTAGTTCTAGATCCTTGAGGAATCGTCATACTGTTTTCCACAATGGTTGAACTAGTTTACAATCCCACCAACAGTGTAAATGTGTTCCTATTTCTCCACATCCTCTCCAGAACCTGTTGTTCCTGACTTTTTAATGATTACCATGCTAACTGGTGTGAGATGGTATCTCATTGTGGTTTTGATTTCCATTTCTCTGATGGCCAGTGATGATGAGCATTTTTTCATGTGTCTGTTGGCTGTATCAATGTTTTCTTTTGAAAACTGTCTGTTCATATCCTTTGCCCACTTTTCGATGGGGTTGTTTGTTTTTTTCTTGTAAATTTGTTTGTGTTCTTTGTAGATTCTGGTTATTAGCCCTTTGTCAGATGAGAAGATTGCAAAAATGTTCTCCCATTCTGTAGGTTGCCTGTTCACTCTGATGGTAGTTTCTTTTGCTGTGCAAAGCTCTTTAGTTTAATTGGATCCCATTTGTCAATTTTGGCTTTTGTTGCCATTGCTTTTGGTGTTTTAGACATGAAGTCCTTCCCCATGCCTATGTCCTGAATGGTATTACCTGGGTTTTCTTCTAGGGTTTTTATGGTTTTAAGTGTAACATTTAAGTCTCTAATCCATGTAGAATTAATTTTCATATAAGGAGTAAGGAAAGGATCCAGTTTCAGCTTTCTACATATGGCTAGCCAATTTTCCCAGCACAATTTATTAAACAGGGAATCCTTTCCCAATTTCTTGTTTTCTCAGGTTTGTCAAAGATCAGATGGCTGTACATGTGTGGTATTATTTCTGTGGACTCTGTTCTGTTCCATTGGTCTAGCTCTCTGTTTTGGTATCAGTACCATGCTGTTTTGGTTACTGTAGCCTTGTAGTATTGTTTGAAGTCAGGTAGCGTGATGCCTCCAGCTTTGTTCTTTTGAGTTAGGATTGTCTTGGCAATGCAGGCTCTTTTTTGGTTCCATATGAACTTTAAAGCAGTTTTTTCCAATTCTGTGAAGAAACACATTGGTAGCTTGATGGAGATGGCATTGAATCTGTAAATTACCTTGGGCAGTATGGCCATTTTCACTGTATTGATTCTTCCTATCCCTTAGCATGGTATGTTCTTCTATTTGTTTGTGTCCTCTTTTATTTCACTGAGCAGTGGTTTGTAGTTCTCCTTGAAGAGGTCCTTTACATCCCTTGTAAGTTGGATTCCTAGGTATTTCATTCTCTTTGAAGCAATTGTGAATGGAAGTTCCTTCACGATTTGGCTCTCTGTTTATCTGTTACTGGTGTATAAGAATGCTTGTGATTTTTGCACATTAATTTTGTATCCTGAGACTTTGCTGAAGTTTCTTATCAGCTTAAGGAGATTTTCGGCTGAGACAATGGGGTTTTCTATATATACAATCATGTCATCTGCAAACAGGGACAATTTGACTTCTTCTTTTCCTAACTGAATACCCTTGATTTCTTTCTCTTGCCTGATTGCCCTAGCCAGAACTTCCAACACTATGTTGAATAGGAGTGGTGAGAGAGGGCATCCCTGTCTTGTGCCAGTTTTCAAAGGGAATTTTTCCAGTTTTTGCCCATTCAGTATGATATTGGCTGTGGGTTTGTCATAAATAGCTCTTATTACTTTGAGATACGTTTCATCAATACCGAATTTATTGAGCGTTTTTAGCATGAAGGGCTGTTGAATTTTGTCAAAAGCCTTTTCTGCATCTATTGAGATAATCATGTGGTTCTTGTCTTTGGTTCTGTTTATATGCTGGATTATGTTTATTGATTTGCAAATGTCGAACCAGCCTTGCATCCCAGGCATGAAGCCCACTTGATCATGGTGCATAAGCTTTTAGACGTGCTGCTGAATCCGGTTTGCCAGTATTTTATTGAGGATTTTTGCATCAATGTTCATCAGGGATATTGGTCTAAAATTTTTTTTTGTTGTGTCTCTGCCAGGCTTTGGTATGAGGATGGTGTTGGCCTCATAAAATGAGTTAGGGAGGATTCCCTCTTTTTCTATTGATTGGAAGAGTTTCAGAAGGAATGGTACCTGCTCCTCCTTGTACCTCTGGTAGAATTCCGCTGTGAATCCATCTGTCCTGGACTTTTTTTGGTTGGTAGGCTATTAATTATTGTCTCAATTTCAGAGCCTGCTTGTGGTCTATTCAGGAATTCAACTTCTTCCTGGTTTAGTCTTGAAATTGTGTTAAGTGTCCAGGAAGTTATCCATTTCTTGTAGATTTTCTAGTTTATTTGTGTAGAGGTGTTTATAGTATTCTCTGATGGTAGTTTGTATTTTTGTGGGGTCGGTGGTGATATCCCCTTTATCATTTTTTATTGCGTCCATTTCATTCTTCTCTCTTTTCTTCTTTATTAGTCTTGCTAGCGATCTATCAATTTTGTTGATCTTTTCAAAAAACCAACTCCTGGATTCATTGAGTTTTTGGAGGGTTTTTTGTGTCTCTATCTCCTTCAGTTCTGCTCTGATCTGTTATTTCTTGCCTTCTGCTAGCTTTTGAATGTGTTTGCTCTTTCTTCTCTACTTCTTTTAATTGTGATGTTAGAGTGTTAAATTTAGATCTTTCCAGCTTTCTCTTGTGGGCATTTAGTGCCATAAATTTCCCTCTATGCACTGCTTTAAATGTGTCCCAGAGATTCTGGTATGTTGTATCTTTGTTCTCATTGGTTTCAAAGAACGTCTTTATTTCTGCCTTCATTTCGTTATGTACCCAGTAGCCATTCAGGAGCAGGTTATTCAGTTTCCATGTAGTTGAGCGTTTTTTATTGAGTTTCTTAGTCCTGAGTTCTAGTTTGATTGCACTGTGGTCTGAGAGACTGTTTGTTATAATATCTGTTCTTGTACATTTTCTGAGGAGTGCTTTACCTCCAGTTATGTTGTTAATTTGGAATAAGTGTGATGTAGTGCTGAGAAGAATGCATATTCTGTTGATTTGGAGTGGAGAGTTCTGTAGATCTATTAGGTCTGCTTGCTGCAGAGATGAGTTCAATTCCTGGATATCCTTGTTAACTTTCTGTCTCATTGATCTGTCTAATGTTGACAGTGGGTTGTGGAAGTCTCCCATTATTATTGTATGGGAGTCTAAGTCTCTTTGTAAGTCTCTAAGGACTTGCTTGATGAATCTGGGTGCTCCTGTATTGGGTGCATATATATTTAGGATAGTTAGCTCTTCCTGTTGAATTGATCCCTTTACCATTATGTAATGGCCTTCTTTGTCTCTTTTGATCTTTGATGGTTTAAAGTCTGTTTTATCAGAGACTAGTATTGCAACTCCCACTTTTTTTTTTTTGTTCTCCATTTGCTTGGTAAATCTTCCTCCATCCCTTTATTTTGAGCCTATGTATGTCTCTGCGTGTGAGATGGGTCTCCTGAATACAGCAAACTTATGGGTCTTGACTCTTTATCCAGTTTGCCAGTCTGTGTCTTTTAATTGGAGCATTTAGTCCATTTACATTTAAGGTTAAGATTGTTATGTGTGAACTTGATCCTGCCATTATGATATTAACTGGTTATTTTGCTCGTTAGTTGATGCAGTTTCTTCCTAGCCTCGATGGTCTTTACATTTTGGCATGTTTTTGCAATGGCTGGTACCTGTTGTTCCTTTCCATGTTTTGTGCTTCCTTCAGGGTCTTTTGTAAGGCAGGCCTAGTGGTGACAAAATCTCTAAGCATTTGCTTATCTGTAAAGGATTTTATTTCTCCTTCACTTATGAAGCTTAGTTTGGCTGGATATGAAATTCTGGGTTGAAAATTCTTTTCTTTAAGAATGTTGAATATTGGTCCCCACTGTCTTCTGGCTTGTAGAATGTCTGCCAAGAGATCTGCTGTTAGTCTGATGGGCTTCCCTTTGTGGGTAACCCGACCTTTCTCTCTGGCTGCCCTTAAGATTTTTCCTTCATTTCAACTTTGGTGAATCTGGCGATTATGTGTCTTGGAGTTGCTCTTCTCGAGGAGTATCTTTGTGGCATTCTCTGTATTTCCTGAATTTGAATGTTGGCCTGCCCTACTAGGTTGGGGAAATTCTCCTGGATGATATCCTGAAGAGTGTTTTCCAACTTGGTTCCATTTTCCCCCTCACTTTCAGGCACCCCAATCAGACGTAGATTTGGTCTTTTTACATAATCCCATACTTCTTGCAGGCTTTGTTCATTTCTTTTTCTTCTTTTTTCTTTGGGTTTCTCCTCTTGTTTCATTTCACTCATTTGATCCTCAATCGCTGATACTCTTTCTTCCAGTTGATCGAGTCAGTTACTGAAGCTTGTGCATTTTTCACGTATTTCTCGTGTCATGGTTTTCATCTCTGTCCATTCGTTTATGGCCTTCTCTGCATTAATTATTCTAGTTATCAATTCTTCCACTCTTTTTTCAAGATTTTTAGTTTCTTTGCGCTGGGTACGTAATTCCTCCCTTAGCTCTGAGAAGTTTGATGGACTGGAGCCTTCTTCTCTCATGTCGTCAAAGTCATTCTCCGTCCAGCTTTGATAGGTTGCTGGTGATGAGCTGCGTTTCTTTGCAGGGGGCGATGCGCTCTTATTTTTTGAATTTCCAGCTTTTCTGCCCTGCTTTTTCCCCATCTTTGTGGTTTTATCTGCCTCTGATCTTTGATGATGCTGACGTATTGATGTGGTTTTGTTGTGGGTGTCATTCCTGTTTGTTAGTTTTCCTTCTAACAGTCAGGACCCACAGGTGTAGGTCTGTTGGAGAGTGCTTGAGGTCCACTCCAGACCCTGTTTGCCTAGGTATGTGTACCAGAGGCTGTAGACGAGAGAATATTGCTGAACCACAAGTGTACCTTTCTGATTCTTGCTTTGGAAGCTTCCTCTCAAAGGTGTACTCCACCATGTGAGGTGTGGGGTGTCGGTCTGCCCCTAGTGGGGGATGTCTCCCAGTTAGGCTACTCAGGCGTCAGGGACCCACTTGAGCAGGCAGTCGGTCCGTTCTCAGATCTCAACCTCCGTGTTGGGAGATCTACTGCTCTCTTCAACGCTGTCAGACAGAGTCGTTTGCATTTGCAGAGATTTCAGCTGGTTTTGTTGTTGTTGTTGTTGTTGTTTGGCTGTTCCCTGTCCCCAGAGGTGGAGCCTACAGAGACAGGCAGGACTACATGAGCTGCTGTGAGCTCCACCCAGTTGGAGCTTCCCAGCCGCTTTTTTAATCTACTTAAGCCTCAGCAATGGTGGGCGACCCTCCCTCAGCCTTGCTGCCACCTCGCCGGCGAGATGGCAGACTGCTGTGCTAGCAATGAGGGAGGCTCGGTGGGCATGGGACCCTCCCAGCCAGGTGTGGGATATAGTCTCCTGGTGTGCCCGTTTGCTAAGATCCTTGGTAGAGCACAGTATTGGGGTGGGAGTTGCCCGATTTTCCAGGTGTTGTGTGTCAGTTCTCCTGGCTAGGAAAAGGGATTCCCTTCCCCCTTGCACTTCCCAGGTGTGGCGATGCCTCACTCTGCTTCAGCTCTCGCTGGTCGGGCTGCAGCAGCTGACTAGCAATGATTGTCGGGCACTTCCTAGAGAGATAAAACCAGTACTTCAGTTGAAAATGCAGAAATCACCTGTGTTCTGTGTCGCTCACGCTGGGAGTTGGAGACTGGAGCTGTTCCTATTTGGCCATCTTGGGAATAATCCATCGAGTGTCTTATTGCAGATTCTGCAAAAACACTGTTAGCAATATTCTCAATGAAAACAATGATGTAATACCGTGAGCTGAATTCACCCATAACAAAGAAGTTTCTGAGAAGGCTTCTCTGCAGATTTGACAGAGGATATTTCAAGATTCACCATGGGATTCAACGATATCCAAGATATCACTTGTGAGATTCCACAAACTCAGTGCTTGCAAACTCCTCCATGACAGAGTGGTGGAACACTTTGCAATGAATTCACACGTCACAAAGCAGTTTCTCAGAAAGCTTCATTCCGGTTTGTCTCGAAGGATGTTTCCTTGGTCCTTATACTCTTGAAAACCATTGGAAATATCAGTTCTCAGAATCCAAAAAAACAGTTCAAGGGAATGATTCCAAGAAATACTGGTGTAACTCTGTGAGATGAACTCACATATCAAAAGCAATTTCTCAGGAACCTTCTTTCTTTTTTTATGTGAGGATATTTCCTTTGTCACCGTAAGCTGCATAGCGCTAAAAAGTAACCCATTGCAGATTTCCAGAAAACTGTGTTAGCAAACTGAACACTGAAGAGAAAAGTGTAACTCTGTGAGTTGCATTCACACATCACAATGCAGTTTGTCAGAATGCTTCTTCCCAGTTATTATCTGACAATAGTTCGTTTTTCAGCATAGCCTTAAATGAGTTACCAAATATCACTTTGCAGAATTCACAAAAAGAGTGTTAGCAAACTGCTACACGAAGGCAAAGGTGAATCTCTGTGTGATGAATTCACACATCAGAAAGCAATTATTCACAAAGCTTCTTTCTACTTATTATCTGAGGATATGTCCGTTTTCACCATGGGCCTCAATGCACTCCCAAATATCACTTTGCAGATTCCAAGAAAACAGTGTGAGCAAACTGCTTCGTGAAGACTAAGCTGTAACTCTGTGAGATGAATTCACGTATCACAAAGAAATTTCTGAGAAAGCTTCTTTCACGTTTTTAATTGAGGATATTTCCTTTATCAGAGTAGGCCTCAATGCGATCTAAAGTAGCCCTTCTCAGGTTCTTCAAAGACAGTGTTAACCGACTGTTCCATGACATGTAAGTGTAACTCCATGAGAGGAATTCACACATCCAAAAGAAGTTTCTAAGTAAGCTTCTTCCTAGTTTTTATCTGTGGATATTTCCTTTGTCACCATAAGCTTCATTGCACTAAGAAGTACCCCATTCCAGATTTACAGAAAACTGTGTTAGCCAACTGATCCCTGAAGAGAAAAGTGTACTCTGGGAGTTGCATTCACACATCGCATGCAGTTTCTCAGAACGCTTCTTTCCAGTGTTTATCGAAGGATATTTCCCTTGTCACCGTCCCCTTCATTGCGCTAAGAAATCTCCCAATGCAGATTTGAGGAAAAGAGTGTTGACAAACGGTTCAATGAAAAGGAGAGTGTAACTCTGTGAGTTGCATTCACATGTCACAATGCAGTTTCTCACAAAGCTTCTTTCCAGTTTTTATCTGAGGATATTTCCTTTTTCACCATAGCCCTCCATGGGCTCCCAAATATCACTTTGCAAATTCCACGAGAAAGTCTTATTGAACGGCTTCATGAGGAGAAAGGTGTCACTGTGTGAGATGAATTCACAGATCATAGAGAAGTTCCTCAGAAAGCTTCTTTCTCATTTTCATCTGAGTATATTTCCTTTGGCCCTCTAGTCTTCAAAGGGATTGGAAATATCACTTCTCAGATTCCACGAAAACAGGGCTAGCCAGTGGCTGTTCCAAACACACGTGTAACTCAGTGAGTTGAATTGACACATCACAAAGCAGTTTTTCTTAAAGCTTCTTCCTAGTTACTATCTGAGGATATTTCCACTTTCTCCATGGGCCTCAATGCACTCCCAAATATCACTTTGCAGATTCCAGGAAAACAGTGTGAGCAAACTGCTTCATGAAGACAAAGTTATAACTCAGTGAGATGAATTCACATATCACAAAGAAGTTTCTCAGAAAGCTACACTCTAGATTTTATTTGAGGATATTTCCACTGTCATCCTCAGCTTCATTGTGCTAAGAAATCTCCCAATGCGGATTTCAAAAAAATAGTGTTGGCAAACAGTTCAACTAAAAGGAGAGTCTATCTCAGTGAGTTGCATTCACGTGTCACAATGCAGTTTCTCAGAAAGCTTCTTTCCAGTCTTTATCTGAGGATATTTCCTTTTTCACCATAGCCCTCCATGGGCTACCAAATCTCACTTTGCAAATTCCATGAGAAAAGTCTCAGTGAACGGCTTCAGGAGGAGAAAGGTGTCACTCTGTGAGATTAATTCACAGATCACAGAGAAGTGCCTCAGAAAGCTTCTTTCTCATTTTCATCGGAGGATATTTCCTTTGATCGTCTCGTCTTCAAAGGGATCCGAAATATCAGTTCTCAGATTCCACGAAAACCGGGCTAGCCAACGGCTCCTCCAAATACACGTGTAACTCAGTGAGTTGAATTCACACATCACAAAGCAGTTTCTCAGAAAGCTTCTTTCTAGTTATTATCTGAGGATATTTCCGTTTTCACCATGGGCCTCAATGCACTCCCAAATATCATTTTGCAGATTCCAGGAAAACAGTGTGAGCAAACTGCTTCATGAAGACAAAGTTGTAACTCGGTGAGATGAATTCACATATCACAAATAGGTTTCTCAGAAAGCTACACTCTAATTTTTATTTGAGGGTATTTCCCCTGTCACCATCAGCTTCATTGCACTAAGAAATCTCCCAATGCAGATTTTAAGAAAACAGTGTTGACAAACGGTTCAATGAAAATCAGAGTGTAACTCTATGAGTTGCATTCACATGTCACAATGCAGTTTCTCACAAAGCTTCTTTCCAGTTTTTATCTGAGGATATTTCCTTTTTCACCATAGCCCTCCATGGGCTCCCAAATATCACTTTGCAAATTCCACGAGAAAAGTCTTAACGAACGGCTTCATGAGGAGAAAGGTGACACTCTGTGAGATGAATTCACAGATCAGAGAGAAGTGCCTCTGAAAGCTTCTTTCTCATTTTCATCGGAGGATATTTCCTTTGGCCCTCTAGTCTTCAAAGGGATCCGAAATATCAGTTCTCAGATTCTACGAAAACAGGGCTAGCCAACGGCTCCTCCAAATACACGTGTAACTCAGTGAGTTGAATTCATACATCACAAAGCAGTTTCTCAGAAAGCTTCTTTCTAGTTATTTTCTGAGGATATTTCCGTTTTCTCCATGGGCCTCAATGCAGTCACAAATATCATTTTGCAGATTCCAGGAAAACAGTGTGAGCAAACTGCTTCGTGAAGACAAAGTTGTAACTCGGTGAGATGAATTCACATATCACAAAGAAGTTTCTCAGAAAGCTACACTCTAGATTTTATTTGAGGATATTTCCCCTGTCACCGTCAGCTTCATTGCACTAAGAAATCTCCCAATGCAGATTTCAAGAAGAGTGTTGGCAAAATGTTCTATGAAAAGGAGAGTGTAACTCTGTGAGTTGCATTCACATGTCACAATGCAGTTTCTCAGAAAGCTTCTTTCCAGTTTTTATCCGAGGATATTTCCTTTTTCACCATAGCCCTCCATGGGCTCCCAAATATCACTTTGGAATTCCACAAGAAAAGTCTTAGCGAACGGCTTCATGAGGAGAAAAGTGTCACTCTGTGAGATGAATTCACAGATCACAGAGAAGTTCCTCAGAAAGCTTCTTTCTCATTTTCATTGGAGGATATTTATTTGGCCTTATAGTCTTCAAAGGGATACGAAATATCAGTTCTCAGTTTCCAGGAAAACAGGGCTAGCCGACTACTCCATGAAATACAGCTGTAACTCAGCGAGTTGAATTCACAGACGACCCAGCAGTTTCTCAGAAAGCTTCTTTCTCTGCTGAGCTGAGTTTATTTGTGGTCTCGGAGCACCACCGTGTGTCTGATTGCAGATTCTGCTTAAACACTCTTAGCAAGCTTCTCAATGAAAACAATGAAGTAACTCTGTGAGCTGAATTCACCCACAACAAAGAAGTTTCTGAGAAGGCTTCTCTGCAGATTTATCTGAGGATATTTCATGATTCACCATGGGATTCAACGATATCCAAGATATCACTTGTGAGATTCCACAAACTCAGTGCTAGCAAACTCCTCCATGAAAGTGTGGTGGAACACTTTGAAATGAATTCACACATCAGAAAACAGTTTCTCAGAAAGCTTCATTCCGGTTTTTCTCGGAGGATGTTTCCTTGGTCCTTAGACTCTTCAAACTCTTCGGAAATATCAGTTCTCAGAATCCACAAAAACAGTACTAGGAAACGGCTCCAAGAAATAGTGGTGTAACTCTGTGAGATGAAGTCGCATATCAGAAAGCAATTTCTCAGGAAGCTTCTTTCATTTCTCATGTGAGGATATTTCCTTTGTCGCCATAAGCTGCATAGCGCTAAGAAGTAACCCATTGCAGATTTCCAGAAAACTGTGTTAGCACACTTATCACTGAAGAGAAAAGAGTTACTCTGTGAGTTGCATTCACACATCATAATGCCATTTCTCAGAATGCTTCTTTCCAGTTTTTATCTGGGGATATTTCCTTTTTCACCATAGCACTCAATGAGCTGCCAAATATCACTTTGCAGAATCCATGAAAACAGTGTTAGCAAACTGCTACAAGAAGGGAAAGGCGAATCTCTGTGTGATGAGCTCAGACATCAGGAAGCAATTTCTCAGAAAGCTTCTTTCTACTAATTATCTGAGGATATTTCCGTTTTCAGCATAGGCCTCAATGCGCTCCAAAATATCACTTTGTAGATTCCAAGAAAACAGTGTGAGCAAACTGCTTCGTGAAGACTAAGCTGTAACTCTGTGAGATAAATTCACATATAACAAGAAGTTTCTGAGAAAGATTCTTTCACGTTTTTAATTGAGGATATTCCCTTTATCAGCATAGACCTCAATGCGATCCAAAGTAGCCCTTCTCAGGTTCCTCAGAGACAGTATTAATTGATTGTTCCATGAAATGTAAGTGCAATTCCGAAAGAGGAATTCACACATCCAAAAGAAGTTTCTAAGAAAGCTTCTTTCTAGTTTTAATCTGAGGATATTTCCTTTCTCACCATAGGCTTTGGGGCGGTAAGAAGTATCCTATTGCAGAATTCCAGAAAACTGTGTTAGCCAACAGATTCCCGAAGAGAAAAGTGTAACTTTTGGAGTTGCATTCACACATCACATTGCAGTTTTTCAGAACACTTCTTTCCAGTTATTATCTGAGGATATTTCCTTTTTCAACATAGCCCTCCATGGGCTCCCAAATATCACTTTGCAAATTCCATGAGAAAAGCCTTAGTGAACGGCTTCATGAGGAGAAAGGTGTCACTCTGTGAGATGAATTCACAGCTCACAGAGAAGTTCCTCAGAAAGCTTCTTTCTCATTTTCATCGGAGGATATTTTCTTTGGCCCTAAGAGTCTTCAAAGGGATACGAAATATCAGTTCTCAGCTTACAAGAAAACAGGGCTAGCCAATGGCTCCTGCAAATACACGTGAAACTCAGTGAGTTGAATTCACACGTCACAAAGCAATTTCTCAGAAAGCTTCCTCTCAGTTTTTATCTGAGCATATTTTCCTTTTCACCATAGCCCTCCATGGGCTTCCAAATATCACTTTGCAAATTCCACAAGAACAGTCTTAGCGAACGGCTTCTTGAGGGGAAAGCTCTAACACTGTGAGATGAATTCACAGATCACAAAGAGGTTTCACAGAAAGCTTCTTTCCAGTTTTTATCTGAGGATATTTCCTTTTTCACCATAGCCCTATATGGGCTTCCAAATATCACTTTGCAAATTCCACAAGAACAGTCTTGGGAAACCGCTTCTTGAGGGGAAAGCTGTAACTCTGTGAGATGAATTCACTGATCACAAAAAAGTTTCTCAGAAACTTTCTTTTCTTTTTTATCGGTGGATATTTCCTTTGGACCTATATTCTTCAAAGGGTTCTGAAATATCAGTTCTAAGATTCCACAGAAATAAGGCAAGCAAAGAGTTCCACGAAATACAGCTGTAATTCAGTGAGTTGAAGTCACACATCACAAAGGAGTTTCTCAGAAATCTTCTTTCCAGTTTTTATCTAAAGATATTTTCTTTTTCACCATAGCCCTCCAAGGGCTTCCAAATATCACTTTGCAAATTCCACAAGAACAGTCTTAGTGAACGACTTCTTGAGGGGAATGCTGTAACTCGGTGAAATGATTTCACAGATCACAAAAAAAGTTTCTCAGAAACATTCTGTCTCTTTTTTATCAGAGGATATTTCCCTTGGCCCTATAGTATTCAAAGGGATTCCAGATATGAGTTCTCATATTCCACTGAAATTAGGCTGGCAATCAGCTCCATGAAACACAGATGTAACTCAGTGAGTGGAACCCACACATCACAGGACAGTTTCTCAGAAAGCATCTTTCCAATTTTTATCTGAGGATATTTTCTTTTTCACCATTGCCTTCCATGGGCATCCAATTATCACTTTGCAAATTCCACAGGAACAGTCTTAGCGAACGGCTTCTTTAGGGGAAAGCTCTAACACTGTGAGATGAATTCACAGATCAAAAAGTGGTTTCACAGAAAGCTTCTTTCCAGTTTTTATGTGAGGATATTTTCTCTTTCACCATAGCCCACCATGAGTTTGCAAATGTCACTGTGCAAATTCCACAAGAACAGACTTAGCGAACGGCTTCGTGAGGGGAAAGATGAAACTCTGTCAGAAGAATTCACAGATCACAAAGCAGGTTCTCAGAAAGCTTCTTTTTCTTTTCTATCGGTAGGTACTTCCTTTGGCCCTATAGTCTTCAAAGCGTTCCGAAATATCAGTACTCAGATTCCACAGAAATAGAGCTATCAAACAGCTACACGAAATATAGCTGTAACTCAGTGAGTTGAAGTCACACATCACAAAGCAGTTTCTCAGAAAGCTTCTTTGCAGTTTTCATCTGAGGATATTTTCTTTTTCACCATAGCCCTCCATTGGTCTTTCAAATATCACTTTATAAATTCCGAAAGAACAGTCTTAGCAAAAGATTTCTTTAGGGGAAAGCTGTAATTCTGTAAGATGAATTCACAGATCACAAAGAAGTTTCTCAGAAAGCTTCTTTCTCATTTTTAACGGAGGATATTTCCTTTGGCCTTATGGTCTTCCAATGGATCCGAAACATCAGTTCTAAGATTCCACAGAAATAAGGATAGCAAACAGCTCCTCGAAATAGAGCTGTAAGTCAGTGAGTGGAAGTCACACATCACAAAGCAGTTTCTCAGAAAGATTCTTTCCAGTTTTTATCTGAGGTTATTTTCTTTTTCAACATAGCCCTCCATGGGCTTCCAGATATCACTGTAAATTCCACAAGAACAGTCGTAGTGAACAGTTTCCTGATTGGAAAGCTGTAACTCTGTGAGATGAATTCAAAGATCACAAAACAGTTTATC
This sequence comes from Macaca mulatta, assembly GCF_049350105.2. Lineage (NCBI taxonomy): Eukaryota > Metazoa > Chordata > Mammalia > Primates > Cercopithecidae > Macaca > Macaca mulatta. The sequence continues at coordinate 25,893,669 of NC_133420.1, forward strand.
ACAAAGCTTCTTTCCAGTTTTTACTTGAGGATATTTTCTATCTCACCGTAGCCCTCCATGGCCTTCCAAATATCACTTTGCAAATTCCACAAGAACGGTCTTAGAAAAACACTTCTTTCGGGGAAAGCTGTAACTATGTGAGATGAATTCACAAATCACAAAGAAGTTTCACAGAAAGCTTCTTTCTCATTTATATCGGAGGATATTTTCTTTAGCCCTGTAGGCTTAAAACGGATCTTAAATATCAGCTATCAGATTCCACAGAAATAAGGCTAGAAAACAGTTCCACAAAATACAGCTGTAATTCACTGACTGGAAGTCAAACATCAAAATGCGATTTGTCAGAAGGTTTCTTTCCAGTTTTTATCTGAGGATATTTTCTTTTTCACTATAGTCCTCCAAGGGTTTCAAATATCACTTTGTAAATTACACAAGAAAATTCTTAGCGAACGGCTTCTAGAGGGGAAAGCTGTAACTCTGTAAGATGAATTCACAGATCAGAAAGAAGTTTCTCAGAAAGCTTCTTTCTCTTTTTTATCGGAGGTTATTTCCTTTTGCCCTATAGTCTTCAAAGGGTTCAGAAATATCAGATCTTATATTCAAAGGAAGTAGTGCTAGGAAACAGCTCCACGAAATACAGCTGTAACTCAGTGAGTGGACGTCACACATCACAAAGTGGTTTCACAGAAATCTTCTTTCCAGTTTTTATCTGAGGATATTTTCTTTTTCACCATAGCCCTCCATGGGCTTCCAAATATCACTTAGCAAATTCCACAAGAACAATCTTAGCGAACGGCTTCTAGAGGGCAAATCTGTAACTCTCTGAGTTGAATTCACAGATCATAAAGAAGTTTCTCATAAAAGTTCTTTCTCTTTCTTATCGGATGATAATCCCTTTGGCCCTATAGTCTTCCAAGGGATCGGAAATATCAGTTCTCAGATTCCACAGAAATAAGGCTAGCAAACAGCTCCACGAAATACAGCTGTAACTCAGTGAGTGGAAGTCATATATCACAAACCAGCTTCTCAGAAACCTTCTTTCCAGTTTTTATCTGAGGATATTTTCTTTTTCACCATAGCCCTCCTTGCGCTCCCAAACATCACTTTGGAAATTCCACTAGAAAAGTCTTAGCAAACAGCTTCTTGAGGGGAAAGCTCTACCTCAGTGAGATGAAATAACAGAACACAAAGCAGTTTCTCCGAAAGCTTCTTTCCATTTTTTATCTGAGAATATTTCCTTTGGCCCTATAGTCTTCAAAGAGATCCGAAATGTCAGTTCACAGATTCCACAGATATAAGGCTAGAAACAGTTCCACTAACTACAGCTGTAACTCAGTGAGTGGAAGTCACACATCACAAAGCAGTTTCTCAGAAAGCTTCTTTCCAATTTTTATCTGAGGATATTTTCTTTTTCTCCATAAACTTCCCTGGGCTTCCAAATATCACTTTGCAAATTCCACAAGAACAGCCATAGCAAATGGCTTCTTGAGGGAAAAACTGTAACTCTGTGAGATGAATTCACAGATCACAAAGAAGTTTCTCAGAAAGCTTCTTTCTCATTTTTATAGGAGGATACCTCTTTTGTCCCTATAGTCTTCAAAGGGATCCGAAATATCAGATCTCAGATTCCACAGATATAATGGTAGAAATCATCTCCATGAACTACAGCTGTAACTCAGTGAGTGGAAGTCACATATAAAAAAGCAGTTTCTCAGAAAGCTTCTTTCCAGTTTTTATCTGAGGATATATATTTTTTTTCACCATAGCCCTCTATAGGCTCCCAAATATCACTTTGTGAAATACAAAAGAAAAGGATTAGCGAACGGCTTCTTGAGGGAAAGCTGTACATCTCTGAGATGAATTAACAGAACACAAAGCAGTTTCTCAGAAAGCTTCTTTCCAGTTTTTACCTGAAGATATTTTCATTTTCAGCATAGCCTTCCATGGTCTTCCAAATATCATTTTGCAAATTCCACAAAAACAGTCTTAGGGAACGGTTTCCTGAGGAGAAAGCTGTAATTCTGTGAGATGAATCTCAGATCACAAAGAAGTTTCTCAGAAAGCTTCTTTCTCATTTTTATCGAAGGATATTTCCTTTGGCCCTATAGTATACAATGGATCCGAAATATCAGTTCCCAGATTCCACAGATATAAGGCTAGCAAACAGCTCCAAAAAATACAGCTGTAACTCAGTGAGTGGAAGTCACACATCACAAAGCAGTTTCTCAGAAAGCTTCTTTCCAGTTTTTATCTAAGGATATTTTCTTTTCACCATAGGCCTCTATGGGCCTCCAAATATCACTTTGCAAATCCACAAAAACAGTCTTAGCATATGGCTCCTTGTGGGAAAAGCTGTAACTCTGTGAAATGAATTCACAGATCACAAAGATTTTTCTCAAAAGCTTCTTTCTCATTTTTAGTGGAGGATATTTTCTTTGGCGCTGTAGTCTTCAAAGGGATCCGAAATATCAGTTATCAGATTCCTCAGATATAAGACTAGCAAACAGCTCCACGAAATAAAGCTGTAACTCAGTGAGTGGAAGTAACACATCACAAAGCAGTTTCTCAGAAAGCTTCCTTCCAGTTTTTATCTGAGGATATTTTCTTTTTCACCACAGCCCTCCATGGGCTTCCAAATAATACTTTGCAAATTCCACAAGAACAGTCTTAGCAAACGGCTTCTTTCAGGGAATGCTGTAACTCTGTGAGATGAATTTACTGATCACAAAGAAGGTTATCAGAAGCTTCTTTCTCATTTTCATCGGAGGATATTTACTTTTGTCCTATAGTCTTCAAAGGGATCCGAAATATCAGTTCTCAGATTCCACAGATATAAGGCTAGGGAACAACTCCATGAAATACAGCTGTAATTCAGTGTGTGGAAGTCACACATCGAAAAGAAGTTTCCTAGAAAACTTGTTTCCTGTTTTATCTGAGGATATTTTCTTTTTCACCATAGCCCTCTATGGGCTTCCAAATATCACTTTGCAAATTCCACAAGAACAGTCTTAGCGAACGGCTTCTTGAGAAGAAAGCTGTAACTTAGTGAGACGAATCAACAGAACACAAAGCAGTTTCTCAGAAAGTTTCTTTCCAGTTTTTATCTGAAGATATTTTCTATTTCACCATAGCTCTACATGGGCTTCCAAATATCACTTCACAAACTCCAGAAGAACAGTCTAAGCGATAGGCTTCTTGAGGGGAAAAATGTGACCCTCTGAGATGAATTCACAGATCACAAAGACGTTTCTCAGAAAGCTTCTTTCTCATTTCTATCGGAGGATACTTCTTTTGGCCCTATATTCTTCAAAGGGATCCAAAATATCAGTTCTCGCTATCCACAGAAAAAAGCTAGCAAGCAGCTCCATGAAATACAGCTGTAATTCTGTGAGTGGAAGTCACACATCACAAAGCAGTTTCTCACAAAGCTTATTTCCAGTTTTTATCTGAGGATATATCCTTTTTAACCCCAGCCTTCCATGGACTACCAAATATCACTTTGCAAATTCCACAGGAACAGCCTTAGCAAATGACTTCTTGAGGGGAAGGCTGTAACTCTGTGATATGAACTCACATATCACAAAGAAATTTCTCAGAAAGCTTCTTTCTCATTTTTATTGAAGGATATTTCCTTTGGCCCTATAGTCCTCAAAGGGATCCGAAATATCAGTTCTCAGATTCCACAGAAATAAGGCTAGCAAACAACTCCACGAAATACAGCTGTAACTCAGTGAGTGGAAGTCACACATCGCAAAGCAGTTTCTCAGAAAGCTTCTTTCCAGTTTTTATCTGAGGAAAATTTACTTTTCAGCATAGTTTTCCAAGAGGTTCCAAATATCACTTTGCAAATTCCACAAGAACAGTCTTAGTGAACGACTTCTTGAAGGGAAATCTGTAACTCTGTGACATGAATTAACAGAACACAGAGCAGTTTCTCAGAAAACTTCTTTCCACTTTGTTTCTGAGGATATTTTGTTTTTCACCATAGCCCTCCATGGACTTCCACGTATCTCTTTCAAATTCCACAAGAACTGTCTTAGCGAAAGACTTCTTGAGGGAAAACTGTAACTCTGTGAGATGAATTCACAAATCACAAAGAAGTTTCTCAGAAAACTTCTTTCTCATTTTTATCAGAGGATATTTCCTTTAGCCCTATAGTCTTCAAAGGGATCGGTAATATCAGTTCTCAGATTCCACAGAAAGAAGGCTAGCAAACAGCTCCACGAAATACAGCTGTAACTCAGTGAGTGGAAGGCACACATCACAAAGCAGTTTCTCAGAAAGCTTCTTTCCAGTTTTTTTCTGGGGATATTTTCTTTTTCACCATAGGCCTCTATGGGCTTCCAAATATCACTTTGCAAATTCCACAAGAGCAGTCTTAGCAAACGGTTTCTTGAGGGGAAATCAGTCACTCTGTAAGATCAATCAACAGAACACAAAGCAGTTTCTCAGAAAGATTCTTTCAGTTTTTATCTGAGGATATTTTCTTTTTCACTACAGCCCTCCATGGACTTCCAAGTATCTCTTTAAAATTCCACAAGGACAGTCTTAGTGAAAGGTTTCTTGAGGGAAAAGATGTAACTCTGTGAGACAAATGCAGGGATCACAAAGAAGTATCTCAGAAAGCTTCTTTCTCATTTTTATCGGAGGACATTTCCATTGGCCGTATACCCTTCAAAGGGATCCGAAATATCAGTTCTCAGATTCCACAGAAATAAGGCTAGCAAAGAGCTCCACGAAATACAACTGTAACTCACTGAGTGGAAGTCACACATCACAAAGCAGTTTCTCAGAAAGCTTCTTTTCAGTTTTTATCTGAGGATATTTTCTTTTTCACCACAGCCCTCTCGGGGTTCCAAATATCACTTTGCAAATTCCACAAAACAGTGTTAGCGAACAGCTTCTTGAGAGGAAAGCTGTAACTCTGTGAGATGAACCAACAGAATGCAAAGCAGTTTCTCAGAAAGCTTCTTTCCAGTTTTTTTCTAAAGATATTTTCTTTTTCACAATAGCCCTCCATGGGCTTCCAAATATCACTTTGCCAATTCCACAAGAAAAATCTTAGTGAAAGGCTTCTTGAAGGGAAAGCTGTAACTCTGTGAGATGAATTCACAGATCACAAAGAAGTTTCACAGAAAGCTTCTTACAGTTTTTATCTCAGGATATTTTCTTTTTCCCCTTAGCCCTCTATGGGCTTCCAAATATCTCTTTGTAATTTCCACAAGAACAGACTTAGTGAAAGGTTTTTTTGGGGGAAAGTTGTAAATCTGTGACATGAATTCACAGATCATAAAGAAGTATCACAGAAAGCTTCTTTACAGTTTTTATCAGAGGATATTTCTTTGGCCAAATTGTCTTCAATGGGATCCGAAATATGAGATCTCAGATTCCACAGAAATAAGGCTAGGAAACAGCTACAAGAAATACAGCTGTAACTCAGTGAGTGGAAATCACACATCACAAAGCAGTTTCTCAGAAAGCTTCAAAACACTTTTTATCTGAGGATATTTTCTTTTTCACCATAGCTTTCCACAGCGTTCCAAATATCACTTTGCAAATTCCAAAAGAACAGTCTTAGTAAATGACTTCTAGAGGGGAAATCTGTAACTCTGGGAGATGAATTCACAGATCACAAGGAAGTTTCTCAGAAAGCTTCTTTCTCATTTTTATTGGAGAATATTTCCTTTGGCCCTGTAGTCTTCAAAGGGATCCTAAATATCAGATCTCAGATTCCACAGATCTAAGGCTAGCAAACAGCTCCAGGAAATATGGCAGTAACTCAGTGAGTGGAAATCACACATCACAAAGCAGTTTCTCGGAACGCTTATTTCCACTTTTTATCTGAGGATATCTTCTTTTTCAACATAGCTCTCTATGGGCTTCCAAATATCACGTTGCGAATTCCACAAGAACAGTCTTAGCGTACGGCTTCTTGAAAGAAAAGCTGTAACTCTGTGAGATGAATCAACAGAACACAAAGCAGTTTCTCAGAAAGCTTCTTTCCAGGTTTTATCTGTAGATATTTTCTTTTCCACCATAGCCCTCCATGGGCTTCAAAATATCACTTTGCCAATTCCACAAGAAAAGTCTTACCAAATGGCTTCTTGAGGGAAAAGCTGTAACTCTGTGAGATGAATTCACAGATCACAAATAAGTGTCCCAGAAAGCTTTTTTCACATTTTTATCAGAGGATATTTCCTTTGGCCCTATAGTCTTCAAAGGGATCGGAAATATCAGTTCTCAGATTGCACAGATTTAAGGGTAGCAAACAGCAACACGAAATACAACTGTAACTCAGTGAGTGGAAGTCACACATGACAAAGCAGTTTCTCAGAACGCTTCCTTCCAGTTTTTATCTGAGGATATTTTCTTTTCCACCATAGCCCTCCATGGGCTTCCAAATATCACTGTGCAAAATCCTCAAGAACAGTATTAGGGAATGGCTTCTTTAGGGGAAAGCTGTAACTCTGTGAGATGAATTAACAGAACCCAAAGCAGTTTTGCAGAAAGCTTCTTTCCAATTTTTATCTGAGGATATTTTCTTTTTCACCATAGCCCTCCATGGGCTTCCAAATATCATTTTATAAATTCCATAAGAACAGACTTAGCGAAAGGCTCGTTGCGGGGAATCTGTAACTCTATGAGATGAATTTACAGATCACAAAGAAGTTTCTCAGAAAGTTTCTTTCTCATTTTTAATGGAGGATATTTCCTTTTCCTATAGTCTTCACTGGGATAAGAAATTTCTATTCTGAAATTCCACAGAAGTAAGGCTAGCAGACAGCTTCATGAAATACAGCTGTTACTCAGTGAGTGGAAGTCACACATCACAAACCAGTTTCTCAGAAAGCTTCTTTCTCATGTTTATCAGAGGATATATCTTTTGGCCCTATAGCCTTCAAAGGGATCCGAAATATCAATTCTCAGATTCCACAGATATAAGGCTGGAAAACAGCTCCAGGAAATATGGCAGTAACTCAGTGAGTGGAAATCACACATCACAAAGCAGTTTCTCAGAAAGATTTTTCCCAATTTTTATCTCAGGATAATTTTTTTTTTGACCATAGCCATCTACGGGATTCCAAATATCACTTTGCAAATTCCACAAGAACCCGCTTAGCGAACGGCTTCTTGAAGGGAAAGCTGTAACCCTTTGAGATGAATTAACAGAACACAAAGCAGTTTCGCAGAAAGCTTCTTTCCAGTTCATTTCTGAGATTATTTTATTTTTCACCATAGCCCTCTATGGGCTTCCAAATATCATTTTGCAAATTCCACAAGAACAGTCTTAGCGAAAGGCTTCTTGATGGAAAGCTGTAACTCTGCGAGATGAATTCACAGATCAAAAAGAAGTTTCTCAGAAAGCTTCTTTCTCTGTTTTAACGGAGGATATTTCTTTTTTTCCTATAGTCTTCAATGGGATTACAAATTTCTATTCTCAAATTTCACAGAAATAAGACTAGCAGATAGCTCCACGAAATACAGCTGTAACTCAGTGAGTGGAAGTCACACATCACAAAGCAGTTTCTCAGAAAGCTTCTTTCCAGTTTTTATCTGAGGAAAATTTACTTTTCACCATAGTTTTCCATGAGATTCCAAATATCTCTTTGAAATTCCAAAAGAACAGTCTTAGCGAACGACTTCTTGAAGGGAAACCTGTAACTCTGTGAGATGAATTAAGAGAACACAGAGCAGTTTCTCAGAAAATTTCTTTCCACTTTTTTTCTGAGGATATTTTGTTTTTCACCATAGCCCTCCATGGACTTCCACGTATCTCTTTCAAATTCCACAAGAACTGTCTTAGCAAAAGACTTCTTGAGGGAAAAGCTATAACTCTGTGAGATGAATTCACAAATCACAAAGAAGTTTCTCAGAAAGCTTCTTTCTCATTTTTATCGGAGGATATTTCCTTTAGCCCTATAGTCTTCAAAGGGATCGGTAATATCAGTTCTCAGGTTCCACAGAAAGAATGCTAGCAAACAGCTCCATGAAATACAGCTGTAACTCAGTGAGTGGAAGGCACACATCACAAAGCAGCTTCTCAGAAACTTCTTTCCAGTTTTTCTCTGAGGATAATTTCTTTTTCACCATAGCCCACTATGGGCTTCCAAATATCACTTTGCAAATTCCACAAGAGCAGTCTTAGCGAACGGCTTCTTGAGGGGAAATCTGTAACTCTGTAAGATGAATCAACAGAACACAAAGCAGTTTCTCAGAAAGATTCTTTCAGTTTTTATCTGAGGATATTTTCTTTTTCACTACAGCCCTCCATGGACTTCCAAGTATCTCTTTAAAATTCCACAAGGACAGTCTTAGTGAAAGGTTTCCTGAGGGAAAAGATGTAACTCTGTGAGACGAATTCAGAGATCACAAAGAAGTTTCTCAGAAAGCTTCTTTCTCATTTTTATCGGAGGATATTTCCCTTGGCCGTATACCCTTCAAAGGGATCCGAAATATCAGTTCTCAGATTCCACAGAAATAAGGCTGGCATACAGCTCCACGAAATACAGTTGTAAGTCAGTGAATGGAAGTCACATATTACAAAGCAGTTTCTCAGAAAGCTTCTTTACAGTTTTTTTCTGAGGATATTTTCTTTTTCACCATAAGCCTCTATGGGCTTCCAAATATCACTTTGTAAATACCACAAGAACAGTCTCAGCGAACAGCATCTTCAGGGGAAAGCTGTTACTCTGTGAGATGAATTAACAGAACACAAAGCAGTTTCGCCGAAAGATTCTTTCCAGTTTTTATCTGAGGATATTTTCTTATTCACCATAGCCCTCCACGGGGTTACAAATATCACTTTGCAAATTCCACAAGAAGAGTCTTAGCGAAAGGCTTCCAGAAGGAAAAGCTGTAACTCTGTGAGATGAATTCACAGATCACAAAGAAGTTTCTCAGAAAGTTTCTTTCTCATTTTTATCGGAATATATTTCCTTTGGCCCTATAGCCTTCAAAGGGATCCGAAATATCAGTTATCAGATTCCACAGAAATAAGGCTAGCAAACAACTCCACGAAATACAGCTCTAACTCAGTGAGTGGAAGTCACATATCAAAAAGAAGTTTCTCTGAAATCTTCTTTCCACTTTTTATCTGAGGATATTTTCTTTTTCACCTTAGGCCTCTATGGGCATGAAAGTATCACTTTGCTTATTCCACAAAAACAGTCTTAGTGAACGGCTTCTTGCGGGGAAAGCTGTAACTCTGTGATATTAATTAACAGAACACAAAGCAGTTTCTCAGAAAGCTTATTTCCAGTTTTTATCTGAGGATATTTTCTTTTTCACTGTACCCCTCTAAGGACTTCCAAGAATCTCTTTGAAATTCCACAAGAACTGTCTTAGCGAAAGGCTTCTTGAGGGAAAAGCTGTAACTCTGTGAGATGAATTCACAGATCACAAAAGAAGTTTTTCAGAAAGCTTCTTTCTCATTTTTATCATAGGATATTTCCTTTGGACCTATAGCCTTCAAAGGCATCCGAAATATCAGTTCTCAGATTCCACAGAAATAAGGCTAGCAAAGAGTTCCACGAAATACAGCTGTAACTCAGTGAGTGGAAGTCACAAATCACAAAGCAGTTTCTCAGAAAGATTCATTCCAGTTTTTATCTGAGTATATTTCCTTTTTCACAGATCACAAAGAAGTTTCTCGGGAAGCTTATTTCCATTTTTCATCTGAGGATATTTTCTTTTTCACCGTAGCCCTCCATGGGCTTCCAAGAATCTCTTTGAAATTCCACAAGAAAAGGGTTAGCGAAAGGCTTCTTGAGGGAAACACTGTAACTCTGTGAGATGAATTCACAGATCATGAAGAAGTTTCTCAGAAAGTTTCTTTCTCAATTTTATCAGAGTATATTTCCTTTGGCCCTATAGCCTTCAAAGGGATCCGAAATATCAGTTTTCAGATACCACAGAAATAAGGCTCAATCATCTCCATGAAATACAGCTGTAACTCAGTGAGTGGAAGTGACACATCACAAAGCAGTTTCTCAGAAAGCTTCTTTCCACTTTTTATCTGAGGATATTTTCTTTTTCACCACTGGCCTCTATGGGCTTCCAAATATCACTTTGCAAATTCCACAAGAACAGTTTTAGCCAACGACTTCTGGAGGGGAATCTTGTAACTCTGTGAGATATATTAACAGAACACAAAGCAGTTTCTCAGAAAGCTTCTTTCCACTTTTTATCTGAGGATATTTTCTTTTTCAACATAGCCCTCCATGGACTTCCACGTATCTCTTAGGAATTCCACATGAAGAGTCTTACAGCGAAAGGCTTCTTGAGGGAAGAGCAGTTACTCTGTGAGATGAATTCAGAGATCACAAAGAAGTTTCACAGAAAGCTTCTTTCTCATTTTTATCAGGGGATATTTCCATTGGCCCTATACCCTTCAAAGGGATCCAAAATATCAGTTCTCAGATTCCACAGAAATAAGTCTAGCAAACACCTCCACGAAATAGAGCTGTAACTCAGTTATTGGAAGTCACAAATCACAAATCAGTTTCTCAGAAAGATTCATTCCAGTTTTTACCTGAGGATATTTTCCTTTTCACAGTAGCCCTCCATGAGCTTCCAAGAATCTCTTTGAAATTCCAGAAGAACAGTCTTACTGAAAGGCTTCCTGAGGGAAAATCTGTAACTCTGTGAGATGAATTCACAGATTATGAAGAAGTTTCTCAGAAAGCTTATTTATCATTTTTATCAGATGATATTTCCTTTGGCCCTATAGCCTTCTAAGGGTTTCAAAATATCAGTTCTCAGATCCCACAGAAATAAGACTAGCAAACAAGTCCTCGAAATACAGCTGTAACTCAGTGAGTGGAAGTCACACATCATAAAGCAGTTTCTCAAAAATCTTCTTTTCAGTTTTTATCTGAGTATATTTTCTTTTTTACCATAGGCCTCTATAGGCTTCTAAATATCACTTTGTAAATTCCCCAAGAACAGTCTTAGCGAACGGCTTCTTGAGGGGAAAGCTGTAATTCTGTGAGATGAATTAACAGAATAGAAAGCAGTTTCGCAGAAAGATTCTTTCCAGTTTTTATCTGAGGATATTTTCTTATTCACCGTACCTCTCCATGGATTTCCAAATATCATTTTGCAAATTCCACAAGAACAGTCTAAGCGAAAGTCTTCTTGAGGGAAAAGCTGTAACTCAGTGAGATGAATTCACAGATCACAAAGAAGTTTCTCAGAAAGCTTCTTTCTCATTTTTATCGGATTATATTTCCTTTGGCCCTATAGCCTTCAAAGGGATCCGAAATATCAGTTATCAGATTCCACAGAAATAAGGCTAGCAAACAACTCCATGAAACACAGCTGTAACTCAGTGAGTGGAAGTCACACATCTCAAAGCAGTTTCTCAGAAAGCTTCTTTCCACTTTTTATCTGAGGATATTTTCTTTTTCACCACTGGCCTCTATGGGCTTCCAAATATCACTTTGCAAATTCCACAAAAACAGTTTTAGCCAACGACTTCTGGAGGGGAATCTTGTAACTCTGTGAGATATATTAACAGAACACAAAGCAGTTTCTCAGAAAGCTTCTTTCCACTTTTTATCTGAGGATATTTTCTTTTTCAACATAGCCCTCCATGGACTTCCACGTATCTCTTAGGAATTCCACACGAAGAGTCTTACAGCGAAAGGCTTCTTGAGGGAAGAGCTGTTACTCTGTGAGATGAATTCAGAGATCACAAAGAAGTTTCACAGAAAGCTTCTTTCTCATTTTTATCAGGGGATATTTCCATTGGCCCTATACCCTTCAAAGGGATCCAAAATATCAGTTCTCAGATTCCACAGAAATAAGTCTAGCAAACACCTCCACGAAATAGAGCTGTAACTCAGTGATTGGAAGTCACAAATCACAAATCAGTTTCTCAGAAAGATTCATTCCAGTTTTTACCTGAGGATATTTTCCTTTTCACCGTAGCCCTCCATGAGCTTCCAAGAATCTCTTTGAAATTCCAGAAGAACAGTCTTACTGAAAGGCTTCCTGAGGGAAAATCTGTAACTCTGTGAGATGAATTCACAGATTATGAAGAAGTTTCTCAGAAAGCTTATTTATCATTTTTATCAGAGGATATTTCCTTTGGCCCTATAGCCTTCTAAGGGTTTTGAAATATCAGTTCTCAGATCCCACAGAAATAAGACTAGCAAACAAGTCCTCGAAATACAGCTGTAACTCAGTGAGTGGAAGTCACACATCTTAAAGCAGTTTCTCAAAAATCTTCTTTCCAGTTTTTATCTGAGTATATTTTCTTTTTTACCATAGGCCTCTATAGGCTTCTAAATATCACTTTGTAAATTCCCCAAGAACAGTCTTAGCGAACGGCTTCTTGAGGGGAAAGCTGTAATTCTGTGAGATGAATTAACAGAATAGAAAGCAGTTTCACAGAAAGATTCTTTCCAGTTTTTATCTGAGGATATTTTCTTATTCACCGTACCTCTCCATGGATTTCCAAATATCATTTTGCAAATTCCACAAGAACAGTCTAAGCGAAAGTCTTCTTGAGGGAAAAGCTGTAACTCAGTGAGATGAATTCACAGATCACAAAGAAGTTTCTCAGAAAGCTTCTTTCTCATTTTTATCGGATTATATTTCCTTTGGCCCTATAGCCTTCAAAGGGATCCGAAATATCAGTTATCAGATTCCACAGAAATAAGGCTAGCAAACAACTCCATGAAACACAGCTGTAACTCAGTGAGTGGAAGTCACACATCTCAAAGCAGTTTCTCAGAAAGCTTCTTTCCACTTTTTATCTGAGGATATTTTCTTTTTCACCACTGGCCTCTATGGGCTTCCAAATATCACTTTGCAAATTCCACAAGAACAGTTTTAGCCAACGACTTCTGGAGGGGAATCTTGTAACTCTGTGAGATATATTAACAGAACACAAAGCAGTTTCTCAGAAAGCTTCTTTCCACTTTTTATCTGAGGATATTTTCTTTTTCAACATAGCCCTCCATGGACTTCCACGTATCTCTTAGGAATTCCACACGAAGAGTCTTACAGCGAAAGGCTTCTTGAGGGAAGAGCTGTTACTCTGTGAGATGAATTCAGAGATCACAAAGAAGTTTCACAGAAAGCTTCTTTCTCATTTTTATCAGGGGATATTTCCATTGGCCCTATACCCTTCAAAGGGATCCAAAATATCAGTTCTCAGATTCCACAGAAATAAGTCTAGCAAACACCTCCACGAAATAGAGCTGTAACTCAGTGATTGGAAGTCACAAATCACAAATCAGTTTCTCAGAAAGATTCATTCCAGTTTTTACCTGAGGATATTTTCCTTTTCACCGTAGCCCTCCATGAGCTTCCAAGAATCTCTTTGAAATTCCAGAAGAACAGTCTTACTGAAAGGCTTCCTGAGGGAAAATCTGTAACTCTGTGAGATGAATTCACAGATTATGAAGAAGTTTCTCAGAAAGCTTATTTATCATTTTTATCAGAGGATATTTCCTTTGGCCCTATAGCCTTCTAAGGGTTTTGAAATATCAGTTCTCAGATCCCACAGAAATAAGACTAGCAAACAAGTCCTCGAAATACAGCTGTAACTCAGTGAGTGGAAGTCACACATCTTAAAGCAGTTTCTCAAAAATCTTCTTTCCAGTTTTTATCTGAGTATATTTTCTTTTTTACCATAGGCCTCTATAGGCTTCTAAATATCACTTTGTAAATTCCCCAAGAACAGTCTTAGCGAACGGCTTCTTGAGGGGAAAGCTGTAATTCTGTGAGATGAATTAACAGAATAGAAAGCAGTTTCACAGAAAGATTCTTTCCAGTTTTTATCTGAGGATATTTTCTTATTCACCGTACCTCTCCATGGATTTCCAAATATCATTTTGCAAATTCCACAAGAACAGTCTAAGCGAAAGTCTTCTTGAGGGAAAAGCTGTAACTCAGTGAGATGAATTCACAGATCACAAAGAAGTTTCTCAGAAAGCTTCTTTCTCATTTTTATCGGATTATATTTCCTTTGGCCCTATAGCCTTCAAAGGGATCCGAAATATCAGTTTTCAGATACCACAGAAATAAGGCTAGCAAACAACTCCATGAAACACAGCTGTAACTCAGTGAGTGGAAGTCACACATCTCAAAGCAGTTTCTCAGAAAGCTTCTTTCCACTTTTTATCTGAGGATATTTTCTTTTTCACCACTGGCCTCTATGGGCTTCCAAATATCACTTTGCAAATTCCACAAGAACAGTTTTAGCCAACGACTTCTGGAGGGGAATCTTGTAACTCTGTGAGATATATTAACAGAACACAAAGCAGTTTCTCAGAAAGCTTCTTTCCACTTTTTATCTGAGGATATTTTCTTTTTCAACATAGCCCTCCATGGACTTCCACGTATCTCTTAGGAATTCCACACGAAGAGTCTTACAGCGAAAGGCTTCTTGAGGGAAGAGCTGTTACTCTGTGAGATGAATTCAGAGATCACAAAGAAGTTTCACAGAAAGCTTCTTTCTCATTTTTATCAGGGGATATTTCCATTGGCCCTATACCCTTCAAAGGGATCCAAAATATCAGTTCTCAGATTCCACAGAAATAAGTCTAGCAAACACCTCCACGAAATAGAGCTGTAACTCAGTGATTGGAAGTCACAAATTACAAATCAGTTTCTCAGAAAGATTCATTCCAGTTTTTACCTGAGGATATTTTCCTTTTCACCGTAGCCCTCCATGAGCTTCCAAGAATCTCTTTGAAATTCCAGAAGAACAGTCTTACTGAAAGGCTTCCTGAGGGAGAATCTGTAACTCTGTGAGATGAATTCACAGATTATGAAGAAGTTTCTCAGAAAGCTTATTTATCATTTTTATCAGAGGATATTTCCTTTGGCCCTATAGCCTTCTAAGGGTTTTGAAATATCAGTTCTCAGATCCCACAGAAATAAGACTAGCAAACAAGTCCTCGAAATACAGCTGTAACTCAGTGAGTGGAAGTCACACATCTCAAAGCAGTTTCTCAGAAAGCTTCTTTCCACTTTTTATCTGAGGATATTTTCTTTTTCACCACTGGCCTCTATGGGCTTCCAAATATCACTTTGCAAATTCCACAAGAACAGTCTTAGCGAACGACTTCTTGAAGGGAAAGCTGTAACTCTGTGAGATGAATTAACAGAACACAAAGCAGTTTCACCGAAAGATTCCTTCCAGTTTTTGTCTGAGGATATTTTCTTTTTCACCATAGCCCTCCATGGGCTTCCAAATATCACTTTGCAAATACCACAAGAACAGTCTTAGCGAACGGTGTCTTGAGGGGTAAGTTGTAACTCTGTGAGAACGAATTAACAGAACACAAAGCAGTTTCTTAGAAAGTTTCTTTCCAGTTTTTATCTGAGGATATTTTCTTTTTCACCATAGCCCTCCATGGGCTTCCCAATATCACTTTGCAAATTCCACAAGAACAGTCTTAGCGAAAGGCTTCCTGAGGGAAAGGCTGTACCTCTGTGAGATGAATTCACAGATCACAAAGAAGTTTCACAGAAAGCTTCTTTCGCATTTTTATCGGAGGATATTTCCTTTGGCCCTATAGCCATTAAAGGGATCCGAAATATCAGTTCTCAGGTTCCACAGAAATAAGGCTAGCAACCAACTGCACGAAATAAAGTTGTAACTCAGTGATTTGAAGTCATGCATCACAAAGCAGTTTCTCAGAAAGCTTCTTTCCAGTTTTTCTCTGAGGATATTTTCTTTTTCACCATCGGCCTCTATGGGCTTCCAATATCACTTTGGAAATTCCACAAGAACAGCCTTAGCGAACGGCTTCTTGAGGGAAAAGATGTAACTCTGTGAGATGAATTAACTGAACACAAAGCAGTTTCTCAGAAGGCTTGTTTCCAGTTTTTATGAGAGGATATTTTCTTTTTCACTATAGTCCTCCATGGGCTTCCATATATCTCCCTGAAATTCCACAAGAACAGTCTTAGCGAAAGGCTTCTTGAGGGAAAAGGTGTCACACTGTGAGAGGAATTCACAGATCACAAAGAAGTTTCTTAGCAAGCTTCTATCTCATTTTTATTGGCGGATATTTCCTTTGGTCCTGTGGCCTTCAAAGGGATTCGAAATATCTGTTCTCAGATTCCAAAGAAATCCGGCTAGCGAACAGCTACAGGAAATACAGATGTACCTCAGTGAGTGGAAGACTCTCATCACAAAGCAGTTTCTCAGAAAGCTTCTTTCCAGTTTTTACCTCAGGATATTTTCTTGTTCACCATAGGCCTCTATGGGCTTTCAAATACCACTTTGCAAATTTCACAAGAACAGTCTTTGTGAACGGTTTCCTGAGGGGAAAGCTGTAACGTTGTGAGAAGAATTAACAGAACACAAAGCAGTTTCGCAGAAAGATTCTTTCCAGTTTTTATCTTAGGATATTTAATTTTTTTACCATAGCCCTCCATGGGCTTTGAAATATCACTTGGCAAATTTCACAAGAACAGTCTTAGCAAAAGGCTTCTTGAGGGAAAGGCTGTAACTCTGTGAGATGAATTCACAGATCAAAAAGAAGTTACCCAGAAAGCTTCTTTCTCATTTTTATCAGAGCATATTTCCTTTGGCCTGTAGCCTTCAAAGGGATCCGAATTATCAGTACTCAGAATCCACAGAAATAAGGCTAGCAAACAGCTCCACGAAATACAGCTGTAACTCAGTGAGTGGAAGTCACACATCACAAAGCAGTTTCTCAGAAATCTTCTTTCCACTTTTTATCTGAGGATAGTTTCTTTTTCACGATAGGCCCCTACGGGCTACCAAATATCACTTTGCAAATTCCACAATAACAGTCTGAGAGAAAGGCTCCTTGAGGGAAAAGCTGTAACTCTTTGAGATGAATTAACAGATCACAAAGAAGTTTCTCAGAAGGCTTCTTTCTCATTTTTACCTTAGGATATTTCCTTTGGCCCTATACCTTCATTGGGATCCGCAATATCCATTCTCAGATTCCACACAAATAAGGCTAGCAAACAGTTCCATGAAATACAGCTGTAACTCAGTGATTTGAACTCTCGCATCACAAAGCAGTTTCTCAGAAAGCTTCTTTCCATTTTATATCTGAGGATATTTCCTTTTTCACCATAGGCCTCTATGGGGCTCCAAATATCACTTTGCAAATTTCACAAGAACAGTCTCAGCGAACGGCTTCTTGAGGGGAAGCTGTAAATCTGTGATATGAAATAAGAGAAATCGAAGCAGTTTCTCAGAAAGCTTCTTTCCTGTTTTTATCTGAGGATATTTTCTTTTTCACCATAGTCCTCCATGGGCTTTCAAGTATCTCTTTGAAATTCCACAAGAACAATCTTTGCGAAAGGCTTCTTGAGGGAAAAGCTGTAACTCTGTTAGATGAATTCACAGATCTCAAAGAAGTTTCTCAGAAAGCTTCATTCTCATTTTTATCAGAGGATATTTCCTTTGGCCCTATGGCCTTCGATGGGATCTGAAATATCAGTCCTCAGATTCCACAGATATAAGGCTAGCAAACAGCTCCACGAAATATAGCTGTAACTCAGTGAGTGGAAGTCCCACATCACAAAGCCGTTTCTCAGAAAGCTTCTTTGTAGATTTTATCTCAGGATATTTTCATTTTCACCATAGGCCACTGGGGGCTTCCAAATACACTTTGCAAATTCCACAAGAACAGTGTTAGAACGGCTTCTTGAGGGGAAAGCTGTAACTCTGTGAGATTAATTAACAGAACACAAACCAGTCTCTCAGAAAGCTTCTTTCCAGTTTTTAACTGAGAATATTTTCTTTTTCACCATAGCCCTCCATGGGCTTACAAATATCACTTTGCAAATGCCTCAAGAACAGTCTTAGCAAAAGGCTTCCTTAGGGAAAAGCTGCAACTCTATGAGAGAACTCACAGATCATAAAGAAGTTTCCCAGAAAGATTCTTTCTCATTTTTATCCTAGGATATTTCCTTTGGCCCTAGAACCTTCAAAGGGATCAAAAATATCAGTTCTCAGATTGCACAGAAATAAGGCTGGCAAACAGCTCCACGAAATACCGCTGTAACTCAGTGAGTGGAAGTCACACATCACAAAGCAGTTTCTCAGAAAGCTTCTTTCCAGTTTTTATCTAAGGATTTTTTTTTTCACCATAGGCCTCTATGGGCTTCCAAATATCACTTTGCAAATTCCACAAGAACAGTCTTAGCGAACTGCTTCTTGAGGGGAAAGCTGTAACTCTGTGAGATGAATTAACAGAACACAAAGCAGTTTCTCAGAAACCTTCTTTCCAGTTATTATCTGAGGATATTTTCTTTTTCACCATAGCCCTCCATGGGCTGCCAAGTATCTATTTGATATTCCACAAGAACAGATTTTGCGAAAGGATTCTTGAGGAAAAATCTGTAACTCCCTGAGATGAATTCACAGATCACAAAGAAGTTTCTCAAGAAGCTTCTTTCCAGTTTTTATCAGAGGATATTTTCTTTTTCACCGTAGGCTTGCATGGGCGTCCAAATATCACTTTGCAAATTCCACAGGAACAGACTTAGGAAAGGCTTCTTGAGGGAAAAGCTGTAAATCTGCGAGATGAATTCACATATCAAAAAGAAGTTTCTCTGAAACCCTCTTTCTCATTTTTATCGGAGGATATTTCCTTTGGCCCTATAGCCTTCAAAGGGATACGAAATATCAGTTCTCAGATTCCACAGATATAAGGCTAGCAAACAGCTCCACGAAAAAGAGCTGTAACTCAGTGAGTGGAAGTCACACATCACAAAGCAGTTTCTCAGAAAGCTTCGTTCCAGTTATTATCTCAGGATATTTTCTTTTTCACCATAGCTCTACATGGTCTTCCAAGTATCTCTTTGCGAATTGCACAAGAACAGTCTTAGCGAAAGGGTTATTGAGGGGATAGCTGTAACTCTGTGAGATGAATTCACACATCAAAAAGAAGTTTTTCAGAAAGCTTCTTTCTCTTTTCTATTGGAGGATATTTCCTTAGGCCCTATAGTCTTCCAAGGCATCCGAAATATAAGTTCTCAGATTCTACAGAAATAAGGCTAGCAAACATACTGCTGTAACTTAGTGAGTGGAGGTCACATATCGCAAAGCAGTTTCTCAGAAGGCTTCTTTCTCATTTCTGTCGGAGGATATTATTTTGGCCCTCTAGAATTCCAAGGGATCTGAAATATCTCTTCTCAGATTCCACAGAAATAAGGCTAGCAAAGAGCTCCACGAAATACACCTGTAACTCAGGGAGTGGAAGTCACACATCACAAAGCAGTTTCTCAGAAGCCTTCTTTCCATTTTTTATCTGAGGATATATTCTTTTTCACCATAGCCCTCTGAGGGCTTCCAAATATCACTTTGCAAATTCCACAAGAACAGTCTCAGTGAACGGATTCTTGACTGGAAAGCAGGAACTCTGAGAGATGAATTCACAGAACACAAAGCAGTTTCTCAGAAACCTTTCCAGTTTTTATCTGAGGATATTTTGTTTTTCCCCATAGCCCTCCATGGACTTCCAAATATTACTTTGCATATTCCACAACAACAGTCTTAGCAAAACGTTTCTTGAGGGCAAAGCTGTAACTCTGTGAGATGAATTCACAGATCACAAAGAAGCTTCTTTCTCATTTCTATCGGAGGATATTTCCTTTGGCCCTATAGTCTTCCAAGGGATCCGAAATATCATTTCTCAGATTCCACAGAAATAAGGCTTGCAAACAGCTCCAGGAAATACAGCTGTAACTCAGTGAGTGAAAGTCACACATCACAAAGCAGTTTCTCAGAAAACTTCTTTCCAGTTTTTACCTGAGAATATTTTCTATTTCACCATAGACTTCTACAGGCTTCCATATATCACTTTGCAAATTCCACAAGAAGAGTCGTAGCGAACAGCTTCTTGAGGGGAAAGGTGTAACTCTGCGAGATGAATTCACAGAACACAAAGCAGTTTCTCAGAAAGCTTCTTTCCAGTTTTTATCTGAGGATATTTTCTTTTTCCCCATAGCCATCCATGGGCTTCCAAATATCACTTTGCAAATCCCACAAGAACAAACTTAGTGAAAGGCTTCTTGAGGGGAAAGCCATAACTCTGTGAGATGAATTCACAGATCACATAGCAGTTTCTGAGAAAGCTTCTATCGCATTTCTATGGGAGGATATTTCATTTGGCCCTACCGCTTTCCAAGGGATCCTAAATATCAGTTTTCAGATTCTACAGAAATAAGGTAGCAAACATACAGCTGTAACTCAGTAAGTGGAGGTCACACATCACAAAGCAGTTTCTCAGAAAGCTTCTTTCCCGTTTTTATCTAAGGATATTTTCTTTTTCACCATAGCCCTCTAAGGGCTTCCAAATATCACTTTGCAAATTCCAGAAGAACAGTCATAGCGAACGGCTTCTTGAGGGGAAAGGTGTAACTCTGTGAGAAGAATTCAGAGAACACAAAACAGTTTCTTTGAAAGTTTCTTTCCCGTTTTTATCTGAGGATATTTTATTGTTCCCTATAGACCTCCTTGGGCTTCCAAATATCACTTTCCATATTCCACAAGAACAGTCTTAGCGAAAGGCTTCTTGAGGGTATATCTGTATCTCTGTGAGATGAATTCACAGATCACAAATAAGTTTCTCAGAAATCTCTTCCTCATTTCTATCAGAGGATATTTCCTTTGGCCCTATAGTCTTCCAAGGGATCCGAAATATCAGTTCTCAGATTCCACAGAATTAAGGCTAGCAAACAACTCCATGAAATACAGCTGTAACTCAGTGAGTGGAAGTCACACATCTCAAAGCAGTTTCTTAGAAAGATTCTTTCCATTTTTTATCTGAGGATATTTTCTTTTTCACCACTGGCCTCTATGGGCTTCCAAATATCACTTTGCAAATTCCACAAGAACAGTCTTAGCGAACGACTTCTTGAAGGGAAACCTGTAACTCTGTGAGATGAATTAACACAACACAGAGCAGTTTCTCAGAAAACTTCTTTCCAATTTTTATCTGAGGATATTTTCTTTTTCACCATAGCCCTCCATGGACTTCCACGTATCTCTTTGAAATTCCACAAGAACTGTCTTAGCGAAAGGCTTCTTGAGGGAAAAGCTGTAACTCTGTGAGATGAATTCACATATCACAAAGAAGTTTCTCCGAAAGCTTCTTTCTCATTTTTATCGGAGGATATTTCCTTTCACCCTATGGTCTTCAAAGGGATCCGAAATATGAGTTCTCAGATTCCACAGAAATAAGGTAAGGAAACAGCTCTACGAAATACAGCTGTAACTCAGTGAGTGGAAGTCACACATCACAAAGCAGTTTCTCAGAAAGATTCTTTCCAGGTTTCATCTGAGGATATTTTCTTTTTCACCATAGGCCTCTATGGACCTCCAAATATCACTTTGCAAATGCCTCAAGAACAGTCTTAGCGAAACGCTACCTTAGGGAAAAGGTGTAACTCTATGAGCGAACTCTCAGATCACAAAAAAGTTTTCCCAGAAAGCTTCTTTCTCATTTTTATCCTAGGATATTTCCTTTGGCCCTAGAACCTTCAAAGGGATCAAAAATATCAGTTCTCAGATTGCACAGAAATAAGGCTAGCAAGGAGATCCAAGAAATACAGCTGTAACTCAGTCAGTGGAATTCACACATCATGAAAAAGTTTCACAGAAATCTTCTCTCCAGTTTATATATGAGGATATTTTCTTTTTCACCATAGGCCTCTATGACCTTCCAAATATCACTTTGAAAATTCCCCAAGAACAGTCTTAGCGAACGGCTTCTTGAGGGGAAAGCTGTAACTCTGTGAGATGAATTAACAGAACACAGAGCTGTTTCTCACAAAGCTACTTTCCAGTTTTTATCTGAGGATATTTTCTTTTTCACCATAGCCCTCCCTGGGCTTCCAAATATCACTTTGCAAATGCCAGAAGAACAGTGTTAGCAAAAGGCTTCCTGTGGGAAAAGCTGTAACTCTGTGAGATGAACTCACAGATAACAAAGAAGTTTCTCAGAAAGCTTCTTTCTCATTTTTATCGGAGAATATTATCTTTGGCACTAGAGCCTTCAAAGGGATCCGAAATATCAGTTCTCAGATTCCACAGAAATAAGGCTAGCAATCAGCTCCATGAAATACAGCTGTAACTCAGTGAGTGGAAGTCACACATCACAAAGCAGTTTCTCAGAAAGCTTCTTTCCACTTTTTATCTGAGGATATTTTCTTTTTCACCATAGGACACTATGGGCTTCCAATATCACTCTGGAAATTCCACAAGAACAGCCTTAGCGACAGGCTTCTTGAGGAAAAAGATGTATCTCTGTGAGAAGAATTAACCAAACACAAAGCAGTTTCTCAGAAGGCTTCTTTCCAGTTTTTATCAGAAGATATTTTCTTTTTCACCATAGTCCTCCATGGGCTTCCATGTATCTCCTTAAAATTCCACAAGAACAGTCTTAGCGAAAGGCTTCTTGAGGAAAAGGTGTAACACTGTGAGATGAATTCACAGATCACAAAGAGGTTTCTCAGCAAGCTTCTATCTCATTTTTATCGACGGATATTTCCTTTGGCCCTGTGGCTTTCAAAGGATTCGAAATATCAGTTCTCAGATTCCAAAGAAATAAGGATAGCAAACAGCTACACGAAATACAATGGTAACTCAGTGAGTGGAAGTCACACATCACAAAGCAGTTTCTCAGAAAGCTTCTTTCCAGTTTTTACCAGAGGATATTTTCTTTTTCACAATAGGCCTCGATGGGCTTTCAAATACCACTTTGCAAATTCCACAAGGGCAGTCTTAGCGAACGGCTTCTTAAGGGGAAAGCTGTAACTCTGTGAGATGATTTCACAGAACACAAAGAAGTTTCTCAGAAAGCTTCTTTCTCTTTGTTATCGGAGGATATTTCCTTTGGCTCTATATTCTTCAAAGGGATCCGAAATATCTGTTCTCATATTCCACAGAAATAAGGCTCGCAAACAGATCCACGAAATACAGCTATAACTCTGTGAGTGGAAGTCACGCATCACAAAGCATTTTCTCAAAAAGCTTCTTTGCAGGTTTTCTCAGAGGATATTTTCATTTTTCCATAGCCCTCTAGGGATTCCAAATATCACTTTGCAATTTCCACAAGAACAGGCTTAGCGAACGGCTTCCTGAGGGGAAAGCTGTAACTCTGTGAGATGAATTTACAGAACAGTAAGCAGTTTCTCAAAAAGCTTTTTTCCAGTTTTCATCTAAGGATATTTCAATTTTCACCATAGCCCTATATGGGCTTCCAAATATCACTTTCCAAATTCCACAAGAACAGTCTTAGCAAACGGCTTCTTGAGGGGAAAGCTGTAACTGTGTGAGATGATTTCACAGAACACAAAGGAGTTTCTCAGAAAGCTTCTTTCTCTTTGTTATCGGAGGATATTTCCTTTGGCCCTATAGTCTTGAGGGATCCGAAACATCCGTTCTCAGATTCCACACAAATAAGGCTATCAAACAGATACACGAAATACAGCTGAAACCTTGTGAGTGGAAGTCACACATCACAAAGCAGTTTCTCAGAAAGCTTATTTCCAGTTTATCTCTGAGGATATTTACTTTTACACCATAGCCCTCTATGGGCTTCCAAATATCACTTTTCAAATACCACAAAAACAGGCTTAGCGAACGGCTTCTTGAGGGGAAAGCTGTAATTCTGTGAGATGAATTAACAGAACACTAAGCTCTTTCTCGGAAAACTTCTTTCCAGTTTTCATCTGAGGATATTTCCTTTTTTACTATAGCCCTCAATGGGCTTCCAAATATCACTTTGCAAATTCCACAAGAACTGTCTTAGCGAAAGGCTTCTTGAGGGGAAAGCTCTTACTCTGTGAGATGATTTCACAGAAAAAAAAGGAGTTTCTCAGAAATCTTCTTTCTCTTTGTTATCGGAGGATATTTCCTTTGGCCGTATAGTCTTCAAAGGGATCCGAAATATCCGTTCTCAGAATCCCCAGAAATAACGCTAGCAAACAGATCCACGAAATACAACTGAAACTCTGTGATTGGAAGTCACGCAACACAAAGCAGTTTCTCAGAAAGCTTCTTTCCACTTTTTCTATGAGGATATTTTCATTTTCACCATAGCCCTCTATGGGCTTCCAAAAATCACTTTGCAAATTCCACAAGAACAGTCTTAGCGAAAGGCTTCTTGAGGGGAAAGCTGTAACTCTGTGAGATGAATTAACAGAACACTAAGCAGTTTCTCAAAAAGCTTCTTTCCAGTTTTCATCGAAGGATATTTCCTTTTTCACTATAGCCCTCCATGAGCTTCCAAATATCACTTTGCAAATTCCACAAGAACAGACTTAGTGAAAGGCTTCTTGAGGGAAAGCTGTTACTCTGTGAGATGAGTTCACAGAACAGAAAGGAGTGTCTCAGAAAGCTCTTTTCTCTTTGTTATCGGAGGATATTTCCTTGAGCCCTATAGTCTTCAAAGAGATCGTAATTATCCGTTCTCCGATTCCCCAGAAATAAGGCTAGCAAACAGATCCAGGGAATACAGCTGTAACTCTGTGAGTGGCAGTCACCCATCACAAAGTAGTTTCTCTGAAAGCTTCTTTCCAGAATTTCTCGGAGGATATTTTCTTTTTCATCATAGCCTTCTTTGGGCTTCCAAATATCACTTTGCAAATTCCTCAAGAACAGGCTTAGCGAACAGCTTCTTGAGGGGAAAGCTGCATCTCTGTGAGATGAATTAACAGAACACTAAGCAGTTTCTCAGAAAGCTTCTTTCCAGATTTCATCTGGGGATATTTCCTTTTTCACTATAGCCCTCTATGGGCTTCCAAATATCATTTTGCAAATCACAAAGTAACTGTCTTAGCGAAAGGCTTCTTGAGAGGAAAGCTGTAACTCTGTGAGATGATTTCACAGAACACAAAGGAGTGTCTCAGAAAGCTTCTTTCTCTTTGTTATCGGAGGATATTTCCTTTGGCCTTATACTCTTCAAAGGGATCCGAAATATCTGTTCTCAGATTCCACAGAAATAAGGCTAGCAGATATCCACGAAATACAGATGTAACTCTGTGATTGGAAGTCACACATCACAAAGTAGTTTCTCATAAGCTTCTTTCCAGTTTTTCTCTGAGGATATTTTCTTTTTCACCATAGCCCTCTATGGGCTTCCAAATATCACTTTGTGAAATCCACAAGAAGAGGCTTAACGAGTGGCTTCTTGAGTTAAAAGCTGTAACTCTGTGAGATGAATTAACAGAACACTAAGCAGTTTCTCAGAAAGCTTCTTTCCAGATTTCATCTGAGGATATATCCTTTTTCACCATAGCCCTCTAGGGGCTTCCCAATATCACTTTGCAAATTCCCCAAGAACAGTGTTAGCGAAAGGCTTCTTGAGGGGAAAGCTGTAACTCTGTTGGATGATTTCACGGAACAGAAAGAAGTTTCTCAGAAAGCTTCATTCTCTTTGTTAACTGAGGTTACTTGCTTTGGCCCTATACTCTTCAAAGGGTTCCAAAATATCTGTTCTCAGATTCCACACAAATAAGGCTAGCAAAGAGATGCACGAAATACAGATGTAACTCTGTGAGTGGAAGTCACACAACACAAAGCAGTTTCTCAGAAAGCTTCTTTTCAGTTTTCATCTGAGGATTTTTCCTTTTTCACCATAGCCCTCTATGGGCTGCCAAATATCACTTTGCAAATTCCACAAGAACTGTCTTTGCCAAAGGCTTCTTGAGGGGAAAGCTGTAACTCTGTGAGATGATTTCACAGAACAGAAAGAAGTTTCTCAGAAAGCTTCTATCTCTTTGTTATCGGAGGATATTTCCTTTCGTCCTATAGTCTTCAAAGTGATCCGAAATACCTGTTTTCAGATTCCACAGAAATAAGGCTAGCAAAGAGATCCACGAAATACAGATGTAACTCTGTGAGTGGAAGCCACACATCACAAAGCAGTTTCTCAGAAAGCTTCTTTCCAGTGTTTCTCTGAGGATATTTTCTTTTTCACCATAGCCCTTTAGGGCTTCCAAATATCACATTGCGAATTCCACAAGAACAGGTTTAGTGAGCGGCTTCTTGAGTGGATAGCTGTAACTCTGTGAGATCAATTAACAGAACACTAAGCAGTTTCTCAGAAAGCTTCTTTCCAGATTTCATCTGAGGATATTTCCTTTTTCACCATAGCCCTCTATGGGCTCCCATATATCACTTTGCAAATTCCACAAGAACTGTCTTAGCGAAAGGTTTCTTGAGGGGAATGCTGTAACTCTGTGAGATGATTTCACAGAACACAAAGAAGTTTCTCAGAAAGCTTCTTTCTTTTGTTATCGGAGGATATTTCCTTTGGCCCTGTACTCTTCAAAGGGATCCGATATATCTGTTCTAAGATTACACAGAAATAAGGCTAGCAAACAGATAAACTAAATACAGATGTAATTTTGTGAGTGGAAGTGACACATCACAAAGCAGTTTCTCAGAAAGCTTCTTTCCAGTTTTTCTCTGAGGATTTTTTCTTTTTCACCGTAGCCCTCCATGGGCTTCCAAATATCACTTTGCGAATTCCACAAGAACAGTATTAGCGCGCGGCTTCTTGAGGGGAAAGCTGTAACTCTATGAGATGAGTTAAAACAACACTAAGCAGTTTCTCAGAAAGCTTCTTTCCAGATTTCATCTGAGGACATTTCCTTCTTCACCTTAACCCTCTATGGGCTTCCAAATATCACATTGCAAATTCCACAAGAACTGTCTTAGCGAAAGACTTCTTGAGGGGAAAGCTGTAACTCTGTGAGATGATTTCATAGAACACAAAGAAGTTTCTCAGAAAGCTTCTTTCTCTTGTTATCGAAGGATATTTCCTTTGGCTCTATAGTGTTCAAACGTTTCCGACATATCTGTTCTCAGATTCCACAGAAATAAGGCTAGGAAAGAGATACACGAAATACAGATGTAAATCTATGTGTGGAAGTCACACATCACAAAGCAGTTTCTCAGAAAACTTCTTTCCAGTTTTTCTCTGAGGATAGTTTCTTTTTCACCATAGTCCTCTATGGGCTTCCAAATATCACTCTGCCAATTCCACAAGAACTGTCTTAGCGAAAGACTTCTTGAGGGGAAAGCTGTAACTCTGTGAGATGATTTCATAGAACACAAAGAAGTTTCTCAGAAAGCTTCTTTCTCTTGTTATCGAAGGATATTTCCTTTGGCTCTATAGTGTTCAAACGTTTCCGACATATCTGTTCTCAGATTCCACAGAAATAAGGCTAGGAAAGAGATACACGAAATACAGATGTAAATCTATGTGTGGAAGTCACACATCACAAAGCAGTTTCTCAGAAAACTTCTTTCCAGTTTTTCTCTGAGGATAGTTTCTTTTTCACCATAGTCCTCTATGGGCTTCCAAATATCCATTGCGAATTCCACAAGAACATGCTTAGCGAGCGGCTTATTGAGGGGAAAGCTGTAACTCTGTGAGATGAATTAACAGAACACTAAGCAGTTTCTCCGAAAGCTTCTTTTGAGTTTTCATCTGAGGATATTTCCTTTTTCACCATAGCCCTCTATGCTCTTCCAAATATCACTTTGCAAATTCCACAAGAACTGTCTTAGCGAAAGGCTTCTTTAGGAGAAAGCTGTAACTCTGTGAGATGATTTCACAGAACACAAAGAAGTTTCTCAGAAAGCTTCTTTCTCTTTGTTATCGGAGGAAATTTCCTTTGGCCCTACAGTCTTCAAAGGGATCCGAAATATCTGATCTCAGATTCCACAGAAATCAGGGTAGCAAAGAGATCCACGAAATACAGATGTAACTCTGTGAGTGGAAGTCACACATCACAAAGCAGTTTCTCAGAAAGCTTCTTTCCAGTTTTTCTCTGAGGATATTTTCTTTTTCACCATAGCCCTCTACGGGCTTCCAAATGTCACTTTGCGAATTCCACAAGAACAGGCTTAGCGAGCGGCTTCTTGAGGGGAAAGCTGTAACTCTGTGAGATGATTTCACAGAACACAAAGAAGTTTCTGAGAAAGCTTCTTTCTCTTTGTTATAGGAGGATATTTCCTTTGGCCCTATAGTCTTCAAAGGGATCCGAAATATCAGCTCTCAGATTCCACAGAAATAAGGCTAGCAAAGAGATGCACGAAATACAGATGTAACTGTGTGAGTGGAAGTCAAACATCACAAAGCAGTTTCTCAGAAAGCTTCTTTCCAGTTTTTCTCTGAGGATATTTTCTTTTTCACCATAGCCCTCTATGGGCTTCCAAATATCACCTTGCAAATTCCACAACAACAGGTTTGGCGAGCGGCTTCTTGAGAGGAATGCTGTTACTGTGTGAGATGAATTAACAGAACACTAAGCAGTTTCAAAGAAAGCTTCTTTCCAGATTTCATGTGAGGATATTTCCTTTATCACCATAGCCCTCTATGGGCTTCTAAATATCACTTTTCAAATTCCACAAGAACTGTCTTAGCGAAAGACTTCTTCAGGGGAAAGCTGTAACTCTGTGAGATGATTTCACAGAACACAAAGAAGTTTCTCAGGAAGCTTCTTTCTCTTTGTTATCGGAGGATATTTCCTTTGGCCATATAGTCTTCAAAGGGATCTGAAATATCTGTTCTCAGATTCCACAGAAATAAGGCTGGCAAAGAGATCCACGAAATACAGATGTAACTCTGTGAGTGGAAGTAGAACATCACAAAGCACTTTCCCAGAAAGCTTCTTTCCTGTTTTTCTCTCAGGTTATTTTCTTTTTCACAATAGCCCTCTATGGGCTTCCAAATATCACTTTGCGAATTCCACAAGAACAGGCTTAGCAAGCGGCTTCTAGAGGGGAAAGCTGTAACTCTGTGAGATGATTTCACAGAACACAAAGAAGTTTCTGAGAAAGCTTCTTTCTCTTTGTTATAGGAGGATATTTCCTTTGGCCCTATAGTCTTCAAAGGGATCCGAAATATCAGCTCTCAGATTCCACAGAAATAAGACTAGCAAAGAGATGCACGAAATACAGATGTAACTGTGTGAGTGGAAGTCAAACATCACAAAGCACTTTCTCAGAAAGCTTCTTTCCAGTTTTTCTCTGAGGATATTTTCTTTTTCACCATAGCCCTCTATGGGCTTCCAAATATCACCTTACGAATTCCACAACAACAGGCTTAGCGAGCGGCTTCTTGAGAGGAAAGCTGTTACTGTGTGAGATGAATTAACAGAACACTAAGCAGTTTCAAAGAAAGCTTGTTTCCAGATTTCATGTGAGGATATTTCCTTTATCACCACAGCCCTTTATGGGCTTCCAAATATCACTTTGCAAATTCCACAAGAACTGACTTAGCGAAAGGCTTCTTGAGGGTTAAGCTGTAACTCTGTGAGATGATTTCACAGAACACAAAGAAGTTTCTCACAAAGCTTCTTTCTCTTTGTTATCGAAGGATAATTCCTTTGGCCCTATAGTCTTCAAAAGGATCCGAAATATCTGTTCTCAGATTCCACAGAAAAATGCTAGCAACGAGATCCACGAAATACAGATGTAACTCTGTGAGTGGAAGTCACACAACACTAAGCAGTTTCTCAGAAAGTTTCTTTCCAGTTTTTCTCTGAGGGTATTTTCTTTTTCACGATAGTCCTCCATGGGTTTCCAAATATCACTTTGCGAATTCCACAAGAACAGGCTTAGCGAGCTGCTTCTTGAGGGGAAAGCTGTAACTCTGTGAGATGAATTAACAGAACACTAAGCACTTTCTCAGAAAGCTTCTTTCCATATTTCATCTGAGGATATTTCCTTTTTCACCATAGCCCTCTATGGGCTTCCAAATATCACTTTTCAAATTCCACAAAACTGTCTTAGCCAAAGTCTTCTTGAGGGGAAAGCTGTAACTCTGTGAGATGATTTCACAGAACACAAAGAAGTTTCTTAGAAAGCTTCTTTCTCTTTGTTATCGGGGGATATTTCCTTTGGCCCTATAGTCTTCAAAGGGATCCGAAATATCTGTTCTCAGATTCCACAGAAATAAGGCTAGCAAAGAGATCCTCGAAATACAGATGTAACTCTGTGAGTGGAAGTCACACATCACAAAGCAGTTTCTCAGAACGCTTCTTTCCAGTTTTTCTCTGAGGATATTTTCTTTTTCACCATAGCCCCCTATGGGCTTCCAAATATCACTTTGCGAATTCCACAAGAACAGGCTTAGCGAGCGGCTTCTTGAATAGAATGTTGTAACTCTGTGAGATGAATTAACAGAACACTAAGCAGTTTCTCAGAAAGCTTCTTTCGAGTTTTCATCTGAGGATATTTCCTTTTTCACCGTAGCCCTCCAGGGGCTTCCAAATATCACTTTGCAAATTCCACAAGAACTGTCGTAGCGAAAGGCTTCTTGAGGGGAAAGCTGTAACTCTGTGACATGATTTCAAAGAACACAAAGAAGTTTCTCAGAAAGCTTCTGTCTCTTTGTTATCGGAGGATATTTCCTTTGGCCCTATAGTCTTCAAAGGGATCCGAAATATCTGTTCTCAGATTCCACAGAAATAAGGCTAGCAAAGAGATCCAGGAAATACAGATGTAACTCTGTGAGTGGAAGTCACACATCACCAAGCAGTTTCTCAGAAAGCTTCTTTCCAGTATTTCTCTGAGGATATTTTCTTTTTCACCGTAGCCCTCTATGGGCTTCCAAATATCACTTTGCGAATTCCACAAGAACAGGCTTAGCGAGCGGATTCTTGAGGGGAAAGCTGTAACTCTGTGAGATGAATTAACAGAACACTAATGAGATTCTCAGAAAGCTTCTTTCCAGAATTCATCTGAAGATATTTCCTTTTTCACTGTAGCCCTCTAGGGGCTTCCAAATATCACTTTGCAAATTCCACAAGAACTGTCTTAGCAAAAGGCGTCTGGAGGGGAAAGCTGTAACTCTGTCGGATGATTTCACAGAACACAAACAAGTTTCTCAGAAAGCTTCTTTCTCTTTGTTATCGGAGGATATTTCCTTTGGACCTATAGTCTTCAAAACGATCCGAAACATCTGTTCTCAGATTAAACAGAAATAAGGCTAGCAAAGAGATCCAGGAAATACAGATGGAACTCTGTGAGTGTAAGTCACACATCACAAAGCACTTTCTCAGAAAGCTTCTTTCCAGTTTTTCTCTGAGGATATTTTCTTTTTCACCGTAGCCCTCTATGGGCATCCAAATATCACTTTGCGAATTCCACAAGAACAGGCTTAGCGAGCGGCTTCTTGAGGGGAAACCTGTAACTCTGTGAGATGAATTAACACAACAATAAGCAGTTCTCAGAAAGCTTTTTTCCAGATTTCATCTGAGGATATTTCCTTTTTCACCATAGCCCTCTAAGGGCTTCCAAATATCACTTTGCAAATTCCACAAGAACTGTCTTAGCGAAAGGCTTCTTGAGGGGATAGCTGTAACTCTCTGAGATGATTTCACAGAACGCAAAGAAGTTTCTCAGAAAGCTTCTTTCTCTTTGTTATTGGAGGATATTTCCTTTGGCCCTATAGTCTTCAAAGGGATATGAAATATCTGTTCTCCGATTCCACAGAAATAAGGCTAGGAAAGACATCCACGAAATACAGATGTAACTCTGTGAGTGGAAGTCACACATCACAAAGCAGTTTCTCAGAAAGCTTGTTTCCAGTTTTTCTCTGAGGATATTTTCTTTTTCACCATATCCCTCTATGTGCTTCCAAATATCACTTTGCGAATTCCACAAGAACAGGCTTAGCGAGCGGCTTCTTGAATAGAATGTTGTAACTCTGTGAGATGAATTAACAGAACACTAAGCAGTTTCTCAGAAAGCTTCTTTCGAGTTTTCACCTGAGGATATTTCCTTTTTCACAGTAGCCCTCCAGGGGCTTCCAAATATCAGTTTGCAAATTCCACAAGAAATGTCTTAGCCAAAGGCTTCCTGAGGGGAAAGCTGTAACTGTGTGAGAAGATTTCAAAGTACACAAGGAAGTTTCTCAGAAAGCTTCTTTCTCTTCGTTATCGGCGGATATTTCCTTTGGCCCTATAGTCTTCAAAGGGATCCGAAATATCTGTTCTCAGATTCCACAGAAATAAGGCTAGCAAAGACATCCACGAAATACAGATGTAACTCTGTGAGTGGAAGTCACACATCACAAAGCAGTTTCTCAGTAAGCTTCTTTCCATTTTTTCTCTGAGGATATTTTCTTTTTCACCATATCCCTCTATGGGCTTCCAAATATCACTTTGCGAATTCCACAAGAACAGGCTTAGCAAGTGGCTTCTTGAGGGGAAAGCTGTAACTCTCTGAGATTAATTAACAGAACACAAAGCAGTTTCTCAGAAAGCTTCTTTCCAGATTTCATCTGAGGATATTTCCTTTTTCACCATAGCCCTCAATCGGCTTCCATCTATCACTTTGCAAATTCCCCAAGAACTGTCTTAGCCAAAGGCTACTTGAGGGAAAAGCTGTAACTCTGTGAGATGATTTAACAAAACACAAAGAAGTTTCTCAGAAAGCTTCTTTCTCTTTGTTATCGGACGATATTTCCTTTGGCCCTATAGTCTTCAAAGGGATCCGAAATATCTGTGCTCAGATTCCACAGAAACAAGGCTAGCATAGAGATCCACGAAATACAGATGTAACTCTGTGAGTGGAAGTCACATATCACAAAGCAGTTTCTCAGAAAGCTTCTTTCCAGTTTTTCTCTGAGGATATTTTCTTTTTCACCATAGCCCTCTAAGGGGTTCCAAATATCACTTTGCAAATTCCACAAGAACTGTCTTAGCGGAAGGCTTCTTGAGGGGAAAGCTGTAACTCTGTGATACGATTTCACAGAACACAAAGAAGTTTCTCAGAAAGCTTCTATCTCTTTGTTATCAGAGGATATTTCCTTTGGCCCTATAGTCTTCAAGGGGATCCGAAATATCTGTCCTCATTTTCCAAAAAAAAAAAGGCTAGCAAAGAGATCCACGAAACACAGATGTTCCTCTGTGAGTGGAAGTCACGCATCACAAAGCAGTTACTCAGAAAGCTTCTTTCCAGTTTTTCTCTGAAGATTTTTTCTTTTTCACCATAGCCCCCTAAGGGCTTAAAATATCACTTTGCCAATTCCACAAGTACAGGCTTAGCGAGCGGCTTCTTGAGGGGAAGCTCTAACTCTGTGAGATGAATTAACAGAACACTAAGCAGTTTCTCCGAAAGCTTCTTTCTTGTTTTCATCTCAGAATATTTCCATTTTCACCATAGCCCTTTATGGGCTTCCAAATATCACTTTGCAAATTCCACAAGAACTGTCTTAGCGAAAGGCTTCTTGAGGGTTAAGCTGTAATTCTGTGAGATGATTTCACAGACCACAAAGAATTTTCTCACAAAGCTTCTTTCTCTTTCTTATCGGAGGATAATTCCTTTGGCCCTATAGTCTTAAAGAAGGATCCGAAATATCTGTTCTCAGATTCCACAGAAAAATGCTAGCAACGAGATCCACGAAATACAGATGTAACTCTGTGAGTGGAAGTCACACATCACTAAGCAGTTTCTCAGAAAGTTTCTTTCCAGTTTTTCTCTGAGGGTACTTTCTTTTTCACGATAGCCCTCTATGGGTTTCCAAATATCACTTTGCGAATTCCACAAGAACAGGGTTAGCGAGCTGCTTTTTGAGGGGAAAGCTGTAACTCTGTGAGATGAATTACCAGAACACAAAGCAGTTTCTCAGAAAGCTTCTTTCCATATTTCATCTGAGGATATTTCCTTTTTCACCATAGCCCTCTATGGGCTTCCAAATATCACTTTGCAAATTCCACAAAACAGTCTTAGCCATAGTCTTCTTGAGGGGAAAGCTGTAACTCTGTGAGATGATTTCACAGAACACAAAGAAGTTTCTCAGAAAGCTTCTTTCTCTTTGTTATCGGGGGATATTTCCTTTGGCCCTATAGTCTTCAAAGGGATCCGAAATATCTGTTCTCAGATTCCACAGAAATAAGGCTAGCAAAGAGATCCTCGAAATACAGATGTAACTCTGTGAGTGGAAGTCACACATCACAAAGCAGTTTCTCAGAACGCTTCTTTCCAGTTTTTCTCTGAGGATATTTTCTTTTTCACCATAGCCCCCTATGGGCTTCCAAATATCACTTTGCGAATTCCACAAGAACAGGCTTAGCGAGCGGCTTCTTGAATAGAATGTTGTAACTCTGTGAGATGAATTAAAAGAACACTAAGCAGTTTCTCAGAAAGCTTCTTTCGAGTTTTCATCTGAGGATATTTCCTTTTTCACCGTAGCACTCCAGGGGCTTCCAAACATCACTTTGCATATTCCACAAGAACTGTCGTAGCGAAAGGCTTCTTGAGGGGAAAGCTGTAACTCTGTGACATGATTTCAAAGAACACAAACAAGTTTCTCAGAAAGCTTCTTTCTCTTTGTTATCGGAGGATATTTCCTTTGGCCCTTTAGTCTTCAAAGGGATCCGAAATATCTGTTCTCAGATTCCACAGAAATAAGGCTAGCAAAGAGATCCAGGAAATACAGATGTAACTCTGTGAGTGGAAGTCACACATCACCAAGTAGTTTCTCCGAAAGCTTCTTTCCAGTATTTCTCTGAGGATATTTTCTTTTTCACCGTAGCCCTCTATGGGCTTCCAAATATCACTTTGCGAATTCCACAAGAACAGGCTTAGCGAGCGGATTCTTGAGGGGAAAGCTGTAACTCTGTGAGATGAATTAACGGAACACTAATCAGATTCTCAGAAAGCTTCTTTCCAGAATTCATCTGAAGATATTTCCTTTTTCTCTGTAGCCCTCTAGGGGCTTCCAAATATCACTTTGCAAATTCCATAAGAACTGTCTTAGCAAAAGGCGTCTGGACTGGAAAGCTGTAACTCTGTGAGATGATTTCACAGAACACAAAGAAGTTTCTCAGAAAGCTTATTTCTCTTTGTTATCGGAGGATATTTCCTTTGTACCTATAGTCTTCAAAGCGATCCGAAATATCTGTTCTCAGATTAAACAGAAATAAGGCTAGCAAAGAGATCCAGGAAATACAGATGTAACTCTGTGAGTGTAAGTCACACATCACAAAGCAGTTTCTCAGAAAGCTTGTTTCCAGTTTTTCTCTGAGGATATTTTCTTTTTCACAGTAGCCCTCCAGGGGCTTCCAAATATCACTTTGCAAATTCCACAAGAAATGTCTTAGCGAAAGGCTTCCTGAGGGGAAAGCTGTAACTCGGTGAGGAGATTTCAAAGTACTCAAAGAAGTTTCTCAGAAAGCTTCTTTCTCTTCGTTATCGGAGGATATTTCCTTTGTCCCTATAGTCTTCAAAGGGATCCGAAATATGTGTTCTCAGATTCCACAGAAATAAGGCTAGCAAAGACATCCACGAAAATACAGATGTAACTCTGTGAGTGGAAGTCACACATCACAAAGCAGTTTCTCAGAAAGCTTCTTTCCAGTTTTTCTCTGAGGATATTTTCCTTTTTCTCCATATCCCTCTATGGGCTTCCAAATATCACTTTGCGAATTCCACAAGAACAGACTTAGCAAGTGGCTTCTTGAGGGGAAAGCTGTAACTCTGTGAGATTAATTAACAGAACACAAAGCAGTTTCTCAGAAAGCTTCTTTCCAGATTTCATCTGAGGATATTTCCTTTTTCACCATAGCCCTCAATCGGCTTCCATCTATCACTTTGCAAATTCCCCAAGAACTGTCTTAGCGAAAGGCTACTTGAGGGAAAAGCTGTAACTCTGTGAGGTGATTTCACAGAACACAAAGAAGTTTCTCAGAAAGCTTCTTTCTCTTTGTTATCGGACGATATTTCCTTTGGCCCTATAGTCTTCAAAGGGATCCGAAATATCTGTGCTCAGATTACACAGAAACAAGGTTAGCATAGAGATCCACGAAATACAAATGTAACTCTGTGAGTGGAAGTCACATATCACAAAGCAGTTTCTCAGAAAGCTTCTTTCCAGTTTTTCTCTGAGGATATTTTCTTGTTCACCATAGCCCTCTAGGGGGTTCGAAACATCACTTTGCAAATTCCACAAGAACTGTCTTAGCGGAAGGCTTCTTGAGGGGAAAGCTGTAACTCTGTGACACGATTTCACAGAACACAAAGAAGTTTCTCAGAAAGCTTCTTTCTCTTTGTTATCAGAGGATATTTCCTTTGGCCCTATAGTATTCAAGGGGATCCGAAATATCTGTCCTCAGTTTCCAAAAAAAAAAAAAGGCTAGCAAAGAGATCCACGAAATACAGATGTTACTCTGTGAGTGAAAGTCACGCATCACAAAGCAGTTTCTCAGAAAGATTCTTTCCAGTTTTTCTCTGAAGATATTTTCTTTTTCACCAAAGCCCTCTAAGAGCTTAAAATATCACTTTGCCAATTCCACAAGAACAGGCTTAGCGAGCGGCTTCTTGAGGGGAAGCTCTAACACTGTGAGAAGAATTAACAGAACACTAAGCAGTTTCTCAGAAAGCTTCTTTCGTGTTTTCATCTCAGAATATTTCCATTTTCACCATAGCCCTTTATGGGCTTCCAAATATCACTTTGCAAATTCCACAAGAACTGTCTTAGCGAAAGGCTTCTTGAGGGTTAAGCTGTAAGTCTGTGAGATGATTTCACAGAACACAAAGAAGTTTCTCACAAAGCTTCTTTCTCTTTGTTATCGGAGGATAATTCCTTTGGCACTATAGTCTTCAAAAGGATCCGAAATATCTGTTCTCTAATTCCACAGAAAAATGCTAGCAACGAGATCCACGAAATACAGATGTAACTCTGTGAGTGGAAGTCACACATCACTAAGCAGTTTCTCAGAAAGTTTCTTTCCAGTTGTTCTCTGAGGGTATTTTCTTTTTCACGATAGCCCTCTATGGGTTTCCAAATATCACTTTGCGAATTCCACAAGAACAGGATTAGCGAGCTGCTTTTTGAGGGGAAAGCTGTAACTCTGTGAGATGAATTAACAGAACACTAAGCACTTTCTCAGAAAGCTTCTTTCCATATTTCATCTGAGGATATTTCCTTTTTAACCATAGCCCTCTATGGGCTTCCAAATATCTCTTTGCAAATTCCACAAGAACTGTCTTAGCCAAAGTCTTCTTGAGGGGAAAGCTTTAACTCTGTGAGATGATTTCACAGAACACAAAGAAGTTTCTCAGAAAGCTTCTTTCTCTTTGTTATCGGGGGATATTTCCTTTCGCCCTATAGTCTTCAAAGGGATCCGAAATATCTGTTCTCAGATTCCACAGAAATAAGGCTAGCAAAGAGATCCTCGAAATACAGATGTAACTCTGTGAGTGGAAGTCACACATCACAAAGCATTTTCTCAGAACGCTTCTTTCCAGTTTTTCTCTGAGGATATTTTCTTTTTCACCATAGCCCCCTATGGGCTTGCAAATATCACTTTGCGAATTCCACAAGAACAGGCTTAGCGAGCGGATTCTTGAATAGAATGTTGTAACTCTGTGAGATGAATTAACAGAACACTAATCAGTTTCTCAGAAAGCTTCTTTCCAGAATTCATCTGAAGATATTTCCTTTTTCACTGTAGCCCTCTAGGGGCTTCCAAATATCACTTTGCAAATTCCACAAGAACTGTCTTAGCAAAAGGCGTCTGGAGGGGAAAGGTGTAACTCTGTGAGATGATTTCACAGAACACAAAGTATTTTCTCAGAAAGCTTCTTTCTCTTTGTTATCGGAGATATTTCCTTTGGACCTATAGTCTTCAAAGCGATCCGAAATATCTGTTCTCAGATTCCACAGAAATAAGGCTAGCAAAGAGATCCACGAAATACTGATGTAACTCTGTGAGTATAAGTCACACATCACAAAGCAGTTTCTCAGAAAGCTTGTTTCCAGTTTTTCTCTGAGGATATTTTCTTTTTCACCATAGCCCTCTATAGACATCCAAATATCACTTTGCGAATTCCACAAGAACAGGCTTAGCGAGCAGCTTCCTGAAGGGAAAGCTGTAAGTCTGTGAAATGAATTAACAGAACACTAAGCAGATTCTCGGAAAGCTTCCTTCCACTTTTTCTGTGAGGATATTTACTTTTTTACCATAGCCCTCTATGGGCTTCCAAATATCACTTTGCGAATTCCACAAGAATAGGATAGGTGAACGTCTCCTTGAGGGGAAAGCTGTAACTCCGTGAGTTTAATTAACAGAACACTAAGCAGTTTCAGATAAAGCTGCTTTCCAGATTTCCTCTGAGGATATTTACTTTTTCACCAAAGCCCTCTATAAGCTTCCAAATATCCCTTTGCAAATTCTACAAGAACTGTCTCAGCGAAAGGCTTCTTGAGGGGAAAGCTGAAACTCTTTGAGATGATTTCACAGAACACAAAAAAGTTTCTCAGAAAGCATCTTTCTCTCTGTTATCGGAGTATATTTCCTTTGGCCCTGTAGTCTTCAAAGGGATCCGAAATATCTGTTCTCAGATTCCACAGAAATAAGGCTAGCAAAGAGATCCACGAAATACAGATGTAACTCTGTGAGTGGAAGTCACACCTCACAAAGCAGTTTCTCAGAAAGCTTCTTTCCAGCTTTCTCTGAGGATATTTTCTTTTTCCCCATAGCCCTTTAGGGGCTTCCAAATATCACTTTGCGAATTCCACAAGAACAGGCTTAGCGAGAGGCTTCTTCAGCGGAGAGCTGTAAGTCTGTGAAATGAATTAACAGAACACTAAGCAGTTTCTCGGAAAGCTTCCTTCCACTTTTTCTGTGAGGATATTTACTTTTTTACCATAGCCCTCTATGGGCTTCCAAATATCACTTTGCGAATTCCACAAGAATAGGATAGGTGAACGTCTCCTTGAGGGGAAAGCTGTAACTCCGTGAGTTTAATTAACAGAACACTAAGCAGTTTCAAAGAAAGCTTCTTTCCAGATTTCATCTGAGGATATTTACTTTTTCACCATAGCCCTCTATGAGCTTCCAAATATCCCTTTGCAAATTCTACAAGAACTGTCTCAGCAAAAGCCTTCTTGAGGGGAAAGCTGTAACTCTTTGAGATGATTTCACAGAACACAAAAAAGTTTCTCAGAAAGCATCTTTCTCTCTGTTATCGGAGGATATTTCCTTTGGCCCTGTAGTCTTCAAAGGGATCCGAAATATCTGTTCTCAGATTCCACAGAAATAAGGCTAGCAAAGAGATCCACGAAATACAGATGTAACTCTGTGAGTGGAAGTCACACCTCACAAAGCAGTTTCTCAGAAAGCTTCTTTCCAGTTTTTCTCTGAGGATATTTTCTTTTTCCCCATAGCCCTTTAGGGGCTTCCAAATATCACTTTGCGAATTCCACAAGAACAGGCTTAGCGAGAGGCTTCTTCAGCGGAAAGCTGTAACTCTCTGAGATGAATTAAAAGAACACTAAGAAGCTTCAAAGAAGGATTCTTTCCAGATTTCATCTGAGGATATTTTCTTTTTCACCATAGTCCTCTATTGGCTTACAAATATCACTTTGCAAATTCCACAAGAACTGTCTTAGCGAAAGGCTTCTTGAGGGGGAAGCTGTAACTCTGTGAGATGATTTCACAGAACACAAAGAAGTTTCTCACAAAGCTTCTTTCTCTTTGTTATCGGAGGATATTTTCTTTGGCCCTGTAGTCTTCAATGGGATCTGAAATATCCGTCCTCAGATTCCACAGAAATGAGGCTACCAAAGAGATCCACGAAATACAGATGTAATTCTGTGAGAGGAATTCAAACATCAAAAAGCAGTTTCTCTAAAGCTTTTTTCAAGTTTTTCTCTGAGGATATTTTATTTTTCACCATAGCCCTCTATGGGTTTCCAAATATCACTTTGCGAATTCCAGAAGAAGAGGATTAGTTAGCGGCTTCTTGAGGGGACAGCTGTATTTCTGTGACATGAATTAACAGAACAACTAAGCAGTTTCAAAGAAAGCTTCTTTCCAGATTTCATCTGAGGATATTTCCTTTTTAACCATAGTCCTCTATGGGCTTCCAAATATCCCTTTGCAAATTCCACAAGAACTGTCTTAGCGAAAGGCTTTTTGAGAGGAAAGCTGTAACTCTGTGAGATGATTTCAGAGAACACAAAGAATTTTTTCAGAAAGCTTCTTTCTCTTTGTTATCGGACGATATTTCCTTTGGCCCTATAGTCTTCAAAGGGATCCGAAATATCAGTTCTAAGATTCCACAGAAATAGGGCCAGAAAAGAGATCCACGAAATACAGATGTAACTCAGTGAGTGGAAGTCACACATCACAAAGCAGTTTCTCAGAAAGCTTCTTTTCAGTTTTTCTCTGAGGATATTTTCTTTTTCACCATAGCCCTCTAAGGGTTTCCAAATAACACTTTGCGAATTCCACAAGAAGAGGCTTAGCTAGGGGCTTCTTGAAGGGAAAGCTGTAACTCTGTGAGATGAATTAACAGAACACTAAGTAGTGTCTCGAAAAGCTTCTTTCGAGTTTTCATCTGATGATATTTCCCTTTTCAACATAGCCCTGTATGGGCTTCCAAATATCACTTTGCAAATTCCACAAGGATTGTCTTAGCGAAAGGCTTCTTGAGGGGAAAGCTGTAACTCTGTGAGATGATTTCACGGAACACAAAGAAGTTTCTCACAAAGCTTCTTTCTCTTTGTTATCGGAGGATAATTCCTTTGTTCCTATATTCATTAAAGGTATCCGAAATATCTGTTCTCAGATTCCACAGAAATAAGGCTAGCAAAGAGATCCACGAAATATAGATGTAACTCTGTGAGTGGAAGTCACTCATCACAAAGCAGTTTCTTAGAAAGTTTCTTTCCAGTTTTTCTCTGAGGATATTTTCTTTTTCACCATAGCACTCTACGGGCTTCCAAATATCATTTTGCGAATTCCACTAGAACAGGCTTAGCGAGCGGACTCTTGAGGGGAAAGCTGTAACATTATGAGATGAATTAACACAACACTAAGAGTTTCTCAGAAAGCTTCTTTCAAGATTTTATCTGAGGATATTTCCTTTTTCACCATAGCCCTCTATAGGCTTCCAAGTATCACTTTGCAAATTCCACAAGAACTGTCTTAGCGAAAGGCTACTTGTGCGGAAACTGTAACTCTGTGAGATGATTTCACAGAACACAAAGAAGTTTCTCAGAAAGCTTCTTTCTCTTTGTTATCGGAGGATATTTCCTTTGGCCCTGTAGTCTTCAAAGGGATTTGAAATATCTGCCCTCAGATTCCAGAGAAATAAGGCTAGCAAAGAGATCCACGAAATACAGATGTAACTCTGTGAGTGGAAGTCACACATCACAAAGCAGTTTCTCAGAAAGCTTCTTTCCAGTTTTTCTCTGAGGATATTTTGTTTTTCACCATAGCCCTCTATGGGCTTCCAAATATCACTTTGCGAATTCTGCAAGAAGAGGCTTAGCGAGCGTCTTCTTGAGGGGAAAGCTGTAACTCTGTGAAATGAACTTAGAGAGCACTAAGCAGTTTCTCAGAAAGCTTCTTCCCAGATTTCATGTGAGGATATTTCCGTTTTCACCATAGCCGTCTATGGGATTCCACATATCACTTTGCGAATTCCACAAGAACAGGCTTAGCGAGCGGCTTCTTGAATAGAATGTTGTAACTCTGTGAGATGAATTAACAGAACACTAAGCAGTTTCTCAGAAAGCTTCTTTCGAGATTTCATCTGAGATTATTTCCTGTTTCACCATAGTCCTCTAGGGGCTTCCAAATATCACTTCATCTGAGAATATTTCCTTTTTCTCCATAAACGTTAATGGGCTTCCAAATATCATTTTGCAAATTCCACAAGAACTGTCTTAGCGAAAGGCTTCTTGAGGGGATAGCTGTAACTCTGTGAGATGATTTTAGAGAACACAAAGAAGTTTCTCAAAAAGCTTCTTTCTCTTTGTTATCGGAGGATAATTCCTTTGGCCTATATTCTTCATAGGGATCCGAAATATCTGTTCTCAGATTCCACAGAAAGAAGGCTAGGAAAGACATCCACGAAATGCAGATGTAACTCTGTGAGTGGAAGTCACACATCACTAAGCAGTTTCTCAGAAAGTTTCTTTCCAGTTTTTCTCTGAGGATATTTTCTTTTTCACGATAGCCCTCTATGGGCTTCCAAATATCACTTTGCAATTCCACAAGAACAGGCTTAGCGAGCTGCTTCTTGAAGGGAAAGCTGTAACTCTGTGAGATGAATTAACAGAACACTAAGCACTTTCTCAGAACGCTGTTTTCCATATTTCATCTGAGGATATTTCCTTTTTCACCATAGCCCTCTATGGGCTTCCAAATATCAGTTTGCAAATTCCACAAGAACTGTCTTTGTGAAAGGCTTCTTGAGGGGAAAGCTGTAACTCTGTGAGATGATTTCCCAGAACACAAAGAAGTTTCTCAGAAAGCTTCTTTCTCTTTGTTATCGGGGGATATTTCCTTTGGCCCTATAGTCTTCAAAGGGATCCGAAATATCTGTTCTCAGATTCCACAGAAATAAGGCTAGCAAAGAGATCCACGAAATACAGATGAAACTCTGTGAGTGGAAGTCACACATCACAAAGTAGTTTCTCAGAACGCTTCTTTCCAGTTATTCTCTGAGGATATTTTCTTTTTCACCAAAGCTCTCTATGGGCTTCCAAATATCACTCTGCAAATTCCACAAGAACAGGCTTAGCGAGCGGCTTCTTGAATAGAAGGTTGTAACTCTGTGAGGTGATTTCAAATAATACCAAGAAGGTTCTCAGAAAGCTTCTTTCCAGATTTCATCGGAGGATATTTCCTTCATTACCATAGCCATCTATGGACTTCCAAATATCACTTTGCAGATTCCACTAGAACTGTCTTTGTGAAAGGCTTCTTGAGGGCAAATTGTAACTCTGTAAGATGATTTGACAGAACACAAAGAAGTTTCTCAGAAGGCTTCTTTCTCTTTGTTATCGGAGGATATTTCCTTTGGCTCTAAAATCTTCAAAGGGATCCGAAATAT
The DNA here is from genome assembly GCF_049350105.2 of Macaca mulatta. Taxonomy (NCBI): domain Eukaryota; kingdom Metazoa; phylum Chordata; class Mammalia; order Primates; family Cercopithecidae; genus Macaca; species Macaca mulatta. Next base: position 25,936,495 of record NC_133420.1, read on the forward strand.
CTGTTCTCAGATTCCACAGAAATAAGGCTAACAAAGAGATCCACGAAATATAGATGTAACTCTGTGAGTGGAAGTCACACATCACAAAGTAGTTTCTCAGAAATCTTCTTTCCATTTTTTCTCTGAGGATATTTTTTTTTTCACCATAGCCCTCTATGGGCTTCCAAATATCACTTTGGAATTCCACAAGAACAGGCTTCGCGAGCGGCTTCTTGAGGGGAAAGCTGTAACTCTGTGAGATGAATTAACAGAACGGTAAGCAGTTTCTCAGAAAACTTCTTTCCAGATTTTATCTGAGGGTATTTCCTTTTTCACCATAGCCCTTTATGTGCTTCCAAATGTCACTTTGCAAATTCCACAAAAACTGTCTTAACGAAAGCCTTCTTGAGGGGAAAGCTGTAACTCTGTGAGAAGATTTCACAGAACACAAAGAAGTTTCTCAGAAAGCTTCTTTCTCTTTGTTATCGGAGGATATTTCCTTTGGCCCTATAGTCTTCAAAGGGATCCTAAATATCTCTACTCAGATTCCACAGAAATAAGACTAGCAATGAGATCCACGAAATACAGATGTAACTCTGTGAGTGGAAGTCACACATCACAAAGCAGTTTCTCAGAAAGCTTCTTTCCAATTTTTCTCTGAGGATATTTTCTTTTTCACCATAGCCCTATATGGGCTTCCAAATATCACTTTGCGAATTCCACAAGAACAGGCTTCGCGAGCGGCTTCTTGAGGGGAAAGCTGTAACTCTGTGTGATTAATTAACAGAACACTAAGCAGTTTCTCAGAAAGTTTCTTCCCAGATTTCTTCCCAGATTTCTGTAACTCTGTGAGATGAATTAAGAGAACACTAAGCAGTTTCTCAGAAAACTTCTTTCGAGTTTTCATCTGAGGATATATCCTTTTTCACCGTAGTCCTCTAAGGGATTCCAAATATCACTTTGCAAATTCCACAACAACTGTCTTAGTGGAAGGCTTCTTGAGGGGAAACTGTAACTCTGTGAGATGATTTAACAGAATAGAAAAACGATTCTCAGAAAGCTTCTTTCTCTTTGTTATCGGAGGATATATCTTTTGGCCCTATAGTCTTTAAAGGGATCCGAAATATCTGTTCTCAGATTCCACAGAAATAAGGCTAGCAAAGAGATCCACGAAATACAGATGTAACTCTGTGAGGGGAAGTCACACATCACAGAGCAGTTTCTCAGAAAGCTTCATTCCAGTTTTTCTCTGAGGATATTTTCTTTTTCACCGAAGCCCTCTATGGGCTTCCAAATATCACTTTGCAAATTCCACAAGAACTGTCTTAGTGAGCGGCTTCTTGAGGTGAAAGCTGTAACTCGGTGAGATGATTTAACAGAACACTAAGCAGTTTCAAAGAAAGCTTCTTTCCAGATTTCATCTGAGGATATTTCCTTTTTCACAATAGCCCTCTGTGGGCTTCCAAATATCACTTTGCAAATTCTACAAGAACTGTCTTAGCGAAAGGCTTCCTGAGGGGAAAGCTGTAACTCTGTGAGATGATTTCCCAGAACACAAAGAAGTTTCTCAGAAAGCTTCTTTCTCTTTGTTATCAGAGGATATTTCCTTTGGCCCTATAGTCTTCAAAGGGATCCGAAATAACTCTTCTCAGATTCCACAGAAATAAGGCTAGCAAAGAGATCCACGAAATACAGATGCATCTCTGTGAGTGGAAGTCACACATCACATAGAAGTTTCTCGGAAAGCTTCTTTCCAGTTTTTCTCTGAGGATATTTTCTTTTTCACCATAGCCCTCTCTGAGCTTAATATATCACTTGGCCAATTCCACTAGAACAGGCTTAGCGAGCGACTTCTTGAGTCGAATGCTCTAACTGTGTGAGATGAACTAACAGAACACTAATCATTTTCTCAGAAAGCTTCATTCGAGTTTTCATCTGAGGATATTTATTTTTTCACCATAGCCCTTTATGGGCTTCCAAATATCACTTTGCAAATTCCACAAGAACTGTCTTAACGAGCGGCTTCTTGAGGGGAAAGCTGTAACTCTGTGATATGATTTCACAGAACACAGAGAAGTTTCTCACAAAGCTTCTTTCTCTTTGTTATCGGAGGATAATTCCTTTGGCACTATAGTCTTCAAAGGGATCCGAAATATCTGTTCTCAGATTCCACAGAAATAATGCTCGCAAAGAGATCCACGAAATACAGATGTAACTCTGTGAGTGGAAGTCACACATCACAAAGCAGTTTCTCAGAAAGCTTCTTTCCAGTTTTTCTCTGAGGATATTTTCTTTTTCATCATAGCCCTCTATGGGCTTCCAAATATCCCTTTGCGAATTCCCCAAGAACAGGCTTAGCGAGAAGCTCCTTGAGGGGAAGCTGTAACTCTGTGAGATGAATTAACAGAACACTAAGCAGTTTCTCAGAAAGCTTCATTCCAGATCTCATCTGAGGATATTTCCTTTATCACCATACCCCTCCATGGGCTTCAAAATATCACTTTGCAAATTCCACAAGAACTGTCTTAGCGAAAGACTTCTTGAGGGGAAAGTTGTAATTCTGTGAGAAGATTTCACAGAACACAAAGAAGTTTCTCAGAAAGCTTCTTTCTCTTTGTTATCGGAGGATATTTCCTTTGGTCCTATAGTCTTCAAAGGGATCCGAAATATCTGTTCTCAGATTCCACAGAAATAAGGCTAGCAAAGAGATCCACGAAATACAGATGTAACTCTGTAAGTGGGGATCACGCATCACAAAGCAGTTTCTCAGAAAGCTTCTTTCCAGTTTTTTCTGAGGATATTTTCTTTTTCACCATAGCCCTCTAAGGGCTTAAAATATCACTTTCCAAATTCCACTAGAACAGGCTTAGCGAGCGGCTTCTTGAGGGGAAAGCTCAAACTCTGTGAGATGAATTTAGAGAACACTAAGCAGTTTCTCAGGAAACTTCTTTCGAGTTTTCATCTGAGGATATTTCCTTCATCACCATAGCCCTCTATGGGCTTCAAAATATCACTTTGCAAATTCCACAAGAACTGTCTTAGCGAAAGACTTCTTGAGGGGAAAGTTGTAATTCTGTGAGATGATTTCACAGAACACAAAGAAGTTTCTCAGAAAGCTTCTTTCTCTTTGTTATCAGAGGATATTTCCTTTGGCCCTATAGTCTTCCAAGGGATCCGAAATATCTGTTCTCAGATTCCACAGAAATAAGGCTAGCAAAGAGATCCACGAAATACAGATGTAACTCTGTAAGTGGGGGTCACGCATCACAAAGCAGTTTCTCAGAAAGCTTCTTTCCAATTTTTTCTAAGGATATTTTCTTTTTCACAATAGCCCTCTAAGGGCTTAAAATATCACTTTGCAAATTCCATTAGAACAGGCTTAGCGAGCGGCTTCTTTTGGGGAAAACTCAAACTCTGTGAGATGAATTTAGAAAACACTAAGCAGTTTCTCAGGAAACTTCTTTCGAGTTTTCATCTGAGGATATTTCCTTTTTCACCATAGCCCTCTATGGGCTTCCAAATATCACTTTGCCAATTCCACAAGAACTGTCTTAGCGAAAGGCTTCTTGAGGGGAAACTGTAACTCTGTGAGATGATTTCACATAACACAAAGAAGTTTCTCACAAAGCTTCTTTCTCTTTGTTATCGGAGGATAATTCCTTTGGCCTTATAGTCTTCAAAGGGATCCGAAATATTTGTTCTCAGATTCCACAGAAATAAGGCTAGCAAAGAGATCCACGAAATACAGATGTAACTCTGTGAGTGGAAGTCACACATCACAATGCAGTTTCTCAGAAAGCTTCTTTCCAGTTTTTCTCAGAGGATATTTTCTTTTTCACCATAGCCCTCTACGGGCTTCCAAATATCACTTTGCGAATTCCACAAGAACAGGCTTAGCGAACGGCTCCTTGAGGGGAAAGCTGTAACTCGGTGAGATGAATTAACAGAACACTAAGCAGTTTCCCAGAAAGTTTCTTTCGAGTTTTCATCTGAGGATATTTCCTTTTTCACCATAGCCCTCTATGGGCTTCCAAATATCCCTTAGCAAATTCCACAAGAACTGTCTTAGCGAAAGTCTTCTTGAGCGGAAAGCTGTAATTGTGTGAGATGATTTCGCAGAACACAAAGAAGTTTCTCAGAAAGGTTCTTTCTCTTTGTTATCGGAGGATATTTCCTTTGGCCCTATAGTCTTCAAAGGGATCCGAAATATCTGTTCTCAGATTCCACAGAAATAAGGCTTGCAAAAAGATCGATGAAATACAGATGTAACTCTGTGAGTGGAAATCACACATCACAAAGCAGTTTCTCAGATGGCTTCTTTCCATTTTTTCTCTGAGGATATTTTCTTTTTCACCAAAGCCCTCTATGTGCTTAATATATCACTTTGCCAGTTCCACTAGGACAGGCTTACTCAGCGGCTTCTAGAGAGGAAAGCTCTAACTCTGTGAGATGAATTAACAGAACACTAAGCAGTTTCTCAGAAAGCTTCTTTCGAGTTTTCATCTGAGGATATTTCCTTTTTCACCATAGCCCTGTATGGGCTTAAAATTTCCCTTTGCAAATTCCACAAGAAGTGTCTTAGCGAAAGGCTTCTTGAGGGAAAACTGTAACTCTGTGAGATGATTTCACAAAACACAAAGAAGTTTCTCAGAAAGCTTCTTTCTCTTTGTTATCAGAGGATATTTCCTTTGGCGTTATAGTCTTCAAAGGGATCTGAAATAACTGTCCTCTTTCTGCAGAAATAAGCCTAGCAAAGAGATCCACGAAATACAGATGTAACTCTGTGAGTGGAAGTCACACATCACAAAGCAGTTTCTCAGAAAGCTTCTTTCCAGTTTTTCTCTGAGGATATTTTCTTTTCACCATAGCCCTCTATGGGCTTTCAAATATCACTTTGCGAATTCCACAAGAACAGGCTTAGCGAGCGGTGTCTGGAGGGGAAAGCTGTATCTCTGTGAGATGAATTAACAGAACACTAAGCAGTTTATCAGAAAGGTTCTTACGAGTTTTCAGGTGAGGATATTACGTTTTTCACCATAGGCCTCTATGGGATTCAAAATATCACTTTACAAATTCCACAACAACTGTCTTATCAAAAGGCTTCTTGAGGGGAAAGCTGTAACTCTATGAGATGATTTCACAGAACACAAAGAAGTTTCTGAGAAAGCTTCTTTATCTTTGTTATTGGAGGATATTCCTTTGGGCCCTATAGTCTTCAAAGGGATCCAAAATATCTCTTCTCAGATTCCACGGAAATAAGGCTAGCATAGAGATGCACGAAATACAGATGTAACTCTGTGAGTGGAAGTCACATATCACAAAGCAGTTTCTCAGAAAGCTTCTTATGAGTTTCCAGGTGAGGATATTTCCTTTTTCACCAAAGCCCTCTAGGGGCTTCCAAATGTCGCTTTGCTAATTCCACAAGAACTGCCTTAGCTAAAGGCTTCTTGAGGGGAAAGCTGTAACTCTGTGAGATTATTTACAGAACACAAAGCAGTTTCTCAGAAAGCTTCTTTCTCTTTGTTATCAGAGGATATTTCCTTTGGCCCTAGAGTCTTCAAAGGGATCCGAAATATCAATTCTCAGATTCCACAGAAATAAGATGAGCAAAGAGATCCAAGAACAACAGTTGTTACTCTGTGAGTGGAAGTCACACATCACAAAGAAATTTCCCAGAAAGCTTCTTTCCAATTTTTCTCTGAGGAAATTTTCTTTTTCACCATAGCCCTCTAAGGGCTTCCAAATATCACTTTGCGAATTCCACAAGAACAGGCTTAGCGAGCAGCTTCTTGAGGGGAAAGCTGTAACTCTGTGAGATGAATTAATAGAACAATAAGCAGTTTCTCAGAAAGCTTCTTTCCAGATTTCATCTGAGGATATTTCCTTTTTCATCATAGCCCTCAATGGGCTTCCAAATATCACATTGCAAATAGCACAAGAACTGTCTTATCGAAAGGCTTCTTGAGGGGAAAGCTGTAACTCTGTGAGATGATTTCACAGAACGCGAAAAAGTTTCTCAGAAAGCTTCTTTGTCTTTGTTATCGGAGGATATTTCCTTTGGCCCTGTAATCTTCAAAGGGATCCGAAATATGTGTTCTCAGATTTCACAGAAAAAAGGGTAGCAAAGAGATCCACGAAATACAGATGTAACTCTGTGAGTGGAAGTCACACATCACAAAGAAGTTTCTCAGAAAGCTTCTTTCCAGTTTTTTTCTGAGGATATTTTCTTTTTCACCATAGTCCTCTGTGGGCTTCCAAATATCATTTTTCGAATTTCACAAGAACTGTCTTAGCGAAAGGCTTCTTGAGGGAAAGCTCTAACTCTTTGAGATGATTTCACTGAACACAAAGAAGTTTCTCAGAAAGCTTGTTTCTCTTTGTTATCGGAGGATATTTCCTTTGGCCCTATAGTCTTCTAAGGGGACCGAAATATCTGTTCTCAGATTCCACAGAAATAAGGCTAGCAAAGAGATCCACGAAACACAGAGGTAACTCTGTGAGTGGAAGTCAGACATCAAAAAGCAGTTTCTCAGAAAGCTTCTTTCCAGTTTTTCTATGAGGATATTTTCTTTTTCACCATTGCCCTCTTAGGGCTTCCAAATATTACTTTGCAAATTACAAAAGAACACGTTTACCTAGCCGCTTCTTGAGGCGAAACTTGTAACCCTGTGAGATGAATTAACAGAGCACTAAGCAGTTTCTCAGAAAGCTTCTTTCCAGATTTCATCTGAGGATATTTCCTTTTTCACCGTAGCCCTCTAGGGGCTTCCAAATATCACTTTGTAAATTCCAGAAGAACTGTCTTAGCGAAAGGCTTCTTGAGGGGAAAGCGGTAGCTCTGTGAGATGATTTCCCAGAACACAAAGAAGTTTCTCAGAAAGCTTCTTTCTCTTTGTTATCCGAGGATATTTCCTTTGGCCCTATAGTCTTCAAAGGGATCCGAAATATCTGTTCTCAGATTCCACAGCAATAATGCTAACAAAGAGATCCACGAAATACATATGTAAATCTGTGAGTGGAAGTCACACATCACAAAGCCGTTTCTCAGAAAGCTTCTTTCCAGTTTTTCTCTGAGGATATTTTCTTTTTCACCATAACCCTCTATGGGCTTCCAAATATCTCTTTGCGAATTCCACAAGAACAGGCTGAGCGAGTGGCTTCTACAGGGGAAAGCTGTAACTCTGTGAGATAAATTAACAGAACACTAAGCAGTTTCTCAGAAGGCTTTTTTCCAGATTTCCTATGAGGATATTTCCTTTTTCACCATAGCCCTCTAGGGGCTTCCAAATATCACTTTGCAAATTCCACAAGAACTGTCTTAGCGAATGGCTTCTTGAGGGGAAAGCTGTAACTCTGTGTGATGATTTCACCGAACACAAAGAAGTTTCTCAAAAAGCTTCTTTCTCTTTGTTACCGGAGGATATTTCCTTTGGCCATATAGTCTTCAAAGGGGTCCGAAATATCTGTTCCCAGATAACACAGAAATAAGTCTAGCAAAGACAGCCAGGAAATACAGTTGTTACTCTGTGAGTGGAAGTCACACATCACAAAGCAGTTCCTCAGAAAGCTTCTTTCCAATTTTTCTCTGAGGATATTTTCTTTTTCACCATAGCCCTCTATAGGCTTTCAAATATCACTTTGCGAATTCCACAATAACACGCATTGCGACCGGCTTCTTGAGGGGAAAGCTGTAACTCGGTGAGATGAATTAACAGAACACTAAGCAGTTTCTCAGAAAGCTTCTTTCCAGATTTCATCTGAGGATATTTCCTTTTTCACCATAGCCCTCTATTTGCTTCCAAATATTACTTTGCAAATTCCACAAGAACTGTCTTTGCGAAAGGCTTCTTGAGTGGAAAGCTGTAACTCTGTAAGATGATTTCACAGAACACAAAGGAGTTTCTCAGAAAGCTTCTTTCTCTTTGTTATTGGAGGATATTTCCTTTGGCCCTATAGTCTTCAAAGGGATCCGAAGTATCTGTTCTCAGTTTCCACAGAAATAAGGCTAGCAAAGAGATCCACGAAATACAGATGCAACTCTGAGAGTGGAAGTCAACATCCAAAAGCAGTTTCTCAGAAAGCTTCTTTCCACTTTTTCTCTGAGGATATTTTCTTTTTCACCATAGCCCTCTATGGGCTTCCAAATATCACTTTGCCAATTCCACAAGAAGAGGCTTAGCGAGCGGCTTCTTGAGGGGAAAGCTGTAACTCTATGAGATAAATTAACAGAACACTAAACAGTTTCTCAGAAAGCTTCTTTCCAGATTTCATCTGAGGATATTTGCTTTTTCACCGTAGCCCTCAATGGGCTTCCAAAAATCACTTTGCCAATTCCACAAGAACAGGCTTAGCGAGCGGCTTCTTGACGGGAAAGCTGTAACTCTGTGAGATGAATTAAAAGAACACTGAGCAGTTTCTCAGAATGCTTCTTTCCAGATTTCATCTGAGAATATTTCCTTTTTCAGCACAGCCCTCTATGGGCTTCCAAATATCACTTTGCAAATTCCACAAGATCTGTCTTAGCGAAAGGCTTCTTGAGGGGTTAAGCTGTAACTCTGAGAGATGATTTCACAGAACGCGAAAAAGTTTCTTAGAAAGCTTCTTTCTCATTGTTATCGGAGGATATTTCCTTTGGCCCTATAGTCTTCAAAGGGAACCGAAATATCTGTTCTCAGATTCCACAGAAATAAGGCTAGCAAACAGATGCAGGAAATACAGATGTAACTCTGTGAGTGGAAGTCACACACAACAAAGCAGTTTCTCAGAAAGCTTCTTTCGAGTTTTCTTCGGTGGATATTTCCTTTTTCACCATAGCCCTCTATGGGCTTTCAAATAGCACTTTGCAAATTCCACAAGAACTGTCTTAGCGAAAGGCTTATGGAGATGAAAGCTGCAACTCTGTGAGATGATTTCACAGAACACAAAGAAGTTTCTCAGAAAGCTTCTTTCTCTTTGTTATCGGAGGATATTTCCTTTGGCCCTCTATTCTTTAAAGGGATCCGAAATATCAGTTCTGAGATTCCACAGAAATAAGGTTAGCAAAGAGATCCACGAAATACAGATGAAACTCTGTGAGTGGAAGTCACACATCACGAAGCATTTTCTCAGAGAGCTTCTTTCCAGTTTTTCTCTGAGAATATTTTCTTTTTCACCCATGCAGTCTATGGGCTTCCAAATATCACTTTGCGAATTCCAAAAGAACCGACTTAACGAGCGGCTTCTTGAGGGGAAAGCTGTAACTCTGTGAGATGAATTAAGAGAACACTAAGCAGTTTCATGAAACTTCTTTCGAGTTTTCATCTGAGGATAGTTCCTTTTTCACCATAGCCCTCTATGGGCTTCCAAATATCACTTTGCAAATTCCGCAAGAACCGTCTTAGCGATAGGCTTATGGAGATGAAAGCTGTAACTCTGTGAGATGATTTCACAGAACACAAAGAAGTTTCTCAGAAAGCTTCTTTCTCTTTGTTATCGGAGGATATTTCCTTTGGCCCTGTAATCTTCAAGGGATCCGAAATATGTGTTCTCATATTTCACAGAAAAAAGGCTAGCAAAGAGATCCACGAAATACAGATGTAACTCTGTAAGTGGAAGTCACACATCACAAAGAAGTTTCTCAGAAAGCTTCTTTCCAGTTTTTTTCTGAGGATATTTTCTTTTTCACCATAGACCTCTATGGGCGTCCAAAGACCACTTTCCGAATTCCACAGGAACAGGCTTAGCGAAAGGCTTCTTGAGGGAAAGCTATAACTCTTTGAGGTGATTTCACAAAACACAAAGAAGTTTCTCAGAGAGCTTGTTTCTCTTTGTTATCGGAGGATATTTCCTTTGGCCCTATATTCTTCAAAGGGATCCGAAATATCTGTCAGATTCCACAGAAATAAGGCTAGCAAAGAGATCCACGAAATACAGAGGTAACTCTGTGAGTGGAAGTCAGACATCAAAAAGCAGTTTCTCAGAAAGCTTCTTTCCAGTTTTTCTATGAGGATATTTTCTTTTTCACCATTGCCCTCTATGGGCTTCCAAATATTACTTTGCGAATTACAAAAGAACACGCTTACCGAGCGGCTTCTTAAGGGGAGAGCTGTAACCCTGTGAGATGAATTAACAGAGCACTAAGCAGTTTCTCAGAAAGCTTCTTTCCAGATTTCATCTGGGGATATTTCTTTTTCATCATAGCCCTCTAGGGGCTTCCAAATATCACTTTGCAAATTCCAGAAGAACTGTCTTAGCAAAAGGCTTCTTGAAGGGAAAGCTGTAGCTCCGTGAGATGATTTCACAGAACACAAAGAAGTTTCTCAGAAAGCTTCTTTCTCTTTGTTATCGGAGGATATTTCCTTTAGCCCTGTAGTCTTCAAAGGGATCCGAAATATCTGTTCTCAGACGCCACAGCAAGAACGCTAACAAAGAGATCCACGAAATACAGATGTAAATCTGGAGTTGTAGTCACACATCACAAAGCAGTTTCTCAGAAAGCTTCTTTCGTGTTCTTCTCGGAGTATATTTTAATTTTCACCATAGCCCTCTATGGGCTTCCAAATATCACTTTGCGAATTCCACAAGAACAGGCTTAGCGAGCGGCTTCTTCAGGGGAAAGCTGTATCTCTGTGACATGAATTAACAGAACACTAAGTAGTTCTCAGAAAGTTTCTTTCGAGTTTTCATACGAGGATATTTCCTTTTTCACCATAGCCAACTAGGGGCTTCCAAATATCTCTTTGGAAATTCCAAAAGAACTGTCTTAGTGAAAGGTTTCTTGAAGGGAAAGCTGTAACTCTGTGAGATGATTTCACAGAACACAAAGAAGTTTCTCAGAAAGCTTCTTTCTCTTTGTTATCAGAGGATATTTCCTTTGTCCCTATAGTCTTCAAAGCGATCCGAAATATCTGTTCTCAGATTCCACAGAAATATGGCTCCAAAGAGATCCACGAAATACAGATGTAACTCTGTGAGTGGAAGTCACAAATCACAAAGCAGTTTCTCAGAAAGCTTCTTTCAAGTTTTTCTCTGAGGATATTTTCTTTTTCACCGTAGCCCTCAATGGGCTTCCAAATATCACTTTGCGAATTCCACAAGAACAGGCTTATCGAGAGGCTTCTTGAGGGGAAAGCTGTAACTCGGTTAGATGAATTAACAAAACACTAATCTGTTGCTCAAAAACCATCGTTCCAGATTTCATCTGAGGATATTTCCTTTCTCACCATAGCCCTCTAAGGGCTTCCAAATATCACCTTGCAAATTCCAAAAGAACTGTCTTACCGAAAGGCTTCTTGAGGGAAAAACTCTAACTCTGTGAGATGATTTCACAGAACACAAAGAAGTTTCTCAGAAAGCTTCTTTCTCTTCGTTATCAGAGGATATTTCCTTTGGCTCTATAGTCTTCAAGGGGATCCGAAATATCTGTTTTCAGATTCCACCGAAATAAGGCTAGCAAAGAGATCCACAAAATACAGATGTAACTCTGTGAGTGGAAGTCACACATCACAAAGCAGTTTCTCAGAAAGCTTCATTCCAGTTTTTCTCTGAGGATATTTTCTTTTTCACAATAGCCCTCTACGGGCTTCCAAATATCACTTTGCGAATTCCACAAGAACAGGCTTATGGAGCTGCTTCTTGAGGGGATAGCTGTATCTCTGTGAGATGAATGAACAGAACACTAAGAAGTTTCTCAGAAAGCTTCTTTACAGATTTCATCTGAGGATATTTCCTTTTTCATCATAGCCCTCTATGGTCTTCCAATATCACTTTGCAAATTCCAGAAGAACTGTCGTAGCTAAAGGCTTCTTGAGGGGAAAGCTGTAACTCTGTGAGATGATTTCACAGAACACCAAGAAGTTTCTCAGAAAGCTTCTTTCTCTTAGTAATCGGAGGATATTTCCTTTGGCCCTTTAGTCTTCAAAGGGATCCGAAATATCTGTTCTCAGATTCCACAGAAATTAGGCTAGCAAACAGATCCTCGAAATACGGATGTAACTCTCTGAGTGGAATCACACATCACAAAGCAGTTTCTCAGAAATCTTCTTTCGTGTTGTTCTCGGAGGATATTTTCTTTTTCACCGTAGCCCTCTATGGGCTTCCAAATATCACTTTGCGAATTCCACAAGAACAGGCTTAGCGAGCGGCTTATTCGGGGGAAAGCCGTATCTCTGTGAGATGAATTAACAGAACACTAAGTAGTTCTCAGAAAGTTTCTTTCCAGATTTCATCCGAGGATATTTCCTTTTTCACCATAGCCCTCTGTGGGCTTCCAAATATCACTTTGCAAATTCCACAAGAACTGTCTTAGCGAAAGGCTTCTTGTGGGGAAAGCTGTAACTCTGTGAGATGATTTCACAGAACACAAAGAAGTTTCTCAGAAAGCTTCTTTCTCTTTGTTATCGGAGGATATTTCCTTTGTCCCTATAGTCTTCAAAGCGATCCGAAATATCTGTTCTCAGATTCCACAGAAATGTGGCTCCAAGGAGATCCACGAAATACAGATGTAACTCTGTGAGTGGAAGTCACAAATCACAAAGCAGTTTCTCAGAAATCTTCTTTCCAGTTTTTCTCTGAGGATATTTTCTTTTTCACCATAGCCCTCAATTGGCTTCCAAATATCACACGGCGAATTCGACAAGGAAAGGCTTAGCGAGCGGCTTCTTGAGCGGAAAGCAGTAATTCTGTTTTATGAGTTAACAGTACACTAAGCAGTTTCTCAGAATGCTTCTTTCCCGATTTCCTATGAGGATATTTCCTTTTTCACCATAGCCCTCTATGGGCTTCCAAATATCACTTTGCAAATTCCACAAGAACTGTCTTAGCCAAAGGCTTCTTGAGGGGAAAGCTGTAACTCTGTGAGATGATTTCACAGAACACAGAGAAGCTTCTCAGAAAGCTTCTTTCTCTTTTTTATTCGAGTATATTAACTTTGGCCCTATAGTCTTCAAAGGGATCCGAAATATCTGTTCTCAGATTGCACAGAAATAAGGCTGGCAAAGAGATCCACGAAATACAGATGGAACTCTGTGAATGGAAGGGACACAACACAAAGCAGTTTCTCAGAAAGGTTGTTTCCAGTTTTATTCTGAGGATATTTTCTTTTTCACCATAGCCCTCTATGGGCTTCCAAATATCACTTTGCCAATTCCACAAGAAAAGGCTTAAGGAGCGGCTTCTTGAGGGGAAAGCTGTAACTCTGTGAGATGATTTCACAGAACACAGGTAGTTTCTCAGAAAGCTTCTTTCTCTTTGTTATCGGAGGATATTTCCTTTGGCCCTACAGTCTTCAAAGGTATCCGACATATCTGTTCTCAGATTCCACAGAAATAAGACTAGCAAAGAAATCCACGAAATACTGCTGTAATTCTCTGAGTGGAAGTCACACATCACAAAGCAGTTTCTCAGTAAGCTTCTTTCCAATTTTTCTCTGAGGATATTTTCTTTTTCACCATAGCCCTCTATTGGCTTCCAAATATCACTTTGAGAATTCCACAAAAAAAGGCTTAAGGAGTGGCTTTTTGAGTGGAAAGCTGTTACTCTGTGAGATGAATTAACAGAACAGTAAGCAGTTCTCAGAAAGCTTCTTTCCAGATTTCATGCGAGGATATTTCCTTTTTCACCATAGCCCACTATGGGCTTCCAAATATCACGTTGAAAATTCCACAGGAACTGTATTAGCGAAAGGCTTCTTGAGGGGAAGCTGTAACTCTCTGAGGTGATTTCATAGAACACAAAGAAGTTTCTCAGAAAGCTTCTTTCTCTTTGTTATCGGAGGATATTTCCTTTGGCCCTAGAGTCTTCAAATGGAACCGAAATATCTGTTCTCAGATTCCCCAGAAATAAGGCTAGCAAAGAGATTCACGAAATACAGATGTAACTCTGTGAGTGGAAGTCACACATCACAAAGCAGTTTCTCAGAAAGCTGACTTCCAGTTTTCTCTGAGGATATTTTCTTTTTCACCATAGCCCTCTATGGGCTTCCAAATATCACTTTGCGAATTCCACAAGAATAGGCTTAGCGAACAGCTACTTGAGGGGAAAGCTGTAACTCTGTGAGATGAATTAACAGAACACTAAGCAGTTTCTCAGAAAGCTTCTTTCTAGATTTCATCTGAGGATATTTCCTTTTTCACCATAGTCCTCTATGGTCTTCCAATATCACTTTGCAAATTCCACAAGAAATGTCGTAGCTAAAGGCTTCTTGAGGAGAAAGCTGTAACTCTGTGAGATGATTTCACAGAACACCAAGAAGTTTCTCAGAAAGCTTCTTTCTCTTAGTAATCGGAGGATATTTCCTTTGGCCCTTTAGTCTTCAAAGGGATCCGAAATATCTGTTCTCAGATTCCACAGAAAAAAGGCTAGCAAAGAGATCCACGAAATACAGATGCAACTCTGTGAGTGGAAGTCACACATCACAAAGCAGTTTCTCAGAAAGCTTCTTTCGTGTTGTTCTCGGAGGATATTTTCTTTTTCACCGTAGCCCTCTATGGGCTTCCAAATATCACTTTGCAAATTGCACAAGAACTGTTTTAGTGAAAGGCTTCTTGAGGGGAAAGCTGTAACTCTGTGAGATGATTTCACAGAACACAAAGAAGTTTCTCAGAAAGCTTCTTTCTCTTTGTTATCGGAGGATATTTCCTTTGTCCCTATAGTCTTCAAAGCGATCCGAAATATCTGTTCTCAGATTCCACAGAAATATGGCTCCAAGGAGATCCACGAAATACAGATGTAACTCTGTGAGTGGAAGTTAGAAATCACAAAGCAGTTTCTCAGAAATATTCTTTCCAGTTTTTCTCTGAGGATATTTTATTTTTCACCATAGCCCTCAATGGGCTTCCAAATATCACTTTGCAAATTCCACAAGAACTGTCTTATCGAAAGGCTTCTTCATCGGAAAGCTGTAACTCTGTGAGATGATTTCACAGAACACAAAGAGGTTTCTCAGAAAGCTTCTTTCTCTTTGTCATCGGAGGATATTTTTTTGGCCCTACAGTCTTCAAATGGATCCGAAATATCTGTTCTCAGATTCCACAGAAATAAGGCTAGCAAAGAGATCCACGAAATACAAATGTAACTCTGTGAGTGGAAGTCACACCACACAAAGCAGTTTCTCTGAAAGCTTCCTTCCAGATTTCATATGAGGATATTTACTTTTTCACCATAGCCCTCTATGGGCTTCCAGATGTCCCTTTGTATATTCCATAGGAACTGTCTTAGCGAAAGGCTTCTTGAGGGGAAAGCTGTAACTCTGTGACATGATTTCACAGAACACAAAGAAGTTTCTCAGAAAGCTTCTTTGTATTTGTTATCGGAGGATATTTACTTTGGCTCTATAGTCTTCAAAGGGATCCGAAATATCTGTTCTCAGAGTCCACAGAAATAAGCCTAGCAAAGAGATCCACGAAATACAGAAGTAACTCTGTGAGATGAATTAACAGAACACTAAGCAGTTTCTCATAAAGCTTCTTTCCAGATTTCATCTGAGGATATTTCCTTTTTCACCATAGCCCTCTATGGGCATCGAAATATCACTTTGGAAATTCCAAAAGAACTGTCTTAGCGAAAGGCTTCTTGAGGGGAAAGCAGTAACAAAGAGAAAGAAGCTTTCTGGGAAACTTCCTCGTGTTCTGTGAAATCATCTCACAGAGTTACAGCTACTAACAAAGTGATATTGGAAGCCCATACAGGACTTTGGTGAAAAAGGAAATATCCTCAGATGAAATCTGGAAAGAAGCTTTCTGAGAAACTGCTCTGTGATGTGTGACTTCCACTCACAGAGTTACATCTGAATTTCGTGGATCTCTTTGCTAGCCTTATTTCTGTGGAATCTGAGAACAGATAATTCGGATCCCTTTGAAGATTATAGGGCCAAAGGAAATATCCTCCGATAACAAAGAGAAAGAAGCTTTCTGAGAAACTTCTTTGTGTTCTGTGAAATCATCTCACAGAGTTACAGCTTTCCCCTCAAGAAGCCTTTTGCTAAGACAGTTCTTGTGGAATTTGCAAAGTGATATTTGGAAGCCCATAGAGGGCTATAGTGAAAAAGTAAATATCCTCAGATGAAATCTGGAAAGAACCTTTATCAGAAACTGCTTAGTGTTCTGTTAATTCATCTCTCAGAGTTACGTCTGTATTTCGTGGTTCTCTTTCCTAGCCTTATTTCTGTGGAATCTGAGAACAGATATTTCGGATCCCTTTGAAGGCTATAGGGCCAAAGGAAATATCCCCCGATAACAAAGAGAAAGAAGCTTTCTGAGAAACTTCTTTGTGTTCTGTGAAATCATCTCACAGAGTTACAGCTTTCCCCTCAAGAAGCCTTTCGCTAAAACAGTTCTTGTGGAATTGCAAAGTGATATTTGGAAGCCCATAGAGGGCTACGGTGAAAAAGGAAATATCCTCACATGAAATCTGGAAAGAAGCTTTCTGAGAAACTGCTTAGTGTTCTGTTAATTAATCTCACAGTGTTACATCTGTATTTCGTGGATCTCTTTGCTAGCCTTATTTCTGTGGAATCTGAGAACAGATATTTGGGATCCCTTTGAAGACTATAGGGCCAAAGGAAATATCCTCCGTTTACAAAGAGAAAGAAGCTTTCTGAGAAACTTCTTTGTTTTCTGTGAAATCATCTCACAGAGTTACAGCTTTCACCTCAAGAAGCCTTTCGCTAAGACAGTTCTTGTGGAATTGGCAAAGGGATATTTGGAAGCCCATTGAGGGCTATGGTGAAAAAGGAAATATCCTCTGATGAAATCTGGAAAGAAGGTTTCTGAGAAACTGCTCTGTGATGTGTGACTTCCACTTACAGAGTTACGTCTGTATTTCGTGGATCTCTTTGCTAGCCTTATTTCTGTGGAATTTGAGAACAGATATTTCGGATCCCTATGAAGACTATAGGGCCAAAGAAAACATCCTCCGATAACAAAGAGAAAGAAGCTTTCTGAGAAACTTCTTTGTGTTCTGTGAAATCATCTCACAGAGTAACAGCTTTCCCCTCAAGAAGCCTTTAACTAAGACAGCTCCTGTGGAATTGGCAAAGTGATATTGGGAAGCCCATAGAGGGCTATGGTGAAAAAGGAAATATCCTCATAAGAAATCTAGAAAGAAGCATTCTGAGAAACTGTTGTGTGATGTGTGACTTTCACTCACAAAGTTACATCTGTATTTCGTGGATCTCTTTTCTAGCCTTATTTCTGAGGAATCTGAGAACAGATATTTCGGATCCCTTGGAAGACTATAGGGCCAAAGCAAATATCCTCCGATAAGAAGAGAAAGAAGCTTTCTCAGTAACTTCTTTGTGTTCTCTGAAATCGTCTCACAGAGTTACAGCTTTCCCCTCAAGAAGCCTTTCGCTAAGACTGTTCTTGTGGAATTGGCAAAGTGATATTTGGAAGCCCATTGAGGGCTATGGTGAAAAAGGAAATATCCTCAGATGAAATCTGGAAAGAAGCTTTCTGAGAAACTGCTTAGTGTTCTCTTAATTCATCTCACAGAGTTACGTCTGTATTTCGTGGATGTTTTTGCTAGCTTTATTTCTGTGGAATCTGAGAACAGATATTTCGTATCCCTTTGAAGACTATAGGGCCAATGAAATATCCTCCGATTAGAAAGAGAAAGAAGCTTTCTGAGAAACTTTTTTGTGTTCTGTGAAATCATCTCACAGACTTACAGCTTTCCCCTCAAGAAGCCTTTCGCCAAGACAGTTCTTGTGGAATTGGCAAGGTGATATTTGGAAGCCCATAGAGGGCTATGGTGTAAAAGGATATATCCTCACATGAAATCTGGAAAGAAGGTTTCTGAGAAACTGCTCTGTGATGCGTGACTTCCACTCACAGAGTTTCATCTGTATTTCGTGGATCTCTTTGCTAGCCTTATTTCTGTGGAACCTGAGAACAGATATTTCAGATCCCTTTGAAGACTATAGGGCCAAAGGAAATATCCTCAGATAACAAAGAGAAAGAAGCTTTCTGAGAAACTTCTTGGTGTTCTGTGAAATCATCTCTCAGAACTACAGCTTTCCCCTCAAGAAGCCTTTCGCTAAGACAGTTCTTGTGGAATTTTCAAAGTGATATTTGGAAGCCCATAGAGGGCTATGGTGAAAAAGGAAATATCCTCAGATGAAATCTGGAAAGAGGCTTTCTGAGAAACTGATTAGTGTTCTCTTAATTCATCTCATAGAGGTACATCTGCATTTCGTGGATCTCTTTGCTAACCGTATTTCTGTGGAATCTGAGAACAGATATTTCGGATCCCTTGAAGACTATAGGGACAAAGGAAATATCCTCCGATATCAAAGAGAAAGAAGCTTTCTGAGGAACTTCTTTGTGTTCTGTGAAATCAACTCACAGAGTTACAGCTTTCCCCTCAAGAAGCCTTTAACTAAGACAGCTCCTGTGGAATTGGCAAAGTGATATTTGGAAGCCCATAGAGGGCTATGGTGAAAAAGGAAATATCCTCATAAGAAATCTAGAAAGAAGCATTCTGAGAAACTGCTGTGTGATGTGTGACTTCCACTCAGAAAGTTACATCTGTATTTCGTGGATCTCTTTTCTAGCCTTATTTCTGTGGAATCTGAGAACAGATATTTCAGATCCCTTTGAAGACTATAGGACCAAAGGAAATATCCTCCGATAACGAAGAGAAAGAAGCTTTCTGAGTAACTTCTTTGTGTTCTGTGAAATCATCTCACAGAGTTACAGCTTTCCTCTCAAGAAGCGTTTCGTTAAGACAGTTCTTGTGGAATTGGCAAAGTGATATTTGGAAGCCCATAGGGCAATGGTGAAAAACGAAATATCCTCAGATGAAATGTGGAAAGAAGCTTTCTGAGAAACTGCTTAGTGTTCTCTTAATTCATCTCACAGAATTACATCTGTATTTCGTGGATCTCTTTGCTAGCCTTATTTCTGTGGAATTTGAGATCAGATATTTCGGATCCCTTTGAAGACTATAGGGCCAAAGGAA
The DNA here is from genome assembly GCF_049350105.2 of Macaca mulatta. NCBI lineage: Eukaryota > Metazoa > Chordata > Mammalia > Primates > Cercopithecidae > Macaca > Macaca mulatta. The sequence continues at coordinate 25,955,410 of NC_133420.1, forward strand.
ATATCCTCCGATAACAAAGAGAAAGGAGCTTTTTGAGAAACTTCTTAGTGTTCAGTGAAATCATCTCAAAGAGTTACAGCTTTCCCCTCAAGAAGCCTTTCTCTAAGACAGTTCTTGTGGAATTTTCAAAGTGATATTTGGAAGCCCTTAGAGGGCTATGGTGAAAAAGGAAATATCCTCAGATGAAATCTGGAAAAAAGCTTTCTGAGAAACTCCTCTGTGATGTGTGACTTCCACTTACAGAGTTACTTCTGTATTTCGTGGATCTCTTTGCTAGCCTTATTTCTGTGGAATCTGAGAAGAGATATTTCGGATCCCTTTGAAGTCTATAGGGCCAAAGGAAATATCCTCCGATAACGAAGACAAAGAAGCTTTCTGAGTAACTTCTTTGTGTTCTGTGAAATCATCTCACAGAGTTACAGCTTTCCCCTTAAGAAGCCTTTCGCTAAGACAGTTCTTGTGGAATTGGCAAAGTGATATTTGGAAGCCCCTTGAGGGCTATGGTGAAACCGGAAATATCCTCTGATGAAATCTGGAAAGAAGCTTTCTGAAAACTGCTTAGTGTTCTGTTAATTCATCTCACAGAGTTACAACTGTATTTCGTGGATCTCTTTGCAAGCTTTACTTCTGTGGAATCTGAGGACAGATATTTCGGATCCCTTTGAACACTATATTGCCAAAGAAGATATCCTTCGATATCAAAGAGAAAGAAGCTTTCTGTGAAACTTCCTTGTGTTCTGTGAAATCATCTCACAGAGTTACAGCTTTCCCCTTAATACAGTTCCTATGGAATTTGCAAAGTGATATTTGGAAGCCTATAGGGGGCTAAGGTGAAAAAGGAAATATCTTCAGATGAAATCTGGAAAGAAGCTTTCTGAGAAACTGCTTAGTGTTCTCTTAATTCATCTCACAGAGTTACATCTGTATTTCGTGGATCTGTTTGCTAGCCTTATTTCTGTGGAAACTGAGAACAGATATTTCGGATCCATTTGAAGACTATAGGGCCAAAGGAAATATCCACCGATAACAAAGAGAAAGAAGCTTTCTGAGAAAATTCTTTTTGTTTTGTGAAATCATCTCACAGAGTTACATCTTTCCCCTCAAGAAGCATTTCGTTTAGACAGTTCTTCTGGAATTGGCAAAGTGATATTTGGAAGCCCATAAAGGGCTACGGTGAAAAAGGTAATATCCTCAGATGAAATCTGGAAAGAAGATTTCTGAGAAACTGCTTAGTGTTCTGTTAATTCATCTCACAGAGTTACATCTGTATTTAATGGATCTCTTTGCTAGACTTATTTCTGTAGAATCTGAGAACAGATATTTCGGATCCCTTTGAAGACTATAGGGCCCAAGAGAATATCCTCCGATAACAAAGAGAAAGAAGCTTTCTGAGAAACTTCTTTGTGTTCTGCGAAATCATCTCACAGAGTAACAGCTTCCCCATCAAGAAGCCTTTCGCTAAAACAGTTCCTGTGGAATTGGCAAAGTGATATTTGTAAGGCCATAGAGGGCTATGGTGAAAAAGGAAATATCCTCAGATGAAATCTGGAAAGAAGTTTCTGAGAAACTGCTCTGTGATGTGTGACTTCCACTCACAGAGTTACATCTGTATTTCGTGGATCTCTTTGCTAGCCTTATTTCTGTGGAGTCTGAGAACAGATATTTCGGATCCCTTTGAAGACTAGAGGGCCCAAGTAAATACCCTCTGATAACAATGAGAAAGAAGCTTTCTGAGTAACTTCTTTGTGTTCTGTGAAAACATCTCACAGAATTACAACTATCCCCTCAAGAAGCCTTCGCTAAGACAGTTCTTGTGGAATTTGCAAAGTGATATTTGGAAGCCCATAGAGGGCTATGGTGAAAAAGGAAATATCCTCAGATGAAATCTGGAAAGAAACTTTCTGAGAAACTGCTGTGTGATGTGTGACTTCCACTGAGAAAATTACATCTTTATTTCGTGGATCTCTTTGCTAGACTTATTTCAGTGGAATCTGAGAACAGATATTTCGGATCCCTTTGATGACTATAGGGCCAAAGGAAATATCCTCGGATAATGAAGACAAAGAAGCTTTCTGAGTATCTTCTTTGTGTTCTTTGAAATCATCTCACAGAGTTACAGCTTTCCCCTAAATACAGTTCCTGTGGAATTGGCAAAGTGATATTGGAAGCCCATAGAGGGCTATGGTGAAAAAGGAAATATCCTCAGATGAAATCTGGAAAGAAGCTTTCTGAGAAACTGCTCTGTGATGTGTGACTTCCACTCACAACTTAGATCTGTATTTTGTGGATCTCTTTCCTAACCTTATTTCTGTGGAATCTGAGAACAGATATTTCGGATCCCTTTGAAGACTATAGGGCCAAAGGAAATATGCTCCGATAACGAGGACAAAGAAGCTTTCTGAGTAACTTCTTTGTGTTCTGTGAAATCATCACACAGAGTTACAGCTTTCCTCTCAAGAAGCCTTTCGCTAAGACAGTTCTTGTGGAATTGGCAAAGTGATATTTGGAAGCCAATAGGAAGCTATGGTGAAAAAGGAAATATCCTCAGATGAAATCTGGAAAGAAGCTTTCTGAGAAACTGCTTAGTGTTCTGTTAATTCATCTCACAGAGTTACATCTGTATGTCGTGGAACTCTTTGCTAGCCTTATTTCTGTGGAATCTGAGAACAGATATTTCGGATCCCTTTGAAGACTATAGGGCCAAAGGAAATATCCACCGATAACAAAGAGAAAGAAGCTTTCTAAGAAACTTCTTTGTGTTTTGTGAAATCATCTCACAGACTTACAGCTTTCCCCTCAAGAAGCATTTCGCTTAGACAGTTCTTGTGGAATTGGCAAAGTGATATTTGGAAGGCCATAAAGGGCTATGGTGAAAAAAGAAATATCCTCAGATGAAATCTGTAAAGAAGCTTTCTGAGAAACTGCTTAGTGTTATGTTAATTCATCTCACAGAGCTACATCTGTGTTTCATGGATCTCTTTGCTAGCCTTATTTTTTGGAATCTGAGAACAGATATTTCGGATCCCTTTGAAGACTATAGGGTCAAAGGAAATATCCACCGATAACAAAGAGAAAGAAGCTTTCTGAGAAACTTCTTTGTGTTCTGTGAAATCATCTCACAGAGTTACAGCTTTCCCCTCAAGAAGCCTTTCGCTAAGACAGTTCTTGTGGAATTGGCAAAGTGATATTTGGAAGCCCATAGAGTTCTATGGTGAAAAAGGAAATATCCTCTGATGAAATCTGAAGGAAGCTTTCTGAGAAACTGCTCTGTGATGTGTGACTTCCACTCACAAAGTTACATCTGTATTTCGTGGATCTCTTGGCTTGCCTTATTTCTGTGAAATCTGGGAACAGATATTTCGGATCCCTTTGAGGACTATAGGGCCAAAGGAAATATCCTTCAATAACAAAGAGAAAGAAGCTTTCTGAGAAACTCCTTTGTGTTCTGTGAAATGATCTCCCAGAGTTACAGCTTTCCTCTCATGAAGCCTTTCGCTAAGACAGTTCTTGTGGAATGGGCAAAGTGATATTTGGAAGCCCATAGAGGGCTATGGTGAAAAAGGAAATATCCTCAGATGAAATCTGGAAAGAAGCTTTCTGAGAAACTGCTCTGTGATGTGTGACTTCCATTCACAGAGTTACATCTGTATTTCATGGATTCTTTGCTAGCCTCATTTCTGTTGAATCTGAGAACAGATATTTCGAATCCCTTTGAAGACTATAGGGTCAAAGGAAATATCCTCCGATAACAAAGAGAAAGAAGCTTTCTGAGAAACTTCTTTGTGTTCTGTGAAATCATCTCACAGAGTTACAGCTTTCCCCTCAAGAAGCCTTTCGCTAAAACAGTTCTTGTGGAATTGCAAAGTGATATTTGGAAGCCCATAGAGGGCTATGGTGAAAAAGGAAATATCCTCAGATGAAATCTGGAAAGAAGCTTTCTGAGAAACTGCTTAGTGTTCTGTTAATTCATCTCACAGAGTTACATCTGTATTTCGTGGATCTCTTTGCTAGCCTTATTTCTGTGGAATCAGAGAACAGATGTTTCGGATCCCTTAGAAGACTAGAGGGCCAAAGGAAATATCCTCCGATAACAAAGAGAAAGAAGCTTTCTGAGAAACTTCTTTGTGTTCTGTGAAATCATCTCACGGAGTTACAACTTTCCCCTCAAGAAGCCTTTCTCTAAGACAGTTCTTGTGGAATTGGCAAAGTGATATTTGGAAACCCATAGAGGGCTATGGTGAAAAAGGAAATATCCTCAGATGAAATCTGGAGAGAAGCTTTCTGAGAAACTGTTCTGTGATGTGTGACTTCCACTCGCAGAGTTACATCTGTATTTCGTGGATCTCTTTGCTAGCCTTATTTCTGTGGAATCTGAGAACTGATATTTCGGATCCCATTGAAGACTAGAGGGCCAAAGGAAAAAAACTCCGGTAACAGAGAGAAAGAAGCTTTCTGCGAAACTTCTTAGTGTTCTGTGAAATTATCTCACAGAGTTACAGCTTTCCCCTCAAGAAGCCTTTCGCTAAGACAGTTCTTCTGGAATTAGCAAAGTGATATTTCGAAGCTCCTAGAGGGCTATTGTGAAAAGGAAATATCCTCGGATGAAATCTGGAAAGAAGCTTTCTGAGAAACTGCTTAGTGTTCTGTTAAGTCATCTCAGAGAGTTTTATCTGTATTTCTTGGATCTCTTTGCTAGCCTTATTTCTGTGGAATCTGAGAACAGATATTTCGGATACCTTGGAAGACTATAGGGCCAAAGGAAATATCTTCCGATAACAAAGAGAAAGAAGCTTTCTGAGAAACTTCCTTGTATTCTGTGAAATCATCTCACAGAGTTACAGCTTTCCCCTCAAGAAGCCTTTCGCTAAGACAGTTCTTGTGGAATTGGCAAAGTGATATTTGGAAGCCCTTAGAGGGCTATGGTAAAAAAGGAGATATCCTCAGATGAAATCTGGAATGAAGGTTTCTGAGAAACTGCTCTGTGATGTGTGACTTCCACTCACAGAGTTACATCTGTATTTGGTGGATCCGTTTGCTAGCCTTATTTCTGTGGAATATGAGAACAGATATTTCAGATCCCTTTGAAGACTATAGGGCCAAAGGAAATATCCTCGGAGAACAAAGAGAAAGAAGCCTTCTGAGAAACTTCTTTTTGTTCTTTAAAATCATCACACGGAGTTACAGCTTTCCCCGCAAGAAGCCTTTCGCTAAGACATTTCTTGTGGATTTGGCAAAGTGATATTTGCAAGCCCATAAAGGGCTACGGTGAAAAAGGAAATATCATCATATCAAATCTGGAGAGAAGCTTTCTGAGAAACTGCTTAGTGTTCTGTTAATTCATCTCACAGAGTTACATCTGCATTTCGTGGATCTCTTTGCCAGCCTTATTTCTGTGGAATCTGAGAACAGATATTTCGGATCCCTTTGAAGACTATAGGGCCAAAGGAAATATCCTCCTATCACAAAGAGAAAGAAGCATTCAGAGAAACTACTTTGTGTTCTGTGATATCATCTCACAGAGTTACAGCTTTCCCCTCAAGACGCCTTTCGCTAAGACAGTTCTTGTGGAATTGGCAAAGTGATATTTAGAAGCCCATACAGGGCTATGATGAAAAAGCAAATATCCTCAGATGAAATCTGAAAAGAAGCTTTCTGAGAAACTGCTCTGTGATGTGTGACTTCCACTCACAGAGTTACATCTGTATTTCGTGGATCTCTTTGCTAGCCTTATTGCTGTGGAATCTGAGAACAGATATTTCGGATCCCTTTGAAGACTCTAGGGCAAAAGGAAATATCCTCGGATAACAAAGAGAAAGAAGGTTTCTGAGAAAGTTCTTTGTGTTCTGTGAAATCATCTCACAGAGTTACAGCTTTCCCCTCAAGAAGCCCTTTGCTAAGACAGTTCTTGTGGAATTGGCAAGGTGATATTTGGAAGGCCATAGAGGGCTATGGTGAAAAAGGAAATATCCTCAGATGAAATCTGGAAAGAAGCTTTCTGAGAAACTTCTCTGTGATTTGTGACTTCCACTCACAGAGTAACACCTGTATTTCGTGGATCTCTTTGCTAGCCTTATTTCTGTGGAATCTGAGCACAGATATTTCTGTTCCCTTTGAAGACTATAGGGCCAAAGGAAATATCCCCCGATAACAAAGAGAAAGAAGCTTTCTGAGAAACTTCTTTGTGTTCTGTAAAATCACCTCACAGAGTTACAGCTTTCCCCCCAAGTAGCCTTTCTATAAGACAGTTATTGTGGAATTGGCAAAGTGATATTTGGAAGCCCTTAGAGGGCTATGGTGAAAAAGGAAATATCGTCAGATGAAATATGGAATGAAGCTTTCTGAGAAACTGTTTAGTGTTCTGTTAATTCATCTCACAGTGTTACATCTGTGTTTCGTGGATCTCTTTGCTAGCCTTATTTCTGTGGAATCTGAGAACAGATATTTCGGATCCATTAGAAGACTATAGGGCCAAAGGAAATATCCTCCGATAACAAAGAGAAAGAAGCTTTCTGAGAAACTTCTTTGTGTTCTGTGAAATCATCTCACAGAGTTACACCTTTCCCGTCAAGATGCCATTCGCTAAGACAGTTCTTGGGGAATTGGCAAAGTGATATTTGGAAGACCATATAGGGCTATGGTGAAAAAGGAAATATCCTCAGATGAAATCTGGGAAGAAGGTTTCTGAGAAACTGTTCTGTGATGTGTGACTTCCACTCAGAGAGTTACATCTGTATTGCTTCGATCTCTTTGCTAGCCTTATTTCTGTGGAATCGGAGAACAGATGATTCGGATCCCTTTGAACACTAGAGGGCCAAAGGAAATATCCTCCGATAACAAAGAGAAAGAAGCTTTCTGAGAAACTTCTTTGTGTTCTCTGAAATGATCTCACAGAGTTACAACTTTCCCCTCAAGAAGCCTTTCGCTAAGACAGTTCTTGTGGAATTTGCAAAGTGATACTTGGAAGCCCATATAGGGCTATGGTGAAAGAGGAAATATCCTCAGATGAAATCTGGAGAGAAGCTTTCTGAGACACTTCTTTGTGTTCTGTAAAATCACTTCACAGAGTTACAGCTTTCCCCTGAAGAAGCCTTTCTATAAGACAGTTATTGTGGAATTGGCAAAGTGATATTTGGAAGCCCATAGAGGGCTATGGTGAAAAAGAAAATATCGTCAGATGAAATATGGAATGAAGTTTTCTGAGAAACTGTTTAGTGTTCGGTTAATTCATCTCACAGAGTTACATCTGAGTTTCGTGGATCTCTTTGCTAGCCTTATTTCTGTGGAATCTGGGAACAGATATTTCGGATCCCTTTGAAGAGTATAGGGCCAAAGGAAATATCCTCCGATAACAAAGAGAAATAAGCTTCCTGAGAAACTTCTTTGTGTTCTGTGAAATCATCTCACAGAGTTACAGCTTTCCCCTCAAGAAGCCTTTCGCTAAGACAGTTCTTGTGGAATTGGCAAAGTGATATTTGGAAGCCCTTAGAGGGCTATGGTGAAAAAGGAAATATCCTCAGATGAAATCTGGAAAGAAGGTTTCTGAGAAACTGCTCTGTGATGTGTGACTTCCACTCACAGAGTTACCTCTGTATTTGGTGGATCCCTTTGCTAGCCTTATTTCTGTGGAATCTGGGAACAGATATTTCGGATCCCTTTGAAGACTATAGGGACAAAGAAATATCCTCCGAGAACAAAGAGAAAGAGGCCTTCTGAGAAACTTCTTTGTGTTCTGTGAAATCATCATACAGATTTACAGCTTTCCCCTCAAGAAGCCTTTCGCTAAGACAGTTCTTGTGGAATTGGCAAAGTGATATTTGGAAGCCCATAGAGGGCTATGGTGTAAAAGGAAATATCCTCAGATGAAATCTGGAAAGAAGCTGTCTGAGAAACTTCTTAGTGTTCTGTTAATTCATCTCACAAACTTACATCTGTATTTCGTGGATCTCTTTGCTAGCCTTATTTCTGTGGAATCTGAGAACAGATATTTCGGATCCCTTTGAAGACTATATTTCCAAAGGAAATATGCTCCGATAACAAAGAGAAAGAAGCTTTCTGAGAAACTTCTTTGTGTTCTGTGAAATCATCTCACAGAGTTACAGCTTTCCCCTCAAGAAACCTTTCGCTAAGACAGTTCCAGTGGAATTGGCAAAGTGATATTTGGAAGCCCTTAGAGGGCTATGGTGAAAAAGGAAATATCCTCAGATAAAATCTGGAAATTTCTGAGAAACTGCTCTGTGTTGTGTGACTTCCACTCACAGAGTTACATCTGTATTTCGTGGAACTCTTTGCTAGCCTTATTTCTGTGGAATCTGAGAACAGATATTTCGGATCCCTTAGAAGACTATAGGGCCAAAGGAAATATCTCCGAGAACGAAGAGAAAGAAGCCTTCTGAGAAACTTCTTTTTGTTCTGTGAAATCATCTCACAGAGTTACAGCTTTCCCCGCAAGAAGCCTTTCGCTAAGACAGTTCTTGTGGAATTGGCAAAGTGCTATTTGCGAGCCCATAGAGGGCTATGGTGAAAAAGGAAATATCATCATATGAAATCTGGAGAGAAGCTTTCTGAGAAACTGCTTAGTGTTCTGTTAATTCATCTCACAGAGTTTCATCTGTATTTCGTGGATCTCTTTGCTAGCCTTATTTCTGTGGAATCTGAGAACAGATATTTCGGATCCCTTTGAAGACTATAGGGCCAAAGGAAATATCCTCCGATAACAAAGAGAAAGATGCTTTCTGAGAACCTTCTTAGTGTTCTGTGAAATCATGTCACAGAGTTACAGCTTTCCCCTCAAGAAGCCTTTCGATAAGACACTTCTTGTGGCATTGGGAAAGAAATATTTGGAAGCCCATAGTGGGCTATGGTGAAAAAGGAAATATCCTTAGATGAAATCTGGAAAGCAGGTTTCTGAGAAACAGCTCTGTCATGTGTGACTTCCACTCACAGAGTAACATCTGTATTTCGTGCATCTCTTTGCTAGCCTTATTTCTGTGGAATCTGAGAGCAGATATTTCGGATCCCTTTGAAGACTATAGGGCCAAAGGAAATATCCTTCGATAACAAAGAGAAGGAAGCTTTCTGAGTAACTTCTTTGTGTTCTTTGAAATCATCTCACAGAATTACAGCTTTACCCTCAAGAAGCCTTTCGCTAAGACAGTTCTTGTGGAATTGGCAAAGTGATATTTGGAAGCCCATAGAGAGTTACGGTGAAAAAGGAAATATAATCAGATGAAATCTGGAAAGAAGCTTTCTGAGAAACTGCTTAGTGTTCTGTTAATTCATCTCACAGAGTTATATCTGTATTTCGTGGATGTCTTTGCTAGCCTTATTTCTGTGGAATCTGAGAACATTTATTTCGGATCCCTTTGAAGACTATAGGGTCAAAGGAAATATCCTCAGACAACAAAGAGAAAGAAGCTTTCTGAGAAACTTCTTTGGGTTCTATGAAATCATCTCACAGAGTTACAGTTTTCCCCTCAAGAAGCCTTTCGCTAAGATAGTTCTTGTGGAATTGGCAAATTGATATTTGTAAGCCAGTTGAGGGGTATGGTGAAAAAGGAAATATCCTCAGATGAAATCTAGAAATAAGATTTCTGAAAATTGCTCTGTGATGTGTGACTTCCACTCACAGGGTTACATCTGTATTTCGTGGATCTCTTTGCTAGCCTTATTTCTGTGGAATCTGAAGGCAGATATTTCGGATCACTTTGAAGACTCTAGGGCCAAAGGAAATATCCTCCGATAACAAAGAGAAAGAAGTTTTCAGAGAAACTTCTTTGTGTTCTGTGAAATCATCTCACGGATTTACAGCTTTCCGCTCAAGAAGACTTTTGCTAACACTGTTCTTGTGGAATTGGCAAAGTGATATTTGCAAACCCATAGTCGGGTATGGTGAAAAAGGAAATATCCTTAGATGAAATCTGGAAAGAAGGTTTCTGAGAAACTGCTCCGTAATAGGTGACTTCCACTAACAGAGTTACATCTGTATTTCGTGGATCTCTTTGCTAGGATTATTTCTGTGGAATCTGAGAACAGATATTTCGGATCCCTTTGAAGACTATAGGGCCAAAGGAAATATCCTCCGATAACAAAGAGAAAGAAGCTTTCTGAGTACCTTCTTTGTGTTCTGTGATATAATCGCACAGAGCTACAGCTTTCCCCTCAGGAAGCCTTTCGCTAAGACAGTTCTTGTGGAATTGGGAAAGTGATATTTGGAAGCCCCTAGAGGGCTATGGTGAAAAAAGAAATATCCTCAGATGAAATCTGGAACGAAGCTGTCTGAGAAACTGCTTAGTGTTGTGTTAATTCAACTCACAGAGTTACATCTGTGTTTCATGGATCTCTTTGCCAGCCTTATATCTGTGGAATCAGAGAACAGATATTTCCGATCCCTTTGAAGAGTATAGGGCCAAACGAAATATCCTCCGATAACAAAGACAAATAACCTTTCTGAGAAACTTCTTTGTGTTCTGTGAAATTATCTCACAGAGTTACAGCTTTCCCCTCAAGAAACCTTTCGCTAAGACAGTTCTTGTGGAATTGGCAAATGATATTTGGAAGCCCGTAGAGGGCAATTGTGAAAAAGTAAATATCCGCAGATGAAATCTGGAAAGCAGCTTTCTGAGAAACTGCTCTGTGATGTGTGATTTCCACTCACAGTGTTACATCTGTATTTCGTGGATCTCTTTGCTAGCCTTATTTCTGTGGAATCTGAGAACACATATTTCGGATCCCTTTGAAGACTATAGGGCCAAAGGAAATATCCTACGATAACAGAGAGAAAGAAGCTTTCTGAGAAACTTCTTTGTGTTCTGTGAAATCATCTCACAGAGTTACAGCTTTCCCCTCAAGAAGCCTTTCGCCAAGACAGTTCTTGTTGAATTGACAAAGTGATATTTGGAAGCCCCTAGAAGGCTGTGGTGAAAAAGGAAATATCCTGAGCTGAAATCTGGAAAGAAGCGGTCTGAGAAACTTCTTAGTATTCTGTTAATTCATCTCACAGAGTTACATCTGTATTTCGTGCATTTCTTTGCTAGCTTTATTTCTAGGGAATCTGAGAACAGATATTTCGGATCCCTTTGAAGAGTATAGGGCCAAACAAAATATGCTCCGATAACAAAGAGAAAGAAGCTTTGTGAGAAACTTGTCTGTGTTCTGTGAAATCATCTCACAGAGTTACGGCTTTCCCCTCAAGAAGCCTTTCGTAAGACAGTTCTTGTCGAATGGGCAGAGTGATATTTGGAAGCCCATAGAGGGCTACGGTGAAAAATGAAATATCCTCAGATGAAATATGGAAAGAAGGTTTCTGAGTAACTGCTTAGTGTTCTGTTAATTCATCTCACAGTGTTACATCTGCATATCGTGGATCTCTTTGCTTGACTTATTTCTGTGGAATCTGAGAACAGATATTTCGGATCTCTTGGAAGACTATAGGTCCAAAGGAAATATCCTCCGATAACAAAGAGAAAGACGCTTTCTGAGAATCTTCTTTGGGTTCTGTGAAATCGTCTCACAGGGTTACAGCTTTCCCCTCATGAAGCCTTTCGCTAAGACAGTTCTTGTGGAATTGGCAAAGTGATATTTGTAAGCCCGTAGAGGGCTATGGTGAAAAAGGAAATATCCTCAGATGAAATCTGTAAAGAAGGTTTCTGAGAAACTGCTCTGTGATTTGTGACTCCCACTCACAGAGTTACATCTGTATGTCGTGGATCTCTTTGCTAGCCTTATTTCTGTGGAATCTGAGAACAGATATTTCGGATCCCTTTGAAGACTATGGGGCCAAAGGAAATATCCTCCGATAACAAAGAGAAAGAAGCTTTCTGAGAATCTTCTTTGTGTTCTGTGAAATCATCTCACAGACTTACAGCTTTCCCCTCACGAAGCCTTTCCCTAAGACAGTTCTTGTGGAATTGGCAAAGTGATATTTGGAAGCCCATAGAGGGCTATGGTGAAAAAGGGAATATCCTCAGATGAAATATGGAAAAAGGTTTCTGAGAAACTGCTCCGTGATGTGTGACTTCCACTCACAGAGTTACATCTGTATTTCGTGGATCTCTTTGCTAGCCGTATTTCTGTGGAATCTGAAAACAGATATTTCGGATCCCTTTGAAGACTATAGGGCCAATGGAAATATCCTCTGATAACAAAGAGAAAGAAGCTTTCTGAGTAACTTCTTTGTGTTCTGTGAAATCATCTCAGAGTGACAGCTTTCCCCTCAAGAAGCCTTTCGCTAAGACAGTTCTTGTGGAATTTGCAAAGTGATATTTTGTAGCCCATTGAGGGCTACTGTGAAAAAGGAAATATCCTCAGATGAAATGTGAAAAGAAGGTTTCTGAAAAAACTGCTCTGTGATGTGTGACTTCCACTCACAGAGTTACATCTGTATTTCGTGGGTCTTTTTGCTAGCCTTATTTCTGTGGAATCTGAGAACAGATATTTCGGATCAGTTTGAAGACTAGGGGCCAAAGGAAATATCCTCCGATAACAAACAGAAAGAAGCTTTCTGAGTAACTTCGTCGTGTTCTGTGAAATAATCGAACAGTGCTACAGCTTTCCCCTCAAGAAGCCTTTCGCTAAGACTGTTCGTGTGGAATTGGCAAAGTGATATTTGGAAGCCCCTAGTGGGTTACGGTGAAAAATTAAATATCCTCAGATGAAATCTGGAAAGAAGCTTTCTGAGAAACTGTTTAGTGTTCTGTTAATTCATCTCACAGGGTTCCATCTGTATTTCGTGGATCTCTTTGCTAGCGTTATTTCTGTGGAATCTGAGAACAGATATTTCGGATGCCTTTGAAGACTAAGGGCCAAAGGAAATATCTTCCGATAACAAAGAGAAAGAAGCTTTCTGAGAAACTTCTTTGTGTTCTGTGAAATCATCTCACAGAGTTACAGCTTTCCCTTCAAGAAGCCTTTTGCTAAGACAGTTCTTGTGGAAATGGTAAAGTGATATTTGGTAGCCCATAGAGGGCTACGGTGAAAAGGAAATATCCTCAGATGAAATCTGAAAAGCAGCTTTCTGAGAAACTGCTTAGTGTTCTGTTAATTCATCTCACAGAGTTACATCTGTATTTCGTGGATCTCTTTGCTAGCCTTATTTCTGTGGAATCTGAGAACAGATATTTCGGATCTCTTTGAAGACTATAGGGCCAAAGGAAATATCTTCCGATAACAAAGAGAAAGAAGCTTTCTGAGAAACTTCTTTGTGTTCTGTGAAATAATCTCACAGAGTTACAGCTTTCCCCTCAAGAAGCCTTTCGCTAAGATAGTTGTTTTGGAATTGGCAAAGTCATATTTGGAAGCCCTTAGAGGGCTATGGTGAAAAAGGAAATATCCTCAGATGAAATCTGGAATGAAGCTTTCTGAAACATAGTTCAGTGTTCAGTTAATTCATCTCACAGAATTACATCTGTATTTCGTGGATCTCTTTGCTAGCCTTTTTTCTGTGGAATCTGAGAACAGATATTTCGGATCCCTTTGAAGACTACAGGGCCAAAGGAAATATCCTCCGATAACAAGGAGAAAGACGCTTTTTGAGAAACTTCTCTGTGTTCTGTGAAATCATCTCACAGAGTTACAGCTTTCCCCTCAAGAAGCCTTTCGCTAGGACAGTTCCTGTGTAATTGGCAAAGTGATATTTGGAAGCCCGTAGAGGGCTATGGTGAAAAATGAAATATCCTCAGATGAGATGTGGAAAGAAGCTTTCTGAGAAACTGCTCTGTGATGTGTGACTTCCACTAACAGAGTTACATCTGTATTTCGTGGATCTCTTTGCTAGCCTTATTTCTGTGGAATCTGAGAACAGATATTTCGGATCCCGTTGAAGACTATAGGGCCAAAGGTAATATCCTCCGATAACAAAGAGAAACAAGCTTTCTGAGAAATTTCTTTGTGTTCTCCGAAATCATCTCACAGAGTTACAGCTTTCCCCTCAAGAAGCCCTTTGCTAAGACAGTTCTTGTGGAAGTGGCAAAGTGATATTTGGAAGCCCTTAGAGGGCTATGGTGAAAAAGGAAATATCCTCAGATGAAATCTGGAAAGAAGCTTTCTGAGAAACTCCTTACTGGTCTGTTAATTCATCTCACAGAGTTACATCCGTATTTCATGTATCTCTTTGCTGGTCTCATATCTGTGGAATCTCAGAACAGATATTTCGGATCCCTTTGAATACTAAAGGGCCAAAGGAAATGTCCTCCAATAACAAAGAGAAAGAAGCTTTCTGAGAAACTTCTTTGTGTTCTGTGAAATGATCTCACAGAGTTACAGCTTTCCCCTCGAGAAACCTTTCGCTAAGACAGTTCTTGTGGAATTGGCAAACTGACATTTGGAAGCCCATAGAGGGCTATGGTGAAAAAGGAAATATGCTCAGATGAAATCTGGAAAGAACCGTTCTGAGAAACTGCTCTGTGATGTATAACTTCCACTCTCAGAGTTACATATGTATTTCGTGGATCTCTTTGCTAGCCTTATTTCTGTGTAATCTGAGAACAGATATTTCGGATCCCTTTGAAGACTATAGGGCCAAATTGAATATCCTCCGGTAACAAAGAGAAAGAATCTTTCTGAGAAACTTCTTTGTGTTCTGTGAAATCATCTCACAGAGTTATAGCATTCCCCTCAAGAAGCCTTTCGCTAAGACAGTTCTTGTGGAATTGGCAAAGTGATATTTGGAAGCCCATAGAGAGCTATGGTGAAAAAGGAAATATACTCAGATGAAATCAGGAAAGAAGCTTTCTGAGAAACTGCTTAGTTTTCTGTTAATTCATCTCACAGAGTTACATCTGTATTTCGTGGATCTCTTTGCTAGCCTTATTTCTGTGGAATCTGAGAAGAGATATTTCGAATACCTTTGAAGACTGTAGGGTCAAAGGAAATATCCTCCGATAACAAAGAGAAAGAAGCTTTCCGAGAAACCTCTTTGAGTTCTGTGAAATCATCTCACAGAGTTACAGCTTTCCCCTCAAGAAACCATTCGCTAAGACAGTTCTTGTGGTATTGGCAAAGTGATATTAGGAAGCCCAGAGAGGGCTATGGTGAAAAAGGAAATATCCTCAGATGAAATCTGGAAAGAGGCTTCCTGAGAAACTGCTTAGTGCTCAGTTAATTCATCTCACAGAGTTACATCTGTATTTCGTGTATCTCTTTGCTAGCCTTATTTCTGTGGAATCTGAGATCCCATATTCCGGATCCCTTTGAAGACTATAGGGCCAAAGGAAATATCCTCCAATAACTAAGAGAAAGAAGCTTTCTTTGAAACTTCTTGTGTTCTGTGAAATCATGTCACAGAGTTACAGCTTTCCCCACAAGAAGCCTTTCGCTAAAACAGTTCTTGTGGAATTGGCAAAGTGATATTTGGAAGCCCATAGAGGGCTAGGGTGAAAAAGGAAATATCCTCAGATGAAATCAGGAAAGAAGCTTTCTGAGAAACTGCTTAGTTTTCTGTTAATTCATCTCACAGAGTTACATCTGTATTTCGTGGATCTCTTTGCTAGCCTTATTTCTGTGGAATCTGAGAACAGATATTTCGGATCCCTTTGAAGACTATAGGGTCAAAGGAAGTATCCTCCGATAACAAAGAGAAAGAAGCTTTCTAAGAAACTCCTTTGTGTTCTGTGAAATCATCTCACAGAGTTACAACTTTCCCCTCAAGAATCCATTCGCTAAGACAGTTCTTGTGGTATTGGCAAAGTGATATTTGGAAGCCCAGAGAGTGCTATGGTGAAATAGGAAATATTCTCAGATGAAATCTGGAAAGAAGCTTTCTGAGAAACTGCTCTGTGATGCGTGACTTCCACTCAGAGAGTTTCATCTGTATTTCGTGGATGTCTTTTCTAGCCTTATTTCTGTGGAATCTGAGAACAGATATTTCGGATCCCTTTGAAGACTATGTGGCCAAAGGAAATATCCTCCGATAACAAAGAGAAAGAAGATTTCTGAGAAATTTCTTTGTGTTCTGTGAAATCATCTCACAGAGTTACAGCTTTCCCCTCAAGAAGCCTTTCGCTAAGACAGTTCTTGTGGAATTGGCAAAGTGATATTTGGAAGCCCCTAGAGGGCTATGGTGAAAAACGAAATATCCTCAGATGAAACCTGGAAAGAAGCTGTCTGAGAAACTGCTAAGTGTTCTGTTAATTCATCTTACAGAGTTACATCTGTATTTCATGGATGTCTTTGCTAGCTTTATTTCTGTGGAATCGGAGAACAGATATTTCGGATCCCTTAGAAGAGTATAGGGCCAAAGGAAATATCCTCCGATAACAAAGAGAAAGAAGATTTCTGAGAAACTTCTTTGTGTTCTGTGAAATCATCTCACAGACTTACAGCTTTCCCCTCAAGAAGACTTTCGCTAAGACAGTTCTTGTGGAATGGGCGAAGTGATATTTGGAGGCCCACAGAGGGCTATGGCCAAAAAGGAAATATACTCAGATGAAATCTGGAAAGAACCTTTCTGAGAAACTGCTCTGTGATGTGTGACTTCGACTAACAGAGTTACATCTTTATTTCGTGGATCTCTTTGCTAGCCTTATTTCTGTGCAATCTGAGAACAGATGTTTCGGATCCCTTTTAAGATTATAGGGCCAAAGGAAATATCCTACGATAACAAAGAGAAAGGAGCTTTCTTAGAAACTTCTTAGTGCTCTGTGAAATCATCTCACAGAGTTACAGCTTTCCCCTCAAGAAGCCTTTCGATAAGACAGTTCTTGTGGAATTGGCAAAGTAATATTTAGAAGCCCCTAGAGGGCTACGGTGAAAAAGGAAATATCCTCACATGAAATCTGGAAAGAAGCTGTCTGAGAAACTGCTTAGTGTTCTGTTAATTCATCTCACAGAGTTACATCTTTATTTCGTGATGTCTTTACTAGCCTTATTTCTGTGGAATCTGAGAACAGATATTTCGGATCCCTCTGAAGAGTATAGGGCCAAAGGAAATATCCTCCGATAAGAAAGAGAAAGAAGATTTCTGAGAAACTTCTTTGTGTTCTGTGAAATCAACACACGGACTTAAAGCTTTCCCCTCAAGAAGCCTATCGCTAAGACAGTTCTTGTGGAATGGGCGAAGTGAAATTTGGAGGCCCTTAGAGGGCTTTCGCGAAAAAGGAAATATACTGAGATGAAATCTGGAAAGAACCTTTCTGTAAAACTGCTCTGTGATGTGTGACTTCGACTAACAGAGTTACATGTGTATTTCGTGGATCTCTTTGCTAGATTTATTTCTGTGGAATCTGAGAACAGATATTTCGTATCCCTTTGAAGATTATAGGGCCAAAGGAAATATCCTGCGATAACAAAGAGAAAGGAGCTTTCTGAGAAACTTCTTTGTGTTCTGTGAAATCATCTCACAGAGTTACAGCTTTCCCCTCAAGAAGCCTTTCGCTAAGACAGCTCTTGTGGAATTGGCAAAGTGAGATTTTGATACCGATAGAGGGCTATGGTGAAAAAGGAAATATCCTCAGTTGAAATCTGGAAAGAAGCTTTCTGAGAAACTGCTTAGTGGTCTGTTAATTCATCTCACAGAGTTACAACTGTATTTCGTGGATCTCTTTGCTAGCCTCATATCTGTGGAATCTGAGAAAAGATATTTCGGATCCCTTTGAGGACTATAGGGCCAAAGGAAATATCCTCTGATAACAAAGAGAAAGAAGCTTTCTGAGAAACTTCTTTGTGTTCTGTGAAATCATCTCACAGAGTTACAGCTTTCCTGAAAAGAAGCCTTTCGCTTAGACAGTGCTTGTGGAATTGGCAAAGAGATATTTGGAAGCCCATATAGGGCTATGGTGAAAAACGAAATATCCTCAGACGAAATCTGGAAAGAAGCTTTCTGAGAAACTGATCTGTGATGTGTGAATTCCACTCCCAGAGTTACATCTGTATTTCGTGGATCTCTTTGCTAGCCGTATTTCTTTGGAATCTGAGAACAGATATTTTGGATCCCTTTGAAGACTATAGGGCCAAAGGAAATATCCTCCGATAAAAAAGAGAAAGAAGCTTTCTGAGAAATTTCTTTTTATTCTGTGAAATCATCTCACAGAGTTACAGCTTCCCCCTCAAGAAGCCTTTCGCTAAGACAGTTCTTGTGGAATTGGCAAAGAGATATTTGGAAGCCCATAGACGGCTAGGATGAAAAAGGAATTATCCTCAGATGAAATCTGGAAGAAGCTTTCTGAGAAACTACTTAGTGTTCTGTTAATTCACCTCACAGAGTTACATCTCTATTTCATGGATCTCTTTGCTAGCCTCATATCTGTGGAATCTGAGAACAGGTATTTCAGATTCCTTTGAAGACTATAGGGCCAAAGGAAATATCCTCTGATTACAAAGAGAAAGAAGATTTCTGAGAAACTTATTTGTGTTCTGTGAAATCATCTCACAGAGTTACAGCTTTCCCCTCCAGAAGCCTTTCGCTAAGACGGTTCTTTTGGAATTGGCAAAGTGATATTTGGAAGCACGTAGAGGGCTATGGTGAAAAAGGAAATATCCTCAGATGAAATCCGGAAAGAAGCTTTCTGAGAAACTGCTTAGTGTTCTGTTAATTCATCTCACAGAGTTACATCTGTGTTTCGTGGATCTCTTTGCCAGCCTTATTTCTGTGGAAGCTGAGAACAGATATTTCGGAACCCTTTGAAGATCATAGGGCCAAAGAAATGTCCTCCGATTACAAAGAGAAAGAAGCTTTCTGAGGAACTTCTTTGTGTTCTGTGAAATCATGTCACAGAGTTACAGCTTTCCCCTCAAGAAGCCTTTCACTAAGACAGTTCTTGTGGAATTGGCAAAGTGATATTTGGAAGCCCATATAGGGCTATGGTGAAAAAGGAAATATCATCAGATGAAATCTGGAAAGAAGATTTGTGAGAAACTGCTCTGTGATGTGTGACTTCCACTCACAGAGTAACATCTGTATTTCGTGGATCTCTTTGCTAGCCTTATTTCTCTGGAATCTGAGAACAGATATTACGGATCCCTTTGAAGACTAGAGGGCCAATGGAAATATCCTCCGATAACAAAGAGAAAGAAGCTTTCTGAGAAACTTCCTTGTGTTCTGTGAAATCATCTCACAGAGTTACAGCTTTCCCCTCAAGAAGCTTTTCGCTAAGACAGTTCTTGTGGAATTTTCAAAGTGATATCTGGAATTCCATAGTGGGCTCTGGTGAGAAAGGAAATATCCTCAGATGAAATCTGGAAAGAAGGTTTCTGAGAAACTGCTCTGTGATGTGTGACTTCCACTCACAGAGTTACATCTGTATTTCGTGGATCTCTTTGCTAGCCTTCTTTCTATGGAATCTGAGAACAGACATTTCGGATCCCTTTGAAAACTATAGGGCCAAAGGAAATATCCTCCGATAAAAAAGAGAAAGAATCTTTCTGTGAAACTTCTTTGTGTTCTGTGAAATCATCTCACAAAGTTACAGCTTTCCCCTCAAGAAGAATTTCGCTAAGACGGTTCTTGTGGAATTGGCAAAGTGATATTTGGAAGCCCTTAGACGGCTATGGAGAAAAAGGAAATATCCTCAGATGAAATCTGGAAAGAAGCTTTCTGAGAAACTGCTCTGTGATGTGTGACTTCCACTCACAGAGTTACATCTGTATTTCGTGGATCTCTTTGCTAGCCTTATTTCTGTGGAATCTGAGAACAGATATTTCGGATCCCTTTGAAGACTATAGGGCCAAAGGCAATATCCTCCGATAACAAAGAGAAAGAAGCTTTCTGAGAAACTTCTTTATGTTCTGTGAAATCATCTCACAGAGTTATAGCTTTCCCCTCAAGAAGCCTTTCCATAGGACAGTTCTTGTGGAATTGGCAAAGTGATATTTGGAAGCCCTTAGACGGCTATGGAGAAAAAGGAAATTTCCTCAGATGAAATCTGGAAAGAAGCTTTCTGAGAAACTGCTCTGTGATGTGTGACTTCCACTCACAGAGTTACATCTGTTTTTCGTGGATCTCTTTGCTAGCCTTATTTCTGTGGAATCTGAGAACAGATATTTCGGATCCCATTGAAAGCTACAGGGCCAAAGGAAATATCCTCCGATAACAAAGAGAAAGAAGCATTCTGAGAAACTTCTTTGTGTTCTGTGAAATCATCTCACAGATTTACAGCTTTCCCCTCAAGAAGCCTTTCGCTAAGACAGTTCTTGTGGAATTGGCAGAGCGATATTTGGAATCCCATAAAGGGCTATGGTGAAAAAGGAAATATCCGCAGATGAAATCTGGAAAGAAGCTTTCTGAGAAACTTCTCTGTGATATGTGACTTCCACTCACAGAGTTTTATCTGTATTTTGTGGATCTCTTTGCTACGCTTTTTTCTGTGGAATCTGAGAACAGATATTTCGGAACCCTTTGAAGACAATCGGGCCAAAGGAAATATCCTCCGATAACAAAGAGAAATAAGCATTCTGAGAAACTTCTTTGTGTTCTGTGAAATCATCTCACAGAGTTATAGCTTTCTCCTCAAGCAGCCTTTCGATAGGAGAGTCCTTGTGGAATTGGCAAAGTGATATTTGGAAGCCCTTAGACACCTATGGAGAAAAAGGAAATATCCTCAGATGAAATCTGTAAAGAAGCTTTCTGAGAAACTGCTCTGTGATGTGTGACTTCCACTCACAGAGTTATATCTGTATTTCGTGTATCTCCTTGTTAGCCTTATTTCTGTGGAATCTGAGAACAGATATTTCGGATCCCTTTGAAGACTATAGGGCCAAAGGAAATATCCTCCGATAACAAAGAGAAAGAAGCTTTCTGAGAAACTTCTTTGTGTTCTGTGAAATTATCTCACAGATTTACAGCTTTCCGCTCAAGAAGCCTTTCGCTAAGACAGTTCTTGTGGAATTGGCAAAGCGGTATTTGGAATCCCTTAGAGGGCTATGGTGAAAAAGGAAATATCCTCAGATGAAATCTGGAAAGAAGGTTTCTGAGAAACTGCTCTGTGAGGTGTGACTTTCACTCACAGAGTTACATCTGTGTTTCTAGGATCTCTTTGCTAGCCTTATTTCTGTGGAATCGGAGAACAGATATTTCGGATCCCTTTGAAGACTAGAGGGCCAAAGGAAATATCCTTCGATAACAAAGAGAAAGAAGCTTTCTGAGAAACTTCCTAGTGTTCTATGAAATCATCTCACAGAATTACAGCTTTCCCCTCAAGAAGCTTTTCACTAAGACTGTTCTTGTGGAATTTTCAAAGTGATATCTGGAATTCCATAGTGGGCTATGGTGAAAAAGGAAATATCCTCAGATGAAATCTGGAAAGAAGGTTTCTGAGAAACTGCTCCGTGATGTGTGACTTCCACTCACAGAGTTACATCGGTATTTCGTGGATCTCTTTGCTAGCCTTATGTCCATGGAATCTGAGAACAGATATTTCGGATCCGTTTGAAGACTATAGGGCCAAAGGAAATATCCTCCGATAACAAAGAGAAAGAATCTTTCTGTGAAACTTCTTTGTGTTCTGTGAAATCATCTCACAGAGTTACAGCTTTTCCCTCAGAAGCCTTTCGCTAAGACAGTTCTTGTGGAATAGGCAAAGTGATATTTGGAAGCCCTTAGACGGCTATGGTGAAAAAGGAAATATCCTCAGATGAAATCTGGAAAGAAGCTTTCTGAGAAACTGCTCTGTGATGTGTGACTTCCACTGACAGAGTTACATCTGTATTTCTTGGAACTCTTTGCTAGCCTTATTTCTGTGGAATCTGAGAACAGATATTTCGGATCCCTTTGAAGACTATAGGGCCACAGGAAATATCCTCCGATAACAAAGAGAAAGAAGCTTTCTGAGAAACTTCTTTGTGTTCTGTGAAATCATCTCACAGAGTTTTAGCTTTCCCCTCAAGAAGCCTTTCGATAGGACAGTCCTTGTGGAATTGGCAAAGTGATATTTGGAAGTCCTTAGACGGCTATGGAGAAAAAGGAAATATCGTCAGATGAAATCTGGAAAGAAGCTTTCTGAGAAACTGCTCTGTGATGTGTGACTTCCACTCACAGAGTTACATCTGTATTTCCTGGATCTCTTTGCTAGCCATATTTCCATGGAATCTGAGAACAGATATTTCGGATCCCCTTGAAGACTAGAGGGCCAATGGAAATATCCTCCGATAACAAAGAGAAAGAAGCTTTCTGAGAAACTTCCTTGTGTTCTGTGAAATCATCTCACAGAGTTACAGCTTTCCCCTCAAGAAGCTTTTCGCTAAGACAGTTCTTGTGGAATTTTCAAAGTGATATCTGGAATTCCATAGAGGGCTCTGGTGAAAAAGGAAATATCCTCAGATGAAATCTGGAAAGAAGTTTTCTGAGAAACTGCTCTGTGATGTGTGACTTCCACTCACAGAGTTACATCTGTATTTCGTGGATCTCTTTGCTAGCCTTCTTTCTATGGAATCTGAGAACAGACATTTCGGATCCCTTTGAAGACTATAGGGCCAAAGGAAATATCCTCCGATAACAAAGAGAAAGAATCTTTCTGTGAAACTTCTTTGTGTTCTGTGAAATCATCTCACAGAGTTACAGCTTTCCCCTCAAGAAGCCTTTCGCTAAGACGGTTCTTGTGGAATTGGCAAAGTGATATTTGGAAGCCCTTAGAGGGCTATGGTGAAAAAGGAAATATCCTCAGATGAAATCTGGAAAGAAGCTTTCTGAGAAACTGCTCTGTGATGTGTGACTTCCACTCACAGAGTTACATCTGTATTTCGCGGATCTCTTTGCTAGCCTTATTTCTGTGGAATCTGAGAACAGATATTTCGGATCCCTTTGAAGACTATAGGGCCAAAGGCAATATCCTCCGATAACAAAGAGAAAGAAGCTTTCTGAGAAACTTCTTAGTGTTCTGTGAAATCATCTCACAGAGTTACAGCTTTCCCCTCAAGAAGCTTTTCGCTAAGACATTTCTTGTGGAATTGGCAAAGTAATATTTGGACGACCATACCTGGCTATGGTGAAAAAGGAAATATCCTCAGATGAAATCTGGAAAGAAGCTGTCTGAGAAACTACTTAGTGTTCTGTTAATTCATCTCACAGAGTTACATCTGTATTTCGTGGATCTGTTTGCTAGCCTTATTTCTGTGGAATATGAGAACAGATATTTCGGATCCCTTTGAAGACTATTGGGCCAAAGGAAATATCCTCCGATAACAAAGAGAAAGAAGCTGTCTGAGAAACTTCTTTGTGTTCTGTGAAATCATCTCACAGAGTTACAGCTTTCCCCTCCAGAAGCCTTTCCCTAAGACACTTCTTTTGAAATTTGCAAAGTATATTTGCAAGCCCATAGAGGGCTATGGTGCAAAAGGAAATATCCTCAGATGAAATCTGGAAAAAGCTTTCTGAGAAATTGCTCCGTGATGTGTGACTTCAACTCACAGAATTACATCTGTATTTCGTGGATCTCTTTGCTAGCCTTATTTCTGTGGAATCTGATAACAGATATTTCGGATCCCAATGAAGACTATAGGGCCAAAGGAAATATCCTCCGATAACAAAGAGAAAGAAGCTTTCTGAGAAACTTCTTTGTGTTTTGTGAAATCATCTCACAGAGTTACAGCTTTCCCCTCAAGAAGCCTTTCGGTAAGACAGTTCTTGTAGAATTGTCAAAGTGATATTTGGAATCCCTTGGACGGCTATGGTGAAAAAGGAAATATTCTCAGAAGAAATCTGGAAAGAAGCTTTTGAGAAACTGCTTAATGTGCTGTTAATTCTTCTCACAGAGTTACATCTGTATTTCGTGGTTTTCTTTGCTAGCGTTATTTCTGTGGAATATGAGAACAGATATTTCGGATCCCTTTGAAGACTACCCGGCCAAAAGAAATATCCTCTGATAACAAAGAGAAAAATGCTTTCTGAGAAACTTCTTTCTGTTCTGTTCAATCATCTCACAGAGTTACAGGTTTCCCCTCCAGAAGACTTTCGCTAAGACAGTTCTTATGGAATTGGCAGAGTGATATTTGCTAGCCCATAGACGGCTATAGTGAAAAAGGAAATATCCTCAGATGAAATCTGGAAAGAAGCTTTCTGAGAAACTGCTTAGTGTTCTGTGAATTCATCTCACGGAGTTACATCTGTATTTCGTGGATCTCTTTGCTAGCCTTATTTCTGTGGAATCTGAGAACAGATATTACGGATCCCTTTGAGGAATATAGGGCCAAAGGAAATATCCTCCGACAACAAAGAGAAAGAAGAGTTCTCAGAAAGTTTTTGTGTTCTGTGAAATCATCTCACAGAGTTACAGCTAGACCCTTTAGAAGCCTTTCGCAAAGATAGTTCTTGTGGAATTGGCAAAGTGATATTTGGAAGCCCATAGAGGGCTACGGTGAAAAAGGTAATATCCTCAGAGGAAAACTGGAAAGAAGCTTTCTGAGAAACTGCTCTGTGATGTGTGACTCCCACTCACAGAGTTACATCTGTTTTTCGTGGATCTCTTTGCTAGCCTTATTTCTGTGGAATCGGAGAACAGATATTTCGGATCCTTTTGAAGACTATAAGGCAAAAGGAAATATCCTCCGACAACAAAGAGAAAGAAGCTTTCTGAGAAACTTCTTTGTGTTCTGTGAAATCATCTCACAGAGTTACAGTTTCCCCACAAGGAGCCTTTCGCTAAGACAGTTCTTGAGAATTGGCAAAGTGATATTTGGAAGCACATAGAGGGCTATGGTGAAAAAGGAAATATCCTCAGATGAAATCTGGAAAGAAGCTTTCTGAGAAACTGCTTAGTGTTCCGTTAATTCATCTCACAGGGGTACATCTGTATTTCGTGGATCTCTTTGCTAGCCCTATTTCTGTGGAATCTGAGAACAGATATTTCGGATCCCTTTGAAGAATATAGGGCCAAAGGAAATATCCTCCGATAACAAAGAGAAAAAAGCGTTCTGAGAAAGTTTTTCTGTTTTGTGAAATCATCTCGAAGAGTTACAGCTTTCCCCTCAAGAAGCCTTTCGCAAAGACAGTTCTTGTGGAATTGGCAAAGTGATATTTGGAAGCCCATAGAGGGCTATGGTGAAAAAGGAAATATCCTCAGATGAAATCTGGAAAGAAGCATTGTGAGAAACTGCTCAGTGATATGTGACTCCCACTCACAGAGTTATATCTGTATTTCGTGGATCTCTTTGCTAGCCTTATTTCTGCGGATTCGGAGAACAGATATTTCAGATCCTTTTGAAGACTATAAGGCAAAAGGAAATATCCTCCGATAACAAAGAGAAAGAAGCTTTCTGAGAAACTTCTTTGTGTTCTGTGAAATCATCTCACAGAGTTACAGCTTTCCCCACAAAGAGCCTTTCGCTAAGACAGTTCTTGTGGAATTGCCAAAGTGATATTTGGAAGCACATAGAGGGCTATGGAGAAAAAGGAAATATCCTCAGATGAAATCTGGAAAGAAGCTTTATGAGAAACTGCTCTGTGATGTGTGACTTCCACTAACAGAGTTACATCTGTATTTCGTGGATCTCTTTGCTAGCCTTATTTCTGTGGAATCTCAGAACAGATATTTCGGATCCCTTTGAAGTCTGTAGTCCCAAAGGAAATATCCTCCGATAAGAAAGAGAAAGAAGCTTTTTGAGAAACTTCTTTGTGTTCTGTGAAATCATCTCACAGAGTTACAGCGTCCCCCTCAAGAAGCCTTTCGCTAAGACAGTTCTTGTGGAATGGGCAAAGTGATATTTGGAAGCGCATAGAGGGCTATGTTGAAAAAGGAAATATCCTCAGATGAACTCTGGAAAGAAGCTTTCTGAAAAACTGCTTAGTGTTCTGTTAATTCATCTCACAGGGTTACATCTGTGTTTCGTGGATCTCTTTGCTAGCCTTATTTCTGTAGAATCTGAGAACAGATATTACAGATCCCATTGAAGAATATAGGGCCAAAGGAAATATCCTCCGATAACAAAGAGAAAGAAGAGTTCTGAGAAAGTTTTTGTGTTTTGTGAAATCATCTCACAGTTACAGCTTTCCCCTCAAGAAGCCTTTCCCAAAGATAGTTCTTGTGGAATTGGCAAAGTGATATTTGGAAGCCCATAGAGGCTTAGGGTGAAAAAGGTAATATCCTCAGATGAAATCTGGAAAGAAGCTTTGGGAGAAACTGCTCTGTGATGTGTGACTCCCACTCACAGAGTTACATCTGTATTTCTTGGATCTCTTTGATAGCCTTATTTCTGTGGAATCAGAGAACAGATATTTCGGATCCTTTTGAAGACAATAAGGCAAAAGTAAATATCCTCTGATAACAAAGAGAAGGAAGCTTTCTGAGAAACTTCTTTGTGTTCTGTGAAATCATCTCACAGAGTTACAGCTTTCCCCACAAGGAGCCTTTCGCCAAGACAGTTCTTGTGGAATTGGCAAAGTGATATTTGGAAGCACATAGAGGGCTATGGAGAAAAAGGAAATATCCTCAGATGAAATCGGGAAAGAAGCTTTATGAGAAACTGCTCTGTGATGTGTGACTTCCACTCACAGAGTTACATCTGTATTTCGTGGATCTCTTTGCTAGCCCTATTTCTGTGGAATCTGAGAAAAGATATTTTGGATCCCTTTGAAGATTATAGGGCCAAAGGAAATATCCTCCAATAACTAAGAGAAGGAAGCTTTCTAAGAAACTTCTTTGTGTTCTGTGAAATCTTCTCACAGAGTTACAGTTTTCCCCTTAAGAAGCCTTTCGCTAAGACAGTTCTTGTGGAATTGGCAAAGTGATATTTGGAATCCCATAGAGGGCTATGTTGAAAAAGGAGATATCCTCAGATGAAATCTGGAAAGAAGGTTTCTGAGAAACTGCTTAGTGTTCTGTTAATTCATCTCACAGGGTTATATCTGTATTTCGTGGATCTCTTTGCTAGCCTTATTTCTGTGGAATCTGAGAATAGATATTTCGGATCCCTTTGAAGAATATAGGGTCAAAGGAAATATACTCCGATAACAAAGAGAAAGAAGCGTTCTGAGTAACTTTTTGTGTTTTGTGAAATCATCTCACAGAGTTACAGCTTTCCCCTCAAGAAGCCTTTTGCAAAGACAGTTCTTGTGGAATTGGCAAAGTGATATTTGGAAGCGCATAGATGGCTATGGTGAAAAAGGAAATATCCTCAGATGAAATCTTGAAAGAAGCTTTCTGAGAAACTGCTCTGTGATGTGTGACTTCCACTCACAGAGTTACATCTGTATTTCATGGATCTCTTTGCTAGTCTTATTTCTGTGGAATCGGAGAACAGATATTTCGGATCTTTTTGAAAACTATAAGGCAAAAGGAAATATCCTCCGATAACAAAGAGAAAGAAGATTTCTGAGAAACTTCTTTGTGTTCTGTGAAATCATCTCACAGTGTTACAGCTTTCCCCTCAAGAAGCCTTTCGCTAAGACACTTCTTGTGGAATTGGCAAAGTGATATTTTGAAACACATAGAGGCTTTGGAGAAAAAGGAAATATCGTCAGATGAAATCTGGAAAGAAGATTTCTGAGAAACTGCTCTGTGATGTGTGACTTCCACTCACAGAGTTACATCTGTATTTCGTGGATCTCTTTGCTAGCCTTATTTCTGTGGAATCTGAGAAGACATATTTCGGATCCCGATGAAGATTATAGGGCCAAAGGAATATCCTCCGATAACAAAGAGAAAGAAGCTTTCTGAGAATCTTCTTTGTTTTCTGTGAAATCATCTCACAGAGTTACAGCTTTCCCCTCAAGAAGCCTTTCGCTAAGAAAGTTTTTGTGGAATCGGCAAAGTGATATTTGGAATCCCCTTCAGTGCTATGGTGTAAAAGGAAATACCCTCAGATGAAATCTGGAAAGAAGGTTTCTGAGAAACTGCTCTGTGATGTGTGACTTCCACTCACCGAGTTACATCTGCATTTCGTGGATCTCTTTGCTAGCGTTATTTCTGTGGAATCTGAGAACAGATATTTCGGATCCCTTAGCAGACAATTGGGCCAAAGGAAATATCCTCCGATAACAAAGAGATAGAAGCTTTCTGAGAAACTTCTTTGCGTTCAGTGAAATCATCTCACAGAAGTACAGCTTTCCCCTCAAGAAGCCTTTCGCTAAGACAGTTCTTGTGGAATTGGAAAAGTGATATTTGGAAGCTCATAGAGGCCTATGGTGAAAAAGGAAATATCCTCAGATAAATTCGGGAAAGAAGCTTTCTGAGAAACTGCTCTGTGACGTGTGACTTCCACTCATAGAGTTACATCTGTATTTCTTGGATCTCTTTGCTAGCCTTATTTCTGTGGAATCGGAGAACAGATATTTCGGATGCTTTTGAAGACTATAAGGCAAAAGGTAATATCCTCCGATAACAAAGAGAAAGAAGATTTCTGAGAAACTTCTTTGTGTTCTGTGAAATCATCTCACAGAGTTACAGCTTTCCCCTCAAGAAGCCATTCGCTAAGACAGTTCTTGTGGAATTGGCAAAGTGATATTTGGAAACACAGAGAGGGCTATGGAGAAAAAGGAAATATTGTCAGATGAAATCTGGAAAGAAGCTTTCTGAGAAACTGCTCTGTGATGTGTGACTTCCACTCACAGAGTTACATCTGTATTTCGTGGATCTCTTTGCTAGCCTTATTTCTGTGGAATCTGAAAACAGATATTTCGGATCCCGATGAAGATTATAGGGCCAAAGGAAATATCCTCCGATAACAAAGAGAAAGAAGCTTTCTGAGAATCTTCTTTGTGTTCTGTGAAATCATCTCACAGAGTTACAGCTTTCTCCTCAAGAAGCCATTCGCTTAGACAGTTTTTGTGGAATCGGCAAAGTGATATTTGGAATCCCCTTCAGTGCTATGGTGTAAAAGAAAATATCCTCAGATGAAATCTGGAAAGAAGGTTTCTGAGAAACTGCTCTGTGATGTGTGACTTCCACTCACCGAGTTACATCTGCATTTCGTGGATCTCTTTGCTAGCGTTATTTCTGTGGAATCTGAGAACAGATATTTCGGATCCCTTAGAAGACAATTGGGCCAAAGGAAATATACTCCGATAACAAAGAGATAGAAGCTTTCTGAGAAACTTCTTTGTGTTCAGTGAAATCATCTCACAGAAGTACAGCTTTCCCCTCAAGAAGCCTTTCGCTAAGACAGTTCTTGTGGAATTGGAAAAGTGATATTTGGAAGCTCATAGAGGCCTATGGTGAAAAAGGAAATATCCTCAGATGAATTCGGGAAAGAAGCTTTCTGAGAAACTGCTCTGTGACGTGTGAATTCCACTCATAGAGTTACATCTGTATTTCGTGGATCTCTTTGCAAGCCTTATTTCTGTGGAATCTGAGAACAGATATTTCGGATCCCTTTGAAGACTGTAGGGCCAAAGGAAATATCCTCCGATAACAAGGAGAAAGGAGCTTTCTGAGTAACTTCTTTGCGTTCTGTGAAATCATCTCACCGAGTTACAGCTTTCCCCTCTAGAAGCCTTTCCCTAAGACAGTTCTTGTGGAATTGGCAAAGTGATATTTAAAAGCCCATAGAGGGCTATGGTGAAAAAGGAAATATCCTCAGATGAAATCTGGGAAGCAGCTTTCTGAGAAACTGCTTAGTGTTCTGTTAATTCATCTCACAGAGTTACATCTGTATTTCGTGGATTTCTTTGCTAGCCTTATTTCTGTGGAATCTGAGAACAGATATTTCGGATCCCTTTGAAGAATATAGGGCCAGAGGAATTATCCTCTGATAACAAAGAGAAAGAAGAGTTCTGCGAAAGTTTTTGTGTTTTTTGAAATCATCTCACAGAGTTACAGCTTTCCCCTCAAGAAGCCTTTCGCAAAGACAGTTCTTGTGGTATTGGCAAAGTGATATTTGGAAGCCCATAGAGGGCTACAGTGAAAAAGGTAATATCCTCAGATGAAAACTGGAAAGAAGCTTTCTGAGAAACTGCTCTGTGATGTGTGACTACCACTCATAGAGTTAAATCTGTATTTCGTGGATCTCATTGCTAGCCTTATTTCTGTGGAATCGGAGAACAGATATTTCGGATGCTTTTGAAGACTATAAGGCAAAAGGTAATATCCTCCGATAACAAAGAGAAAGAAGATTTCTGAGAAACTTCTTTGTGTTCTGTGAAATCATCTCACAGAGTTACAGCTTTCCCCTCAAGAAGCCTTTCGCTAAGACAGTTCTTGTGGAATTGGCAAAGTGATATTTGGAAACACATAGAGGGCTATGGAGAAAAAGGAAATATCGTCAGATGAAATCTGGAAAGAAGCTTTCTGAGAAACTGCTCTGTGATGTGTGACTTCCACTCACAGAGTTACATCTGTATTTCGTGGATCTCTTTGCTAGCCTTATTTCTGTGGAATCTGAAAAGAGATATTTCGGATCCCGATGAAGATTATAGGGCCAAAGGAAATATTCTCCGATAACAAAGAGAAAGAAGCTTTCTGAGAATCTTCTTTGTGTTCTGTGAAATCATCTCACAGAGTTACAGCTTTCTCCTCAAGAAGCCTTTCGCTAAGACAGTTCTTGTGGAATTGGCAAAGTGATATTTGGAAGCCCATAGAGGGCTATGGTGAAAAAGGAAATATCCTCAGATGAAATCTGGAAAGAAGCTTTCTGAAGAACTGCTCTGTGATGTGTGACTTCCATTCACAGAGCTACATCTGTATTTCGTGGATCTCTTTGCTAGCCTTATTTCTGTGGAATCTGAGAAAAGGTATTTCGGATCCCTATGAAGACTATAGGGCCAAAGGAAATATGCTCCGATAACAAAGAGAAAGAATATTTCTGAGAAACTTCTTTGTCTGTGAAATCATCTCACAGAGTTACAACTTTCCCCTCAAGAAGCCTTTCGCGAAGACAGTTCTTGTGGTATTGGTAAAGTGATATTTGGAAGCCTAAGGGGGATATCTTGAAAAATCAACTATCCTCAGATGAAATCTGGAAGGAAGGTTTCTGAGAAACTGCTCTGTTATGTGTGACTTCGACTCCCAGAGTTACATCTGTATGTCGTGGATCTCTTTGCTAGCCTTATTTCTGTGGAATCGGAGAACAGATATTTCGGATCCCTTTGAAGACTATAGGGCCAAAGGAAATATCCTCCGATAACAAAGAGAAAGAAGCGTTCTGAGAAAGTTTTTGTGTTTTGTGAAATCATCTCACAGAGTTACAGCTTTCCCCTCAAGAAGCCTTTTGCAAAGACAGTTGTTATGGAATTGGCAAAGTGATATTTGGAAGACCATAGAGGGCGAGGGTGAAAAAGGTTATATCCTCAGATGAAATCTGGAAAGAAGATTTCTGAGAAACTGCTCTGTGATGTGTGACTCCCACACACAGAGTTACATCTGTATTTCGTGGATCTCTTTGCTAGCCTTATTTCTGTGGAATAGGAGAACAGATATTTCGGATCCCTTTGAAGACTATAGGGCCAAAGGAAATATCCTCCGATAACAAAGAGAAAGAAGCTGTCTGAGAAACTTGTTTGTGTTCGGAGAAATCATCTCACAGAGTTACAGCTTTCCCCTCAAGAAGCCTTTAGATAAGACAGTTCTTGTGGAATTGGAAAGTGATATTTGGAAGCCCTTAGATGGCTATGTTGAAAAAGGAAATATCCTCAGATGAAATGTGGAAAGAAGCTTTCTCAGAAACTGCTTAGTGTTCTGTTAATTCATCTCACAGAGTTACATCTGTATTTCGTGGATCTCTTTGCTAGCCTTATTTCTGTGGAATCTGAGAACAGATATTTCGGATCCCTTTGAAAACTCTAGGGCCAAAGGAAATATACTCGGATAACAAAGAGAAAGAAGCTTTCTGAGAAACTTCTTTGTGTCTGTGAAATCATCTCACAGACTTATAGCTTTCCCCTCAAGAAGCCTTTTGCAAAGACAGTTCTTGTGTAATTGGCAAAGAGATATTTGGAAGCCCATAGAGGGCAATGGTGATAAAGGAAATATCCTCAGATGAAATCTGGAAAGAAGCTTTCTAAGAAACTGCTTAGTGTTCTGTTAATTCATCTCACAGGGTTACATCTGTATTTCGTGGATCTCTTTGCTAGCCTTATTTCTGTGGAATCTGAGAACAGATATTTCGGATCCCTTTGAAGACTATAGGGCCAAAGGAAGTATCCTCCGATAACAAAGAGATAAAAGCTTTCTGAGTAACTTCTTTGTGTTCTCTGAAATCGTCTCACAGAATTACAGCTTTCCCCTCAAGAAGCGTTTCGCTAAGACAGTTCTTCTGGAATTGGCAAAGTGATATTTGGAAGCCCATAGAGGGCTATGGTGAGAAAGGAAATATCCTCAGATGAAATCTGGAAAGAAGCTTTCTGAGAAAGTGCTCTGCGATGCGTGACTTCCACTCACAAAGTTACATTTGTATTTCGTGGATCTCTTTGCTAGCCTTATTTCTGTGGAATCTGGGAACAGATATTCCGGATCCCTTTGAGACCATAGGGCCAAAGGAAATATCCTCCGATAACAAAGAGAAAGAATCTTTCTGAGAAACTTCTTTGTGTTCTGTGAAATCATCTCACAGAGTTACAGCTTTCCCCTCAAGAAGCGTTTCGCTAAGACATTTCTTGTGGAATTTGCAAAGTAATATTTGGAAGCCCGTAGAGGGCTATGGTGAAAAAGGAAATATCCTCAGATGAAATCTGAAAAGAAGCTTTCAAAGAAACTGTTCTGTGATGTGTGACTTCCACTCACAGAGTTACATCGGTATTTCGTGGATCTCTTTGCTAGTCTTATTTCTGGGGAATCTGAGAACAGATATTTCGTATCCCGTTGAAGACTATCAGGCCAAAGAAAATATCCTCCCATAACAAAGAGAAAGAAGCTTTCTGAGAAACTTCTTCGTGTTCTGTGAAATCATCTCACAGAGTTACAGCTTTCCGCTCAAGAAGCCTTTCGCTAAGACCGTTCTTGTGGAATTGGCAAAGTGATATTTGGAACCCCTTAGAGGGCTATGGTGAAAAAGGAAATATCCTCTGATAAAATCTGGAAAGAAGGTTTCTGAGAATCTGCTCTGTGATGTGTGACTTCCACTCACCGAGTTAAATCTGTATCTGGGGATTTCTTTGCTAGCTTTATTTCTGTGGAATATGAGAACAGATATTTCGGATCCCTTTGAAAACTATAGGGCCAAAGGAAATACCCTCCGGTTACAAAGATAAAGAAGCTTTCTGAGAATCTTCATTGTGTTCTGTGAAATCATCTCACAGAATTAGAGCTTTCCACTCTAGAAGCCTTTCGCTAAGACAGTTCTTGTGGAATTGGCAAAGTGACATTTGGAGCCCATAGCGGGCTATGGTGAAAAAGGAAATATCCTCAGATGAAATCTGGAAAGAAGGTTTCTGAGAAACTGCTCTGTGATGTTTGACTTCCAGTCACAAAGTTACATCTGTATTTCGTGGATCACTTTACTAACCTTATTTCTGTGGAATCTGAGAACAGATATTTCGGATCCCTTTGAAGGCTACAGGGCCAAAGGAAATATCCTCCGATAACAAAACGAAAGAAGCTTTCTGAGAAACTTCTTCGTCTTCTGTGAAATCGTCTCACAGAGTTACAGCTTTCCTCTCAAGAAGCCTTTCGCTAAGACAGTTCTAGTGGAATTGGAAAAGTGATATTTGGAAGCCGATAGAGGGCTACGCTGAAAAAGGAAATATCCTCAGATGAGATGTGGAAAGAAGCTTTCTGAGAAACTACTCTGTGATGTGTGACTTCCACTCACAGAGTTACATCTGTATTTCGTGGATCTCATTGCTAGCCTTATTTCTGTGGAATCTGAGAACAGGTATTTCGGATCCCCTTGAAGACTATAGGGCCAAAGGAAATATCCTCCGATAACAAAGAGAAAGAAGCTTTCTGAGAAACTTCTTTGTGTTCTGTGAAATCATCTCACAGAGTTTCAGCTTTCCCCTGAGGAAGCCTTTCGCTAACACAGTTCTTGTGGAATTGGCAAAGTGATATTTAGAAGCCCTTAGAGAGCTATGGTGAAAAAGGAAATATCCTCAGATGAAATCTGGAAAGAAGCTTTCTGAGAAACTGCTCTGCGATGTGTGACTTCCACTCACAGAATGACATCTGTGTTTCGTGGATCTCTTTGCTAGCCTTATTTCTGTGGAATCTGAGAACAGATATTTCGGATCCTTGTGAAGACTATAGGGCCAAAGGAAATATCCTCCGATAACAAAGAGAAAGAAGCTGTCTCAGAAACTTATTTGTGTTCTGTGAAATCATCTCACAGAGTTGCAGCTTTCCCCTTAAGAAGGCTTTCGCTAAGACAGTTGTTTTGGAATTGGCAAAGTGATATTTGGAAGCCCATAGAGGGCTATGGTGAAAAAGGAAATATCCTCAGATGAAATGTGGAAAGAAGGTTTCTGAGAAACTGCTCTGTGATTCGTGACTTCCACTCACAGAGTTACATCTGTATTTCGTGGATCTCTTTGTTAGTCTTATTTCTTTGAAATCTGAGAACAGATATTTCGGATCAATTTGAAGACTATAGCGCCAAAGAAATATAATCCGATAACAAAGAGAAAGAAGCTTTCTGAGAAACTTCTTTGTGTTCTGTGAAATCATCTCACAGAGTTTCAGCTTTCCCCTCAAGAAGCCTTTCGCTAATACAGTTCTTGTAGAATTGGCAAAGTGATATTTGGAAGCCCATAGAGGGCTATGGTGAAAAAGGATATCCTCAGATGAAATCTGGAAAGACGCTTTCTGAGAAACTGCTTAGTGTTCTGTTAATTCATCTCAAAGGGTTACATCTATATTTCCTGGATCTCTTTGCTAGCCTTATTTCTGTGGAATCAGAGAACAGATATTTCGGAACCCTTTGAAGACTATAGGACCAAAGAAAATATCTTCTGATAACAAAGAGAAAGAAACTTTCTGAGAAACTTCTTTGTGTTCTGTGAAATCATCACACAGAGTTACACCTTTGCCCTCTAGTAGACTTTCGCTAAGACAGTTCTTGTGGAATTGGCAAAGTGATATTTGGAAGCCCATAGAGGGCTATGGTGAAAAAGGAAATATCCTCAGATGAAATCTGGAAAGAAACTTTCTGAGAAACTGCTTAGTGTTCTGTTAATTCATCTCACAGAGTTACATCTGTATTTCGTGGATCTCTTTGCTAGCCTTATTTCTGTGAAATCTGAGAACAGATATTTCGGATCCCTTTAAAGGCTATAGGGCTAAAGGAAACATCCTCCCTAACAAAGAGAAAGAAGCTTTCTGAGAAAATTCTTTGTGTTCTGTGAAATCATCTCACAGAGTTACAGCTTTCCCGTCAAGAAGCCTTTCGTTAAGACAGTTCTTGTGGAATTTGCAAGGTGATATTTGGAAGCCCATAGAGGGCTATGGTGAAAAAGGAAATATCCTCAGATGAAATCTGGAAGGAAGCTTTCTGAGAAACTGCTCTGTGATGTGTGACTTCCACTCACAGAGTTACATCTGTATTTCGTGGATCTCTTTGCTAGCCTTATTTTTGCGGAATATGAGAAGAGATATTTCGGATCCCTTTGAAGACTATAGGTCCAAAGGAAATATCCTCCGATAACAAAGAGAAAGGAGCTTTCTGAGAAACTTCTTTCTGTTCTGACAAATCATCTCATAGAGTTAAAGCTTTCCTCTAAAGAAACCTTTTGCTAAGACCGTTCTTGTGGAATTGGCAAAGTGATATTTGGAAGCCCATAGAGGGCTACGGTGAAAAAGGAAATATCCTCAGATGAAATCTGGAAAGAAGGTTTCTAAGAAAGTGCTCTGTGATGTGTGACTTCCACTCACAGAGTTACATCTGTATTTCGTGGATCTCTTTGCTAGCCTTGTTTCTGTGGAATCTGGGAACAGATATTTCGGATCCCTTTGAAGAATATAGGGACAAAGGAAATATTCTCCGATAACAAAGAGAAGGAAGCTTTCTGAGAACCATCTTTGTGTTCTGTGAAATCATCTCACAGAGTTACAGCTTTCTCCTCAAGAAGCCTTTCGCTAAGACAGTGCTTGTGGAATGGCAATGTGATATTTGGAAGTCCATAGAGGGCTCTGGTGAAAAAGGAAATATCCTCGGATGAAATCTGGAAAGAAGCTTTGTGAGAAACAGCTTTGTGATGCGTGACTTCCATTCACAGAGTTACATCTGTGTTTCGTGGATCTCTTTGCTAGCCTTTTTTCTGTGGAATCTGAGAACAGATATTTCGGATCCCTTTGAAGACTATAGGGCCAAAGGAAATATCCTCTGATAACAAAGAGAAAGAAGCTTTCTGAGAAACCTCTTTGTGTTCCCAGATTCATCTAACACAGTTACAGCTTTCCCGTCAAGAGTACTTTCGCTAAGACAGTTCTTGTGGAATTGGCAAAGTGATATTTGGAACCCCTAGAGGGCTATAGTGAAAAAGGAAATAAGCTCA
The DNA here is from genome assembly GCF_049350105.2 of Macaca mulatta. Classification (NCBI taxonomy): domain Eukaryota; kingdom Metazoa; phylum Chordata; class Mammalia; order Primates; family Cercopithecidae; genus Macaca; species Macaca mulatta. The sequence continues at coordinate 25,991,687 of NC_133420.1, forward strand.
GATGAAATCTGGAAAGAAGCTTTCTGAGAAACTGCTTAGTGTTCTGTTAATTCATCTCACAGAGTTACATCTGTATTTCGTGGATCTCTTTGCTCGCCTTATTTCTGTGGAATCCGAGAACAGATATTTCGGTTCCCTTTGAAGACTATAGGGTCAAAGGAAATATCTTCCGATAACAAAGAGAAAGAAGCTTTCTGAGAAAATTCTTGTGTTCTGTGAAATCATCTCACATAGTTACAGCTTTCCCCTCAAGGAGCCTTTCGCTAAGACAGTTCTTGTGGAATTGGCAAAGTGATATTATTGAAGCCCATAGAGGGCTATGGTGAAAAAGGAAATATCCTCAGATGAAATCTGGAAAGAAGCTTTCTGAGAAACTGCTTAGTGTTTTGTTAATTCATCTCACAGAGTTACATCTGAATTTCGTGGATTTCTAGGCTGACCTTATTTCTGTGGAATCTGAGAACAGATATTTCGGATCCTTTGAAGACTATAGGGCCAAAGGAAATATCCTACGATAACAAAGAGAAAGAAGCTTTCTGAGTAACTTCTTTGTGTTCCGTGAAATCATCTCACAGAGTTGCAGGTTTCACCTCAACAAGGCTTTCGCTAAGACAGTTCTTGTGGAAATGGCAAAGTGATATTTGGAAGCCCATAGAGGGTTATGGTGAAAAAGGAAATATCCTCAGATGAAATCTGGAAAGAAGCTTTCTGAGAAACTGCTCTGTGATGTGTGACTTCCACTCACAGTATTACATCTGTATTTCGTGGATCTCTTTGCTAGCCTTATTTCTGTGGAATCTGAGATCAGATATTTCGGATCCCTTTGAAGACCACAGGGCCAAAAGAAATATCCTCCGATAATAAAGAGAAAGAAGCTTTCTGAGAACCTTCTTTGTGTTCTGTGAAATCATCTCACAGAGTTACAGCTTTCTCCTCAAGAAGCCTTTCGCTAAGACAGTTCTTGTGGAATTGGCAAAGTGATATTTGGAAGCCCATAGAGGGCTACGGTGAAAAAGGAAATATCCGCAGATGAAATCTGGAAAGAAGATTTCTGAGAAACTGCTATGTGATGTGTGACTTCCACTCACAGAGTTACATTTGTATTACGTGGATCTCTTTGCTAGCCTTATTTCTGTGGAATAGGAGAACAGATATTTCGGATCACTTTGAAGACTATAGGGCCAAAGCAAATATCCTCTGATAACAAAGAGAAAGAAGCTTTCTCAGAAACTTCTTTGTCTTCTGTGAAATCATCTCACACAGTTACAGCTTTCCCCTCAAGAAGCCTTTCCCTAAGACAGTTTTGTGGTATTGGCAAAGTGATATTTGGAAGTCCTTAGAGGGCTATGGTGAAAAACGAAATATCCTCAGATGAACTATGGAAAGAAGCTTTCTGAGAAACTGCTCTGTGATGTGTGACTTCCACTCACAGAATTACATCTGTATTTCGTGGATCTCTTTGCTAGCCTTTTTTCTGTGGAATCAGAACAGATATTTCGGATCCCTTGGAAGACTATAGGGCCAAAGGATATATCCTCCGATAACAAAGAGAAAGAAGCTTTCTCAGAAACTTCTTTGTGTTCTGTGAAATCATCTCACAGAGTTACAGCTTTCCCCTCAAGAAGCCTTTCGCTAAGAATGTTCTTTTGGAATTGGCAAAGTGATATTTGGTAGCCCATAGAGGGCTATCGTGAAATAGGAAATATCCTCAGATGAAATCTGGAAAGAAGGTTTCTGAGAATCTACTCTGTGATGTGTGACTTCCATTCACAGAGTTACATCTGTATTTCGTGGATCTCTTTGCTAGCCTTATTTCTGTGGAATCTGAGAACAGATATTTCAGATCCCTTTGAAGACTATAGGGCCAAAGGAAATATCCTCCGATAACAAAGAGAAAGAAGCTGTCTGAGAAACTTCTTTGTGTTCTGTGAAATCATCTCACAGAGTTACACCTTTCCCTACAAGAAGCCTTTCGCTAAGACAGTTCTTGTGGAATTGTCAAAGTGATATTTGGATACCCTTAGAGGGCTATGGTGAAAAAGGAAATATCCTCAGACGAAATCTGGAAAGAAGCTTTCTGAAGAACTGCTCTGTGCTGTATGACTTCCATTCACAGAGTTACATCTGTATTTCGTGGATCTCTTTGCTAGCCTTATTTCTGTGGAATCTGAGAACAGATATTTCGGATCCCTTTGAAGACTATAGGGCCAAAGGAAATATCCTCCGATAACAAAGAGAAAGAAGCTTTCTGAGAAACTTCTTTGTGTTCTGTGAAATCATCTCACAGAGTTACAGCTTTCCCCTCAAGAAGCCTTTCTCGAAGACAGTTCTTGTGTTACTGGAAAAGTGATATTTGGAAGCCTATAGAGGGCTACGGTGAAAAAGGAACTATCCTCAGATGAAATCTGGAAAGAAGGTTTCTGAGAAACTGCTCTGTGATGTGTGAATTCCACTTACAGAGTTACATCTGTATTTCGTGGATCTCTTTGCTAGCCTTATTTCTGTGGAATCTGAGAACAGATATTTCGGATCCCTTTGAAGACTATAGAGTCAAAGGAAATATCCTCCGATAACAAATAGAAAGAAGCTTTCTGAGAAAGTTCTTTGTGTTCTGTGAAATCATCTCACAGAGTTACAGCTTTCCCCTCCAGAAGCCTTTCGCTAAGACAGTTCTTGTGGATTTGGCAAAGTGATATTTCCAAGCCCATAGAGGGCCATGGTGAAAAAGGGAATATCCTCAGATGAAATCTGGAAAGAAGCTGTCTGAGGAACTGCTTAGTGTTCTGTTAATTCATCTCACAGAGTTACATCTGTATTTCGTGGATCTCTTTGCTAGCCTTATTTCTGTGGAATCTAAGAACAGATATTTCGGATCCCTTTGAAGACTATAGGTCCAAAGGAAATATCCTCCGATAACAAAGAGAAAAAAGCTTTCTAAGTAACTTCTATGTGTTCTGTGAAATCATCTCACAGAGTTACAGCTTCCCCCTCAAGAAGCCTTTCGCTAAGACAGTTATTGTGGAATTGGCAAAGTGATATTTGGAAGCTCATAGGGGGCTATGTTCTTTTTATTCATCTGAGAGAGTTGCATCTGTATTTCGTGGATATCTTTGCTAGCCTTATTTATGTGGAATCTGAGAAAAGATATTTTGGATCCCTTTGAAGACTATAGGGCCAAAGCAAATATCCTCCGATAACAAAGAGAAAGAAGGTTTCTGAAAAACTTCTTTGTTTTCTGTGAAATCATCTCACAGAATTACAGCTTTCCCCTCAAGAAGCGTTTCGCTAAGACAGTTCTTGTGGAATTGGCAAAGTGATATTTGGAAGCCCATAGAGAGTATTTTGAAAAAGGAAATATCCTCACATGAAATCTGGAAAGAATCTTTCTGAGAAACCGCTGTGTGATGTGTGACTTCCACTCAAAGAGTTACATCTGTATTTCGTAGATCTCTTTGCTAGCCTTACTTCTGTGGAATCTGAGAACAGATATTTCGGATTCCTTTGAAGACTATAAGGCCAAAGGAAATATCCACCGATAACAAAGAGAAAGAAGTTTTCCGAGTAACTTCTTTGTGTTCCGAGAAATCATCTCACAGAGTTGCATGTTTCACCTCAAGAAGGCTTTCGCTAAGACAGTTTTTGTGGAAATGGCAAAGTGATATTTGGAAGCCCATAGAGGGTTTTGGTGATAAAGGAAATATCCTCAGATGAAATCTGGAAAGAAGGTTTCTGAGAAACTGCTCTGTGATGTGTGACTTCCACTCACAGAGTTACATCTGTATTTCGTGGATCTCTTTGCTAGCCTTATTTCTGTGGAATTTGAGAACAGATATTTCGGATCCATTTGAGGACTATAGGGCCAAAGGAAACATCCTCTGATAACAAAGAGAAAGAAGGTTTCTTAGAAACTTCTTTGTGTTCTGTGAAAACATCTCACAGAGTTTCACCTTTCCCTTCAAGAAGCCTTTCACTAAGACAGTTCTTTTGGAATTGGCAATTTATATTTGGATGCCCATAGAGGGGTATTGTGAAAAAGGAAATATCCTCAGATGAAATCTGGAAAGAAGGTTTCTGAGAAACTGCTTTGTGATGTGTGACTTCCACTCACAGAGTTACATCTGTATTTCGTGGATCTCTTTGCTAGCCTTATTTCTGTGGAATCTGAGAACAGATATTTCGGATCCCTTTGAAGACTATAGGGCCAAAGGAAATATCCTCCTATACAAAGAGAAAGAAGCTTTCTGAGAAACTTCTTTGTGTTCCGTGAAATCATCTCACAGAGTTGCAGCTTTCACCTCAAGAAGCCTTTCGCTAAGACAGTTCTTGTGGAATTGGCAAAGTGATATTTGGCGGCCCATAGAAGGCTATGGTGAAAAAGGAAATATCCTCAGAAGAAACCTCGAAAGAAGCTTTCACAGAAACTGCTTAGTGTTCCGTTAATTCATCTGAGAGAGTTGCATCGGTATTTCGTGGATATCTTTGCAAGCCTTATTTCTGTGGAATCTGAGAAAAGATATTTCGGAACATTTTGAAGACTATAGGGCCGAAGGAAATATCCTCCGATAACAAAGAAAAAGAAGCTTTCTGAGAGACTTCTTTGTGTTTTTTGAAATCATCTCACAGAGTTACAGCCTTCCCCTCAAGAAGCCTTTCGCTAAGACAGTTCTTGTGGAATTGGCAAAGTGATATTTGGATGCCCTTTGAGGGCTATGGTGAAAAAGGAATTATCCTCAGATGAAATCTGGAAAGAAACTTTCTGAAAAACTGCTTAGTGTTCTCTTAATTCATCTCACAGAGTTACATCTGTATTTCGTGAGTCTCTTCACTAGCCTTATTTCTGTGGAATCTGAAAACAGGTATTTCCGATCCCCTTGAAGACTATAGGGCCAAAGGAAATATCCTCTGGTAACAAAGAGAAAGAAGCTTTCTGAGAAACTTCTTTGTGTTCTGTGAAATCATCTCACAGTGTTAAAGCTTTCCCCTCAAGAAGCCTATCGCTAAGACCGTTCTTGGCGAATTGGCAAAGTGATATTTGGAAGCCCCTAGAATGCTATGGTGAAAAAGGATATATCCTCAGATGAAATCTGGAAATAAGGTTTCTGAGAAACTGCTCTGTGATGTGTGACTTCCACTCACAGAGTTACATCTGTATTTCGTGGATCTCTTTGCTAGCCTTATTTCTGTGGAATCTGAGAACAGATATTTCGGATCCCTTTGAAGAGAATAGGGCCAAAGGAAATATCCTCCGATAACAAAGAGAAAGAAGCTTTCTGAGTAACTTCTTTGTGTTCTGTGAAATCATCTCACAGAGTTGGAGGTTTCACCTCAAGAAGTCTTTCGCTAAGACAGTTCTAGTGGAATTGGCAAAGTGATATTTAGAGGCCCCTAGAGGGCTATGGTGAAAAAGGAAATATCCTCAGATGAAATCTGGACAGAAGTTTTCTGAGAAATTGCTCTGTGATGTGTGACTTCCACTCACAGAGTTACTTCTGTATTTCGTGGATCTCTTTGTTAGCCTTATTTCTGTGGAATCTGAGAACAGATATTTCGGATCCCTTTGAGACTATAGGGCCAAAGGAAATATCCTCCGATAACAAAGAGAAAGAAGCTTTCTGAGAAACTTTTTTGTGTTCTTTGAAATCCTTTCACAGAGTTACAGCTTTCCCCTAAAGAAGCCTTTCGCTAAGACCATTCTTGTGGAATTGGCAAAGTGATATTAGGAAGCCCATAGAGGGCCATAGTGAAAAAGGAAATATCCTCAGATGGAATCTGGAAAGAAGGTTTCTGAGAAACTGCTTAGTGTTTTATTAATTCATCTCACAGAGTTACATCTGTATTTCGTGGATCTCTTTGCTAGCCTTATTTCTGTGGAATCTGAGAACAGATATTTCGGATCCCTTTGAAGACTATAGGGCCAAAGGAAATATCCTCCGATAACAAAGAGAAAGAAGCTTTCTGAGAAACTTCTTTGTGTTCTGTGAAATCATCTCAAAGAGTTACAGCTTTCCTCTCAAGAAGCCTTTCGCTAAGACAGTTCTTGTGGAACTGGCAAAGTGATATTTGGAAGCCCTTAGAGGGCTATGGTGGAAAAGGAAATATACTCAGATGAAATCTGGAAAGAAGCTTTCTGAGAAACTGCTTAGTGTTCTGTTAATTCATCTGAGAGAGTTGCATCTGTATTTCGTGCATATCTTTGCTTGCCTTATTTCTGTGGAATCTGAGAAAAGATATTTCGGATTCCTTTGAAGACTATAGGGCCAAAGGAAATATACTCCGAAAACAAAGAGAATGAAGCTTTCTGAGAAACTTCCTTGTGTTCTGAAAATCATCTCACAGAGTTACAGCTCTCCCCTCAAACGCCTTTCGCTAACACTGTTCTTGTGGAATTGGCAAAGTGAAATTTGGAAGGCCATAGAGGGCTATGGTGAAAAAGGAAATATCCTCAGATGAAATCTGGAAAGAAGATTTGTGAGAAACTGCTCTGTGATGTGTGACTTCCATTCACAGAGTTACATCTGTATTTCGTGGATCTCTTTGTAAGCCTTTTTTCGGTGGAATCTGAGAACAGATATTTCGGATCCCTTTGAAGACTATAGGGCCAAAGGAAATATCCACCGATAACAAAGAGAAAGAAGCTTTCTGAGAAACTTCTTTGTGTTCCCTGATTCAACTCAGAGAGTTACAGCTTTCTCCTTAAGAATACCCTCGATAAGACAGTTCTTGTGGAATTGGCAAAGTGATATTTGGAAGCCCATAGAGGGCTAAGGTGAAAAAGGAAATAACCTCAGATGAAATCTTGAAAGAACCTTTCTGAGAAACTGGTTATTGTTCTCTTAATTCATCTCACAGAGTTACATCTGTATTTCGTGGATCTCTTTGCTAGCCTTATTTCTGTGGAATCTGAGAACAGATATTTCGGATCCCTTTGAAGACTATAGGGCCAAAGGAAAAATCCTCCGATAACAAAGAGAAAGAAGCTATCCGAGAAACTTCTTTGTGTTCTGTGAAATCTCTCACAGAGTTGCAGCTTTCCCCTCAAGAAGCCTTTCGCTAAGACAGTTCTTGTGGAATTGGCAATGTGATATTTGGAAGCCCATAGAGGGCTATGGTGAAAAAGGAAATATCCTGGGATGAAATCTGGAAAGAAGCTGTCTGAGAAAATACTCTGTGATGTGTGACTTCCACTCACAGAGTTACATCTGTATTTCGTGGATCTCTTTGCTAGCCTTATTTCTGTGGAATCTGAGAACAGATATTTCGGATTCCTTTGAAGACTATAGGGCCAAAGGAAATATCCTCCGATAACAAAGAGGAACAAGCTTTCTGAGAAACTTTTTTGTGTTCTGTGAAATCATCTCACAGAGTTACAGCTTTCCCCTCAAGAAGCCTTTCGGTAAGGCAGTTCTTGTGGAATTGGCAAAGTGATATTTGGAAGCCCATAGAGGGCTATGGTGAAAAAGGAAATATCCTCAGATGAAATCTGGAAAGAAGGTTTCTGAGAAACTGCTCTGTGATGTGTCACTATCACTCACAGAGTTACATCTGTATTTCGTGGAACTCTTTGCTAGCCTTATTTCTGTGGAATCTGAGAACAGATATTTCGGATCCCTTTGAAGACTATAGGGCCAAAGGAAAATCCTCCGATAACAGAGAGAAAGAAGCTTTCTGAGAACCTTCTCTGTGTTCTGTGAAATCATCTCACAGAGTTACAGCTTTCCCCTAAAGAAGCCTTTCGATAATGCCGTTCTTGTGTAATTGGCAAAGTGATATTTGGAAGCCCATAGAGGGCTATAGTGAAAGAGGAAATATCCTCAGATGAAATCTGGAAAGAAGCTTTCCGAGAATCTGCTTAGTGTTCTCTTAATTAATCTCACAGAGTTACATCTGTATTTTGTGGATCTCTTTGCTAGTCCTATTTCTGTGGAATATGACAACAGATATTTCGGATCTCTTTGAATATTATAGGGCCAAAGGAAATATCCTGCGATAAAAAAGAGAAAGAACCTTTCTGATAAACTTCTTAGTGTTCTCTGAATTCATCTCACAGAGTACAGCTTTCCCCTCAAGAAGCCTTTCGCTAAGACAGTTCTTGTGGAATTGGCAAAGTGATATTTGGAAGCCCTTAGAGGGCTATAGTGAAAAAGGAAATATCCTGAGATGAAATCTGGAAAGAAGCTTTCTGAGAAACTGCTCTGTGATGTGTGACTTCCACTCACAGAATTACATCTGTATTTCGTGGATCTCTTTGCTAGCCTTATTTCTGTGGAATCTGAGAACAGATATTTCGGATCCCTTTGAAGACTATAGGGCCAAAGGAAATATCCTCCGATAACAAAGAGAAAGAAGCGTTCTGAGAAACTTCTTTGTGTTCTGTGAAATCACCTCAAAGAGTTTCAGCTATCCCGTCAAGAAGCCTTTCGCTAAGACAGTTCTTGTGGAATCGGCAAAGTGATATTTGGAAGCCCATAGACGGCTATGGTGAAAAAGGAAATATCCTCAGTTGAAATCTGGAAAGAAGCTTTCTGATGAACTACTTAGTGTTCTTTTAATTCATCTCACAGAATTGCATCTGTATTTGGTGGATCTCTATGCTAGCCTTATTTCTGCGGAATCTGAGAACAGATATTTTGGATCCCTTTGAAGACTATAGGGCCAAAGGAAATATCCTCCGATAACAAAGAGAAAGAAGCTTTCTGAGAAACTTCTTTGTGTTCTGTGAAATCATCTCACAGAGTTACAGCTTTCCCCTGAAGAAGTCTTTGGCTAAGACAGTTCTTGTGGAATTGGCAAAGTGATATTTCGAAGCCCATAGAGGGCTACGGTGAAAAAGGAAATATCCTCAGATGAAATCTGGAAAGAAGCTTTCTGAGAAACTGCTCTGCGATGTGTGACTTCCACTCAGAGGGTTACAACTGTATTTCCTGGATTTCTGCAAGCCTTATTACTGTGGAATCTGAGAACAGATATTTAGGATACCTTTGAAGACTATAGGGACAAATGAAATATCCTCCGATAACAAAGAGAAAGAAGCTTTCTGAGAAATTTCTTTGTGTTCTGTGAAATCATCTGACAGAGTTACAGCTTTTCCCTCAAAAGCCTTTTGCTAAGACAGTTCTTGTGGAATTGGCAAAGTGATATTTGCAAGCAAATAGCGGGCTATGGTGAAAAGGAAATATCCTCAGATGAAATCTGGAAAGAAGCTGTCTGAGAAACTCCTTAGTGTTCTGTTAATTCATCTCATAGAGTTACATCTGTATTTCGTGGATCTCTTTGTAGCCTTATTTCTGTGGAATCTAAGACCAGTTATTTCGGATCCCTTTGAAGAATATAGGGCCAAAGGTAATATAATCCGATAACAAAGAGAAAGAAGCTTTCTGAGTAACTTCTTTGTGTTCGGTGAAATCATCTCACGGAGTTACAGCTTCCCCCTCAAGAAGCCTTTCGCTAAGACAGTTCTTGTGGAATTGGCTAAGTGATATTTGGAAGCCAATAGAGAGGTATGTTGAAAAAGGAAATATCCTCAGATGAAATCTGGAAATAAGCTTTCTGAGAAACTGCTTAGTGTTCTGTTAATTCATCTCACAGAGTTACATCTGTATTTCGTGCATCTCTTTGCTAGCCTTATTTCTGTGGAATCTGAGAACCGATAATTCGGATCCCTTTAAAGACTATAGGGCCATAGGAAATATCCTCCCATAACAAAGAGAAAGATGCTTTCTGAGAAACTACTTTGTGTTCTGTGAAAACATCTCACAGAGTTACAGCTTTTCCCTCAAGAAGCCTTTCGCTAAGACAGTTGCTGTGGAATTGGCAAAGTGATATTTGGAAGCCCATAGAGGGCTATGGTGAAAAACGAAATATCCTCAGTTGGAATCTGGAAAGAACCTTTCTGAGAAACTTCTTAGTATTCTGCTAATTCATCTCACAGAGTTACATATGTATTTTGTGGATTTCTTTCCTAGCGTAATTTCTGTGGAATCTGAGAACAGATATTAGGTATCACTTTGAAGAATATAGGGCCAAAGAAATATCCTCCGATAAACAAGAGAAAGAAGCTCTCTGAGAAACTTCTTTGTGTTCTTTGAAACCATCTCACAGAGTTACAGCGTTCCCCTCAAGAAGCCTTTCGCTAAGACAGTTCTTTCGGAATTGGCAAAGTGATATTTGAAAGCCCATAGAGGGCTATGGTGAAACAGGAAATATCCTCAGATGAAATCTGGAAAGAAGCTTTCTGGGAAACTGCTCTGTGATGTGTGACTTCCACTCACAGAGTTACATCTGTATTTCGTGGATCTCTTTGCTAGCCTTATTTCTGTGGAATCGGAGAACAGATATTTCGGATCCCTTTGAAGACTATAGGGCCAAAGGAATATCCTCCGATAACAAAGAGAAAGAAACTTTCTGAGAAACTTCTTTGTGTTCTGTGAGATCATCTCACAGAGTTACAGCTTTCCCCTAAAGAAGCCTTTCGCTAAGACAGTTCTTCTGGAATTGGCAAAGTGATATTTGGAAGCCCATAGAGGGCTATGGTGAAAAAGGCAATATCCTCAGATGAAATCTGGAAAGAAGCTTTCTGAGAAACTGCTGTGTGATGTGTGACTTCCACTCACAGAGTTACATGTGTATTTCGTAGATCTCTTTGCTAGCCTTACTTCTGTGGAATCTGAGAACAGATATTTCGGATTCCTTTGAAGACTATAGGGCCAAAGGAAATATCCACCGATAACAAAGAGAAAGAAGTTTTCTGAGTAACTTCTTTGTGTTCCGTGAAATCATCTCACAGAGTTGCATGTTTCACCTCAAGAAGGCTTTCCCTAAGACAGTTTTTGTGGAAATGGCAAAGTGATATTTGGAAGCCCATAGAGGGTTTTGGTGATAAAGGAAATATCCTCAGATGAAATCTGGAAAGAAGGTTTCTGAGAATCTCCTCTGTGATGTGTGACTTCCACTCACAGAGTTACATCTGTATTTCGTGGATCTCTTTGCTAGCCTTATTTCTGTGGAATTTGAGAACAGATATTTCGGATCCATTTGAGGACTATAGGGTCAAAGGAAACATCCTCTGATAACAAAGAGAAAGAAGGTTTCTTAGAAACTTCTTTGTGTTCTGTGAAAACATCTCTCAGAGTTACACCTTTCCCTTCAAGAAGCCTTTCGCTAAGACAGTTCTTTTGGAATTGGCAATTTATATTTGGTTGCCCATAGAGGGGTATTGTGAAAAAGGAAGTATCCTCAGATGAAATCTGGAAAGAAGGTTTCTGAGAAACTACTTTGTGATGTGTGACTTCCACTCTCAGAGTTACATCTGTATTTCGTGGATCTCTTTGCTGGCCTTATTTCTGTGGAATCTGAGAACAGATATTTCGGATCCCTTTGAAGACTATAGGGCCAAAGGAAATATCCTCCCATAACAAAGAGAAAGAAGCTTTCTGAGAAACTTCTTTGTGTTCTGTGAAATCATCTCACGGAGTTGCAGCTTTCCCCTCAAGAAGCCTTTCGCTAAGACAGTTCTTATGGAATTGGCAAAGTGATATTTGGCGGCCCATAGAAGGCTACGGTGAAAAAGGAAATATCCTCAGATGAAATCTCGAAAGAAGCTTTCAGAGAAACTGCTTAGTGTTCCGTTAATTCATCTGAGAGAGTTGCATCGGTATTTCGTGGATATCTTTGCAAGCCTTATTTCTGTGGAATCTGAGAACAGATATTTCGGAACATTTTGAAGACTATAGGGCCGAAGGAAATATCCTCCGATAACAAAGAAAAAGAAGCTTTCTGAGAGACTTCTTTGTGTTCTGTGAAATCATCTCACAGAGTTACAGCTTTCCCCTCAAGAAGCCTTTCGCTAAGACAGTTCTTGTGGAATTGGCAAAGTGATATTTGGATGCCCTTAGAGGGCTATGGTGAAAATGGAATTATCCTCAGATGAAATCTGGAAAGAAACTTTCTGAAAAACTGCTTAGTGTTCTCTTAATTCATCTCACAGAGTTACATCTGTATTTCGTGGGTCTCTTTGCTAGCCTTATTTCTGTGGAATCTGAAAACAGATATTTCCGATCCCCTTGAAGACTATAGGGCCAAAGGAAATATCCTCTGGTAACAAAGAGAAAGAAGCTTTCTGAGAAACTTCTTTGTGTTCTGTGAAAACATCTCACAGAGTTACACCTTTCCCTTCAAGAAGCCTTTCGCTAAGACAGTTCTTTTGTAATGGGCAATTTATATTTGGATGCCCATAGAGGGGTATTGTGAAAAAGGAAATATCCTCAGATGAAATCTGGAAAGAAGGTTTCTGAGAAACTGCTTTGTGATGTGTGACTTCCACTCACAGAGTTACATCTGTATTTCGTGGATCTCTTTGCTAGCCTTATTTCTGTGGAATCTGAGAACAGATATTTCGGATCCCTTTGAAGACTATAGGGCCAAAGGAAATATCCTCCGATATCAAAGAGAAAGAAGCTTTCTGAGAAACTTCTTTGTGTTCTGTGAAATCATCTCACAGACTTACAGCTTTCCCCTCAAGAAGCCTTTCGCTAAGACAGTTCTTGTGGAACTGGCAAAGTGATATTTGGAAGCCCTTAGAGCGCTATGGTGAAAAGGGAAATATACTCAGATGAAATCTGGAAAGAAGCTTTCTGAGAAACTGCTTAGTGTTCTGTTAATTCATCTGAGAGAGTTCCATCTGTATTTCGTGGAAATCTTTGCTTGCCTTATTTCTGTGGAATCTGAGAAAAGATATTTCGGATCCCTTTGAAGACTATAGGGCCAAAGGAAATATACTGCGAAAACAAAGAGAAAGAAGCTTTCGGAGAAACTTCCTTGTGTTCTGAAAATCGCTAAGACAGTTCTTGTGGAATTGGCAAAGTGAAATTTGGAAGGCCATAGAGGGCTATGGTGAAAAAGGAAATATCCTCAGATGAAATCTGGAAAGAAGATTTGTGAGAAATTGCTCTGTGATGTGTGACTTCCATTCACAGAGTTACATCTGTATTTCGTGGATCTCTTTGTAAGCCTTTTTTCGGTGGAATCTGAGAACAGATATTTCGGATCCCTTTGAAGACTATAGGGCCAAAGGAAATATCCACCGATAACAAAGAGAAAGAAGCTTTCTGAGAAACTTCTTTGTGTTCCCTGATTCATCTCAGAGAGTTACAGCTTTCCCCTTAAGAATACCTTCGCTAAGACAGTTCTTGTGGAATTGGCAAAGTGATATTTGGAAGCCCATAGAGGGCTATAGTGAAAAAGGAAATAACCTCAGATGAAATCTGGAAAGAACCTTTCTGAGAAACTGCTTATTGTTCTCTTAATTCATCTCACAGAGTTACATCTGTATTTCGTGGATCTCTTTGCTAGCCTTATTTCTGTGGAATCTGAGAACAGATATTTCGGATCCCTTTGAAGACTATAGGGCCAAAGGAAAAATCCTCCGATAACAAAGAGAAAGAAGCTATCTGAGAAACTTCTTTGTGTTCTGTGAAATCTCTCACAGAGTTGCAGCTTTCCCCTCAAGAAGCCTTTCGCTAAGACAGTTCTTGTGGAATTCGCAAAGTGATATTTGGATGCCCATAGAGGGCTATGGTGAAAAGGGAAATCTCAGATGAAATCTGGAAAGAAGGATTCTGAGAAACTGCTCTGTGATGTGTGACTTCCACTCACAGTGTTACATCTGTATTTCGTGGATCTCTTTGGTAGCCTTTTTTCTGTGGAACATGAGAACAGATATTTCGGATCCCTGTGAAGACTAGAGGGCAAAAAGAAATATTCTCCGATAACAAAGAGAAAGAAGCTTTCTGAGAATCTTCTTAGTGTTCTGTGTAATCATCTCACAGAGTTACAGCTTTCCCCTCAAGAATTCTTTCGCTAAGACAGTTCTTGTGGAAGTGGCAAAGTGATATTTGGAAGCCCATAGAGGGCTATGGTGAAAAAGGAAATATCCTCAGATGAAATCTGGAAAGAAGGTTTCTGAGAAATTGCTCTGTGATGTGTGACTTCTACTCACAGAGTTACGTCTGTATTTCGTGGATCTCTTTGCTAGCCTTATTTCTGTGGAATCGGAGAACAGATATTTCCGATCCCTTTGAAGACTATAGGGCCAAAGGAAATATCCTCGGATAACAAAGAGAAAGAAGATTTCTGAGAAACTTCTTTGTGTTCTGTGAAATCATCTAACAGAGTTACAGCTTTCCCCTCAAGAAGCCTTTCGCTAAGATAGTTGTTATGGAATTGGCAAAGTGATATTTCGAAGCCCTTAGAGGGCTATGGTGAAAAAGGAAATATCCTCAGATGAAATCTGAAAAGAACGTTTCAGAGAAACTGCTCTGTGATATGTGACTTCCACTCCGAGAGTTACATCTGTATTTCGTGGTTCTCTTTGCTTGCCTTATTTCTCTGGAATTGGAGAACAGATATTTCGGATCCCTTTGAAGACCAAAGGGCCAAAGGAAATATCCTTCGATAACAAAGAGAAAGAAGCTTTCTGGGAAACTTCTTTGTGTTCTGTGAAATCATCTCACTGAGTTACAGCTTTTCCCTGAAGAAGCCTTTCGCCAAGACAGTTCTTGTGGAATTGGCAAAGTGATATTTGGAAGCCCTTAGAGGGCTATGGTGAAAAAGGAAATATCCTCAGATGAAATCTGGAAAGAAGCTTTCTGAGAAACTGCACTGTGATGTGTGACTTCTACTCACAGAGTTACATCTGTATTTCGTGGATCTCTTTGATAGCCTTATTTCTGTGGAATCTCAGAACAGATATTTAGGATCCCTTTGAAGACTATAGGGCCAAAGGAAATATCCTCCGATAACAAAGAGAAAGAAGCTTTCTGAGAAACTTCTTTGTGTTCTGTGAAATCATCCCATAGAGTTACAGCTTTCCCCTCAAGAATCCTTTCGCTAAGACCGTTCTTGTGGAATTCGAAAAGTGATATTTGGAACCTCTAGAGGGCTATGTTGAAAAACGAAATATCCTCAGATGAAATCAGGAAAGAAGGTTTCTGAGAAACTGCTCTGTGATGTGTGACTTCCACTCTCAGAGTTACATCTGTATTTCGTGGATCTCTTTGCTAGCCTTTTTTCTGTTTAATATGAAAACAGATATTTCGGATCCCTTTGAAGACTAGAGGGCCAAAGGAAATATCCTCCGATAACAGAGAGAAAGAAGCTTTCTCAGAAACTTCTTTGTGTTCTGTGAAATCATCTCACAGAGTTCCAGCTTTCCCCTCAAGAAGCCTTTCGCTAAGACAGTTCTTGTGGAATTAGCAATGTGATATTTGGATGCCCATAGAGGGGTATGGTGAAAAAGGAATTATCCTCAGATGAAATCTGGAAAGAAACTTTCTGAAAAATTGCTTAGTGTTCCCTTAATACACCTCACAGAGTTACATCTGTATTTCGTGCAGCCATTTGCTAGCCTTATTTCTGTTGAATCTGAGAACAGATATTTCGGATCCCTCTGAAGACTATAGGGCAAAAGGAAATATCCTCCGATAACAAACAGAAAGAAGCTTTGTGAGTAACAACTTTGTGTTCTGTGAAATCAGCTCACAGAGTTACAGCTTTCCCCTCAGGAAGCCTATCGCTAAGACAGTTCTTGTGGAATTGGCAAAGTGATATTAGGAAGCCCTTAGAGGGCTATGGTGAAAAAGGAAATATCCTCAGATGAAATCTGGATAGAAGCTTTCTGAGAGACTGCTCTGTGATGTCTGACTTCCACTCACAGAGGTACATCTGTATTTCGTGGATCTCTTTGCTAGCCTTATTTCTGTGGAATCTGAGAAAAGATATTTCGGTTCCCTTTGAAGACTACAGGGCCAAAGGAAATATCCTCTGATAACAAAGAGAAAGAAGCTTTGTGAGTAACATCTTTGTGTTCCGTGAAATCATCTCACAGAGTTACAGGTTTCCCCTCAAGAAGCCTTTTGCTAAGACAGTTCTTGTGCAATTGCAAAGTGATATTTGGAAGCCCATAGAGGGCTATGGTGAAAAAGGAAATACCTCAGATGAAATCTGGAAAGAAGGTTTCTGAAAACTGCTCTGTGATGTGTGACTTCCACTCACAGAGTTACATCTGTATTTCGTGGATCTCTTTTCTAGCCGTATTTCTGTGGAATCTGAGAACAGATATTTCGGATCCCTTTGAAGACCATAGGGCCAAAGGAAATATCCTCCGATAACAAAGAGAAAGAAGCTTTCTGAGAAACTTCTTAGTGTTCTGTGAAATCATCTCACAGAGTTACAGCTTTCCCCTCAAGAATACTTTCGCTAAGACAGTTCTTGTCTAATTGGCAAAGTGATATTTGGAATCCGATAGAGGGCTACAGTGAAAAAGGAAATAACCTCAGATGAAATATGGTAAGAAGCTTTCTGAGAAACTGTTTAGTGTTCTCTTAATTCACCTCACAGAGTTCAATCTGTATTTCGTGGATCTCCTTGCTAGCCTTATTTCTGTGGAATCTGAGAGCAGATATTTTGGATCCCTTTGAAGACTATAGGGCCAAAGAATTATCCTCGGATAACACAGAGAAAGAAGCTTTCTGAGAAACTTCTTTGTGCTCTGTGAAATCATCTCACCGAGTTACAGCTTTCCCCTCAAGACGCCTTTCGCTAAGACAGTTCTTGTGGAATAGGCAAAGTGATATTTGGAAGCCCATAGAGGACTATGGTGAAAAGGAAATATCCTCAGAAGAAATCTGGAAGAAGGTGTCGGAGAAACTGCTCTGTGATGTGTGACTTCCACTCACCGAGGTACATCTGCATTTCGTGGATCTCTTTGCTAGCCTTATATCTGTGGAATCTGAGAACAGATATTTGGTATCCCTTTGAAGACTATAGGGCCAAAGGAAATATCCTCCGATAACAAAGAGAAAGAAGCTTTCTGAGAAAGTTCTTTGTGTTCTGTGAAATCATCTCACAGAGTTAGAGCTTTCCCCTCGAGATGCCTTTCGCTAAGACAGTTCTTGTGGAATTGGCAAAGTGATATTTGGAAGCCCATAGAGGGCTACGGTGAAAAAGGAAATATCGTCAGATGAAATCTGGAAAGAAGCTTTCTGAGAAACTGCTTATTGTTCTGTTAATTCATCTCACAGAGTTACATCTGTATTTCGTGGATCAACTTGCTAGCCTTATTTCTATGGAATCTGAGAAGAGATATTTCGGATCCCTTTGAAGACTATAGGGCCAAAGGAAATATCCTCCGAAAACAAAGAGAAAGAAGCTTTCTGAGAAACATCTTTGTGTTCTGTGAAATCATCTCACAGAGTTACAGCTTTCCCCTCAAGAAGCGTTTCGCTAACACAGTTCTTGTGGAATTGGCAAAGTGATATTTGGATGCCTATAGAGGGCTATGGTGAAAAAGGAAATATCCTCAGATGAAATCTGGAAAGAAGCTGTCTGAGAAACTCCTTAGTGTTCCGTTAATTCATCTCACAGAGTTACATCTGTATTTCGAGGATCTCTTAGGTCGACTTATTTCTCTGGAATGTGAACAGATATTTCGGATCACTTGAAAGACTATAGTGCCAAAGGAAATATCCTCTGGTAACAAAGGGAATGAAGCTTTCTGAGAAACTTCTAAGTGTTCTGTGAAATCATCTCACAGAGATACAGCTTTCCCCTCAAGAAGCCTTTCGCTAACACAGTGCTTGTGGATTTGGAAAAGTGATATTTGTCAGCCCACAGAGGGCTATGGTGAAAAAGGAAATATACTCAGATGAAATCTGGAAAGTAGGTTTCTGAGACACTGCTCTGTGATGTGTGACTTCCACTCACAGAGTTACATCTGTATTTCCGTGGATCTCTTTGCTAGCCTTATTTCTGTGGAATCTGAGAACAGATATTTCGGATCCCTTTGAAGACCATAGGGCCAAAGGAAATATCCTGCGATAACAAAGAGAAAGAATGTTTCAGAGAAACTTCTTTGTGTTCTGTGAGATCATCTCACAGAGTTACAGCATTCCCCTCAAGAA
Organism: Macaca mulatta; assembly: GCF_049350105.2. Taxonomy (NCBI): domain Eukaryota; kingdom Metazoa; phylum Chordata; class Mammalia; order Primates; family Cercopithecidae; genus Macaca; species Macaca mulatta. Next base: position 26,009,641 of record NC_133420.1, read on the forward strand.
GCCTTTCGCTAAGACAGTTCTTGTGGAATTGGTAAAGTGATATTTGGAAGCTCATAGAGGGCTATGGTGAAAAAGGAAATATCCTCAGATGAAATCTGGAAAGAAGCTTTCTGAGAAACGGCTCTCTGATGTGTGACTTTCAAACACAGAGTTACATCTGTATTTCGTGGACCTCTTTGCTAGCCTTATTTCTGTGTAATCTGAGAAAAAATATTTCGGATCCCTTTGAAGACTATAGGGCCAAAGGAAATATCCTCCGATAGCAAAGAGAAAGAACCTTTCACAAAAACTTCTTTGTGTTCTGTGAAATCATCTCACAGAGTTACAGCTTTCGCCTCAAGAAGCCCTTCGCTAAGACAGTGCTCGTGGAATTGGCAAAGTGATATTTGGAAGCCCATAGAGTGCTATGGTGAAAAAGGAAATATACTCAGATGAAATCTGGAAAAAAGCTGTATGAGAAACTGCTTAGTGTTCTGTTAATTCATCTCACAGAGTAACATCTGTATTTCGTGGATCTCTTTGCTAGCCTTATTTCTGTGGATCTGAGAACTGATATTTCGGATCCCTTTGAAGACTATAGGGCCAAAGGAAATATCCTCCGACAACAAAGAGAAAGAAGCTTTCTGAGAAACTTCTTTGTGTTCTGTAAAATCATCTCACAGAGTTATAGCTTTCCCCTCAAGAAGCTTTTCGCTAAGACAGTTTCTGTGAAATTGGCAAAGTGATATTTGAAAGCCCATAGAGGGCTATGGTGAAAAAGGAAACATCCTCAGATAAAATCTGGAAAGAAGCTTTCTGAGAAACTGCACTGTGATGTGTGACTTCCACTCACAGAGTTACATCTGTATTTCGTGGATCTCTTTGCTAGCCTTATTTCTGTGGATCTGAGAACTGATATTTCGGATCCCTTTGAAGACTCTAGGGCCAAAGGAAATATCCTCCAACAACAAAGAGAAAGAAGCTTTCTGAGAAACTTCTTTGTGTTCTGTGAAATCATCTCACAGAGTTACACCTTTCCCCTCAAGAAGCGTTTCCATAAGACTGTTCTTGTGGAATTGGGAAAGTGATATTTGGATGCCTATAGAGGGCTATGGTGAAAAAGGAAATATCCTCAGATGAAATCTGGAAAGAGGCTGTCTGAGAAACTGCTTAGAGTTCTGTTAATTCATCTCACAGAGTTACATCTGTATTTCGTGTATCTCTTTGCTCATCTTATTTCTCTGGAAACTGAGAACAGATATTTCGGATGCCTATGAAGACTATAAGGCCAAAGGAAATATCCTCAGATAACAAAGAGTAAAAAGCTTTCGGAGAAACTTCTTTGTGTTCTGTGAAATCATCTCACAGAGTTACAGCTTTCCCCTCAAGAAGCCTTTCGCTAAGATTGTTCTTGTGGAATAGGAAAAGTGATATTTGGAAGCCGAAAGAGGGCTATGGTGAAGAAGGAAATATCCTCAGAAGAAATCTGGAAAGAAGCTTTCTGAGAGACTGCTCTGTGATGTGTGACTTCCACTCACAGAGTTACATCTGTATTTCGTGGATCTCTTTGCAAGCCTTATTTCTGTGGAATCTGAGAACAGATATTTCGGTTCCCTTTGAAGACTATGGGGCCAAAGGAAATGTCCTCCGATAACAAAGAGAAGGAAGCTTTCTGAGAAACTTCTTTGTGTTCTGTGAAATCATCTCAGAGAGTTACAGCTCTCCCCTCAAGAAGCCTTTCGCTAAGACAGTTCTTGTGGAATTGGAAAAGTGATATCTGGAAGCCCATTGAGGGCTATGGTGACATAGGAAATATCCTCAGATGAAATGTGGAAAGAAGCTTTCTGAGAAACTGCTTAGTGTTCTGTTAATTCATCTCACAGAGTTACATCCGTATTCCCTGGATCTCTCTGCTCGACTTATTTCTGTGGAATTTGAGAACAGATATTTCGGATCCCTTTGAAGACTATAGGGCCAAAGGAAATATCCTCCGATAACAAAGAGAAAGAAGCTTTCTGAGAAACTTCTTAGTGTTCTGTGAAATCATCTCACAGAGTTACAGCTTTCGCAACAAGAAGACTCTCGCTAAGACAGTTCTTGTGGAATTGGCAAAGTGATATTTGGAAGCCTTTAGAGGGCTATGGTGAAAAATGAAATATCCTCAGAAGAAATCTGGAAGAAGCTTTCTGAGAAACTCCTCTGTGATGTGTGACTTCCACTCACAGAGTTACATCTGTATTTCGTGGATCTCTTTGCTAGCCTTTTTTCTGTGGAAACTGAAAACAGATATTTCCGATACCATTGAAGACTTGAGGGCAAAAAGAAATATCCTCCGATAACAAAGAGAAAGAAGCTTTCTGAGAAACTTCTTAGTGTTCTGTGAAATCATCTCACAGAGTTACAGCTTTCGCATCAAGAAGCCTTTCGCTAAGACAGTTCTTGTGGAATTGGCAAAGTGATATTTGGAAGCCCATAGAGGGCTATGGTGAAAAAGGAAATATCCTCAGATGAAATCTGGAAAGAAGGTTTCTGAGAAACTGCTCTGTGATGTGTGACTTCCACTCACAGAGTTACATCTGTATTTCGTGGATCTCTTTGCTAGCCTTATTTCTGTGCAATCTGAGAACAGATATTTCGGATCCCTTGAAGATTATAGGTCCAAAGGAAATATCCTCCGAGAACAAAGAGAAAGAAGCTTTCTGAGAAACTTCTTTGTGTTCTGTGAAATCATCTCACAGACTTACAGCTTTCTCCTCAAGAAGTCTTTCGCTAAGACAGTTCTTGTGGAATTGTCAAAGTGATATTTGGAAGACCATAGAGGGCTATGGTGAAAAAGGAAATATCCTCAGATGAAATCTGAAAAGAACTTTTTTGAGAAACTGCTCTGTGATATATGACTTCCACTCACAGAGTTACATCTGTATTTCCTAGATCTCTTTGCTAGCCTTATTTCTGTGGAATCTGAGAACAGATATTTCGGATCCCTTTGAAGACTAGAGGGCCAAAGGAAATATCCTCCGATAACAAAGAGAGAGAAGCTTTCTGAGAAACTTCTTTGTGTTCTGTGAAATCATCTCACAGCGTTACAGCTTTCCCCTCAAGAAGCCTTTCGCTAAGACAGTTCTTGTGGAATTGGCAAAGTGATATTTGGAAGACCATAGAGGACTATGGTGAAAAAGGAAATATCCTCAGATGAAATCTGTAAAGAAGCTTACTGTGAAACTGCTTAGTGTTCTGTTAATTCATCTCACAGAGTTACATCTGTATTTCATGGATCTCTTTGCTAGCCTTATTTCTGTGGAATGTGAGAACACATATTTCGGATCCCTTTGAAGACTATAGGGCCAAAGGAAATATCCTCCGATAATAAAGAGAAAGAAGCTTTCTGAGAAACCTCTTTGTGTTCTGTGAAATCATCTCACAGAGTTACAGCTTTCCCCTCAAGAAGTCGTTCGCTAAGACAGTTCTTGTGGAATTGGCAAACTGATATTTGGATGCCTATAGAGGACTATGGTGAAAAGGAAATATCCTCAGAAGAAATCTGGTAGAAGGTGTCGGAGAAACTGCTCTGTGATGTGTGACTTCCAATCACAGAGTTACAGCTGTATTTCGTGGATCTCTTTGCTAGGCTTATTTCTGTGGAATCTGAGATCAGATATTTCGGTTCCCTTTGAAGACTATAGGGCCAAAGGAAATATCCTCTGAAAATAAAAGAGAAAGAAGCTTTCTGAGAAACTTCTTTGTGTTCTGTGATTCACCTCACAGAGTTACAGTTTTCTCCTCAAGAAGCATTTCGCTAAGACAGTTCTTGTGGAATTGGCAAAGTGATATTTGGAAGCCCTTAGAGGGCTATGTTGAAAAAGGAAATATCCTCAGTTGAAATCTGGAAAGAAGCTTTCTGAGAAACTGCTTAGTGTTCTGTTAATTCATTTCACAGAGTTACATCTGTATTTCGTGGATCTCTTTGCTAGCCTTATTTCTGTGGAATCTAGGAACAGATATTTCAGATCCCTTTGAAGACTATAGGGCCAAAGGAAATATCCTCCGATAACAAAGAGAAAGAAGCTTTCTGAGAAACTTCTTAGTGTTCTGTTAAATCATCTCACAGGGTTACAGCTTTCCCCTCAAGAAGCCTTTCATTAAGACATTTCTTGTGAAATTGGCAAAGTGATATTTGGAATCCCATAGAGGTCTATCGTGAAAAAGGAATTATCCTCAGATGAAATCTGGAAAGAAGCTTTCTGAGAAACTGCTCTGTGATGTGTGACTTCCACTCACAGTGTTACATCTGTATTTCGTGGATCTCTTTGCTAGCCTCATTTCTGTGGAATCTGAGAACAGATATTGCGGATCCCTTTGAAGACTATAGGGCCAAAGGAAATATCCTCCGATAACAAAGAGCAAGAAGCTTTCAGAGAAACTTCTTTGTGTTCTGTGAAATCATCTCACAGAGTTACAGCTTTCCCCTCAAGAAGCCTTTCGCTAAGACAGTTCTTGTGGAATTGGCAAAGTGATATTTGGAAGCCCATAGAGGGCTATGGTGAAAAAGGAAATATCCTCAGAATAAATCTGGAAGAAGTTTTCTGAGAAACTGTTCTGTGATGTGTGACTTCCACTCACAGAGTTACATCTGTGTTTCGTGGATCTCTTTGGTAGCCTTTTTTCTCTGGAAACTGAAAACAGATATTTCCGATTCCTTTGAAGACTTGAGGGCAAAAAGAAATATAATCCGATAACAAAGAGAAAGAAGCTTTCTGAGAAACTTCTTAGTGTTCTGTGAAATCATGTCACAGAGTTACAGCTTTCCCCTCAGGAAGCCTTTCGCTAAGACAGTTCTTGTGGAATTGGCAAAGTGATATTTGGAAGCCCTTAGAGGGCTATGGTGAAAAAGGAAATATCCTCAGATGAAATCTGGAAAGAAACTTTCTGAGAAACTGCTGTGTGATGTGTTACTTCCACTCACAGAGTTACATCTGTATTTCGTGGATCTCTTTGCTATCCTTATTTCTGTGGAATCTGAGAACAGATATTTCGGAACCCTTGAAGATTATAGGGCCCAAAGAAATATCCTCCGATAACAAAGACAAAGAAGCTTTCTGAGAAACCTCTTTGTGTTCTCTGAAATCATCTCACAGAGTTACAGCTTTCTACTCAAGAAGTCTTTCGCTAAGACAGTTCTTGTGGAATTGTCAAAGTGATATTTGGAAGACCATAGAGGGCTACGGTGAAAAAGGAAATATCCTCAGATGAAATCTGAAAAGAACGTTTCTGAGAAACTGCTCTGTTATATGTGACTTCCACTCACAGAGTTACATCTGTATTTCGTGGATCTCTTTGCTAGCCTTATTTCTGTGGAATCTGAGAACAGATATTTCGGATCCCTTTGAAGACTAGAGGGCCAAAGGAAATATCCTCCGGTAACAAAGAGAGGGAAGCTTTCGGAGAAACTTCTTTGTGTTCTGTGAAATCATCTCACAGAGTTACAGCTTTCCCCTCAGGAAGCCTTTCGCTAAGACAGTTCTTGTGGAATTGGCAAAGTGTTATTTGGAAGACCATAGAGGACTATGGTGAAAAAGGAAATATCCTCAGATGAAATCTGGAAAGAAGCTTACTGAGAAACTGCTTAGTGTTCTGTTAATTCAACTCACACAGTTACATCTGTGTTTCGTGGATCTCTTTGCTAGCCTTATTTCTCTGGAATCTGAGAACACATATTTCTGATCCCTTTGAAGACAATAGGGCCAAAGTTAATATTCTCCGATAACAAGGAGAAAGAAGCTTTCTGAGAAACTTCTTTGTGTTCTGTGAAATCATCTCACAGAGTTACAGCTTTCCCCTCAAGAAGCCTTTCGCTAAGACATTACTTGTGGAATTGGCAAAGTGATATTTGGAAGCCCATAGAGGGCTATGGAGAAAAAGGAAATATCCTCAGATGAAATCTGGAAAGAAGCTTTCTGAGAAACTGCTTTGTGTTCTGTTAATTCATCTCACAGAGTTACAGCTGTATTTCGTTGATCTCTTTGCTAGACTTATTTCTGTGGAATCTGAGAACAGATATTTCGAATCCCTTTGTAGACTATAGGGCCGAAGGAAATATCCTCCGATAACAAAGAGAAAGAAGCTCTCTGAGAAACTTCTTTGTGTTCTGTGAAATCATCTCACAGAGTTACAGTTTTCCCCTCAAGAATCCTTTTGCTAAGACAGTTCTTGTGGAATTGGCAAAGTGATATTTGGACGCCCATAGAGGGCTACGGTGAAAAAGGAAATATCCTCAGATGAAATCTGGAAAGAAGCTTTCTGAGAGACTGCTCTGTGATGTGTGACTTCCACTCACAGAGTTACATCTGTATTTCGTGGATCTCTTTGCTAGCCTTATTTCTGTGGAATCTGAGAACAGATATTTCGGATCCCTTTCAAGACGATAGGGCCAAAGGAAATATCCTCCGATAACAAAGAGAAAGAAGCTTTCTGAGAAACTTCTTTGTGTTCTGTGAAATCATCTCACAGAGTTACAGCTTTCCCCTCAAGAAGCCTTTCGCTAAGACAGTTCTTGAGGAATTGGCAAAGTGATATTTGGAAGCTAATAGAGGGCGACGGTGAAAAAGGAAATAACCTCAGAAGAAATCTTGAAAGAAGCTTTCTGAGAATCTGTTTAGTGTTCTCTTAATTCACCTCACAGAGTTACATCTGTATTTCGTGGATCGCTTTGCAAGCCTTATTTCTGTGGAATCTGAGAACAGATATTTTCGATCTCTTTGAAGTCTATAAGGCCAAAGGAAATATCTTCCGATAACAAAGAGAAAGAAGCTTTCTGAGAAACTTCTTAGTGTTCTGTGAAATCATCTCACAGAGTTACAGCTTTCCCCTAAGGAAGACTTTCGCTAAGACAGTTCTTGTGGAATTGGCAAAGTGATATTTGGAAGCCCATAGAGGGCTATGGTGAAAAAGGAAATATCCTCAGATGAAATCTGGAAAGAAGCTTTCTGAGAAACTGCTCTTTGTTGTGTGACTTCCACTCACAAAGTTACATCTGTATTTCGTGGATCTCTTTGCTAGCCTTATTTCTGTGGAATCTGAGAACAGATATTTCGGATCCCTTTGAAGAATATAGGGCCAAAGGAAATATCCTCCGATAACAAAGAGAAAGAAGCTTTCTGAGAAAATTCTTTGTGTTCTGTGAAAATATCTCACAGAGTTACCGCTTACCCCTCAAGAAGCCTTTCGCTACGACAGTTCTTGTGGAATTGGCAAAGTGATATTTGGAAGCCCATAAAGGGCTACGGTGAAAAAGGAAATATCCTCAGATGAAATCTGGAAAGTATGTTTCTGAGACACTGCTCTGTGTTGTGTGACTTCCACTCACAGAGTTACATCTGTATTTCGTGGATCTCTTTGCTAGCCTTATTTCTGTGGAATTTGAGAACAGATATTTCGATCCCTTTGAAGACCAAAGGGCCAAATGAAATATAGTCCGATAACAAAGAGAAAGAAGCTTTCTGTGAAACTTCTTTGTGTTCTGTGAAATCATCTCACAGAGTTACAGCTTTCCCCTCAAGAAGCCTTTCGCTAAGACAGTTCTTGTGGAATTGGCAAAGTGGTATTTGGAAGCCCACAGAGGGCTATGATGAAGAAGGAAATATCCTCAGATGAAATCTTTAAGGAAGCTTTCTGAGAAACTGCTCTGTGATGTGTGATTTCCACTCACAGTGTTACATCTGTATTTCGTGGATCTCTTTGCTAGCCTTATTTCTGTGGAATCTGAAAACAGATATTTCGGATCCCTTTGAAGACTAGAGGCCCAAAGGAAATATCCTCCGATAACAAAGAGAAAGAAGCTTTCTGAGAAATTTCTTTGTGCTCTGTGAAATCATCTCACAGAGTTACAGCTTTCCCATCAAGAAGCCTTTCGCTAAGACAGTTCTTCTGGAATTGGCAAGGTGATATTTGGAAGCCCATAGAGGGCTATGGTGAAAAAGGAAATATCCTCAGATGAAATCTGGAAAGAAGCTTTCTGAGAAACTTCTTAGTGTTCTGTTAATTCATCTCACAGAGTTACATCGGTTTTACATGGATCTCTTTCCTCGCCTTATTTCTGTGGAATCTGAGAACAGATATTTCGGATCCCTTTCAAGACGATAGGGCCAAAGGAAATATCCTCCGATAACAAAGAGATAGAAGCTTTATGAGAAACTTCTCTGTGTTCTGTGAAATCATCTCACAAGGTTACAGCTTTCCCCTAAAGAAGCCTTTCGTTAAGACAGTTCTTGTGGAATTGGCAAAGTGATATTTGGAAGCCCATAGAGGGCTATGGTGAAAAAGGAAATATCCTCAGATGAAATATGAAAAGAAGGTTTCTGAGAAACTGCTCTGTGATGTGTGACTTCCACTCACAGAGTTACATCTGTATTTCGTGGATCTCTTTGCTAGCCTTATTGCTGTGGAATCTGAGAACAGATATTTCGGATCCCTTTGAAGACTATAGGGCCGAAGGAAATATCCTCCGATAACAAAGAGAAAAAACTTTCTCAGAAACTTCTTTGTGTTCTGTGAAATCATCTCACAGAGTTACAGCTTTCCTCTCAAGAAGCTTTTCGCTAACAGAGTTCTTGTGGAATTGGCAAAGTGATATTTGGAAGCCCATAGAGGGCTATGGAGTAAAAGGAAATATCCTCAGATGAAATCTGGAAAGTAGGTCTCTGAGACACTGCTCTGAGATGTGTGACTTCCACTCACAGAGTTACATCTGTATTTCGTGGATCTCTTTGCTCGCCTTATTTCTGTGAAATCTGAAAACCGATATTACGGATCCCTTTGAAGACCATAGGGCCAAAGTAAATATCCTCCGATAACAAAGAGAATGAAGCTCTCTGAGACACTTCTTTGTCTTCTGTGAATTCATCTCACAGAGTTAGAGCTTTCCCCTCCACAAGCCTTTCGCTAAGATAGTTCTTGTGGAATTGGCAAAGTGATATTTGGAAGCCCATATAGGGCTATGGTGAAAAAGGAAATATCCTCAGATGAAATCTGGAAAGAAGCTTTCTGAGAAACTGCTCTGTGGTGTGTGACTTCCACTCACAGAGTTACATCTGTATTTCGTGGATCTCTTTGCTAGCCTTTTTTCTGTGTAATCTGAGAACAGATATTTCGGATCCCTTTGAAGACTATAGGGCCAATGAAAATATCCTTCAATTACAAAGAGAAAGAAGCTTTCTTAGAATCTTCTTTGTATTCTGTGAAATCATCTCACAGAATTACAGCTTTCCCCTCAAGAAGCCTTTCGCTAAGACAGTTTTTGTGGAACTGGCAAAGTGATGTATGGAAGGCCTAGAGGGCTATTTTGAAAAAGGAAATATCCTCGATGAAATCTGGAAAGAAGCTTTCTGAGAAACTGCTTAGTGTTCTGTTAATTCATCTCACTGAGTTACATCTGTATTTCGTGCATCTCTTTGCTAGCCTCATTTCTGTGGAATGAGAACAGATATTTCGGAACCCTTTGAAGTCTATAGGGCCAAAGGAAATATCCTGCGATTACAAAGAGAAAGAAGCTTTCTGAGAAACTTCTTTGTGTTCTTTGAAATCATCTCACAGAATTACAGCTTTACACTCAAGAAGCCTTTCTCTAAGACAGATCTTGTGGAATTGCCAAAGTGATATTTGGAAGCCCATAGAGGGCTATGGTGCAAAAGGTAATATCCTCAGATGAAATCTGCAAAGAAGCTGTCTGAGAAACTCCTCTGTGATCTGTGACTTCCACTTACATAGTTACATCTTTATTTCGTGGATCTCTTTGCTAGCCTTATTTCTGTGGAATCTGAGAACAGATTATTCCGTTCCCTTTGAAGACTATTGGGCCAAAGGAAATATCCTCTGAGAACAAAGAGAAAGAAGCTTTCTGAGAAACTTCTTTGTGTTCTGTGAAATCTTCTCACAGAGTTACAGCTTTCCCCTCAAGGAGCCTTTCGTTAAGACAGGTCTTGTGGAATTGGCAAAGTGATATTTGGAAGTCCATAGAGGGCTATGTTGAAAAAGGAAATATCCTCAGATGAAATCTGGAAAGAAGTTTTCTGAGAAACTGCTCTGTGATGTGTGACTTCCACTCACAGAGTTACATCTGCATTACGTGGATCACTTTGCTAGCCTTATTTCTGTGGAATCTGACAACAGATATTTCGCATCCCTTTGAAGACTATAGGGCCAAAGGAAATATCTTCCGAAAACAAAGAGAAAGAAGCTTTCTGAGAAACTTCCTGTGTTCTGTAAAATCATCTCAGTGAGTTACAGCTTTGCCTCAAGAAGCCTTTTGCTAAGAGAGGTCTTGTGGAATTGGCAAAGTGATATTTGGAAGCCCATAGAGGGCTATGGTGAAAAAGGAAATATCCTCAGATGAAATCTGGAAAGAAGCTTTTTGAGGAACTGCTCTGCGTTGTGTGACTTCCACTCACAGAGTTACCCTTGTATTTCGTGGATCTCTTTGCTAGCCTTATTTCTGTGGAATCTAGAACAGATATTTAGGATCAGTTTGAAGATTATAGGGCTATAGAAAATATCCTTTGATTCCAAAGACAAAGAAGCTTTCTGAGAAACTTCTTAGTGTTCTGTGAAATCATCTCACAGAGGTACAGCTTTCCCCTCAAGAAGCCGTTCGTTAAGACAGTTATTGTGGAATTGACAAAGTGATATTTGGAAGCCAATAGAGGGCTATGGTGAAAAGGAAATATCCTCAGATGAAATCTGGAAAGAAGCTTTCTGAGAAACTGCTCTGTGATGTTTGACTTCCACTCACAGAGTTACTTCTGTATTTCGTGGATCTCTTTGCCAGACTTATTTCTTGTGGAATCTGAGAACAGATATTTTAGATCCCTTTGAAGACTATAGGGCCAAAGGAAATATCCTCCGATAACAAAGAGAAAGAAGATTTCTGAGAAACTTCCTATGTTCTGTGAAATCATCTCAGACAGTTACAGCTTTGCCTCAAGAAGCCTTTTTCTAAGACAGTTCTTGTGGAATTGGCAAAGTGATATTTGGAAGCCCGTAGAGGGCTATGGTGAAAAAGGAAATATCCTCAGATGAATTCTGGAAAGAAGCTTTCTGATAAACTGCTTAGTGTTCTGTTAATTCATCTCACAGAGTTACATCTGTATTTCGTGGATCTCTTTGCCAGCCTTATTTTTGTGGGATCTGAGAACAGATATTTCGGATCCCTTTGAAGACTATAGGGCCAGAGGAATTATCCTCCGATAACAAAGAGAAAGAAGCTTTGTGAGAAACTTCTTTGTGATCTGTGAAAACATCTCACAGAGTTACAGCTTTCCCCTCAAGAAGCCTTTCGCTAAGACAGTTCTTGTGGAATTGGCAAAGTGATATTTGGAAGCCCCTAGAGGGCTATGGTGAAAAAGGAAATATCCTCAGATGAAATCTGGAAAGAAGGTTTCTGAGAAAGTGCTCTGTGATGTGTGACTTCCACTCAAAGAATTACATCTCTATTTTGGGGATCTCTTTGGTATCCTTATTTCTGTGGAATTTGAGTACAGATATTTCGGATCCCTTTGAAGACTACAGGGCCAAAGGAAATATCCTCCGATAACAAAGAGAAAGAAGCTTTCTGAGAAACTTCTTTGTGTTCTGTGAAATCATCTCACAGAGTTACAGGTTTACCCGCAAGAAGCCTTTCTCTAAGACAGTTCTTCTGGAATTGGCACAGTGATATTTGGAAGCCCATAGAGGGCAATGGTGGAAAAGGAAATGTCCTCAGATGAAATTTGGAAAGAAGCTTTTTGAGGAACTGCTCTGCGTTGTGTGACTTCCACTCACAGAGTTAACTCTGTATTTCGTGGATCTCTTTGCTAGCCTTATTTCTGTGGAATCTGAGAACAGATATTTCGGATCCCTTTGAAGACTATTGGACCCAAGGAAACATCCTCCGATAACAAAGAGAAAGAAGCTTTCAGAGAAACTTCTTTGTGTTCTGTGAAATCACCTCCCAGAGTTACAGCTTTCCCCTCAAAGAACCTTTTGCTAAGACAGTTCTTGTGGAATTGGCAAAGTGATATTTGGAAGCCCATAGAGGGCTGCGGTGAAAAAGGAAATATCCTCAGATGAAATCTGGAAAGAAGCTTTTTGAGAAACTGCTCTGTGATGTGTGAATTCCACTCACAAGTTACATCTGTATTTCGTGAACCTCTTTGCTGGCCTTATTTCTGTGGAATCTGAGAACAGATATTTCGGTTCCCTTTGAAGACTATAGGGCCAAAGGAAATATCCACCGATAACAAAGAGAAATAAGCTTTCTGAGAAACTTCTTTGTGTTCAGTTAAAACATCTCACAGAGTTACAGCTTTCCCCTCAAAAAGACTTTCGCTAAGACAGTTCTTGTGGAATTGGCAAAGTGATATTTAGAAGCCCATAGAGGGATATTAGGAAAAAGGAAATGTCCTCAGATGTAATCTGGAAAGAAGGTTTCTGAGAAACTGCTCTCTGATGTGTGACTTCCGCTCATAGTGTTACATCTGTATTTCGGGGATCTCTTTGCTATCCTTATTTCTGTGGAATCTGAGTACAGATATTTCGGATCCCTTTGAAGACTATAGGGCCAAAGGAAATATCCTCCGAAAACAAAGAGAAAGAAGCTTTCTGAGAAACTTCTTTGTGTTCTGTAAAATCATCTCACAGACTTACAGCTTTCCCCTCCAGAAGCCGTTCGTTAAGACAATTCTTGTGGAATTGACAAAGTGATATTTGCAAGCCCATAGAAGGCTATGGTGAAAAAGCAAATATCCTCAGATGAAATCTGGAAAGAAGCTTTCTGAGAAACTGCTTAGTGTTCTGTTAATTCATCTCACAGAGTTACATCTGTATTTCGTGGATCTCTTTGCTAGCCTTATTTCTGTGGAATCTGGGAACAGATATTTCGGATCCCTTTGAAGACTATAGGGCCAAAGGAAATATCCTCCGATAACAAAGAGAAAGAAGCTTTCTGAGAAACTTCTTTGTGTTCTGTGAAATCATCTCACAGAGTTACAGCTTTCCCCTCAAGAAGCCTTTCGTTAAGACACTTCTTGTGGAATTGGCAAAGTTATATTTGGAAGCTCATAGAGGGCTATGTTGAAAAAGGAAATATCCTCAGATGAAATCTGGAAAGAAGCTTTCTGAGAAACTGCTCTGTGATGTGTTACTTCCACTCACAGAGTTACATCTGTATTTCGTGGATCTCTTTGCTAGCCTTATTTCTGTGGAATCTGAGAACCGATATTTAGGATCCCTTTGAAGACTATAGGGCCAAAGGAAATATCCCCCGATAACAAAGAGAAAGAAGCTTTCATAGAAACTTCCTTGTGTTCTGTGAAATCATCTCACAGAGTTACAGCTTTGCCTCAAGAAGCCTTTTGGTAAGACAGTTCTTGTGTAATTGGCAAAGTGATATTTGGAAGCCCATAAAGGGCTATGGTGAAAAAGGAAATATCCTCAGATGAAATCTGGAAAGAAGTTTTCTGAGAAACTGCTCTGTGATGTGTGACTTCCACTCGCAGAGTTACATCTGCATTACGTGGATCACTTTGCTAGCCTTATTTCTGTGGAATCTGACAACAGATATTTCGCATCCCTTTGAAGACTATAGGGCCAAAGGAAATATCTTCCGAAAACAAAGAGAAAGAAGCTTTCTGAGAAACTTCCTGTGTTCTGTAAAATCTTCTCAGTGAGTTACAGCTTTGCCTCAAGAAGCCTTTTGCTAAGAGAGGTCTTGTGGAATTGGCAAAGTGATATTTGGAAGCCCATAGAGGGCTATGGTGAAAAAGGAAATATCCTCAGATGAAATCTGGAAAGAAGCTTTTTGAGGAACTGCTCTGCGTTGTGTGACTTCCACTCACAGAGTTACCCTTGTATTTCGTGGATCTCTTTGCTAGCCTTATTTCTGTGGAATCTAGAACAGATATTTAGGATCAGTTTGAAGATTATAGGGCTATAGAAAATATCCTTTGATTCCAAAGACAAAGAAGCTTTCTGAGAAACTTCTTAGTGTTCTGTGAAATCATCTCACAGAGGTACAGCTTTCCCCTCAAGAAGCCGTTCGTTAAGACAGTTATTGTGGAATTGACAAAGTGATATTTGGAAGCCAATAGAGGGCTATGGTGAAAAGGAAATATCCTCAGATGAAATCTGGAAAGAAGCTTTCTGAGAAACTGCTCTGTGATGTTTGACTTCCACTCACAGAGTTACTTCTGTATTTCGTGGATCTCTTTGCCAGACTTATTTCTTGTGGAATCTGAGAACAGATATTTTAGATCCCTTTGAAGACTATAGGGCCAAAGGAAATATCCTCCGATAACAAAGAGAAAGAAGATTTCTGAGAAACTTCCTATGTTCTGTGAAATCATCTCAGACAGTTACAGCTTTGCCTCAAGAAGCCTTTTTCTAAGACAGTTCTTGTGGAATTGGCAAAGTGATATTTGGAAGCCCGTAGAGGGCTATGGTGAAAAAGGAAATATCCTCAGATGAATTCTGGAAAGAAGCTTTCTGATAAACTGCTTAGTGTTCTGTTAATTCATCTCACAGAGTTACATCTGTATTTCGTGGATCTCTTTGCCAGCCTTATTTTTGTGGGATCTGAGAACAGATATTTCGGATCCCTTTGAAGACTATAGGGCCAGAGGAATTATCCTCCGATAACAAAGAGAAAGAAGCTTTGTGAGAAACTTCTTTGTGATCTGTGAAAACATCTCACAGAGTTACAGCTTTCCCCTCAAGAAGCCTTTCGCTAAGACAGTTCTTGTGGAATTGGCAAAGTGATATTTGGAAGCCCCTAGAGGGCTATGGTGAAAAAGGAAATATCCTCAGATGAAATCTGGAAAGAAGGTTTCTGAGAAAGTGCTCTGTGATGTGTGACTTCCACTCAAAGAATTACATCTCTATTTCGGGGATCTCTTTGGTATCCTTATTTCTGTGGAATTTGAGTACAGATATTTCGGATCCCTTTGAAGACTACAGGGCCAAAGGAAATATCCTCCGATAACAAAGAGAAAGAAGCTTTCTGAGAAACTTCTTTGTGTTCTGTGAAATCATCTCACAGAGTTACAGGTTTACCCGCAAGAAGCCTTTCTCTAAGACAGTTCTTCTGGAATTGGCACAGTGATATTTGGAAGCCCATAGAGGGCAATGGTGGAAAAGGAAATGTCCTCAGATGAAATTTGGAAAGAAGCTTTTTGAGGAACTGCTCTGCGTTGTGTGACTTCCACTCACAGAGTTAACTCTGTATTTCGTGGATCTCTTTGCTAGCCTTATTTCTGTGGAATCTGAGAACAGATATTTCGGATCCCTTTGAAGACTATTGGACCCAAGGAAACATCCTCCGATAACAAAGAGAAAGAAGCTTTCAGAGAAACTTCTTTGTGTTCTGTGAAATCACCTCCCAGAGTTACAGCTTTCCCCTCAAAGAACCTTTTGCTAAGACAGTTCTTGTGGAATTGGCAAAGTGATATTTGGAAGCCCATAGAGGGCTGCGGTGAAAAAGGAAATATCCTCAGATGAAATCTGGAAAGAAGCTTTTTGAGAAACTGCTCTGTGATGTGTGAATTCCACTCACAAGTTACATCTGTATTTCGTGAACCTCTTTGCTGGCCTTATTTCTGTGGAATCTGAGAACAGATATTTCGGTTCCCTTTGAAGACTATAGGGCCAAAGGAAATATCCACCGATAACAAAGAGAAATAAGCTTTCTGAGAAACTTCTTTGTGTTCAGTTAAAACATCTCACAGAGTTACAGCTTTCCCCTCAAAAAGACTTTCGCTAAGACAGTTCTTGTGGAATTGGCAAAGTGATATTTAGAAGCCCATAGAGGGATATTAGGAAAAAGGAAATGTCCTCAGATGTAATCTGGAAAGAAGGTTTCTGAGAAACTGCTCTCTGATGTGTGACTTCCGCTCATAGTGTTACATCTGTATTTCGGGGATCTCTTTGCTATCCTTATTTCTGTGGAATCTGAGTACAGATATTTCGGATCCCTTTGAAGACTATAGGGCCAAAGGAAATATCCTCCGAAAACAAAGAGAAAGAAGCTTTCTGAGAAACTTCTTTGTGTTCTGTAAAATCATCTCACAGACTTACAGCTTTCCCCTCCAGAAGCCGTTCGTTAAGACAATTCTTGTGGAATTGACAAAGTGATATTTGCAAGCCCATAGAAGGCTATGGTGAAAAAGCAAATATCCTCAGATGAAATCTGGAAAGAAGCTTTCTGAGAAACTGCTTAGTGTTCTGTTAATTCATCTCACAGAGTTACATCTGTATTTCGTGGATCTCTTTGCTAGCCTTATTTCTGTGGAATCTGGGAACAGATATTTCGGATCCCTTTGAAGACTATAGGGCCAAAGGAAATATCCTCCGATAACAAAGAGAAAGAAGCTTTCTGAGAAACTTCTTTGTGTTCTGTGAAATCATCTCACAGAGTTACAGCTTTCCCCTCAAGAAGCCTTTCGTTAAGACACTTCTTGTGGAATTGGCAAAGTTATATTTGGAAGCTCATAGAGGGCTATGTTGAAAAAGGAAATATCCTCAGATGAAATCTGGAAAGAAGCTTTCTGAGAAACTGCTCTGTGATGTGTTACTTCCACTCACAGAGTTACATCTGTATTTCGTGGATCTCTTTGCTAGCCTTATTTCTGTGGAATCTGAGAACCGATATTTAGGATCCCTTTGAAGACTATAGGGCCAAAGGAAATATCCCCCGATAACAAAGAGAAAGAAGCTTTCATAGAAACTTCCTTGTGTTCTGTGAAATCATCTCACAGAGTTACAGCTTTGCCTCAAGAAGCCTTTTGGTAAGACAGTTCTTGTGTAATTGGCAAAGTGATATTTGGAAGCCCATAAAGGGCTATGGTGAAAAAGGAAATATCCTCAGATGAAATCTGGAAAGAAGCTTTCTGAGAAACTGCTCTGTGATGTGTGACTTCCACTAACAGAGATACATCTGTATTTCGTGGATCTCTTTGAGAGCCTTATTTCTGTGGAATCTGAGAACAGATATTTCGGATCCCTTTGAAGACTATAGGGCCAAAGGAAATATCCTCCGATAACAAAGAGAAAGAAACTTTCTGAAAAACTCCTTTGTGTTCAGTGAAATCATCTCAAGGAGTTACAGCTTTCGCCTCAAGAAGCCTTTCGCTAAGACAGTTCTTGTGGAATTGGCAAAGGATATTTGGAAGCCCATAGAGGGCTATGGTGAAAAAGGAAATATCCTCAGATGAAATCTGGAAAGAAGCTTTCTGAGAAACTGCTTAGTGTTCTGTTAATTCATCTCACAGAGTTACATCTGTATTTCGTGGATCTCTTTTCTAGCCTTATTTCTGTGGAATCTGAGAACAGATATTTCGGATCAATTGGAAGACTATAGGGCCAAAGGAAATATCCTCAGATAACAAAGAGAAAGAAGCTTTCTGAGAAACTTCTTAGTGTTCTGTGGAATCATCTCAGAGTTACAGTTTTCCCCTCAAGAAGCCTTTCGCTAAGACAGTTTTTGTGGAATTGGCCAAGTGATATTTGGAAGCCCTTAGAGGACTATGGTGAAAAAGGAAATATCCTCAGATGAACTCTGGAAAGAAGGTTTCTGAGAAACTGGTCTTCGATATGTGACTTCCACTCACATAATTACATCTGTATTTCGTGGACCTCTTTGCTAGCCTTATTTCTGTGGAATCTGAGAACAGATATTTCGGATCCCTTTGAAGTCTGTAGGGCCAAAGGAAATATCCTCCGATAACAAATAGAAAGAAGCTTTCTGAGAAACTTCTTTGTGTTCTGTGAAATCATCTCACAGAGTTACAGGTTTACCCTCAAGAAGCCTTTTTCTAAGACAGTTCTTCTGGAAATGGCAAAGTGATATTTGGAAGCCCATAGAGGGCTATGATGAAAAAGGAAATATCCTCAGACGAAATCTGGAAAGAAGATTTTTAGGAAAATGCTCTGTGATGTGTGACTTCCACTCACAGAGTTACCTCTGTATTTCGTGGATCTCTTTGCTAGCCTTATTTCTGTGGAATCTGAGAACAGATATTTCGGATCCCTTTGAAGACTATTGGGCCAAAGGAAATAGCCTCCGATAACAAAGAGAAAGAAGCTTTCTGAGAAACTACTTTGTGTTCTGTAAAATCATCTCACAGAGTTACAGCTTTCCCCTCAAGAAGCCGTTCGTTAAAACAGTTCTTGTGGAATTGACAAAGTGATATTTGGAAGCCCGTAGAGGGCTATGGTGAAAAGGAAATATCCTCAGATGAAATCTGGAAAGAAGCTTTCTGAGAAACTGCTCTGTGATGTGTTACTTCCACTCACAGAGTTACTTCTGTATTTCGTGGATCTCTTTGCCAGACTTATTTCTTGTGGAATCTGAGAACAGATATTTTAGATCCCTTTGAAGACTATAGGGCCAAAGCAAATATCCTCCTATAACAAAGAGAAAGAAGACTTCTGAGAAACTTCCTATGTTCTGTGAAATCATCTCAGACAGTTACAGCTTTGCCTCAAGAAGCCTTTTGCTAAGACAGTTCTTGTGGAATTGGCAAAGTGATATTTGGAAGCCCGTAGAGGGCTATGGTGAAAAAGGAAATATCCTCAGATGAAATCTGGAAAGAAGCTTTCTGATAAACTGCTTAGTGTTCTGTTAATTCATCTCACAGAGTTACATCTGTATTTCGTGGATCTCTTTGCCAGCCTTATTTTTGTGGGATCTGAGAACAGATATTTCGGATCCCTTTGAAGACTACAGCGCCAAAGGAATTATCCTCCGATAACAAAGAGAAAGAAGCTTTCTGAGAAACTTCTTTGTGTTCTGTGAAAACATCTCACAGAGTTACAGCTTTCCCCTCAAGAAGCCTTTCGCTAACACAGTTCTTGTGGAATTGGCAAAGTGATATTTGGAAGCCCATAGAGGGCTATGGTGAAAAAGGAAATATTCTCAGATGAAATCTGGAAAGAAGGTTTCTGAGAAAGTACTCTGTGATGTGTGACTTCCACTCAAAGAATTACATCTGTATTTCGGGGATCTCTTTGGTATCCTTATTTCTGTGGAATCTGAGTACAGATATTTCGGATCCCTTTGAAGACTATAGGGCCAAAGGAAATATCCTCCGATAACAAACAGAAAGAATCTTTCTGAGAAACTTCTTTGTGTTCTGTGAAATCATCTCACAGAGTTACAGGTTTACCCGCAAGAAGCCTTTCTCTAAGACAGTTCTTCTGGAATTGGCACAGTGATATTTGGAAGCCCATAGAGGGCCATGGTGGAAAAGGAAATATCCTCAGATGAAATCTGGAAAGAAGCTTTTTGAGGAACTGCTCTGCGTTGTGTGACTTCCACTCACAGAGTTACCTCTGTGTTTCGTGGATCTCTTTGCTAGCCTTATTTCTGTGGAATCTGAGAACAGATATTTCGGATCCCTTTAAAGACTATAGGGCCAAAGGAAATATCCTCCGATAACAAAGAGAAAGAAGCTTTCTGAGAAACTTCATAGTGTTCTGTGAAATCATCTCACAGAGTTACAGTTTTACCCTCAAGAAGCCTTTCTCTAAGAGAGTTCTTCTGGAATTGGCACAGTGATATTTGGAAGCCCTTAGAGGGCTATTGTGAAATAGGAAATATCCTCAGATGAAATCTGGAAAGAAGCTTTTTGAGGAACTGCTCTGCGTTGTGTGACTTCCACTCACAGAGTTACCTCTGTATTTCGTGGATCTCTTTGCTAGCCTTATTTCTGTGGAATCTGAGAACAGATATTTAGGATCCGTTTGAAGACTATAGGGCTATAGAAAATATCCTTTGATTACAAAGACAAAGAAGCTTTCTGAGTAACTTCTTAGTGTTCTGTGAAATCATCTCACCGAGTTACAGCTTTCCCCTCAGGAAGCCTTTCGCTAAAACAGTTCTTGTGGAATTGGCAAAGTGATATTTGGAAGCCCATAGAGGGCTATGGTGAAAAAGGAAATATCCTCAGATGAAATCTGGAAAGAAGCTTTCTGAGAAACTGCTTAGTGTTCTCTTAATTCATCTCACATAGTTACATCTGTATTTCGTGGATCTCTTTGCTAGCCTTATTTCTGTGGAATCTGAGAACAGATATTTCGGATCCCTTTGAAGACGATAGGGCCAAAGGAAATATCCTCCGATAACAAAGAGAAAGAAGCTTTCTGAGAAACTACTTTGTGCACTGTAAAATCATCTCACAGAGTTACAGCTTTCCCCTCAAGAAGCCGTTCGTTAATACAGTTCTTGTGGAATTGACAAAGTGATATTTGGAAGCCCGTAGAGGGCTATGGTGAAAAGGAAATATCCTCAGATGAAATCTGGAAAGAAGCTTTCTGAGAAACTGCTCTGTGATGTGATACTTCCACTCACAGAGTTACATCTGTATTTCGTGGATCGCTTTGCCAGCCTTATTTCTTGTGGAATCTGAGAACAGATATTTTAGATCCCTTTGAAGACTATAGGGCCAAAGGAAATATCCTCCGATAACAAAGAGAAAGAAGCTTTCTGAGAAACTTCCTGTGTTCTGTGAAATCATCTCAGACAGTTACAGCTTTGCCTCAAGAAGCCTTTTGCTAAGACAGTTCTTGAGGAATTGACAAAGTGATATTTGGAAGCCCGTAGAGGGCTATGGTGAAAAAGGAAATATCCTCAGATGAAATCTGGAAAGAAGCTTTCTGAGAAACTGCTTAGTGTTCTGTTAATTCATCTCACAGAGTTACATCTGTATTTCGTGGATCTCTTTTCTAGCCTTATTTCTGTGGAATCTGAGAACAGATATTTCGGATCAATTGGAAGACTATAGGGCCAAAGGAAATATCCTCAGATAACAAAGAGAAAGAAGCTTTCTGAGAAACTTCTTAGTGTTCTGTGGAATCATCTCAGAGTTACAGTTTTCCCCTCAAGAAGCCTTTCGCTAAGACAGTTTTTGTGGAATTGGCCAAGTGATATTTGGAAGCCCTTAGAGGACTATGGTGAAAAAGGAAATATCCTCAGATGAACTCTGGAAAGAAGGTTTCTGAGAAACTGGTCTTCGATATGTGACTTCCACTCACATAATTACATCTGTATTTCGTGGACCTCTTTGCTAGCCTTATTTCTGTGGAATCTGAGAACAGATATTTCGGATCCCTTTGAAGTCTGTAGGGCCAAAGGAAATATCCTCCGATAACAAATAGAAAGAAGCTTTCTGAGAAACTTCTTTGTGTTCTGTGAAATCATCTCACAGAGTTACAGGTTTACCCTCAAGAAGCCTTTTTCTAAGACAGTTCTTCTGGAAATGGCAAAGTGATATTTGGAAGCCCATAGAGGGCTATGATGAAAAAGGAAATATCCTCAGACGAAATCTGGAAAGAAGATTTTTAGGAAAATGCTCTGTGATGTGTGACTTCCACTCACAGAGTTACCTCTGTATTTCGTGGATCTCTTTGCTAGCCTTATTTCTGTGGAATCTGAGAACAGATATTTCGGATCCCTTTGAAGACTATTGGGCCAAAGGAAATAGCCTCCGATAACAAAGAGAAAGAAGCTTTCTGAGAAACTACTTTGTGTTCTGTAAAATCATCTCACAGAGTTACAGCTTTCCCCTCAAGAAGCCGTTCGTTAAAACAGTTCTTGTGGAATTGACAAAGTGATATTTGGAAGCCCGTAGAGGGCTATGGTGAAAAGGAAATATCCTCAGATGAAATCTGGAAAGAAGCTTTCTGAGAAACTGCTCTGTGATGTGTTACTTCCACTCACAGAGTTACTTCTGTATTTCGTGGATCTCTTTGCCAGACTTATTTCTTGTGGAATCTGAGAACAGATATTTTAGATCCCTTTGAAGACTATAGGGCCAAAGGAAATATCCTCCTATAACAAAGAGAAAGAAGACTTCTGAGAAACTTCCTATGTTCTGTGAAATCATCTCAGACAGTTACAGCTTTGCCTCAAGAAGCCTTTTGCTAAGACAGTTCTTGTGGAATTGGCAAAGTGATATTTGGAAGCCCGTAGAGGGCTATGGTGAAAAAGGAAATATCCTCAGATGAAATCTGGAAAGAAGCTTTCTGATAAACTGCTTAGTGTTCTGTTAATTCATCTCACAGAGTTACATCTGTATTTCGTGGATCTCTTTGCCAGCCTTATTTTTGTGGGATCTGAGAACAGATATTTCGGATCCCTTTGAAGACTACAGCGCCAAAGGAATTATCCTCCGATAACAAAGAGAAAGAAGCTTTCTGAGAAACTTCTTTGTGTTCTGTGAAAACATCTCACAGAGTTACAGCTTTCCCCTCAAGAAGCCTTTCGCTAACACAGTTCTTGTGGAATTGGCAAAGTGATATTTGGAAGCCCATAGAGGGCTATGGTGAAAAAGGAAATATTCTCAGATGAAATCTGGAAAGAAGGTTTCTGAGAAAGTACTCTGTGATGTGTGACTTCCACTCAAAGAATTACATCTGTATTTCGGGGATCTCTTTGGTATCCTTATTTCTGTGGAATCTGAGTACAGATATTTCGGATCCCTTTGAAGACTATAGGGCCAAAGGAAATATCCTCCGATTACAAACAGAAAGAATCTTTCTGAGAAACTTCTTTGTGTTCTGTGAAATCATCTCACAGAGTTACAGGTTTACCCGCAAGAAGCCTTTCTCTAAGACAGTTCTTCTGGAATTGGCACAGTGATATTTGGAAGCCCATAGAGGGCCATGGTGGAAAAGGAAATATCCTCAGATGAAATCTGGAAAGAAGCTT
The DNA here is from genome assembly GCF_049350105.2 of Macaca mulatta. Taxonomy (NCBI): domain Eukaryota; kingdom Metazoa; phylum Chordata; class Mammalia; order Primates; family Cercopithecidae; genus Macaca; species Macaca mulatta. Next base: position 26,032,349 of record NC_133420.1, read on the forward strand.
TTTGAGGAACTGCTCTGCGTTGTGTGACTTCCACTCACAGAGTTACCTCTGTGTTTCGTGGATCTCTTTGCTAGCCTTATTTCTGTGGAATCTGAGAACAGATATTTCGGATCCCTTTAAAGACTATAGGGCCAAAGGAAATATCCTCCGATAACAAAGAGAAAGAAGCTTTCTGAGAAACTTCATAGTGTTCTGTGAAATCATCTCACAGAGTTACAGTTTTACCCTCAAGAAGCCTTTCTCTAAGAGAGTTCTTCTGGAATTGGCACAGTGATATTTGGAAGCCCTTAGAGGGCTATTGTGAAATAGGAAATATCCTCAGATGAAATCTGGAAAGAAGCTTTTTGAGGAACTGCTCTGCGTTGTGTGACTTCCACTCACAGAGTTACCTCTGTATTTCGTGGATCTCTTTGCTAGCCTTATTTCTGTGGAATCTGAGAACAGATATTTAGGATCCGTTTGAAGACTATAGGGCTATAGAAAATATCCTTTGATTACAAAGACAAAGAAGCTTTCTGAGTAACTTCTTAGTGTTCTGTGAAATCATCTCACCGAGTTACAGCTTTCCCCTCAGGAAGCCTTTCGCTAAAACAGTTCTTGTGGAATTGGCAAAGTGATATTTGGAAGCCCATAGAGGGCTATGGTGAAAAAGGAAATATCCTCAGATGAAATCTGGAAAGAAGCTTTCTGAGAAACTGCTTAGTGTTCTCTTAATTCATCTCACATAGTTACATCTGTATTTCGTGGATCTCTTTGCTAGCCTTATTTCTGTGGAATCTGAGAACAGATATTTCGGATCCCTTTGAAGACGATAGGGCCAAAGGAAATATCCTCCGATAACAAAGAGAAAGAAGCTTTCTGAGAAACTACTTTGTGTTCTGTAAAATCATCTCACAGAGTTACAGCTTTCCCCTCAAGAAGCCGTTCGTTAATACAGTTCTTGTGGAATTGACAAAGTGATATTTGGAAGCCCGTAGAGGGCTATGGTGAAAAGGAAATATCCTCAGATGAAATCTGGAAAGAAGCTTTCTGAGAAACTGCTCTGTGATGTGATACTTCCACTCACAGAGTTACATCTGTATTTCGTGGATCGCTTTGCCAGCCTTATTTCTTGTGGAATCTGAGAACAGATATTTTAGATCCCTTTGAAGACTATAGGGCCAAAGGAAATATCCTCCGATAACAAAGAGAAAGAAGCTTTCTGAGAAACTTCCTGTGTTCTGTGAAATCATCTCAGACAGTTACAGCTTTGCCTCAAGAAGCCTTTTGCTAAGACAGTTCTTGAGGAATTGACAAAGTGATATTTGGAAGCCCGTAGAGGGCTATGGTGAAAAAGGAAATATCCTCAGATGAAATCTGGAAAGAAGCTTTCTGATAAACTGCTTAGTGTTCTGTTAATTCATCTCACAGAGTTACATCTGTATTTCGTGGATCTCTTTGCCAGCCTTATATTTGTGGGATCTGAGAACAGATATTTCGGATCCCTTTGAAGACTATATGGCCAAAGGAAATATCCTCCGATAGCAAAGAGAAAGAAGCTTTCTGAGAAACTTCTTTGTGTTCTGTGAAATCATCTCACAGAGTTACAGCTTTCCCCTCAAGAAGCCTTTCGCTAAGACAGTTCTTGTGGAATTGGCAAAGTGATATTTGGAAGCCCCTAGAGGGCTATGGTGAAAAAGGAAATATCCTCAGATGAAATCTGGAAAGAAGGTTTCTGAGAAAGTGCTCTGTGATGTGTGACTTCCACTCAAAGAGTTACATCTGTATTTCGGGGATCTCTTTGGTATCCTTATTTCTGTGGATTCTGAGTACAGATATTTCGGATCCCTTTGAAGACTCTAGGGCCAAAGGAAATATCCTCCGATAACAAAGAGAAAGAAGGTTTCTGAGAAACGTCTTTGTGTTCTGTGAAATCATCTCACAGAGTTACAGGTTTACCCGCAAGAAGCCTTTCTCTAAGAGAGTTCTGCTGGAATTGGCACAGTGATATTTGGAAGCCCATAGAGGGCTATGGTGAAAAAGGAAATATCCTCAGATGAAATCTGGAAAGAAGCTTTTTGAGAAACTGCTCTGTGATGTGTGAATTCCACTCACAAGTTACATCTGTATTTCGTGAACCTCTTTGCTGGCCTTATTTCTGTGGAATCTGAGAACAGATATTTCGGTTCCCTTTGAAGACTATAGGGCCAAAGGAAATATCCACCGATAACAAAGAGAAATAAGCTTTCTGAGAAACTTCTTTGTGTTCAGTTAAAACATCTCACAGAGTTACAGCTTTCCCCTCAAAAAGACTTTCGCTAAGACAGTTCTTGTGGAATTGGCAAAGTGATATTTAGAAGCCCATAGAGGGATATTAGGAAAAAGGAAATGTCCTCAGATGTAATCTGGAAAGAAGGTTTCTGAGAAACTGCTCTCTGATGTGTGACTTCCGCTCATAGTGTTACATCTGTATTTCGGGGATCTCTTTGCTATCCTTATTTCTGTGGAAACTGAGTACAGATATTTCGGATCCCTTTGAAGACTATAGGGCCAAAGGAAATATCCTCCGAAAACAAAGAGAAAGAAGCTTTCTGAGAAACTTCTTTGTGTTCTGTAAAATCATCTCACAGACTTACAGCTTTCCCCTCCAGAAGCCGTTCGTTAAGACAATTCTTGTGGAATTGACAAAGTGATATTTGCAAGCCCATAGAAGGCTATGGTGAAAAAGCAAATATCCTCAGATGAAATCTGGAAAGAAGCTTTCTGAGAAACTGCTTAGTGTTCTGTTAATTCATCTCACAGAGTTACATCTGTATTTCGTGGATCTCTTTGCTAGCCTTATTTCTGTGGAATCTGGGAACAGATATTTCGGATCCCTTTGAAGACTATAGGGCCAAAGGAAATATCCTCCGATAACAAAGAGAAAGAAGCTTTCTGAGAAACTTCTTTGTGTTCTGTGAAATCATCTCACAGAGTTACAGCTTTCCCCTCAAGAAGCCTTTCGTTAAGACACTTCTTGTGGAATTGGCAAAGTTATATTTGGAAGCTCATAGAGGGCTATGTTGAAAAAGGAAATATCCTCAGATGAAATCTGGAAAGAAGCTTTCTGAGAAACTGCTCTGTGATGTGTTACTTCCACTCACAGAGTTACATCTGTATTTCGTGGATCTCTTTGCTAGCCTTATTTCTGTGGAATCTGAGAACCGATATTTAGGATCCCTTTGAAGACTATAGGGCCAAAGGAAATATCCCCCGATAACAAAGAGAAAGAAGCTTTCATAGAAACTTCCTTGTGTTCTGTGAAATCATCTCACAGAGTTACAGCTTTGCCTCAAGAAGCCTTTTGGTAAGACAGTTCTTGTGTAATTGGCAAAGTGATATTTGGAAGCCCATAAAGGGCTATGGTGAAAAAGGAAATATCCTCAGATGAAATCTGGAAAGAAGCTTTCTGAGAAACTGCTCTGTGATGTGTGACTTCCACTAACAGAGATACATCTGTATTTCGTGGATCTCTTTGAGAGCCTTATTTCTGTGGAATCTGAGAACAGATATTTCGGATCCCTTTGAAGACTATAGGGCCAAAGGAAATATCCTCCGATAACAAAGAGAAAGAAACTTTCTGAAAAACTCCTTTGTGTTCAGTGAAATCATCTCAAGGAGTTACAGCTTTCGCCTCAAGAAGCCTTTCGCTAAGACAGTTCTTGTGGAATTGGCAAAGGATATTTGGAAGCCCATAGAGGGCTATGGTGAAAAAGGAAATATCCTCAGATGAAATCTGGAAAGAAGCTTTCTGAGAAACTGCTTAGTGTTCTCTTAATTCATCTCACAGAGTTACATCTGTATTTCGTGGATCTCTTTTCTAGCCTTATTTCTGTGGAATCTGAGAACAGATATTTCGGATCAATTGGAAGACTATAGGGCCAAAGGAAATATCCTCAGATAACAAAGAGAAAGAAGCTTTCTGAGAAACTTCTTAGTGTTCTGTGGAATCATCTCAGAGGTACAGTTTTCCCCTCAAGAAGCCTTTCGCTAAGACAGTTTTTGTGGAATTGGCCAAGTGATATTTGGAAGCCCTTAGAGGACTATGGTGAAAAAGGAAATATCCTCAGATGAACTCTGGAAAGAAGGTTTCTGAGAAACTGGTCTTCGATATGTGACTTCCACTCACATAATTACATCTGTATTTCGTGGACCTCTTTGCTAGCCTTATTTCTGTGGAATCTGAGAACAGATATTTCGGATCCCTTTGAAGTCTGTAGGGCCAAAGGAAATATCCTCCGATAACAAATAGAAAGAAGCTTTCTGAGAAACTTCTTTGTGTTCTGTGAAATCATCTCACAGAGTTACAGGTTTACCCTCAAGAAGCCTTTTTCTAAGACAGTTCTTCTGGAAATGGCAAAGTGATATTTGGAAGCCCATAGAGGGCTATGATGAAAAAGGAAATATCCTCAGACGAAATCTGGAAAGAAGATTTTTAGGAAAATGCTCTGTGATGTGTGACTTCCACTCACAGAGTTACCTCTGTATTTCGTGGATCTCTTTGCTAGCCTTATTTCTGAGGAATCTGAGAACAGATATTTCGGATCCCTTTGAAGACTATTGGGCCAAAGGAAATAGCCTCCGATAACAAAGAGAAAGAAGCTTTCTGAGAAACTACTTTGTGTTCTGTAAAATCATCTCACAGAGTTACAGCTTTCCCCTCAAGAAGCCGTTCGTTAAAACAGTTCTTGTGGAATTGACAAAGTGATATTTGGAAGCCCGTAGAGGGCTATGGTGAAAAGGAAATATCCTCAGATGAAATCTGGAAAGAAGCTTTCTGAGAAACTGCTCTGTGATGTGTTACTTCCACTCACAGAGTTACTTCTGTATTTCGTGGATCTCTTTGCCAGACTTATTTCTTGTGGAATCTGAGAACAGATATTTTAGATCCCTTTGAAGACTATAGGGCCAAAGGAAATATCCTCCGATAACAAAGAGAAAGAAGACTTCTGAGAAACTTCCTATGTTCTGTGAAATCATCTCAGACAGTTACAGCTTTGCCTCAAGAAGCCTTTTGCTAAGACAGTTCTTGTGGAATTGGCAAAGTGATATTTGGAAGCCCGTAGAGGGCTATGGTGAAAAAGGAAATATCCTCAGATGAAATCTGGAAAGAAGCTTTCTGATAAACTGCTTAGTGTTCTGTTAATTCATCTCACAGAGTTACATCTGTATTTCGTGGATCTCTTTGCCAGCCTTATTTTTGTGGGATCTGAGAACAGATATTTCGGATCCCTTTGAAGACTACAGCGCCAAAGGAATTATCCTCCGATAACAAAGAGAAAGAAGCTTTCTGAGAAACTTCTTTGTGTTCTGTGAAAACATCTCACAGAGTTACAGCTTTCCCCTCAAGAAGCCTTTCGCTAACACAGTTCTTGTGGAATTGGCAAGGTGATATTTGGAAGCCCATAGAGGGCTATGGTGAAAAAGGAAATATTCTCAGATGAAATCTGGAAAGAAGGTTTCTGAGAAAGTACTCTGTGATGTGTGACTTCCACTCAAAGAATTACATCTGTATTTCGGGGATCTCTTTGGTATCCTTATTTCTGTGGAATCTGAGTACAGATATTTCGGATCCCTTTGAAGACTATAGGGCCAAAGGAAATATCCTCCGATTACAAAGAGAAAGAAGCTTTCTGAGAAACTTCTTTGTGTTCTGTGAAATCATCTCACAGAGTTACAGGTTTACCCGCAAGAAGCCTTTCTCTAAGACAGTTCTTCTGGAATTGGCACAGTGATATTTGGAAGCCCATAGAGGGCCATGGTGGAAAAGGAAATATCCTCAGATGAAATCTGGAAAGAAGCTTTTTGAGGAACTGCTCTGCGTTGTGTGACTTCCACTCACAGAGTTACCTCTGTGTTTCGTGGATCTCTTTGCTAGCCTTATTTCTGTGGAATCTGAGAACAGATATTTCGGATCCCTTTAAAGACTATAGGGCCAAAGGAAATATCCTCCGATAACAAAGAGAAAGAAGCTTTCTGAGAAACTTCATAGTGTTCTGTGAAATCATCTCACAGAGTTACAGTTTTACCCTCAAGAAGCCTTTCTCTAAGAGAGTTCTTCTGGAATTGGCACAGTGATATTTGGAAGCCCTTAGAGGGCTATTGTGAAATAGGAAATATCCTCAGATGAAATCTGGAAAGAAGCTTTTTGAGGAACTGCTCTGCGTTGTGTGACTTCCACTCACAGAGTTACCTCTGTATTTCGTGGATCTCTTTGCTAGCCTTATTTCTGTGGAATCTGAGAACAGATATTTAGGATCCGTTTGAAGACTATAGGGCTATAGAAAATATCCTTTGATTACAAAGACAAAGAAGCTTTCTGAGTAACTTCTTAGTGTTCTGTGAAATCATCTCACCGAGTTACAGCTTTCCCCTCAGGAAGCCTTTCGCTAAAACAGTTCTTGTGGAATTGGCAAAGTGATATTTGGAAGCCCATAGAGGGCTATGGTGAAAAAGGAAATATCCTCAGATGAAATCTGGAAAGAAGCTTTCTGAGAAACTGCTTAGTGTTCTCTTAATTCATCTCACATAGTTACATCTGTATTTCGTGGATCTCTTTGCTAGCCTTATTTCTGTGGAATCTGAGAACAGATATTTCGGATCCCTTTGAAGACGATAGGGCCAAAGGAAATATCCTCCGATAACAAAGAGAAAGAAGCTTTCTGAGAAACTACTTTGTGTTCTGTAAAATCATCTCACAGAGTTACAGCTTTCCCCTCAAGAAGCCGTTCGTTAATACAGTTCTTGTGGAATTGACAAAGTGATATTTGGAAGCCCGTAGAGGGCTATGGTGAAAAGGAAATATCCTCAGATGAAATCTGGAAAGAAGCTTTCTGAGAAACTGCTCTGTGATGTGATACTTCCACTCACAGAGTTACATCTGTATTTCGTGGATCGCTTTGCCAGCCTTATTTCTTGTGGAATCTGAGAACAGATATTTTAGATCCCTTTGAAGACTATAGGGCCAAAGGAAATATCCTCCGATAACAAAGAGAAAGAAGCTTTCTGAGAAACTTCCTGTGTTCTGTGAAATCATCTCAGACAGTTACAGCTTTGCCTCAAGAAGCCTTTTGCTAAGACAGTTCTTGAGGAATTGACAAAGTGATATTTGGAAGCCCGTAGAGGGCTATGGTGAAAAAGGAAATATCCTCAGATGAAATCTGGAAAGAAGCTTTCTGATAAACTGCTTAGTGTTCTGTTAATTCATCTCACAGAGTTACATCTGTATTTCGTGGATCTCTTTGCCAGCCTTATATTTGTGGGATCTGAGAACAGATATTTCGGATCCCTTTGAAGACTATATGGCCAAAGGAAATATCCTCCGATAGCAAAGAGAAAGAAGCTTTCTGAGAAACTTCTTTGTGTTCTGTGAAATCATCTCACAGAGTTACAGCTTTCCCCTCAAGAAGCCTTTCGCTAAGACAGTTCTTGTGGAATTGGCAAAGTGATATTTGGAAGCCCATAGAGGGCTATGGTGAAAAAGGAAATATTCTCAGATGAAATCTGGAAAGAAGGTTTCTGAGAAAGTACTCTGTGATGTGTGACTTCCACTCAAAGAATTACATCTGTATTTCGGGGATCTCTTTGGTATCCTTATTTCTGTGGAATCTGAGTACAGATATTTCGGATCCCTTTGAAGACTATAGGGCCAAAGGAAATATCCTCCGATAACAAACAGAAAGAATCTTTCTGAGAAACTTCTTTGTGTTCTGTGAAATCATCTCACAGAGTTACAGGTTTACCCGCAAGAAGCCTTTCTCTAAGACAGTTCTTCTGGAATTGGCACAGTGATATTTGGAAGCCCATAGAGGGCCATGGTGGAAAAGGAAATATCCTCAGATGAAATCTGGAAAGAAGCTTTTTGAGGAACTGCTCTGCGTTGTGTGACTTCCACTCACAGAGTTACCTCTGTGTTTCGTGGATCTCTTTGCTAGCCTTATTTCTGTGGAATCTGAGAACAGATATTTCGGATCCCTTTAAAGACTATAGGGCCAAAGGAAATATCCTCCGATAACAAAGAGAAAGAAGCTTTCTGAGAAACTTCATAGTGTTCTGTGAAATCATCTCACAGAGTTACAGTTTTACCCTCAAGAAGCCTTTCTCTAAGAGAGTTCTTCTGGAATTGGCACAGTGATATTTGGAAGCCCTTAGAGGGCTATTGTGAAATAGGAAATATCCTCAGATGAAATCTGGAAAGAAGCTTTTTGAGGAACTGCTCTGCGTTGTGTGACTTCCACTCACAGAGTTACCTCTGTATTTCGTGGATCTCTTTGCTAGCCTTATTTCTGTGGAATCTGAGAACAGATATTTAGGATCCGTTTGAAGACTATAGGGCTATAGAAAATATCCTTTGATTACAAAGACAAAGAAGCTTTCTGAGTAACTTCTTAGTGTTCTGTGAAATCATCTCACCGAGTTACAGCTTTCCCCTCAGGAAGCCTTTCGCTAAAACAGTTCTTGTGGAATTGGCAAAGTGATATTTGGAAGCCCATAGAGGGCTATGGTGAAAAAGGAAATATCCTCAGATGAAATCTGGAAAGAAGCTTTCTGAGAAACTGCTTAGTGTTCTCTTAATTCATCTCACATAGTTACATCTGTATTTCGTGGATCTCTTTGCTAGCCTTATTTCTGTGGAATCTGAGAACAGATATTTCGGATCCCTTTGAAGACGATAGGGCCAAAGGAAATATCCTCCGATAACAAAGAGAAAGAAGCTTTCTGAGAAACTACTTTGTGCACTGTAAAATCATCTCACAGAGTTACAGCTTTCCCCTCAAGAAGCCGTTCGTTAATACAGTTCTTGTGGAATTGACAAAGTGATATTTGGAAGCCCGTAGAGGGCTATGGTGAAAAGGAAATATCCTCAGATGAAATCTGGAAAGAAGCTTTCTGAGAAACTGCTCTGTGATGTGATACTTCCACTCACAGAGTTACATCTGTATTTCGTGGATCGCTTTGCCAGCCTTATTTCTTGTGGAATCTGAGAACAGATATTTTAGATCCCTTTGAAGACTATAGGGCCAAAGGAAATATCCTCCGATAACAAAGAGAAAGAAGCTTTCTGAGAAACTTCCTGTGTTCTGTGAAATCATCTCAGACAGTTACAGCTTTGCCTCAAGAAGCCTTTTGCTAAGACAGTTCTTGAGGAATTGACAAAGTGATATTTGGAAGCCCGTAGAGGGCTATGGTGAAAAAGGAAATATCCTCAGATGAAATCTGGAAAGAAGCTTTCTGAGAAACTGCTTAGTGTTCTGTTAATTCATCTCACAGAGTTACATCTGTATTTCGTGGATCTCTTTTCTAGCCTTATTTCTGTGGAATCTGAGAACAGATATTTCGGATCAATTGGAAGACTATAGGGCCAAAGGAAATATCCTCAGATAACAAAGAGAAAGAAGCTTTCTGAGAAACTTCTTAGTGTTCTGTGGAATCATCTCAGAGTTACAGTTTTCCCCTCAAGAAGCCTTTCGCTAAGACAGTTTTTGTGGAATTGGCCAAGTGATATTTGGAAGCCCTTAGAGGACTATGGTGAAAAAGGAAATATCCTCAGATGAACTCTGGAAAGAAGGTTTCTGAGAAACTGGTCTTCGATATGTGACTTCCACTCACATAATTACATCTGTATTTCGTGGACCTCTTTGCTAGCCTTATTTCTGTGGAATCTGAGAACAGATATTTCGGATCCCTTTGAAGTCTGTAGGGCCAAAGGAAATATCCTCCGATAACAAATAGAAAGAAGCTTTCTGAGAAACTTCTTTGTGTTCTGTGAAATCATCTCACAGAGTTACAGGTTTACCCTCAAGAAGCCTTTTTCTAAGACAGTTCTTCTGGAAATGGCAAAGTGATATTTGGAAGCCCATAGAGGGCTATGATGAAAAAGGAAATATCCTCAGACGAAATCTGGAAAGAAGATTTTTAGGAAAATGCTCTGTGATGTGTGACTTCCACTCACAGAGTTACCTCTGTATTTCGTGGATCTCTTTGCTAGCCTTATTTCTGTGGAATCTGAGAACAGATATTTCGGATCCCTTTGAAGACTATTGGGCCAAAGGAAATAGCCTCCGATAACAAAGAGAAAGAAGCTTTCTGAGAAACTACTTTGTGTTCTGTAAAATCATCTCACAGAGTTACAGCTTTCCCCTCAAGAAGCCGTTCGTTAAAACAGTTCTTGTGGAATTGACAAAGTGATATTTGGAAGCCCGTAGAGGGCTATGGTGAAAAGGAAATATCCTCAGATGAAATCTGGAAAGAAGCTTTCTGAGAAACTGCTCTGTGATGTGTTACTTCCACTCACAGAGTTACTTCTGTATTTCGTGGATCTCTTTGCCAGACTTATTTCTTGTGGAATCTGAGAACAGATATTTTAGATCCCTTTGAAGACTATAGGGCCAAAGGAAATATCCTCCTATAACAAAGAGAAAGAAGACTTCTGAGAAACTTCCTATGTTCTGTGAAATCATCTCAGACAGTTACAGCTTTGCCTCAAGAAGCCTTTTGCTAAGACAGTTCTTGTGGAATTGGCAAAGTGATATTTGGAAGCCCGTAGAGGGCTATGGTGAAAAAGGAAATATCCTCAGATGAAATCTGGAAAGAAGCTTTCTGATAAACTGCTTAGTGTTCTGTTAATTCATCTCACAGAGTTACATCTGTATTTCGTGGATCTCTTTGCCAGCCTTATTTTTGTGGGATCTGAGAACAGATATTTCGGATCCCTTTGAAGACTACAGCGCCAAAGGAATTATCCTCCGATAACAAAGAGAAAGAAGCTTTCTGAGAAACTTCTTTGTGTTCTGTGAAAACATCTCACAGAGTTACAGCTTTCCCCTCAAGAAGCCTTTCGCTAACACAGTTCTTGTGGAATTGGCAAAGTGATATTTGGAAGCCCATAGAGGGCTATGGTGAAAAAGGAAATATTCTCAGATGAAATCTGGAAAGAAGGTTTCTGAGAAAGTACTCTGTGATGTGTGACTTCCACTCAAAGAATTACATCTGTATTTCGGGGATCTCTTTGGTATCCTTATTTCTGTGGAATCTGAGTACAGATATTTCGGATCCCTTTGAAGACTATAGGGCCAAAGGAAATATCCTCCGATTACAAACAGAAAGAATCTTTCTGAGAAACTTCTTTGTGTTCTGTGAAATCATCTCACAGAGTTACAGGTTTACCCGCAAGAAGCCTTTCTCTAAGACAGTTCTTCTGGAATTGGCACAGTGATATTTGGAAGCCCATAGAGGGCCATGGTGGAAAAGGAAATATCCTCAGATGAAATCTGGAAAGAAGCTTTTTGAGGAACTGCTCTGCGTTGTGTGACTTCCACTCACAGAGTTACCTCTGTGTTTCGTGGATCTCTTTGCTAGCCTTATTTCTGTGGAATCTGAGAACAGATATTTCGGATCCCTTTAAAGACTATAGGGCCAAAGGAAATATCCTCCGATAACAAAGAGAAAGAAGCTTTCTGAGAAACTTCATAGTGTTCTGTGAAATCATCTCACAGAGTTACAGTTTTACCCTCAAGAAGCCTTTCTCTAAGAGAGTTCTTCTGGAATTGGCACAGTGATATTTGGAAGCCCTTAGAGGGCTATTGTGAAATAGGAAATATCCTCAGATGAAATCTGGAAAGAAGCTTTTTGAGGAACTGCTCTGCGTTGTGTGACTTCCACTCACAGAGTTACCTCTGTATTTCGTGGATCTCTTTGCTAGCCTTATTTCTGTGGAATCTGAGAACAGATATTTAGGATCCGTTTGAAGACTATAGGGCTATAGAAAATATCCTTTGATTACAAAGACAAAGAAGCTTTCTGAGTAACTTCTTAGTGTTCTGTGAAATCATCTCACCGAGTTACAGCTTTCCCCTCAGGAAGCCTTTCGCTAAAACAGTTCTTGTGGAATTGGCAAAGTGATATTTGGAAGCCCATAGAGGGCTATGGTGAAAAAGGAAATATCCTCAGATGAAATCTGGAAAGAAGCTTTCTGAGAAACTGCTTAGTGTTCTCTTAATTCATCTCACATAGTTACATCTGTATTTCGTGGATCTCTTTGCTAGCCTTATTTCTGTGGAATCTGAGAACAGATATTTCGGATCCCTTTGAAGACGATAGGGCCAAAGGAAATATCCTCCGATAACAAAGAGAAAGAAGCTTTCTGAGAAACTACTTTGTGTTCTGTAAAATCATCTCACAGAGTTACAGCTTTCCCCTCAAGAAGCCGTTCGTTAATACAGTTCTTGTGGAATTGACAAAGTGATATTTGGAAGCCCGTAGAGGGCTATGGTGAAAAGGAAATATCCTCAGATGAAATCTGGAAAGAAGCTTTCTGAGAAACTGCTCTGTGATGTGATACTTCCACTCACAGAGTTACATCTGTATTTCGTGGATCGCTTTGCCAGCCTTATTTCTTGTGGAATCTGAGAACAGATATTTTAGATCCCTTTGAAGACTATAGGGCCAAAGGAAATATCCTCCGATAACAAAGAGAAAGAAGCTTTCTGAGAAACTTCCTGTGTTCTGTGAAATCATCTCAGACAGTTACAGCTTTGCCTCAAGAAGCCTTTTGCTAAGACAGTTCTTGAGGAATTGACAAAGTGATATTTGGAAGCCCGTAGAGGGCTATGGTGAAAAAGGAAATATCCTCAGATGAAATCTGGAAAGAAGCTTTCTGATAAACTGCTTAGTGTTCTGTTAATTCATCTCACAGAGTTACATCTGTATTTCGTGGATCTCTTTGCCAGCCTTATATTTGTGGGATCTGAGAACAGATATTTCGGATCCCTTTGAAGACTATATGGCCAAAGGAAATATCCTCCGATAGCAAAGAGAAAGAAGCTTTCTGAGAAACTTCTTTGTGTTCTGTGAAATCATCTCACAGAGTTACAGCTTTCCCCTCAAGAAGCCTTTCGCTAAGACAGTTCTTGTGGAATTGGCAAAGTGATATTTGGAAGCCCCTAGAGGGCTATGGTGAAAAAGGAAATATCCTCAGATGAAATCTGGAAAGAAGGTTTCTGAGAAAGTGCTCTGTGATGTGTGACTTCCACTCAAAGAGTTACATCTGTATTTCGGGGATCTCTTTGGTATCCTTATTTCTGTGGATTCTGAGTACAGATATTTCGGATCCCTTTGAAGACTCTAGGGCCAAAGGAAATATCCTCCGATAACAAAGAGAAAGAAGGTTTCTGAGAAACGTCTTTGTGTTCTGTGAAATCATCTCACAGAGTTACAGGTTTACCCGCAAGAAGCCTTTCTCTAAGAGAGTTCTGCTGGAATTGGCACAGTGATATTTGGAAGCCCATAGAGGGCTATGGTGAAAAAGGAAATATCCTCAGATGAAATCTGGAAAGAAGCTTTTTGAGAAACTGCTCTGTGATGTGTGAATTCCACTCACAAGTTACATCTGTATTTCGTGAACCTCTTTGCTGGCCTTATTTCTGTGGAATCTGAGAACAGATATTTCGGTTCCCTTTGAAGACTATAGGGCCAAAGGAAATATCCACCGATAACAAAGAGAAATAAGCTTTCTGAGAAACTTCTTTGTGTTCAGTTAAAACATCTCACAGAGTTACAGCTTTCCCCTCAAAAAGACTTTCGCTAAGACAGTTCTTGTGGAATTGGCAAAGTGATATTTAGAAGCCCATAGAGGGATATTAGGAAAAAGGAAATGTCCTCAGATGTAATCTGGAAAGAAGGTTTCTGAGAAACTGCTCTCTGATGTGTGACTTCCGCTCATAGTGTTACATCTGTATTTCGGGGATCTCTTTGCTATCCTTATTTCTGTGGAAACTGAGTACAGATATTTCGGATCCCTTTGAAGACTATAGGGCCAAAGGAAATATCCTCCGAAAACAAAGAGAAAGAAGCTTTCTGAGAAACTTCTTTGTGTTCTGTAAAATCATCTCACAGACTTACAGCTTTCCCCTCCAGAAGCCGTTCGTTAAGACAATTCTTGTGGAATTGACAAAGTGATATTTGCAAGCCCATAGAAGGCTATGGTGAAAAAGCAAATATCCTCAGATGAAATCTGGAAAGAAGCTTTCTGAGAAACTGCTTAGTGTTCTGTTAATTCATCTCACAGAGTTACATCTGTATTTCGTGGATCTCTTTGCTAGCCTTATTTCTGTGGAATCTGGGAACAGATATTTCGGATCCCTTTGAAGACTATAGGGCCAAAGGAAATATCCTCCGATAACAAAGAGAAAGAAGCTTTCTGAGAAACTTCTTTGTGTTCTGTGAAATCATCTCACAGAGTTACAGCTTTCCCCTCAAGAAGCCTTTCGTTAAGACACTTCTTGTGGAATTGGCAAAGTTATATTTGGAAGCTCATAGAGGGCTATGTTGAAAAAGGAAATATCCTCAGATGAAATCTGGAAAGAAGCTTTCTGAGAAACTGCTCTGTGATGTGTTACTTCCACTCACAGAGTTACATCTGTATTTCGTGGATCTCTTTGCTAGCCTTATTTCTGTGGAATCTGAGAACCGATATTTAGGATCCCTTTGAAGACTATAGGGCCAAAGGAAATATCCCCCGATAACAAAGAGAAAGAAGCTTTCATAGAAACTTCCTTGTGTTCTGTGAAATCATCTCACAGAGTTACAGCTTTGCCTCAAGAAGCCTTTTGGTAAGACAGTTCTTGTGTAATTGGCAAAGTGATATTTGGAAGCCCATAAAGGGCTATGGTGAAAAAGGAAATATCCTCAGATGAAATCTGGAAAGAAGCTTTCTGAGAAACTGCTCTGTGATGTGTGACTTCCACTAACAGAGATACATCTGTATTTCGTGGATCTCTTTGAGAGCCTTATTTCTGTGGAATCTGAGAACAGATATTTCGGATCCCTTTGAAGACTATAGGGCCAAAGGAAATATCCTCCGATAACAAAGAGAAAGAAACTTTCTGAAAAACTCCTTTGTGTTCAGTGAAATCATCTCAAGGAGTTACAGCTTTCGCCTCAAGAAGCCTTTCGCTAAGACAGTTCTTGTGGAATTGGCAAAGGATATTTGGAAGCCCATAGAGGGCTATGGTGAAAAAGGAAATATCCTCAGATGAAATCTGGAAAGAAGCT
This sequence comes from Macaca mulatta, assembly GCF_049350105.2. NCBI lineage: Eukaryota > Metazoa > Chordata > Mammalia > Primates > Cercopithecidae > Macaca > Macaca mulatta. The sequence continues at coordinate 26,047,418 of NC_133420.1, forward strand.
TTCTGAGAAACTGCTTAGTGTTCTCTTAATTCATCTCACAGAGTTACATCTGTATTTCGTGGATCTCTTTTCTAGCCTTATTTCTGTGGAATCTGAGAACAGATATTTCGGATCAATTGGAAGACTATAGGGCCAAAGGAAATATCCTCAGATAACAAAGAGAAAGAAGCTTTCTGAGAAACTTCTTAGTGTTCTGTGGAATCATCTCAGAGGTACAGTTTTCCCCTCAAGAAGCCTTTCGCTAAGACAGTTTTTGTGGAATTGGCCAAGTGATATTTGGAAGCCCTTAGAGGACTATGGTGAAAAAGGAAATATCCTCAGATGAACTCTGGAAAGAAGGTTTCTGAGAAACTGGTCTTCGATATGTGACTTCCACTCACATAATTACATCTGTATTTCGTGGACCTCTTTGCTAGCCTTATTTCTGTGGAATCTGAGAACAGATATTTCGGATCCCTTTGAAGTCTGTAGGGCCAAAGGAAATATCCTCCGATAACAAATAGAAAGAAGCTTTCTGAGAAACTTCTTTGTGTTCTGTGAAATCATCTCACAGAGTTACAGGTTTACCCTCAAGAAGCCTTTTTCTAAGACAGTTCTTCTGGAAATGGCAAAGTGATATTTGGAAGCCCATAGAGGGCTATGATGAAAAAGGAAATATCCTCAGACGAAATCTGGAAAGAAGATTTTTAGGAAAATGCTCTGTGATGTGTGACTTCCACTCACAGAGTTACCTCTGTATTTCGTGGATCTCTTTGCTAGCCTTATTTCTGAGGAATCTGAGAACAGATATTTCGGATCCCTTTGAAGACTATTGGGCCAAAGGAAATAGCCTCCGATAACAAAGAGAAAGAAGCTTTCTGAGAAACTACTTTGTGTTCTGTAAAATCATCTCACAGAGTTACAGCTTTCCCCTCAAGAAGCCGTTCGTTAAAACAGTTCTTGTGGAATTGACAAAGTGATATTTGGAAGCCCGTAGAGGGCTATGGTGAAAAGGAAATATCCTCAGATGAAATCTGGAAAGAAGCTTTCTGAGAAACTGCTCTGTGATGTGTTACTTCCACTCACAGAGTTACTTCTGTATTTCGTGGATCTCTTTGCCAGACTTATTTCTTGTGGAATCTGAGAACAGATATTTTAGATCCCTTTGAAGACTATAGGGCCAAAGGAAATATCCTCCTATAACAAAGAGAAAGAAGACTTCTGAGAAACTTCCTATGTTCTGTGAAATCATCTCAGACAGTTACAGCTTTGCCTCAAGAAGCCTTTTGCTAAGACAGTTCTTGTGGAATTGGCAAAGTGATATTTGGAAGCCCGTAGAGGGCTATGGTGAAAAAGGAAATATCCTCAGATGAAATCTGGAAAGAAGCTTTCTGATAAACTGCTTAGTGTTCTGTTAATTCATCTCACAGAGTTACATCTGTATTTCGTGGATCTCTTTGCCAGCCTTATTTTTGTGGGATCTGAGAACAGATATTTCGGATCCCTTTGAAGACTACAGCGCCAAAGGAATTATCCTCCGATAACAAAGAGAAAGAAGCTTTCTGAGAAACTTCTTTGTGTTCTGTGAAAACATCTCACAGAGTTACAGCTTTCCCCTCAAGAAGCCTTTCGCTAACACAGTTCTTGTGGAATTGGCAAGGTGATATTTGGAAGCCCATAGAGGGCTATGGTGAAAAAGGAAATATTCTCAGATGAAATCTGGAAAGAAGGTTTCTGAGAAAGTACTCTGTGATGTGTGACTTCCACTCAAAGAATTACATCTGTATTTCGGGGATCTCTTTGGTATCCTTATTTCTGTGGAATCTGAGTACAGATATTTCGGATCCCTTTGAAGACTATAGGGCCAAAGGAAATATCCTCCGATTACAAACAGAAAGAATCTTTCTGAGAAACTTCTTTGTGTTCTGTGAAATCATCTCACAGAGTTACAGGTTTACCCGCAAGAAGCCTTTCTCTAAGACAGTTCTTCTGGAATTGGCACAGTGATATTTGGAAGCCCATAGAGGGCCATGGTGGAAAAGGAAATATCCTCAGATGAAATCTGGAAAGAAGCTTTTTGAGGAACTGCTCTGCGTTGTGTGACTTCCACTCACAGAGTTACCTCTGTGTTTCGTGGATCTCTTTGCTAGCCTTATTTCTGTGGAATCTGAGAACAGATATTTCGGATCCCTTTAAAGACTATAGGGCCAAAGGAAATATCCTCCGATAACAAAGAGAAAGAAGCTTTCTGAGAAACTTCATAGTGTTCTGTGAAATCATCTCACAGAGTTACAGTTTTACCCTCAAGAAGCCTTTCTCTAAGAGAGTTCTTCTGGAATTGGCACAGTGATATTTGGAAGCCCTTAGAGGGCTATTGTGAAATAGGAAATATCCTCAGATGAAATCTGGAAAGAAGCTTTTTGAGGAACTGCTCTGCGTTGTGTGACTTCCACTCACAGAGTTACCTCTGTATTTCGTGGATCTCTTTGCTAGCCTTATTTCTGTGGAATCTGAGAACAGATATTTAGGATCCGTTTGAAGACTATAGGGCTATAGAAAATATCCTTTGATTACAAAGACAAAGAAGCTTTCTGAGTAACTTCTTAGTGTTCTGTGAAATCATCTCACCGAGTTACAGCTTTCCCCTCAGGAAGCCTTTCGCTAAAACAGTTCTTGTGGAATTGGCAAAGTGATATTTGGAAGCCCATAGAGGGCTATGGTGAAAAAGGAAATATCCTCAGATGAAATCTGGAAAGAAGCTTTCTGAGAAACTGCTTAGTGTTCTCTTAATTCATCTCACATAGTTACATCTGTATTTCGTGGATCTCTTTGCTAGCCTTATTTCTGTGGAATCTGAGAACAGATATTTCGGATCCCTTTGAAGACGATAGGGCCAAAGGAAATATCCTCCGATAACAAAGAGAAAGAAGCTTTCTGAGAAACTACTTTGTGTTCTGTAAAATCATCTCACAGAGTTACAGCTTTCCCCTCAAGAAGCCGTTCGTTAATACAGTTCTTGTGGAATTGACAAAGTGATATTTGGAAGCCCGTAGAGGGCTATGGTGAAAAGGAAATATCCTCAGATGAAATCTGGAAAGAAGCTTTCTGAGAAACTGCTCTGTGATGTGATACTTCCACTCACAGAGTTACATCTGTATTTCGTGGATCGCTTTGCCAGCCTTATTTCTTGTGGAATCTGAGAACAGATATTTTAGATCCCTTTGAAGACTATAGGGCCAAAGGAAATATCCTCCGATAACAAAGAGAAAGAAGCTTTCTGAGAAACTTCCTGTGTTCTGTGAAATCATCTCAGACAGTTACAGCTTTGCCTCAAGAAGCCTTTTGCTAAGACAGTTCTTGAGGAATTGACAAAGTGATATTTGGAAGCCCGTAGAGGGCTATGGTGAAAAAGGAAATATCCTCAGATGAAATCTGGAAAGAAGCTTTCTGATAAACTGCTTAGTGTTCTGTTAATTCATCTCACAGAGTTACATCTGTATTTCGTGGATCTCTTTGCCAGCCTTATATTTGTGGGATCTGAGAACAGATATTTCGGATCCCTTTGAAGACTATATGGCCAAAGGAAATATCCTCCGATAGCAAAGAGAAAGAAGCTTTCTGAGAAACTTCTTTGTGTTCTGTGAAATCATCTCACAGAGTTACAGCTTTCCCCTCAAGAAGCCTTTCGCTAAGACAGTTCTTGTGGAATTGGCAAAGTGATATTTGGAAGCCCCTAGAGGGCTATGGTGAAAAAGGAAATATCCTCAGATGAAATCTGGAAAGAAGGTTTCTGAGAAAGTGCTCTGTGATGTGTGACTTCCACTCAAAGAGTTACATCTGTATTTCGGGGATCTCTTTGGTATCCTTATTTCTGTGGATTCTGAGTACAGATATTTCGGATCCCTTTGAAGACTCTAGGGCCAAAGGAAATATCCTCCGATAACAAAGAGAAAGAAGGTTTCTGAGAAACGTCTTTGTGTTCTGTGAAATCATCTCACAGAGTTACAGGTTTACCCGCAAGAAGCCTTTCTCTAAGAGAGTTCTGCTGGAATTGGCACAGTGATATTTGGAAGCCCATAGAGGGCTATGGTGAAAAAGGAAATATCCTCAGATGAAATCTGGAAAGAAGCTTTTTGAGGAACTGCTCTGCGTTGTGTGACTTCCACTCACAGAGTTACCTCTGTATTTCGTGGATCTCTTTGCTAGCCTTATTTCTGTGGAATCTGAGAACAGATATTTAGGATCCCTTTGAAGACTATAGGGCTATAGAAAATATCCTCCGATAACAAAGAGAAGGAAGCTTTCTGAGAAACTTCTTTGTGTTCTGTGAAATCATCTCACAGAGTTACAGCTTTCCCCTCAAGAAGCCTTTCGCTAAGACAGTTCTTGTGGAATTGGCAAAGTGATATTTGGAAGCCCTTAGAGGGCTATGGTGAAAAGGGAAATATCCTCAGTTGAAATCTGGAAAGAATCTTTCTGAGAAACTGCTCAGTGTTCTGTTAATTCATCTCAAAGAGTTTCATCTGTATTTCGTGGATCTCTTTGATAGTCTAATTTCTGTGGAATGAGAACAGATATTTCGGATCCCTTTGAAGACTATAGGGCCAAAAGAAATATCCTCCGATAACAAAGAGAAGGAAACTTTTTGAGAAACTTCTTTGTGTTCTCTAAAATCATCTCACAGAGTTACAGGTTTCCCCACAAGAAGCCGTTGGTTAAGACAATTCTTGTGGAATTGACAAAGTGATATTTGGAAGCCCATAGAGGGCTATGGTGAAAAGGAAATATCCTCAGATGATTTCTGGAAAGAAGCTTTCTGAGAAAATGCTCTGTGATGTGATACTTCCACTCACAGAGTTACATCTGTATTTCGTGGATCTCTTTGTCAGCCTTATTTCTTGTGGAATCTGAGAACAGATATTTTAGATCCCTTTGAAGACTATAGGGCCAAAGGAAATATCCTCCGATAACAAAGAGAAAGAAGTTTTCTGAGAAACTTCCTGTGTTCTGTGAAATCATCTCAGAGAGTTACAGCTTTGCCTCAAGAACCCTTTGGCTAAGACAGTTCTTGTGGTATTGACAAAGTGATATTTGGAAGCCCATAGAGGCCTATGGTGAAACACGAAATATCCTCAGATGAAATCTGGAAAGAAGTTTTCTGAGAAACTGCTCTGTGATGTGCTACTTCCACTCACAGAGTTACATCTGTATTTCGTGGATCACTTTGCCAGCCTTATTTCTTGTGGAATCTGAGAACAGATATTTTAGATCCCTTTGAAGACTATGGGGCCAAAGGAAATATCCCCCGATAACAAAGAGAAAGAAGCTTTCTGAGAAACTTCCTTGTGTTCTGTGAAATCATATCACAGAGTTACAGCTTTGCCTCAAGAAGCCTTTTGCTAAGACCAGTTCTTGTGGAATTGGCAAAGTGATATTTGGAAGCCCATAGAGGGCTATGGTGAAAAAGGCAATATCCTCAGATGAAATGTGGAAAGAAAGTTTCTGAGAAACTGCTCTATGATGTGTGACTTCCACTCACAGAGTTACATCTGTATTTCGTGGATCTCTTTGCTAGCCTTATTTCTGTGGAATCTGAGAACAGATATTTCGAATCCCTTTGAAGACTATAGGGCCAAAGGAAATATCCTCCGATAAAAAAGAGAAAGAAGCTTTCTGAGAAACTTCTTTGTGTTCTGTGAAATCATCTCTCAGAGTTACAGCTTTTGCCTCAAGAAGCCTTTCGCTCAGACAGTTCTTGTGGAATTGGCAGAAGATAATTGGAAGCCCGTAAAGGGCTATGGTGAAAAAGGAAATATCCTCAGATGAAATCTTGAAAGAAGCTTTCAGAGAAACTACTTAGTGTTCTCTAAATTCATCTCACAGTGTTACATCTGTATTGCATGGATCACTTTGCTAGCCTTATTTCTGTGGAATATGAGAACAGATATTTCGGATCCCTTTGAAGACGATAGGGCCAAAGGAAATATCCTCCGATAGCAAAGAGAAAGAAGCTTTCTGAGAAACTATTTGTGTTCTGTAAAATCATCTCACAGAGTTACAGCTTTCCCCCAGGAAGTCGTTCGTTAAGACAGTTTTTGTGGAATTTACAAAGTGATATTTGGAAGCCCATAGAGGGCTATGGTGAAAAAGGAAATATCCTCAGATGAAATCTGGAAATAAGCTCTCTGAGAAACTTCTCTGTGATGTGTGACTTCCACTCACAGAGTTATTTCTGTATTTCGTGGATCCCTTTGCTAGCCTTATTTCTTTGGAATCTGAGAACAGATATTTCGGATCCCCTAGAAGGCTATAGGGCGAAAGGAAATATCCTCCGAAAACTAAGAGAAAGAAACTTTCTGAGAAACTTCTTTGTGTTCTGTGAAATCATCTCACAGAGTTACAGCTTTCCCCTCACGAAGCCTTTCGCTAAGACAGTTCTTGTGGAATTGGCAAAGTGATATTTGGAAGCCCATAGAGGGCTACGGTGAAAAAGGAAATATCCTCAGATGAAATCTGGAAAGAAGCTTTCTGAGAGACTGCTCTGTGATGTGTGACTTCCACTCGCAGAGTTACATCGGTATTTCATGGATTTCTTTGCTAGCCTTATTTCTGTGGAATCTGAGAACAGATATTTCGGATCCCTTTGAAGACTATAGGGCCAAAGGAAATATCCTCCGATAACGAACAGAAAGAAGCTTTCTGAGAAACTTCTTTGTGTTCTGTGAAATCATCTCACAGAGTTACAGATTTCCCCTCAAGAAGTCTTTCGCTAAGACAGTTCTTGTGGAATGGGCAAAGTGATATTAGGAAGCCCATAGAGGGCTATGTTGAAAAAGGAAATATCCTCAGATGAACCTGGAAAGAAGCTTTCTGAGAAAGTGTAATGTGATGGGTGACTTCCACTCACAGAGTTACATCTGTATTTCGTGGATCCCTTTGCTAGCCTTATTTCTGTGGAATCTGAGAACAGATATTTCGGATCCCTTTGAAGACTATATGGCCAAAGGAAATATCATCCGTTAAAAAAGAGAAAGAAGCTTTCTGAGAAACTTCTTTGTGTTCTGTGAAATCATCTCACAGAGTTACAGCTTTCCCCTCATGAAGCCTTTCACTAGGACAGTTCTTGTGTAATTGGCAAAGGGTTATTTGGAAGCCCATAGAGGGCTATGGTGAAAAAGGAAATATCCTCAGATGAAATCAGCAAAGAAGCTTTCTGAGATACTGCTTAGTGTTCTCTTAATTCACATCACAGAGTTACCTCTGTATTTCATGGATCTCTTCGCTAGACTTATTTCTGTGGAGTCTGAGATCAGATATTTCTGATCCCTTTGAAGACTATAAGGTCAAAGGAAATATCCTCCGATAACAAAGAGAAGGAAGCTTTCTGAGAAAATTCTTTGTGTTCTGTGAAATCATCTCACAGAGTAACTGCTTACCCCTCAAGAAAACTTTCGCTAAGACATTTCTTGTGGAATTGGCAAAGTGACATTTGGAAGCCCTTAGAGGGCTTTGGTGAGAAAGGAAATATTCTCAGATGAAATATGAAAAGAAGCTTTCTGAGAAACTGCTCTGTGATTTGTGACTTCCACTCACAGAGTTACATCTCTATTTCTTGCATCTCTTTGCTACCTTATTTCTGTGGAGTCTGAGAACAGATATTTCGGATCCCTTTGAAGACTATAGGGCCAAAGGAAATATCCTCCGATAACAAAGAGAAAGAAGCTTTCTGAGAAACTTCTTTGAGTTCTGTGAAAATATCTCACAGAGTTACAGCTTTCCACTCAAGAAGCCTTTCGCTAAGAAAGTTCTTGTCGAATTGGCAAAGTGATATTTGGAAGCCCTTAGAGGACTATGGTGAAAAAGGAAATATCCTCAGATGAAATCTGGAAAGAAGGTTTCTGAGATACTGCTTTGTGATGTGTGACTTCCACTCACAGAGTTACATCTGTATTTCGTGGATCTCTTTCCTAGCCTTATTTCTGTGGATTCTGAGAAGAGATATTTCGGATCCCTTAGAAGACTATAGGGCCAAAGGGAATATCCTCCGATAACAAAGAGAAAGAAGCTTTCTGAGAAAGTTCTTTGTGTTCTGTGAAATCATCTCACAGAGTTAAAGCTTTCCCCTCAAGAAGCCTTTCGCTAAGACAGTTCTTTTGGAATTGGCAAAGTGATATTTTGAAGCCTTTGGAGGGCTATGGTGAAATAGGAAATATCCTCAGATGAAATAAGAAAAGAAGGTTTCTGAGAAACTAGTTTGTGTTCTGCTAATTCATCTCACAGAGTTACATCAGTATTTAGTGGATTTCTTTGCTAGCCTTATGTCTGTGGAATCTGAGAACAGATATATCGGATCCCTTAAAAGACTATAGGGCCAAAGGAAATATCCTCCGATAAAAAAGAGAAAGAAGCTTTCTAAGGATCTTCTCAGTGTTCTGTGAAATCGTCTCACAGAGTTACAGCTTTCTCTGCAAGAAGCCTCTCGCTAAGACAGTTCTTGTGGAATTGGCAATGTGATATTTGGAAGCCCATGGAGGGCTACGGTGGAAAAGAAAATATCCTCCGATGAAATCTGGAAAGAAGCTTTCTGAGAAACTGCTTCGTGTTCTCTTAATTCATCTCACAGAGTTACATCTCTATTTCGTGGGTCTCCTTGCTAGCCTTATTTCTGTGGAATCTCAGAATAGATATTTCGGATGCCTTTGAAGACTATAGAGCCAAAGGAAATATCCTCCGATTACAAAGAGAAAGAAGCTTTCTGAGAAACTTCTTTGTGTTCTGTGAAATCATCTCACAGAGTTACAGCTTTCCCCTCAAGAAGCCTTTCGCCAAGACAGTTCTTGTGGAATTGGCAAAGTGATATTTGCAAGCTCATAGAGGGCTATGATGAAAAAGGAAATATCCTCAGATGAAATCTCGAAAGAAGCTTTCTGAGAAACTGCTCTGTGATGTGTAACTTGCACTCAGAGAGTTACATCGGTATTTCGTGGATTTCTTTGCTAGCCTTATTTCTGTGGAATCTGAGAACAGATATTTCGGTTCCCTTTGAAGACTATACGGCCAAAGGAAATATCCTCCGATAACAAAGAGAAGGAAGCTTTCTGAGAAACTTCTTTGTGTTCGGTGAAATCATCTCAGAGAGTATCAGCTTTCACCTCAAGAAACCTATCGCTAAGTCATTTCTAGTGGAATTGGCAAAGTGACATTTGGAAGCCCTTAGAGGGCTATGGTGAAAAAGGAAATATTCTCAGATGAAATTTGAAAAGAAGCTTTCTGAGAAACTGCTCCGTGATGTGTGACTTCCACTCACAGAGTTACATCTCTATTTCTTGCATCTCTTTGCTAGCCTTATTACTGTGGAGTCTCAGAACAGATATTTCGGATCTCTTTGAAGACTATAGGGCCAAAGGAAATATCCTCCGATAACAAAGAGAAAGAAGCTTTCTGAGAAACTTCTTTGAGTTCTGTGAAAATATCTCACAGAGTTGCAGCTTTCCCCTCAAGAAGCCTTTCGCTAAGACAGTTATTGTGTAATTGGCAAAGCGATATTTGGAAGCCCATAGAGGGCTATGGTGAAAAAGGAATTATCCTCAGATGAAATCTGGAAAGAAGGTTTCTGAGATACTGCTCTGTGATGTGTGACTCCACTCACAGAGTTACATCTGTATTTCGTGGATTTCTTTGCTAGCCTTATTTCTGTGGAATCTGAGAACAGATATTTCGGATACCTTTAAGGACTATAGGGCCAAAGGAAATATCATCTGATAACAAAGAGAAAAAAGCTTTCTGAGAAACTTCTTTGTGTTCCGTGAAATCATCTCACAGAGTTTCAGCTTTCCCCTCATGAAGCCTTTCGCTGAGACAGTTCTTGTGGAATTGGCAAAGTGATATTTGGAAGCCCATAGAGGGCTATGGTGAAAAAGGAAATATCCTCAGATGAAATCTGGAAAGAAGCTTTCAGAGATACTGCTTAGTGTTCTGTTAATTCATCTTACAGAGTTACATCTGTATTTCGTGGATCTCTTTGCTAGCCTTATTTCTGTGGAATCTGAGAATAGATATTTCGGATCCCTTTGAAGACTATAGGGCCAAAGAAAATATCCTCCGATAACAAAGAGAAAGAAGCTTTCTGAGAAATTTCTTTGTTTTCTGTGAAATCATCTCACAGAGTTACAGCTTTCTCCTCAAGAAGCCTTTCGCTAAGACAGTTCTTGTGGAATTGGCAAAGTGATACTTGGAAGCCCATAGAGGGCTATGGTGAAAAAGGAAATATCCTCAGATGAAATCTGAAAAGAAGTTTTCTGAGAAACTGCTCTGCGATGTGTGACTTCCACTCACAGAGTTACATCTGTATTTGGTGGATCTCTTTGCTATCCTTATTTCTGTGGAATCTGAGAACAAGTATTTCGGATCCCTTTGAAGACTGAAGGGCCAAAGGAAATATCCTCCCATAACAAAGAGATAGAATCTTCCCGAGAAAGTTCTTTGTGTTCTGTGAAATCATCTCACAGAGTTACAACTTTCCCCTCAAGTAGCCTATCGCTAAGACAGTTCTTGTGGAATTGGCAAAGTGATATTTGGAAGCCCATAGAGGGCTATGGTGAAAAAGGAAATATCCTCAGATGAAATCTGGAAAGAAGCTGTCTGAGAAACTCTTCTGTGATCTGTGACTTCCACTCACAGTGTTACATCTGTATTTCGTGGATCTCTTTGCTAGCCTTCTTTCTGTGGAATCTGAGAACAGATATTTCGGATCCCTTTGAAGACTGTAGGGCCAAAGGAAATATCCTCCGATAACAAAGAGAATGAAGCTTTCAGAGAAACTTCTTAGTGTTCTGTGAAATCATCTCACAGAGTTACAGCTTTCCCCTCAAGAAGCCTTTCGCTAAGACTCTTCTTTGGAATTGGCAAAGTGATATATGGAAGCCCATAGAGGGCTATGCTAAAAAAGGAAATATCCTCAGATGAAATCTGGAAAGAAGCTTTCTGAGAAACTGTTCTGTGATGTGTGACTTCCACTCACAGTGTTGCATCTGTATTTCGTGGATCTCTTTGCTAGCCTTATTTCTGTGGAATCTGAGAACAGATATTTCGGATCCCTTTGAAGAATATAGGGCCAAGAAAATATCCTCAGATAACAAAGAGAAAGAAGCTTTCTGAGAAACTTCTTAGTATTCTGTGAAATCATCTCACAGAGTAAGACCTTTCCCTTAATAAGCCTTTCGCTAAGGCAGTTCTTGTGGAATTGGCTAAGTGATATTTGGAAGCCCATACAGGGCTATGGTGAAAAAGAAATATCCGCATATGAAATCTGGAAAGAAGCTTTCTGAGAAACTGCTTAGTGTTCTGTTAATTCATCTCACAGGGTTACATCTGTATTTCGTGGATGTCTTTGCTAGACTTATTTCTGTGGAATCTGAGAACAGATATTTCGAATCAATTTGAACACTATAGGGCCAAAGGAAATGTCCTCCGATAACAAAGAGAAAGAAGCTTTCTGAGAAACTGCTTTGTGTTCTGTGAAATCATCTCACAGAGTTACAGCTTTCCCCGCAAGAAGCCTTTCGCTAAGTCAGTTCTTGTGGAATTGGCAAAGTGATATTTCGAAGCCCATAGAGGGCTATTGTGAAAAAGGAAATATCCTCAGCTGAAATCTGGAAAGATGCTTTCTGAGAAACTGCTGTGTGATGTGTGACTTCCACTCACGGAGTTACATCTGTATTTCGTAGATCTCTTTGCTAGCCTTATTTCTGTGGAATCTGAGAACAGATATTTCGGTTCCCTTTGAAGATATAGGGCCAAAGAAAATATCCTCCGATAAAAAAAGAGAAAGATGCTTTCTGAGCAACTTCTTTGTGTTCCGTGAAATCATCTCACAGAGTTACAGCTTTCCCCTCAAGAAGCCTTTCGCAAAGTCAGTTCTTGTGGAATTGTCAAAGTGATATTTGGTATCCCATAGAGGGCAAAGGAGAAAAAGGAATTATCAACCGATGACATCTAGAAAGAAGATTTCAGAGAAACTGCTCTGTGGTTTGTGACTTCCACTCACAGAATTACATCTGTATTTCGTGGATCTCTTTGCTAGCCTTATTTCTGTGCAATCTGAGAACAGATATTTCGGATCCCTTTGAAGACTATATGGCCAAAGGAAATATCCTCCGATAACAAAGAGAAAGAAGCCTTCTGAGAAACTTCTTTGTGTTCTGTGAAATCATGTCACAGAGTTACAGCTTTCCCCTCAAGAAGCCTTTGCCAAGACAGTTCTTGTGGAATTGGCCAAGTGATATTTGGAAGCCCATAGAGGACTACGGTGCAAAATGGAATATACATCAGATGAAATCTGGAAAGAAGCTGTCTGAGAAACTTCTTTGTTTTCTGTTAATTCATCTCACAGAGTTACATCTGTATTTCGTGGATCTCCTTGGTCGACTTATTTCTGTGGAAACTGAGAACAGATATTTCGGATCCCTTTGAAGACTATAACGCCAAAGGAAATATCCTGAGATAACAAAGAGAAAGAAGCTTTCTGAGAAACTTTTCAGTGTTCTGTGAAATCATCTCACAGAGTTACAGCTTTCCCCTCAAGAAGCCTTTCGCTGAGACAGTTCTTGTGGAATTGGCAAAGTGATATTTGGAAGCCCATAGAGGGCTATGGTGAAAAAGGAAATATCTTCAGATGAAATCTGGAAAGATGATTTCTGAGAAACTGCTTATTATTCTGTTAATTCATCTCACAGAGTTACATCTGTATTTCGTGGATCTCTTTGCTAGCCTTATTTCAGTGGAATCTGATAACAGATATTTCGGATCCCTGTGAAGACTATAGGGCCAAAGGAAATATCCTCAAATAACAAAGGGAAAGAAGCTTTCTGAGAAACTTTTTTGTTCTGTGATATCATCTCACAGAGTTACATCTTTCCGCTCAAGAAACCTTTCGCTATGACAGTTCTTGTGGAATTGGCAAAGTGATATTTGAAAGCCCATAGAGGGCTATGGTGAAAAAGGAAATATCCTCAGATGAAATCTGAAAAGAAGCTTTCTGAGAAACTGCTCTGTGATGTGTGACTTCCACTCACAGAATTACATCTGTATTTCCTGAATTTCTTTGCTAGCATTATTTCTGTGGAATCTGAGAAAAGATATTTCGGATCCCTTTGAAGACCATAGGGTCAAGGAAATATCCTCCAATAACAAAGAGAAAGAAGCTTTCTGAGAAACTTCTTAGTGTTCTGTGAAATCATCTCACAGAGTTACAGCTTTCCCCTCAAGAAGCCTTTCGCTAAGACAGTTCTTGTGGAATTGGCAAAATGATATTTGGAAGCCCATAGAGGGCTACGGTGAAATAGGAAATATCCTCAGATGAAATCTGGACAGAAGCTTTCTGAGAAACTGCTTAGTGTTCTCCTAATTCATCTCACAGAGTTACATCTGTATTTGGTGGATCTCTTTCCTTGCCTTATTTCTGTGGAATCTGAGAACAGATATTTCTGATCCCTTTGAAGTCTACAGGGCCAAAGGAAATATCCTCCGATTACAAAGAGAAAGAAGCTGTCTGAGAAACTTCTTTGTGTTCTGTGAAATCCTCTCACAGAGTTACAGCTTTCCCCTCAAGAAGCCTTTCGCCATGACAGTTCTTGTGTAATTGGCAAAGTGATATTTGGAAGCCCATAGAGCGCTACGGTGAAATAGGAAATATCCTCAGATGGAATCAGGAAAGAAGGTTTCTGAGAAACTGCTCTGTGATGTGTGACTTCCACTCAGAGTGTTACATCTGTATTTCGTGGATCTCTTTCCTCTTCTTATTTCTGTGGAATCTGAGAACAGATATTTCGGATCCCTTTGAAGACTATCGGGCCAAAGGAAATATCCTCCGATAACAAAGAGAAAGAAGCTTTCTGAGAAACTTCTTTGTGTTCTGTGAAATCATCTCACAGAGTTACAGCTTTCCCCTCAAGAAGCCGTTCGCTAAGACAGTTCTTGTGGAATTGGCAAAGTGATATTTGGAAGCCCAAAGAGGGCTATTTGGAAAAAGGAATTATCCTCAGATGACATCTGGGAAGAAGCTTTCTGAGAAACTGCTTGGTGTGCTGTTAACTCATCTCACAGAGTTACATCTGTATTTCCTGGATGTCTTTGCTAGCCTTATTTCTCTGTAATCTGAGAACAGATATTTCGGATCCCTTTGAAGAGTATAGGACCAAAGGAAATATCCTCGGATAAAAAAGAGAAAAAAAGCTTTCTGAGAAACTTCTTTGTGTTCTGTGAAATCATCTCACAGATTTGCAGCTTTCCCCTCAAGAAGCCTTTCGCTAAGAAATTTCTTCTGGAATTTGCAAAGTGATATTTGAAGCCCATATAGGGCTATGGTGAAAAAGGAAATATCCTCAGATGAAATCTGGAAAGAAGGTTTCTGAGAAACTTCTCTGTGATGTGTGACTTCCACTCACAGAGTTACATCTGTATTTCGTGGATCTCTTTGCTAGTCTTATTTCTGTGGAATCTGAGAACAGATATTTCGGATCCCTTTGAAGAATATAGGGCCACAGGAAATATACTACGATAACAAAGAGAAAGAAGCTTTCTGAGAAACTTCTTTGTGTTCTGTGAAATCATCTCACAGAGTTACAGCTTTCCCCTCAAGAATCCTTTGGCTAAGGAAGTTCTTGTGGAATTGGCAAAGTGATATTTGGAAGCCCGTAGATGGCTGTGGTGAAAAAGGAAATATCCTCAGATGAAATCTGGAAAGAAGCTGTCTCAGAAACTGCTCTGTGATGTGCGATTTCCACTCACAGAGTTACATCTGTATTTCGTGGATCTCTTTGATAGCCTTATTTCTGTGGAATCTGAGAACAGATATTTCGGATCCCTTTGAAGACTGTAGGGCCAAAGGAAATATCCTCCGATAACAAAGAGAAAGAAGCTTTCTGAGTAACTTCTTTGTGTTCTGTGAAATCATCTCTCAGAGATACAGCTTTTCCCTCAAGAAGCCTTTCGCTAAGACAGTTCTTGTGGAATTGGCAAAGTGATATTTGGAAGCCCTTACAGGGCTATGGTGAAAAAGTCAATATCCTCAGATGAAATCTGGAAAGAAGCTTTCAGGGAAACGGCTTGGTGTTCTGTTAATTCATCTCACAGAGTTACATCTGTATTTCATGGATCTTTTGCTAGTCTTATTTGTGAGGAATCTGAGAACAGGTATTTCGGATCCCTTTGAAGACTATAGGGCCAAAGGAAATATCCTCCGATAACAAAGAGAAAGAAGCTTTCTGAGAAACTTCTTTGTGTTCTGTGAAATCATCTCACAGAGTTACAGCTTTCCCCTCAAGAAGCCTTTCGCGAAGACAGTTCTTGTGGAATTGGCAAAGTGATATTTGGAAGCCCATAGAGGGCTATGGTGAAAAAGGAAATATCCTCCGATGAAATCTGTAAGGAAGCTATTTGAGAAACTGCTTGGTGTTCTGTTAATTCATCTCACAGAGTTACGTCTGTATTTCGTGGATCTCTTTGATAGCCTTATTTCTGTGGAATCTGAGAAAACATATATATCGGATCCCTTTGAAGAATATAGGGCCAAAGGAAATATCCTCAGATAACCAAGAGAAAGAAGCTTTCTGAGTAAATTCTTCGTGTTCTGTGAAATCATCTCAAAGGGTTTCAGCTTTCCCCTCAAGAAGCCTTTCGCTAAGACATTTCTTGTGGAATTTGCAAAGTGATATTTGAAGCCCATATAGGGCTATGGTGAAAAAGGAAATATCCTCAGATGAAATCTGGAAAGAAAGTTTCTGAGAAACTGCTCTGTGATGTGTGACTTCCACTCACAGAGTTACATCTGTATTTCGTGGATCTGTTTGCTATTCTTATTTCTGTGGAATCTGAGAACAGATATTTCGGATCCCTTTGAAGACTATAGGGCCAAAGGAAATATCCTCCGATAACAAAGAGAGAGAAGCTTTCTGAGAAACTTCTTTGTGTTCTGTGAAATCATCTCACAGAGTTACAGCTTTCCCCTCAAGAATCCTTTCGCTAAGACAGTTCTTGTGGAATTGGCAAAGTGATATTTGGAAGCCCATAGAGGGGTATTTGGAAAAAGGAATTATCCTCAGATGAAATCTGGAAAGAAGCTGTCTGAGAAACTGCTCAGTGTTCTGTTAATTCATCTCACAGAGTTACACGTGTATTTCGTGGATCTCTTTGATAGCCTTATTTCTGTGGAATCTGAGAACAGATATTTCGGATCCCTTTGAAGACTGTAGGGCCAAAGGAAATATTCTCCGATAACAAAGAGAAAGAAGCTTTCTGAGTAACTACTTTGTGTTCAGTGAAATCATCTCACAGAGTTACAGCTTTCCCCTCAAGAAGCCTTTCGCTAGGACAGTTCTTGTGGAATTTGCAAAGTGATATTTGGAAGCCCATAGAGGGGTATTTGGAAAAAGGAATTATCCTCAGATGAAATCTGGAAAGAAGCTTTCTGAGTAACTGCTTGGTGTTCTGTAAATTCATCTCACAGAGTTACAACTGTATTTCGTGGATGTCTTGGCAAGCCTTATTTCTGTGGAATCTGAGAACAGATATTTCGGATCCCTTTGAAGACTATAGGGCCAAAGGAAATATCCTCTGATAACAAAGAGAAAGAAGATTTCTGAGAAACTTCTTTGTGTTCTGTGAAATCATCTCACATAGTTACAGCTTTCCCCTCAATAAGCCTTTCGCTAAGACAGATCTTGTGGAATTGGCAAAGTGATATTTGAAAGCCCATAGAGGTCTATGGTGAAAAAGGAAATATGCTCAGATGAAATCTGGAAAGAAGCTTTCTGAGAAACTGCTTGGTGTTCTGTTAATTCATCTCACACAGTTACGTCTGTATTTCGTGGGTCTCTTTGCTAGCCTTATTTCTGTGGAATCTGAGAAAAGATATTTCGGATCCCTTGGAAGAATATACGGCCAAAGGAAATATCCTCAGATAACCAAGAGAAAGAAGCTTTCTGAGGAAATTCTTCGTGTTCTGTGAAATCATCTCAAAGAGTTACAGCTTTCCCCTCCAGAAGCCTTTCGCTAAGACAGTTCTTGTGGAATTGGCAAGGTGATATTTGGAAGCCCATAGAGGACTCTGGTTAAAAAGGAAATATCCTCAGATGAAATCTGGAAAGAAGGTTTCTGAGAAACTGCTCTGTGATGTGTGACTTCCAGTCACAGATTTACATCTGTATTTCGTGGATCTCTTTGCTATTCTTATCTCTGTGGAATCTGAGAACAGATATTTCGGATCCCTTTGAAGACTATAGGGCCAAAGGAAATATACTCCGATAACAAAGAGAAAGAAGCTTTCTGAGAAACTTCTTTGTGTTCTGTGAAATCATCTCACAGAGTTACATCTTTCCCCTTAAGAAGCCTTTCGCTAAGACAGTTCTTGTGGAATTGGCAAAGTGATATTTGGAAGTCCCAGAGGGCTACGGTGAAAAAGGAAATATCCTCAGATGAAATTAGAAAGAAGCTGTCTGAGAAATTGCTTAGTGTTCTGTTAATTCATCTCACAGAGTTACATCTGTATTTCGTGGCTCTCTTTGCTAGCCTTATTTCTGTGGAATCTGAGAACAGATATTTCAGATCCCTTTGAAAACTATAGGTCCAAAGGAAATATCCTCCGATAACAAAGAGAAAGAAGCTTTCTGAGAAACTTCTTTGTGTTCTGTGAAATCATCTCACAGAGTTACAACTTTCCCCTCAAGAAACCTTTCGATAAGACAGTTCTTGTGGAATTGGCAAAGTGATATTTGGAACCTCATAGAGGGCTATGGTGAAAAAGGAAATATCCTCAAATGAAATCTGGAAAGACGGTTTCTGTGAAAGTACTCTGTGATGTGTGACTTCCACTCAGAGTGTTACATCTGTATTTCGTGGATCTCTTTCCTATTCTTATTTCTGTGGAATCTGAGAACAGATATTTTGGATCCCTTTGAAGACTATACGGCCAAAGGAAATAACCTCCGATAAGAAAGAGAAAGAAGCTTTCTGAGTAACTTCGTTGTGTTCTGTGAAATCATATCACAGAGTTACAGCCTTCCCCTCAAGAAGCCTTTCGCTAAGGCAGTTCTTGTGGAATTCGCAAAGTGATATTTGGAACCCCTAGAGGGCTATGGTGAAAAACGAAATATCCTCAGACAAAATCTGGAAAGAAGCTGTCTGAGAAACTCTTTAGTGTTCTGTTAATTCATCTCACAGAGTTATATCTGTATTTCTTGGATCTCTTTGTTAGCCTTATTTCTGTGGAATCTGAGAAAAGATATTTCGGATCCCTTTGAAGAATATAGGGCCAAAGGAAATATCCTCAGATAACCAAGAGAAAGAAGCTTTCTGAGTAAATTCTTCGTGTTCTGTGAAACCATCTCAAAGAGTTACAGCTTTCCCCTCCAGAAGCCTTTCGCTAAGACAGTTCTTGTGGAATTGGGAAAGTGATATTTGGAAGCCCATAGAGGACTATGGTGAAAAAGGAAATATCCTCAGATGAAATCTGGAAAGAAGCTGTCTGAGAAACTGCTTAGTGTTCTCTTAATTCATCTCACAGAGTTACATCTGTATTTCGTGGATCTCTTTGCTAGCCTTATTTCTGTGGAATCTGAGAACAGATATTTCGGATCCCTTTGAAGACTATAGGACCAAAGGAAATATCCTCGGATAACAAAGAGAAAAATGTTTTCTGAGAAGCTTATTTGTGTTCTGTGAAATCATCTCACAGAGTTACAGCTTTGCCCTCAAGAAGCCTTTCGTTAAGACAGTTCTTGTGCAATTGGCAAAGTGATATTTGGAACCCCATAGAGGACTATTGTGAAAAAGGAAATATCCTCAGATGAAATCTGGAAAGAAGGTTTCTGAGAAAGTATTCTGTGATGTGTGACTTACACTCAGAGTGTTACATCTGTATTTCGTGGATCTCTTTGCTATTCTTATTTCTGTGGAATCTGAGAACAGATATTTCGGAACCCTTTGAAAACTATAGGTCCAAAGGAAATATCCTCCGATAACAAAGAGAAAGAAGCTTTCTGAGAAACTCCTTTGTGTTCTGTGAAATCATCTCACAGAGTTACAGCTTTCCCCTCCAGAAGCCTTTCGCTAAGACAGTTCTTGTGGAATTGGCAAAGTGATATTTAGAAGTCCCAGAGGGCTACGGTGAAAAAGGAAATATCCTCAGATGAATTCTGGAAAAATGCTATCTGAGAACCTGCTTAGTGTTCTGTCAATTCATCTCACAGAGTTACATCTGTATTTCGTGGCTCTCTTTGCTAGCCTTATTTCTCTGGAATCTGAGAACAGATATTTCAGATCCCTTTGAAAACTATAGGGCCAAAGGAAATATCCTCCGATAACCAAGAGAAAGAAGCTTTCTGAGTAACTTCTTTGTGTTCTGTGAAATCATCTCACAGAGTTACAGCTTTCCATTCAGGAAGCCTTTCGTTAAGACAGTTCTTGTGAAATTGGCAAAGTGATATTTGGAAGCCCATAGAGGGCTATGGTGAAAAAGGAAATATCCTCACATGAAATCTGGAAAGAAGGTTTCTGAGAAACTGCTCTGTGATGTGTGACTTCCACTCACAGAGTTACATAGTATTTCGTGGATCTCTTTGCTAGCCTTCTTTCTGTGGAATCTGAGGACAGATATTTCGGATCCCTTTGAAGACTATACGGCCAAAGGAAATAACCTCCGATAAGAAAGAGAAAGAAGCTTTCTGAGAAACTTCTTTCTGTTCTGTGAAATCATATCACAGAGTTACAGCCTTCCCCTCAAGAAGCCTTTCGCTAAGGCAGTTCTTGTGGAATTCGCAAAGTGATATTTGGAACCCCTAGAGGGCTTTGGTGAAAAACGAAGTATCCTCAGACGAAATCTGGAAAGAAGCTGTCTGAGAAACTGTTTAGTGTTCTGTTAATTCATCTCACAGAGTTACATCTGTATTTCTTGGATCTCTTTGTTAGCCTTATTTCTGTGGAATCTCAGAACAGATATTTTGGATCCCTTTGAAGATTATAGGACCAAAGGAAATATCCTCGGATAACAAAGTGAAAAAAGTTTTCTGAGAAACTTCTTTGTGTTCTCTGAAATCATCTCACAGAGTTACAGCTTTGCCCTCAAGAAGCCATTCGCTAAGACAGTTCTTGTGGAATTGGCAAAGTGATATTTGGAAGCCCAAAGAGAGCTATGGTGAAAAAGGAAATATCCTCAGATGAAATGTGGAAAGAAGGTTTCTGAGAAACTGCTCTGTGATGTGTGACTTCCACTCACAGAGTTATATCTGTAGTTCGTGGATCTCTTTGCTAGCCTTATTTCTGTGGAATCTGAGAACAGATATTTCGGATCCCTTTGAAGACTATAGGGCCAAAGGAAGTATCCTCAGATAACAAAGAGAAACAAGCTTTCTGAGAAACTTCTTTGTATTCTGTGAAATCTTCTCACAGATTTACAGCTTTCCCCTCAAGAAGCCTTTCGCTAAGACAGTTCTTGAGGAATTTGCAAAGTGATATTTGGAAGCCCATAGAGGGCAATGGTGAAAAAGGAAATATCCTGAGATGAAATATGGAAAGAAGCTTCTGAGAAACTGTTTAGTGTTCTGTTAATTCATCTCACAGAGTTACATCTGTATTTCGTGGATCTCTTTGCTAGCCTTATTTCTCTGGAATCTGAGAACAGATATTTCGGATCCCTTTGAAGACTATAGGGCCAAAGGAAATACCCTCCGATAACAAAGAGAAAGAAGACTTCTGAGAAACTTCTAAGTGTTCTGTGAAATCATCTCACAGAGTTACAGCTTTCCCTCAAGAAGCCTTTCGCTAAGACACTTCTTGTGGTATTATCAAGTTGACATTTGGAAGCCCGTAGAGGGCTATCGTGAAAAAGGAAATATCCTCAGATGGAATCCTTAAAGAAGCTTTCTCAGAAACTGCTTAGCTTTCTGTTAATTCACCTCACAGAGTTACACCTGTATTTCGTGGATCTCTTTGCTGGCCTTATTTCTGTGGAATCTGAGAACAGATATTTCGGATCCCTTTGAAGACTATAGGGCCAAAGGAAATATCCTCCGATAACAAAGAGAAAGAAGCTTTCTGAGAAACTTCTTTGTGTTATGCGAAATCATCTCACAGAATTACAGCTTTCTTCTCAAGAAGCCTTTCTCTAAGACAGTTCTTGTGGAATTGGCAAAGTGATGTTTGGAAGCCCTTAGAGGGCTATGGTAAAAAAGGAAATATCCTCAGATGAAATCTGGAAAGAAGGTTTCTGAGAAACTGCTTTGTGATGTGTGACTTCCACTCACAGAGTTACATCTGTATTTCGTGGATCTCTTTGCTAGCCTTATTTCTGTGGAATCTGAGAACAGATATTTCGGATCCCTTTGAATACTAGAGGGCCAAAGGAAATATCCTCGAATAACACAGAGGAAGAAGCTTTCTGAGAAACTTCTTTGTGTTCTGTGAAATCATCTCACAGAGTTATAGCTTTCCCCTCAAGAATCCTTTCGCTAAGACAGTTCTTGTGGAATTGGCAAGGTGACATTTGGAAGCCCGTAGAGGGCTATGGTGAAAAAGGAAATATCCTTAGATGAAATTTGGAAAGAAGCTTTCTGAGAAACTGCTTAGTGTTCTGTTAATTCATCTCACAGAGTTACAGCTGTATATCGTGGATCTCTTTGCTAGCCTTATTTCTATGGAATATGAGAACAGATATTTCTGATCCCTTTGAAGACTATAGGGCCAAAGGAAATAACCTCCGATAACAAAGAGAAAGAAGCTTTCAGAGAAACTACTTTGTGTTCTGTGAAATCATCTTACAGAGTTACAGCTTTCCCCTCAAGAAGCCTTTCGCTAAGACACTTCTTGTGGAATTGGCAAAGTGATATTTGGAAGCCCATGGAGGGCTATGGTGAAAAAGGAAATATCCTCACATGAAATCTGGAAAGAAGCTTTCTGAGAAAGTGCTCTGTGATGTGTGACTTCCACTCACAGAGTTACATCTGTATTTCGTGGATCTCTTTGCTAGATTATATCTGTGGATTCTGAGAACAGATATTTCGGATCCCTTTGAAGGCTATAGGGCCAAAGGAAATATCCTCCGATAACAAAGAGAAAGAAGCTTTCTGAGAAACTTCTTTGTGTTCTGTGAAATCATCCCACAGAGTTACAGCTTTCCCCTCAAGAAGCCTTTCGCTAAGACAGTTCTTGTGGAATTGGCAGAGTAATATTTGGAGCCCATAGAGGGCTATGGTGAAGAAGGAAATATCCTCAGATGAAATCTGGAAAGAAGCTTTCTGAGAATCTGCTTAGTGTTCTGGTAATTCATCTCACAGAATTACATCTGTATTTCGTGGATCTCTTTGCTAGCCTTATTTCTGAGGAATCTGAGAACAGATATTTCGGATCCCTTTGAAGACTATAGGGCCAAATTAATTATCCTCCGATAACCAAGAGAAAGAAACTTTCTGAGAAACTTCTAAGTGTTCTGTGAAATCATGTCACAGAGTTACAACTTTCCCCTCAAGAAGCCTTTCGCTAAGAGAGTTCTTGTGGAATTGGCAAAGTGATATTTAGAAGAACATAGAGGGCTGAGGTGAAAAAGGAAATATCCTCAGATGCAATCTGGAAAGAAGCTATCTGAGAAAATGCTTAGTGTTTAGTTAATTCATCTCACAGTGTTACATCTGTATTTCGTGGATCTCTTTGCTAGCTTTATTTCTGTGGAATCTGAGAACAGACATTTCGGATCCCTTTGAAGACTATAGGGCCAAAGGAAATATCCTCCGATAACCCAGAGAAAGAAGCTTTCTGAGAACTTCTTTGTGTTCTGTGAAATCATCTCACAGAGCTACAGCTTTCTCCTCAAGAAGAGTTTCGCTAAGACAGTTCTTGCCGAATTGGCAAGGTGATATTTGGAAGCCCATAAAGGGCTGTGGTGAAAAAGGAAATATCCTCAGATGAAATCTGGAAAGAAGGTTTCTGAGAAACTGCTCTGTATGTGTGATTTCCACTCACAGAGTTACATCTGTATTTCGTGGATCTTTTTACTTGCCTTATTTCTGTGGAATCTGAGAACAGATATTTCGGATCCCTTTGATAACTATAGGGCCAAAGGAAATATCCTCCGATAACAAAGAGAAAGAAGCGTTCTGAGAAACTTCTTTGTGTTCTGTGAAATCATCTCACAGAGTTACAGCTTTCCCCTCAAGAAGCCTTTCGCTAAGACGGTTCTTGTGGTATTGGCAAATGTATTTGGAAGCCCATAGAGGGCTACGGTGAAAAATGAAATATCCTCAGATGAAATCTGGAAAGAAGGTTTCTGAGAAACTGCTCTGTATGTGTGATTTCCACTCACAGAATTACATCTGTATTTCGTGGATCTCTTTGCTAGCCTTATTTCCGTGGAATCTGAGAAGAGATATTTCGGATCCCTTTGGAGACTATAGGGCCAAAGGAAATATCCTCCAATAACAAAGAGAAAGAAACTTTGTGAGAAACTTCTTTGAGTTCTGTGAAATCATCTCACAGAGTTACAGCTTTCCCCTCAAGAAGCCTTTCGCTAAGACAGTTCTTGTGAAATTACTAAAGTGATATTTGGAAGGCCTTAGAGGGCCATGGTGAAAAAGGAAATAAGCTCCCATGAAATCTGGAGAGAAAGTTTCTGAGAAACTGCTTTGTGATCTGTGACTTCCACTCACATAGTTACATCTGTATTTCCTGGATCTATTGGCTACTCTTATTTCTGTGGAATCTGAGTACAGATATTTCGGATCCCTTTGAAGATTATAGGGCCAAAGGAAATATCCTCCGATAACAAAGAGAAAGAAGCTTTCTGAGAAACTTCTTTGTGTTCTGTGATATCATCTCACAGAGTTACAGCTTTCCCCTCAAGAAGCCTTTCGCTAAGACTGCCCTTGTGGAATTGGCAAAGTGACATTTGGAATCCTATAGAGGGCAATGGTGAAAAAGGAAATATCCTCAGATGAAATCTGGAAAGAAGCTTTCTGAGAAACTGGTTAGTGTTCTGTTAATTCATCTCACAGAGTTACATCTGTATTTCGTGGATCTCTTTGCTAGCCTTATTTCTGTGGAATCTGAGAACAGATATTTCGGATCCCTTTGAAGACTATAAGGCCAACGGAAACATCCTCCGATAACAAAGAGAAAGAAGCTTTCTGAGAATCTTGTTTGTGTTCTGTGAAATCATCTCACAGATTTACATCTTTCCCCTCAAGAAGCCTTTCGCTAAGACAGTTCTTGTGGAATTGGCAAAGTGATATTAGAGAGCCCATAGAGGGCTATGGTGAAAAAGGAAATATCCTCAGATGAAATCTGGAAAGAAGCTTTCTGAGAAACTGCTTAGTGTTCTGTTAATTCATCTCACAGAGTTACATCTGTATTTCGTGGATCCCTTTGCTAGCCTTACTTCTGTGGAATCTGAGAAGAGATATTTCGGATCCCTTTGAAGATTATAGGGCCAAAGGAAATATCCTCCAATAACAGAGAGAAAGAAGCTTTCTGAGAAACTTCTTTGTGTTCTGTGAAATCATCTCACAGTATTACAGCTTTCCCCTCAGAAAGCCTTTCGCTAAGACAGTTCTTGTGGAATTGGTAAAGTGATATTTGGAAACCCATAGAGGGCTATGGTGAAAAAGGAAATATCCTCAGATGAAATCTGGAAAGAAGCCTTCTGAGAAACTGCTTAGTGTTCTGTTAATTCATCTCACGGGGTTACATCTGTATTTCGTGGATCTCTTTGCTAGCCTTATTTCTGTGGAATCTGAGAACAGATATTTTGGATCCCTTTGAAGACTATAGGGCCAAAGGAAATATCCTCCGAAAACAAAGAGAAAGAATCTTTCTGAGAAACTTCTTTGTGTTCTGTGAAATCATCTCACAGAGTTACAGCTTTCGCCTCAAGAAGCCTTTCGCTAAGACAGTTCTTGTGGAATTGGCAAAGTGGTATTTGGAAGCCCATAGAGGGCTATGGTGAAAAAGGAAATATCCTCAGATGAAATCTGGAAAGAAGCTTTCTGAGAAACTGCTCTGTGATGTCTGACTTCCACTCACTGAGTTACATCTGTATTTCGTGGATCTCTTTGCTAGCCTTATTTCTGTGGAATTTGAGAACAGATATTTCGGATCCCTTTGAAGACTATAGGGCCAAGAAAATATCCTCCGATAACAAAGAGAAAGAAGCTTTCTGAGAAACTTGTTTGTTTTCTGTGAAATCATCTCACAGAGTTACAGCGTTCCCCTCAAGAAACCTTTCGCTAAGACAGTTCTTGTGGAATTGGCAAAGTGATATATTGAAGCCCTTAGAGGACTATGGCGAAAAAGTAAATATCCTTAGATGAAATCTGGAAAGAAGCTTTCTGAGAAACTGCTTACTGTTCTGTTAATTCATCTCACAGAGTTACATCTGTATTTCGTGGATCTCTTTGCTAGCCTTATTTCCCTGGAATCTGAGAAGAGATATTTCGGATCCCTTTGGAGACTATAGGGCCAAAGGAAATATCCTCCAATAACAAAGAGAAAGAAGCTTTCTGAGAAACTTCTTTGTGTTCTGTGAAATCATCTCATAGAGTAACAGCTTTCCCCTCAAGAAGCCTTTCGCTAAGACAGTTCTTTTGGAATTGGCAAAGTGATATTTGGAAGCCCATAGAGGGCGATGGTGAAAAAGGAAATATCCTCAGATAAAATCGGGAAAGAAGGTTTCTGAGAAACTGCTTAGTGTTCTGTTAATTCATCTCACAGAGTTACATCTGTATTTCGTGGATCTCTTTGGTAGCCTAATTTCTGTGGAATCTGAAAACAGATATTTCGGATCCCTTTGAAGACTATAGGGCCAAAGGAAATATCCTCCGATAACAAAGAAAAAGAAGCTTTCTGAGAAACTTCTTTGTGTTCTGTGAAATCATCTCACAGAGTTACAGCTTTCCCCTCAAGAAGCCTTTCGCTAAGACAGTTCTTGTGGAATTGGCAAAGTGATATTTGGAAACCCATTGAGGGCTATGCTGAAAAAGGAAATATCCTCAGATGAAATCTGGAAAGAAGCTTTCTGAGAAACTACTTAGTGTTCTGTTAATTCAACTCACAGTGTTACATCTGTAATTCGTGGATCTCTTTGCTAGCCTTATTTCTGTGGAATCTGAGAACAGATATTTCGGATCCCTTTGAAGACTGTAGGGCCAAAGGAAATATCCTCCAATAACAAAGAGAAAGAAGCTTTCTGAGAAACTTCTTTGTGTTCTGTGAAATCATCTCACAGAGTTACAGCTTTCCCCTCAAGAAGCCTTTCGCTAATACAGTTCTTGTGGAATTGCAAAGTGATATTTGGAAGCTCATAGAGGGCAATGGTGAAAAAGGAAATATCCTCAGATGAAATCTGGAAAGAAACTTTCTGAGAAACAGCTTAATGTTCTGTTAATTCATCTCACACAGTTACTTCTGTATTTCGTGGATCTCTTAGCTAGCCTTATTTCTGTGGATTCTGAAAACAGATATTTCGGATCTCTTTGAAGGCTGTAGGGCCAAAGGAAATATCCTTCGATAACAAAGAGAAAGAAGCTTTCTGAGAAACTTCTTTGAGTTCTGTGAAATCATCTCACAGAGTTACAGCTTTCCCCTCAAGAAGCCTTTCACTAAGACAGTCTTGTGGAATGGGCAAAGTGATATTTGGAAGCCCATAGAGGGCTTTGGTGAAAAAGGAAATATCCTCAGATGAAATCTGGAAAGAAGCTTTCTGAGAATCTGCTTAGTGTTCTCTTAATTCATCTCACAGAGATACATCTGTATTTCGTGGATCTCTTTGGTAGCCTTATTCCTATGGAATCTAAGAACAGATATTTCGGATCCCTTTGAAGACTATAGGGCCAAAGGAAATATGCTCCGATAACAAAGAGAAAGAAGCTTTCTGAGAAACTTCTTTCTGTTCTGTTAAATCATCTCAAAGAGTTACAGCTTTTCCCTCAAGAAGCCTATCGCTAAGACAGTTCTTGTGGAATTGGAAAAGTGATATTTGGAAGGCCTTAGAGGGCCATGGTGAAAAAGGAAATATCCTCCGATGAAATCTGGAGAGAAAGTTTCTGAGAAACTGCTTTGTGATCTGTGACTTCCACTCACAGAGTTACATCTGTATTTCCTGGTTCTATTTGCCAGTCTTATTTCTGTGTAATCTGAGTACAGATATTTCGGATCCCTTTGAAGATTATAGGGCCAAGGGAAATATCCTCCGATAACACAGAGAAAGAAGCTTTCTGAGAAACTTCTTTGTGTTCTGTGAAATCATCTCACAGAGTTACCGTTTTCCGCTCAAGAAGCCTTTCGCTAAGACAGTTCTTGCGGAATTGGCAAAGTGATATTTGGAAGCCCATACAGGTCTATGGTGAAAAAGGAAATATCCTCAGATTAAACCTGGAAAGAAGCTTTCTGAGATACTGCTCTGTGATGTTTGACTTTCACTCACAGAGTTACATCTGTATTTCGTGGATCTCTGAGCTAGCCTTATTTCTGTGGAATCTGACAACAGATATTTCCGATCCCTTGGAAGACTAGAGAGCAAAAGGAAATATCCTCCGATAACAAAGAGAAAGAAGCTTTCTGAGAAACTACTTAGTGTTCTGTTAATTCATCTCACAGTTTTACATCTGTAATTCGTGGATCTCTTTGCTAGCCTTATTTCTGTGGAATCTGAGAACAGATATTTTGGATCCCTTTGAAGACTGTAGGGCCAAAGGAAATATCCTCCAATAACAAAGAGAAAGAAGCCTCCTGAGAAACTTCTTTGTGTTCTGTGAAATCATCTCACAGAGTTACAGCTTTCCTCTTAAGAAGCCTTTCGCTAATACAGTTCTTGTGGAATTGCAAAGTGATATTTGGAAGCCCTTAGAGGGCAATGGTGAAAAAGGAAATATCCTCAGATGAAATCTGGAAAGAAACTTTCTGAGAAACAGCTTAGTGTTCTGTTAATTCATCTCACAGAGTTACATCTGAATTTCGTGGATCTCTTTGCTAGCCTTATTTCTGTGGAATGTGAGAACAGATATTTCGGATCTCTTTGAAGGCTATAGGGCCAAAGGAAATATCCTTAGATAACAAAGAGAAAGAAGCTTTCTGAGAAACTTCTTTGTGTTCTGTGAAATCATCTCACAGAGTTACAGCTTTCCCCTCAAGAAGCCTGTCGCTAAGACAGTTCTTGTGGAATTGGCAAAGTGTTATTTGGAAACCTGTCGAAGGCTATGGTGAAAAAGGAAATATCCTCAGATGAAATCTGGAAAGAAGCTTTCTGAGAAACTGCTCTGTGATGTGAGACTTTCACTCACAGAATTACATCTGTATTTCATGGATCTCTTTGCTAGCCTTATTTCTGTGGAATCTGAGAACAGGTATTTCGGATCCCTTTGAAGACTATAGGGCCAAAGGAAATATCCTCCGATAACAAAGAGAAAGAAACTTTCTGAGAAACTTCTTGGTGTTCTGTGAAATCATCTCAGAGAGTTACAGCTTTCCCTTCAAGAAGCCTTTCGCTAAGACAGTTCTTGTGGAATTGGAAAAGTGATATTTGGAAACACATAGAGGGCTATGGTGAAAAAGGAAATATCCTCAGATGAAATCTGGAAAGAAGCTTTCTGAGAAACTGCTTAGTGGTCTGTTAATTCATCTCACAGAGTTATATCTGTATGTCGTGGATCTCTTTGCTAGCCTTATTTCTGTGGAATCTTAGAACAAATATTTCGGATCCCTTTGAAGACTATAGGGCCAAATGAAATATCCTCCGATAACAAAGAGAAAGAAGCTTCTGAGAAACTTCTTTGTGTTCTGTGAAATCATCTCACAGAGTTACAGCTTTCCCCTCAAGAAGCCTTTCGCTAAGACAGTTCTTGTGGAATTGGCAAAGTGATATTTGGAAGCCCATAGAGGGCTATGGTGAAAAAGTAAATATTCTCACATGAAATATGGAAAGAAGCTTTCTGAGACTGCTTAGTGTTCTGCTAATTCATCTCACAGAGTTACAACTGTATTTCGTGGATCTCTTTGCTAGACTTATTTCTGTGGAATCTGAGAACAGGTATTTCGGATCCCTTTGAAGACTATAGGGTCAAAGGAAATATCCTCCGATAACAAAGAGAAAGAAGGTTTCTGAGAAACTTCTTTGTGTTCTGTGAAATCATCTCACAGAGTTACAGTTTTCACCTCAAGAAGCCATTCGCTAAGACAGTTCTTGTGAAATTGCTAAAGTGATATTTGGAAGGCCTTAGAGGGCCATGGTGAAAAAGGAAATATCCTCCGATGAAATCTGGAGAGAAAGTTTATGAGAAACTGCTTTGTGATCTGTGACTTCCACTCACAGAGTTACATCAGTATTTCCTGGATCTATTTGCTAGTCTTATTTCTGTGGAATCTGAGTACAGATATTTCGGATCCCTTTGAAGATTATAGGGCCAAAGGAAATATCTTCCAATAACACAGAGAAAGAAGCTTTCTGAGAAACTTCTTTGTGTTCTGTGAAATCATCTCACAGAGTTACCACTTTCCCCTCAAGAAGCCTTTCGCTAAGACAGTTCTTGTGGAATTGGCAAAGTGATATTTGGAAGCCCATAGAGGGCTATGGTGAAAAAGTAAATATCCTCAGATTAAACCTGGAAAGAAGCTTTCTGAGAAACTGCTCTGTGATGTTTGACTTTCACTCACAGAGTTACATCTGTATTTCGTGGATCTCTTAGCTAGCCTTATTTCTGTGGAATCTGAGAATAGATATTTCGGATCCCTTGGAAGACTAGAGAGCAAAAGGAAATATCCTCCGATAACAAAGAGAAAGAAGCTTTCTGAGAAACTTCTTTGTGTTCTGTGAAATCATCTCAAAGAGTTACAGCTTTCCTTTCAAGAAGGCTTTCGCTAAGACGGTTCTTGTGGTATTGGCAAATGTATTTGGAAGCCCATAGAGGGCTACGTTGAAAAATGAAATATACTCAGATGAAATCTGGAAAGAATCTTTCGGAGAAACTGCTGTGTGATGTGAGACTTTCACTCACAGAATTACATCTGTATTTCGTGGATCTCTTTGCTAGCCTTATTTCCGTGGAATCTGAGAAGAGATATTTCGGATCCCTTTGGAGATTATAGGGCCAAAGGAAATATCCTCCAATAAAAAAGAGAAAGAAACTTTGTGAGAAACTTCTTTGAGTTCTGTGAAATCATCTCACAGAGTTACAGCTTTCCCCTCAAGAAGCCTTTCGCTAAGACAGATCTTGTGGAATTGGCAAAGTGATATTTGGAAGCCCATAGAGGGCTATGCTGAAAAAGGAAATATCCTCAGATGAAATCTGGAAAGAAGCTTTCTGAGAAACTACCTAGTGTTCTGTTAATTCATCTCACAGTGTTACATCTGTAATTCGTGGATCTTTTTGCTTGCCTTATTTCTGTGGAATCTGAGAACAGATATTTCGGATCCCTTAACGACTGTGGGGCCAAAAGAAATATACTCCGATAACAAAGAGAAAGAAGCTATCTGAGAAACTTCTTTGTGTTCTGTGAAATCATCTCACAGAGCTACAGCTTTCCGCTGAAGGAGCCTTTCGGTAAGAGAGTTTTTGTGGAATTGGCAAAGTGATATTTGGAAGCCCATAGAGGCCGATGGTGGAAAAGGAAATATCCTCAGATGAAATCTGGAAAGAAGCTTTCTGAGAAACTGCTTAGTGTTCTGTTAATTCATCTCACAGAGTTACATCTGTATTTCGTGGATCTCTTTGCTAGCCTTATTTCTGTGGAATCTGAGAACAGATATTTCCGATCCCTTTGAAGACTATAAGGCCAACGGAAACATCCTCCGATAACAAAGAGAAAGAAGCTTTCTGAGAATCTTGTTTGTGTTCTGTGAAATCATCTCACAGATTTACAGCTTTCCCCTCAAGCAGCCTTTCGCTAAGACATTCTTGTGGAATTGGCAAAGTGATATTAGAGAGCCCATAGAGGGCTATGGTGAAAAAGGAAATATCCTAAGATGAAATCTGGAAATAAGCTTTCTGAGAAACTGCTTAGTGTTCTGTTAATTCATATCACAGAGTTACATCTGTATTTCGTGGATCCCTTTGCTAGCCTTACTTCTGTGGAATCTGAGAACAGATATTTCGGATCCCTTTGAAGATTATAGGGCCAAAGGAAATATCCTCCAATAACAAAGAGAAAGAAGCTTTCTGAGAAACTTCTTTCTGTTCTGTGAAATCATCTCACAGTATTACAGCTTTCCCCTCAGAAAGCCTTTCGCTAAGACAGTTCTTGTGGAATTGGCAAAGTGATATTTGGAAACCCATAGAGGGCTATGGTGAAAAAGGAAATATCCTCAGATGAAATCTGGAAAGAAGCCTTCTGAGAAACTGCTTAGTGTTCTGTTAATTCATCACACACAGTTATATCTGTATTTCGTGGATCTCTTTGCTAGCCTTATTTCTGTGGAATCTGAGGACAGATATTTCGGATCCCTTTGAAGACTATAGGGCCAAAGGAAATATCCTCCGATAAGCAAGAGAAAGAAGCTTTCTGAGAAACTTCTTTGTGTTCTGTGAAATCATCTCACAGAGTTACAGCTTTCCCCTCAAGAAGCCTTTCGCTAAGACAGTTCTTGTGGAATTGGCAAAGTGGTATTTGGAATCCCATAGAGGGCTATGGTGAAAAAGGAAATATCCTCACATGAAATCTGGAAAGAAGCTTTCTGAGAAACTGCTCTGTGATGTCTGACTTACACTCACTGAGTTACATCTGTATTTCGTGGATCTCTTTGCTAGCCTTATTATTTGTGGAATCTGTGAACAGATATTTCGGATCCCTTTGAAGACTATAGGGCCAAGAAAATATCCTCTGAAAACAAAGAGAAAGAAGCTTTCTGAGAAACTTGTTTGTGTTCTGTGAAATCATCTCACAGATTTACAGCTTTCCCCTCAAGAAACCTTTCGCTAAGACAGTTCTTGTGGAATTGGCAAAGTGATATATGGAAGCCCTTACAGGACTATGGTGAAAAAGTAAATATCCTCAGATGAAATCTGGAAAGAAGCTTTCTGAGAAACTGCTTACTGTTCTGTTAATTCATCTCACAGAGTTACATCTGTATTTCGTGGATCTCTTTGCTAGCCTTATTTCTGTGGAATCTGAGAAGAGATATTTCGGATCCCTTTGAAGACTATAGGGCCAAAGGAAATATCCTCCGGTAACAAAGAGAAAGAAGCTTTCTGAGAAACTGCTTTGTGTTCTGTGAAATCATCTCACAGAGTTACAGCTTTCCCCTCAAGAAGCCTTTCACTAAGACAGTTCTTGTGGAATTGGCAAAGTGATATTTGGAAGCCCATAGAGAGCTATGGTGAAAAAGGAAATATCCTCAGATGAAATCTGTAAAGAAGCTTTCTGAGAAACTGCTTAGTGTTCTCTTAATTCATCTCTCAGAGTTATATCTGTATTTCGTGGATCTCTTTGGTAGCCTTATTCCTATGGAATCTGAGAACAGATATTTCGGATCCCTTTGAAGACTATAGGGCCAAAGGAAATATGCTCTGATAACAAAGAGAAAGAAGCTTTCTGAGAAACTTCTTTCTGTTCTGTGAAATCATCTCACAGAGTTACAACTTTTCCCTCAAGAAGCCTATCGCTAAGACAGTTCTTGTGGAATTGGCAAAGTGTTATTTGGAAACCTGTCGAAGGCTATGGTGGAAAAGGAAATATCCTCAGATAAAATCTGGAAAGAAGCTTTCTGAGAAACTGCTTAGTGTTCTGTTAATTCATCTCACAGAGTTACATCTCTATTTCGTGGATCTCTTTGCTAGCCTTATTTCTGTGGAATCTGAGAACAGATATTTCGGATCCCTTTGAAGACTATAGGGCCAAAGGAAATATCCTCCGATAACAAAGAGAAAGAAGGTCTGAGAAACTTCTTTGTGTTCTTTGAAATCATCTCACAGAGTTACAGTTTTCACCTCAAGAAGCGATTCGCTAAGACAGTTCTTGTGAAATTGCTAAAGTGATATTTGGAAGGCCTTAGAGGGCCATGGTGAAAAAGGAAATATCCTCCCATGAAATCTGGAGAGAAAGTTTCTGAGAAACTGCTTTGTGATCTGTGACATCCACTCACAGAGTTACATCTGTATTTCCTGGATCTATTTGCTAGCCTTATTTCTGTGGAATCTGAGAACAGATATTTCGGATCCCTTTGAAGACTGTAGGGCCAAAGGATATATCCTCCAATAACAAAGAGAAAGAAGCTCTCTGAGAAACTTCTTTGTGTTCTGTGAAATCATCTGACAGAGTTACAGCTTTCCCCTCAAGAAGCCTTTCGCTAAGACAGTTCTTGTGGAATTGGCAAAGTTATATTTGGAAGCCCATAGAGGGCTATGGTGAAAAAGGAAATATCCTCAGATGAAATCTGGAGAGAAACTTTCTGAGAAACTGCTCTGTGATGTGTTACTTCCACTCACAGAGTTAAATCAGTATTACGTGGATCTCTTTGGTAGCCTTATTTCTGTGGAATCTGAGAACAGATATTTCGGATCCCTTTGAAGACTATAGGGCCAAAGGAAATATCCTCCGATAACAAAGAGAAAGAAGCTTTCTGAGAAACTTCTTTGTGTTCTTTGAAATCATCTCACAGAGTTACAGCTTTCCCCTCAAGAAGCCTTTCGCTAAGACAGTTCTTGTGGACTTGGCAAAGTGATATTTGGAAGTCCATAGAGGGCTTTGGTGAAAAAGAAAATATCCTCAGATGAAAGCTGGAAAGAAGATTTCTGAGAAACTGTTCTGTGATGTGTGATTTTCAGTCACAGAGTTACATCTCTATTTCGTGGATCTCTTTGCTAGTCTTATTTCTGTGGGATCTGAGAACAGATATTTCGGATCCCTGGGAAGACCATAGGGCCAAAGGAAATATCCTCCGATAACAAAGAGAAAGAAGCTTTCTGAGAAACTAGTTTGTGTTCCCTGAAATCATCTCACAGAGTTACAGCTTTCTCCTCAAGAAGCCTTTCGCTAAGACAGTTCTTGTGGAATTGGCAAAGTGATATTTGGAAGCCCATAGAGGGCTATGGTGAAAAAGGAAATATCCTCAGATGAAATCTGGAAAGACGGTTTCTGAGAAACTGCTCTGTGATGTATGACTTCCACTCTCTGCGTTACATCTGTATTTCATGGATCTCTTTGCTGGCCTTATTTCTGTGGAATCTGAGAACAGATATTTCGGATCCCTTTGAAGACTACAGGGCCAAAGGAAATATTCTCCGATAACAAAGAGAAAGAAGCTTCCTGAGAAACTGCTTTGCGTTTGGTGAAATCATCTCACAGAGTTACAGCTTTCCCCTCAAGAAGCCTTTCGCTAAGACAGTTCTTGTGGAATTGGCAAAGTGATATTTGGAAGCCCATAGAGGGCTGTGGTGAAAAAGGAAATATCCTCAGATGAAATCTGGAAAGAAGCTTTCTGAGAAACTGCTTAGTGTTCTGTTAATTCATCTCACAGAGTTACATCTGTATTTCGTGGATCTCTTTGCTAGCCTTATTTCTGTGGAATCTGAGAACAGATATTTCGGATCCCTTTGATGACCATAGCGCCAAAGGAAATATCCTCCGATATCAAAGAGAAAGAAGCTTTCTGAGAAACTTCTTCGTGTTCTGTGAAATCATCTCACAGAGTTACAGCTTTCCCCTCAAGAAGCCTTTCCTAAGACAGATCTTGTGGAGTTGGCAAAGTGATATTTGGAAGCCCATAGAGGGCTATGCTGAAAAAGGAAATATCCTCAGATGAAATCTGGAACGAAGCTTTCTGAGAAACTGCTCTGTGATGTGTGACTTCTACTCACACAGTTACATCTCTATTTCGTGGATCTCTTTGGTAGCCTTATTTCTGTAGAATCTGAGAACAGATATTTCGGATCCCTATGAAGACTATAGGGCCAAAGGAAATATCCTCCGATAACAAAGAGAAAGAAGCTTTCTGAGAAACCTCTTTGTGTTCTGTGAAATCACCTCACAGAGTTACAATTTTCCCCTCAAGAAGCCTTTCGCTAAGACAGTTCTTGTGGAATTGGCAAAGTGATATTTGGAAGCCCCTAGAGGGCTATGGTGAAAAAGGAAATATCCTCAGATGAAATCTGTAAAGAATCTTTCTGAGAAACTGCTTAGTGTTCTGTTAATTCATCTCACACAGTTACATCTGTATTTCGTGGATCTCTTTTCTAGCCTAATTTGTGTGGAATCTGAGAACAGATATTTCGGATCCCTTGTAAGACTATAGGGCCAAAGAAAATATCCTGTGATAACAAAGAGAAAGAAGCTTTCTGAGAAACTTGTTTGTGTTCTCCGACATCATCTCAAATGGTTAAAGCTTTCCCCTGAAGAAGCCTTTCGCTAAGACAGTTCTTGTGGAATTGGCAAAGTGATATTTGGATGCCCATAGAGGGCTGTGGTGAAAAAGGAAATATCCTCAGATGAAATCTGGAAAGAAGCTTTCTGAGAAACTGCTCTGTGATGTGTGACTTCTACTCACACAGTTACATCTCTATTTCGTAGATCTCTTTGCTAGCCTTATTTCTGTGGAATCTGAGAACAGATATTTTGGATCCCTATGAACACTGTAGGTCCAAAGGAAATATCCTCCGATAACAAAGAGAAAGAAGCTTTCTGATAAACTTCTTTGTGTTCTGTGAAATCATGTCACAGAGTTACAGTTTTCCCCTCAAGAAGCCTTTCGCTAAGACAGTTCATGTGGAATTGGCAAAGTGATATTTGGAAGACCATAGAGGACTATGATAAAAAAGGAAATATCCTCAGATGAAATCTGGAAAGAAGCTTTCTGTAAAACTGCTTAGTGTTCTGTTAATTCATCTCACAGAGTTACATCTGTATTTCGTGGATCTCTTTTCTAGCCTTATTTCTGTGGAATCTGAGAACGGATATTTCGGATCACTGGGAGGACTACAGGGCCAAAGGAAATATCCTCCGATAACAAAGAGAAAGAAGCTTTCTGAGAAACTTGTTTGTGTTCTCTGAAATCATCTCAAAGAGTTACAGCTTTCCCCTCAAGAAGCCTTACGCTAAGATAGTTCTTGTGGAATTGGCAAAGTGATATTTGGAAGCCCATAGAGGGCTTTGGTGAAAAAGGAAATATCCTCAGATGAAATCTGGAAAGAAGCTTTCTGAGAAACTGCTTAGTGTTCTGTTAATTCATCTCACAGAGTTACATCTGTATTTCGTGGATCTCTTTCCTAGCCTTATTTCTGTGGAATCTGTGAACAGATATTTCGGATCCCTTGGAAGACCATAGCGTCAAAGGAAATATCCTCCGATAACAAAGAGAAAGAAGCTTTCTGAGAAACTTCTTCGTGTTCTGTGAAATCATCTCACAGAGTTACAGCTTTCCCCTCAAGAAGCCTTTCGATAAGACAGTTCTTGTGGAATTGGCAAGGTGATATTTGGAAGTCCATAGAGGGCTATGTTGAAAAAGGAAATGTCCTCAGATGAAATCTGGAAAGAAGCTTTCTGAGAAACTGCTCTGTGATGGGTGACTTCCACTCTCAGAGTTACATCTCTATTTCGTGGATCTCTTTGCTAGCCTTATTTCTGTGGAATCTGAGAACCGATATTTCTGTTCCCTTTTAAGACTATAGGGCCATAGGAAATATCCTCCAATAACAAAGAGAAAGAAGCTTTCTGAGAAACTTCTTTGTGTTCTGTGAAATCATGTCACCGAGTTACAGCTTTTTCCTCAAGAAGCCTTTCGCTAAGACAATTCTTGTGGAATTGGCAAAGTGATATTTGGAAGCCCATGGAGGGCTATGGAGAAAAAGGAAATATCCTCAGATGAAAGCTGGAAAGAAGATTTCTGAGAAACTGTTCTGTGATGTGTGACTTTCAGTCACAGAGTTACATCTCTATTTCGTGAATCTCTTTGCTAGCCTAATTTCTGTGGAATCTGAGAACAGATATTTCGGATCCCTGGGAAGACTATAGGGGCAAAGGAAATATCCTCCGATAACAAAGAGAAAGAAGCTTTCTGAGAAACTAGTTTGTGTTCTCTGAAATCATCTCACAGTGTTACAGCTTTTTCCTCAAGAAGCCTTTCGCTAAGACAATTCTTGTGGAATTGGCAAGGTGATATTTGGAAGCCCATGGAGGGCTATGGAGAAAAAGGAAATATCCTCAGATGAAATCTGGAAAGAAGCTTTCTGAGAAGCTGCTTAGTGTTCTGTTAATTCATCTCACAGAGTGACATCTGTATTTCGTGGATCTCTTTGCTAGCCTTATTTGTGTGGAATCTGAGAACGGATATTTCGGATCCCTTGGAAGACTATAGGGCCAAAGAAAATATCCTCCGATAACAAAGAGAAAGAAGCTTTCTGAGAAAATTGTTTGTGTTCTTGAAATCATCTCACATGGTTACAGCTTTTCCCTGAAGAAGCCTTTCGCTAAGACAGTGCTTGTGGAATTCGCAAAGTGATATTTGGAATCCCATAGAGGGCTGCGGTGAAAAAGGAAATATCCTCAGATGAAATCTGGAAAGAAGCTTTCTAAGAAACTGCTTAGTGTTCTGTTAATTCTTCTCACAGAGTTACATCTGTATTTCGTGGAACTCTTTCCTAGCCTTATTTCTGTGGAATCTGAGAACAGATATTTCGGATCCCTTGGAAGACCATAGCGCCAAAGGAAATATCCTCCGATAACAAAGAGAAAGAAGCTTTCTGAGAAACTTCTTTGTGTTCTGTGAAAGCATCTCACAGAGTTGCAGCTTTCCCCTCAAGAAGCCTTTCGCCAAGACAGTTCTTGTGAATTGGCAAAGTGATATTTGGAAGCCCATAGAGGGCAATGGTGAAAAAGGAAATATCCTCAGATGAAATCTGGAAAGAAGCTTTCTGAGAAACTGCTCTGTGATGGGTGACTTCCACTCTCAGAGTTACATCTGTATTTCGTGGATCTCTTTGCTGGCCTTATTTCTGTGGAATCTGAGAACAGATATTTCGGATCCCTTTGAAGACTATAGGGCCAAAGGAAATATCCTCTGATAACAAAGAGAAAGAAGGTTTCTGAGAAACTTCTTTGTGTTTTTTGAAATCATCTCACAGAGTTACAGCTTTTCCCTCAAGAAGCCTTTCGCTAAGATAGTTCTTGTGGAATTGGCAAAGTGATATTTGGAAGCCCATAGAGGGCTACGGTGAAAAATGAAATATCCTCAGATGAAATTTGGAAAGAAGCTTTCTGAGAATCTGCTCTGTGATGTGTGACTTCTACTCACACAGTTATATCTCCATTTCGTAGATGTCTTTGCTAGCCTTATTTCTGTGGAATCTGAGAACAGATATTTCGGATCCCTATGAACACTTTAGGGCCAAAGGAAATATCCTCCGTTAACAAAGAGAAGGAAGCTTTCTGAGAAACTTCTTCGTGTTCTGTGAAATCATCTCACAGAGTTACAGTTTTAGCCTCAGGAAGCCTTTCGCTAAGACAGTTCTTGTGGAATTGGCAAAGTGATATTTGGTAGCCCATAGAGGGCTATGGTGAAAAAAGAAATATCCTCAGATGAAATCTGGAAAGAAGCTTTCTGAGAAGCTGCTTAGTGTTCTGATAATTCATCTCACACAGTTACATCTGTATTTCGTGGATCTGTTTGCTAGCCTTATTTTTGTGGAATCTGAGAACAGATATTTCGGATCCCTTTCAAGACTATAGGGCCAAAGAAATATCCTTCGATAACAAAGAGGAAGAAGATTTCTGAGAAACTTGTTTGGGTTCTGTTAAATCATCTCTCAGAGTTACAGCTTTCCCCTCAAGAAGCCTTTCGCTAAGACAGGTCTTGTGGAATTGGCAAAGTGATATTTGGAAACCTATAGAGGGCTATGGTGAAAAAGGAAATATCCTCAGATGAAATCTGGAAAGAAGCTTTCTGAGAAACTGCTCTGTGATGTGTGACTTCTACTCACAGAGTTACATCTCTATTTCGTGGATCTCTTTGCTAGCCTTATTTCTGTGGAATCTGAGAACAGATATTTGGGATCCCTATGAAGACTATAGGGCCAAAAGAAATATTCTCCGATAACAAAGGAAAAGAAGCCTCCTGAGAAACAGCTTTGTGTTCTGTGAAATCATCTCACAGAGTTACAGCTTTCCCCTCAAGAAGCCTTTCTCTAAGACAGTTCTTGTGGAATTGGGAAAGTGATATTTGGAAGCCCATAGAGGGCTATGGTGAAAAAGGAAATATCCTCAGATGGAATCTGGAAAGAAGCTTTCTGAGAAACTGCTTAGTGTTCTGTTAATTCATCTGACAGAGTTACATCTGTATTTCGTGTATCTCTTTGCTAGCCTTATTTCTGTGGAATCTGAGAACAGATATTTCGGATCCCTTGGAAGACTATAGGGCCAAAGGAAATATCCTCCGAAAACAAAGAGAAAGGAATCTTTCTGAGAAACTTGTTTGTGTTCTGTGAAATCATCTCACAGAGTTACAGCTTTCCCCTCAAGAAGCCTTTCGCTAAGACAGTTCTTGTGGAATTGGCAAAGTGATATTTGGAAGCCCATAGAGGGTTGTGGTGAAAAAGGAAATACCCTCAGACGAAATCTGTAAAGAATCTTTCTGAGAAACGGCTTAGTTTTCTGTTAATTCATCTCACAGAGTTACATCTGTATTTCGTGGATCTCTTTCCTAGCCTTATTTCTGTGGAATCTGAGAACAGATATTTCGGATCCCTTGGAAGATCATAGCGCCAAAGGAAATATCCTCCGATAACAAAGAGAAAGAAGCTTTCTGAGAAACTTCTTTGTGTTCTGTGAAATCATCTCACAGAGTTACAGCTTTACCCACAAGAAGCCTTTCGCTAAGACAGATCGTGTGGAATTGGCAAAGTGATATTTGGAAGCCCATAGAGGGCTATGGTGAAAAAGAAAATATCCTCAGATGAAACCTGGAAAGAAGCTTTCTGAGAAACTGCTCTGTGATGTGTCACTTCTACTCACACAGTTACATGTCTATTTCGTGGATCTCTTTGCTAGCCTCATTTCTGTGGAATCTGAGAACAGATATTTCGGATCCCTATGAAGACTATAGGGCCAAAGGAAATATCCTCCGATAACAAGGAGAAAAAAACTTTCTGAGAAATTTCTTTGTGTTCTGTGAAATCATCTCACAGAGTTACAATTTTCCCCTCAAGAAGCCTTTCGCTAAGACAGTTCTTGTGGAATTGGAAAAGTGATATTTGGAAGCCCATGGAGGGCTATGGTGAAAAAGGAAATATCCTCAGATGAAATCTGGAAAGAAGCTTTCTGAGAAACTGCTTAGTGTTCCGTTAATTCATCTCACAGAGTCACCTCTGTATTTCCTGGATCTCTTTGCTAGCCTTATTTCTGGGGAATCTGAGAACAGATATTTCGGATCCCTTTGAAGAGTATAGGGCCAAAGGAAATATCCTCCGACAATAAAGAGAAAGAAGCTTTCTGAGAAACTTCTTTGAGTTTTGTGAAATCATCTCACAGTGTTACAGCTTTCCCCTCAAGAAGCCTTTTGCTAATACAGTTCTTGTGGAATTGGCAAAGTGATATTTGGAAGCCCATAGAGGGTTATGGTGGAAAAGGAAATATCCTCTGATGAAATCTGGAAAGAAGCTTTCTGAGAAACTGCTCTGTGATATGTGACTTTCATTCACAGAATTAAATGTGTATTTCGTTTATCTCTTTGCTAGCCTTATTTCTGTGAAATCCGAGAACAGATATTTCGGATCCCTTGGAAAACCATAGCGCCAAAAGAAATATCCTCCGATAACAAACAGAAAGAAGCTTTCTAAGAAACTTCCTTGTGTTCTATGAAATCATCTCACAGAGTTACAGCTTTCCCCTCAAGAAGCCTTTCGCTAAGACAGATCGTGTGGAATTGGCAAAGTGATATTTGGAAGCCCATAGAGGGATATGGTGAAAAAGGAAATATCCTCAGATGAAATCTGGAAAGAAGCTTTCTCAGAAACTGCTCTGTGATGTGTGACTTCTACTCACACAGTTACATCTCTATTTCGTAGATGTCTTTGCTAG
Organism: Macaca mulatta; assembly: GCF_049350105.2. Taxonomy (NCBI): domain Eukaryota; kingdom Metazoa; phylum Chordata; class Mammalia; order Primates; family Cercopithecidae; genus Macaca; species Macaca mulatta. Next base: position 26,088,428 of record NC_133420.1, read on the forward strand.
CCTTATTTCTGTGGAATCTGAGAACAGATATTTCGGATCCCTATAAACACTTTAGGGCCAAAGGAAATATCCTCCGATAACAAAGAGAAGGAAGCTTTCTGAGAAACTTCTTCGTGTTCTGTGAAATCATCTCAAACAGTTACAGTTTTAGCCTCAAGAAGCCTTTTGCTAAGACAGTTCTTGTGGAATTGGCAAAGTGATATTTGGTAGCCCATAGAGGACTATGGTGAAAAAAGAAATATCCTCAGATGAAATCTGGAAAGAAGCTTTCTGAGAAGCTGCTTAGTGTTCTGTTAATTCATCCCACACAGTTACATCTGTATTTCGTGGATCTGTTTGCTAGCCTTATTTTTGTGGAAACTGAGAACAGATATTTCGGATCCCTTTCAAGACTATAGGGCCAAAGGAAATATCCTCCGATAACAAAGAGGAAGAAGCTTTCTGAGAAACTTGTTTGTGTTCTGTGAAATCATCTCACAGAGTTACAGCTTTCCCGTCAAGAAGCCTTTCGCTAAGACAGTTCTTGTGGAATTAGAAAAGTGATATTTGGAAACCCATAGAGGGCTATGGTGAAAAAGGAAATATCCTCAGATGAAATCTGGAAAGAAGCTTTCTGAGAAACTGCTTAGTGGTCTGTTAATTCATCTCACAGAGTTACATCTGTATTTCGTGGATCTCTTTGCTAGCCTTATTTCTGTGGAATCTTAGAACAAATATTTCGGATCCCTTTGAAGACTATAGGGCCAAAGGAAATATCCTCCGATAACAAAGAGAAAGAAGCTTCTGAGAAACTTCTTTGTGTTCTGTGAAATCATCTGACAGAGTTACAGCTTTCCCCTCAAGAAGCCTTTCGCTAAGACAGTTCTTGTGGAATTTGCAAAGTGATATTTGGAAGCCCATAGGGGGCTATGATGAAAAAGGAAATATCCTCACATGAAATATGGAAAGAAGCTTTCTGAGAGACTGCTTAGTGTTCTGCTAATTCATCTCACAGAGTTACATCTGTATTTCGTGGATCTCTTTGCTAGCCTTATTGCTGTGGAATCTGAGAACAGATATTTCGGATCCCTTTGAAGACTATAGGGCCAAAGGAAATATCCTCTGATAACAAAGAGAAAGAAGGTTTCTGAGAAACTTCTTTGTGTTCTGTGAAATCATCTCACAGAGTTACACTTTTCCCCTCAAGAAGCCATTCGCTAAGACAGTTCTTGTGAAATTGCTAAAGTGATATTTGGAAGGCCTTAGAGGGCCATGGTGAAAAAGGAAATATCCTCAGATGAAATCTGGAGAGAAAGTTTCTGATAAACTGCTTTGTGATCTGTGACTTCCACTCACAGAGTTACATCTGTATTTCCTGGATCTATTTGCTAGTCTTATTTCTGTGGAATCTGAGAACAGATATTTCGGATCCCTTTGAAGATTATAGGGCCAAAGGAAATATCCTCCGATAACACAGAGAAAGAAGCTTTCTGAGAAACTTCTTTGTGTTCTGTGAAATCATCTCACAGAGTTACCGCTTTCCCCTCAAGAAGCCTTTCGCTAAGACAGTTCTTGTGGAATTGGCAAAGTGATATTTGGAAGCCCATAGAGGGCTATGGTGAAAAGTAAATATCATCAGATTAAACCTGGAAAGAAGCTTTCTGAGAAACTGCTCTGTGATGTTTGACTTTCACTCAGAGAGTTACATCTGTATTTCGTGGATCTCTTAGCTAGCCTTATTTCTGTGGAATCTGAGAATAGATATTTCGGATCCCTTGGAAGACTAGAGAGCAAAAGGAAATATCCTCCGACAACAAAGAGAAAGAAGCTTTCTGAGAAACTTCTTTGTGTTCTGTGAAATCATCTCACAGAGTTACAGCTTTCCCCTCAAAAAGCCTTTCGCTAAGACGGTTCTTGTGGTATGGGCAAATGTATTTGGAAGCCCATAGAGGGCTACCGTGAAAATTGAAATATACTCAGATGAAATCTGGAAAGAATCTTTCTGAGAAACTGCTCTGAGATGTGAGACTTTCACTCGCAGAATTACATCTGTATTTCGTGGATCTCTTTGCTAGCCTTATTTCCGTGGAATCTGAGAAGAGATATTTCGGATCCCTTTGGAGACTATAGGGCCAAAGGAAATATCCTCCAATAACAAAGAGAAAGAAGCTTTCTGAGAAACTTCTTTGTGTTCTGTGGAATCATCTCATAGAGTTACTGCTTTCCCCTCAAGAAGCCTTTCGCTAAGACAGTTCTTTTGGAATTGGCAAAGTGATATTTGGAAGCCCATACAGGGCGATGGTGAAAAAGGAAATATCCTCAGATAAAATCGGGAAAGAAGGTTTCTGAGAAACTGCTTAGTGTTCTGTTAATTCATCTCACAGAGTTACATCTGCATTTCGTGGATCTCTTTGGTAGCCTGATTTCTGTGGAATCTGAAATCAGATATTTCGGATCCCTTTGAAGACTATAGGGCCAAAGGAAATATCCTCCGATAACAAAGAAAAAGAAGCTTTCTGAGAAACTTCTTTGTGTTCTGTGAAATCATCTCACAGAGTTGCAGCTTTCCCCTCAAGAAGCCTTTCGCTAAGACAGTTCTTGTGGAATTGGCAAAGTGATATTTGGAAACCCATAGAGGGCTATGGTGAAAAAGGAAATATCCTCAGATGAAATCTGGAAAGAAGCTTTCTGAGAAACTACTTAGTGTTCTGTTAATTCATCTCACAGTATTACATCTGTAATTCGTGGATCTCTTTGCTAGCCTTATTTCTGTGGAATTTGTGAACAGATATTTCGGATCCCTTTGAAGACTGTAGGGCCAAAGCAAATATCCTCCAATAACAAAGAGAAAGAAGCTTTCTGAGAAACTTCTTTGTGTTCTGTGAAATCATCTCACAGAGTTACAGCTTTCCCCTCAAGAAGCCTTTCGCTAATACAGTTCTTGTGGAATTGCAAAGTGATATTTGGAAGCCCATAGAGGGCAATGGTGAAAAAGGAAATATCCTCAGATGAAATCTGGAAAGAAACTTTCTGAGAAACAGCTTAATGTTCTGTTAATTCATCTCACACAGTTACATCTGTATTTCGTGGATCTCTTTGCTAGCCTTATTTCTGTGGATTCTGAGAACAGATATTTCGGATCTCTTTGAAGGCTGTAGGGCCAAAGGAAATATCCTTCGATAACAAAGAGAAAGAAGCTTTCTGAGAAACTTCTTTGTGTTCTGTGAAATCATCTCACAGAGTTACAGCTTTCCCCTCAAGAAGCCGTTCACTAAGACAGTTCTTGTGGAATGGGCAGAGTGATATTTGGAAGCCCTTAGAGGGCTATGGTGAAAAAGGAAATCTCCTCAGATGAAATCTGGAAAGAAGCTTTCTGAGAAACTGCTTAGTGTTCTCTTAATTCATCTCACAGAGATACATCTGTATTTCGTGGATCTCTTTGGTAGCCTTATTCCTATGGAATCTAAGAACAGATATTTCGGAACCCTTTGAAGACTATAGGGCCAAAGGAAATATGCTCCGATAACAAAGAGAAAGAAGCTTTCTGAGAAACTTCTTTCTGTTCTGTGAAATCACCTCACAGAGTTACAGCTTTTCCCTCAAGAAGCCTATCGTTAAGACAGTTCTTGTGGAATTGGCAAAGTGATATTTGGAAGGCCTTAGAGGGCCATGGTGAAAAAGGAAATATCCTCCGATGAAATCTGGAGAGAAAGTTTCTGTGAAACTGCTTTGTGATCTGTGACTTCCACTCACAGAGTTACATCTGTATTTCCTGGATCTATTTGTCAGTCTTATTTCTGTGGAATCTGAGTACAGATATTTCGGATCCCTTTGAAGATTATAGGGCCAAAGGAAATATCCTCCGATAACACAGAGAAAGAAGCTTTCTGAGAAACTTCTTTGTGTTCTGTGAAATCATCTCACAGAGTTACCGCTTTCCGCTCAAGAAGCCTTTCGCTAAGACAGTTCTTTTGGAATTGGCAAAGTGATATTTGGAAGCCCATAGAGGTCTGTGGTGTAAAAGGAAATATCCTCAGATTAAACCTGGAAAGAAGCTTTCTGAGAAACTGCTCTGTGATGTTTGACTTTCACTCACAGAGTTACATCTGTATTTTGTGGATCTCTTTGCTAGCCTTATTTTTGTGGAATCTGAGAACAGATATTTCGGATCCCTTGGAAGACTACAGAGCAAAAGGAAATATCCTCCGATAACAAAGAGAAAGAAGCTTTCTGAGAAACTTGTTTGTGTTCTGTGAAATCATCTCACAGAGTTACATCTTTCCCCTCAAGAAGCCTTTCGCTAAGACGGTTCTTGTGGTATTGGCAAATGTATTTGGAAGCCCATAGAGGGCTACGGTGAAAAATGAAATATACTCAGATGAAATCTGGAAAGAAACTTTCTGAGAAACTGCTCTGTGATGTGAGAATTTCACTCACAGAATTACATCTGTATTTCGTGGATCTCTTTGCTAGCCTTATCTCCGTGGAATCTGAGAAGAGATATTTCGGATCCCTTTGGAGACTATAGGGCCAAAGGAAATATCCTCCAATAAAAAAGAGAAAGAAACTTTGTGAGAAACTTCTTTGTGTTCTGTGAAATCATCTCTTAGAGTTACAGCTTTCCCCTCAAGAAGCCTTCGCTAAGACAGTTCTTTTGGAATTGGCAAAGTGATATTTGGAAGCCCATAGAGGGCGATGGTGAAAAAGGAAATATCCTCAGATGAAATCTGGAAAGAAGCTTTCTGAGAAACTTCTTTGTGTTCTGTGAAATCATCTCACAGAGTTACAGCTTTCCCCTCAAGAAGCCTTTCGCTAAGACAGATAGTGTGGAATTGGCAAAGTGATATTTGGAATCCCATAGAGGGCTATGGTGAAAAACGAAATATCCTCAGATGAAATCTGGAAAGAAGCTTTCTGAGAAACTGCTCTGTGATGTGTGACTTCTACTCACACAGTTACATCTCTATTTCGTAGATGTCTTTGCTAGCCTTATTTCTGTGGAATCTGAGAACAAATATTTCGGATCCCTATGAACACTTTAGGGCCAAAGGAAATATCCTCCGATAACAAAGAGAAGGAAGTTTTCTGAGAAACTTCTTCGTGTTCTCTGAAATCATTTCACAGAGTTACAGTTTTAGCCTCAAGAAGCCTTTCGCTAAGACAGTTCTTGAGGAATTGGCAAAGTGATATTTGGTAGCCCATAGAGGGCTATGGTGGAAAAAGAAATATCCTCAGATGAAATCTGGAAAGAAGCTTTCTGAGAAGCAGCTTAGTGTTCTGTTAATTCATCTCACACAGTTACATCTGTATTTCGTGGATCTGTTTGCTAGCCTTATTTTTGTGGAATCTGAGAACAGATATTTCGGATCCCTTTCAAGACTATAGGGCCAAAGGAAATATCCTCTGATAACAAAGAGGAAGAAGCTTTCTGAGAAACTTGTGTGTGTTCTATGAAATCATCTCACAGAGTTACAGCTTTCACCTCAAGAAGCCTTTCGCTAAGACAGATCGTGTGGAATTGGCAAAGTGATATTTCAAAGCCCTTAGACGGCTATGGTGAAAAAGGAAATATCCTCAGATGAAATCTGGAAAGAAGCTTTCTGAGAAACTGCTCTGTGATGTGTTACTTCTACTCACACAGTTACATCTCTATTTCTTGGATCTCTTTGCTAGCCTCATTTCTGTGGAATCTGAGAGCAGATATTTCGGATCCCTATGAAGACTATAGGGCCAAAGGAAATATCCTCCGATAACAAAGAGAAAGAAACTTTCTGAGAAATTTCTTTGTGTTCTGTGAAATCATCTCACAGAGTTACAGTTTTCCCCTCAAGAAGCCTTTCGCTAAGACAGTTCTTGTGGAATTGGCAAAGTGATATTTGGAAGCCCATAGAGGGCTATGGTGAAAAAGGAAATATCCTCTGATGAAATCTGGAAAGAAGCTTTCTGAGAAACTGCTTAGTGTTCTGTTAATTCATCTCACAGAGTGACATCTGTATTTCGTGCATCTCTTTGCTCGCCTAATTTGTGTGGAATCTGAGAACAGATATTTCGGATCCCTTGGAAGACTATAGGGCCAAAGAAAATATCCTCCGATAACAAAGAGAAAGAAGCTTTCTGAGAATCTTGTTTGTGTTCTCTGAAATCATCTCACATGGTTACAGCTGTCTCCTGAAGAAGCCTCTCGCTAAGACAGTTCTTTTGGAATTGGCAAAGTGATATTTGGAAGCCCATAGAGGGCTGTGGTGAAAAAAAAAATATCCTCAGATGAAATCTGGAAAGAAGCTTTCTGAGAAACTGCTCGGTCATGTGAGACTTCCACTCAAAGAGTTACATCTGTATTTTGTGGATCTCTTTCCAAGCATTATTTCTGTGGAATCTGAGAACAGATATTTCGGATCCCTTGGAAGACTATAGGGCCAAAGGAAATATCCTCCGATAACAAAGAGAAAGAAGCTTTCGGGGAAACTTCTTTGTGTTCTGTGAAATCTTCTCACAGAGTTACAGCTTTCCCCTCAAGAAGCCATTCGCTAAGACAGTTCTTGTGGAATTGGCAAAGTGATATTTGGAAGCCCATTGGGGGCTATGGTGAAAAAGGAAATATCCTCAGATGAAATCTGGAAAGAAGCTTTCTGAGAAACTGCTTAGTGTTCTGTTAATTCATCTCACAGGGTTACATCTGTATTTCGTGGATCTCTTTGCTAGCCTTATTTCTGTGGAATCTGAGAACAGATATTTCGGTTCCCTTTGAAGACTATAGGGCCAAAGGAAATATCCTCTGATAACAAAGAGAAAGAAGCTTTCTGAGAAACTTCTTTGTGTTCCGTGAAATCATCTCACAGAGTTACAGCTTTCCCCTTCAGAAGCCTTTCGCTAAGACAGTTCTTGTGGAATTGGCAAAGTGATATTTGGAAGCCCATAGAGGGCTATGGTGAAAAATGAAATATCCTCAGATGAAATCTGGAAAGAAGCTTTCTGAGAAATTGCTCTGTGATGTATGACTTCCACTCACAGAGTTACATTTGTATTTCGTGGATCTCTTTGCTAGCCTTATTTCTTTGGAATCTGAGAACAGATATTTCGGATCCCTTTTAAGACTATAGGGCCAAAGCTCATATCCTCCGATAAAAAAGAGAAAGAAGCTTCCTGAGAAACTTCTTTGTGTTCTGTGAAATCATCTCACAGAGTTACAGCTTTTCCCTCAAGAAGCCTTTCGCTAAGTCAGTTCTTGTGGAATTGGCAAAGTGATATTTTGAAGCCCATAGAGGGCTATGGTGAAAAAGGAAATGTCCTCAGATGAAATCAGGAAAGCAGCTTTCTGAGAAACTGCTCTGTTATGGGTGACTTCCAATCTCAGAGTTACATCTGTATTTCGTGGATCTCCTTGCTAGCCTTATTTCTGTGGAATCTGAGAACAGATATTTCGGATTCCTTGGAAGACTATAGGGCCAAATGAAATATCCTCCGATAACAAAGAGAAAGAAGCTTTCTGAGAAACTTCTTTGTGTTCTGTGAAATCATCTCACAGAGTTACAGTTTTCCCCTCTAGAAGCCTTTCGCTAAGACAGTTATTGTGGAATTGGCAAAGTGATTTTTGGAAGCCCCTAGAGGGCTACGGTGAAAAAGGAAGTATACTCAGATGAAATCTGGAAAGGTTTCTGGGAAACTGCTCTGTGATGTATGACTTCCACTCACTGAGTTACATCTGTATTTCGTCTATCTCTTTGCTGGCCTTATTTCTATGGAATCTGAGAACAGATATTTCGGATCCCTTTGAAGTCTATAGCGCCAAAGGAAATATTATCCGATAACAAAGGGAAAGAAGATTCCTGAGAAACTGCTTTGTGTACTGTGAAATCATCTCACAGAGTTACAGCTTTCCCCTCAAGAAGCCTTTCGCTAAGACAGCTCTTGTGGAATTGGCAAAGTGATATTTGAAAGCCCATAGAGGGCTATGGTGAAAAAAGAAATATCCTGAGATGAAATCTGGAAAGAATCTTTCTGAGAAACTGCTTAGTGTTCTCTTAATTCATCTCACAGAGTTACATCTGTATTTCGTGGATCTCTTTGCTAGCCTTATTACTGTGAAATCTGAGAACAGATATTTCGGTTCCCTTGGAAGACTATAGGTCCAAAGGAAATATCCTCCGATAACAAAGAGAAAGAAGCTTTCTGAGAAACTTGTTTGTGTTCTCTGAAATCATCTCAGAGAGTTACAGCTTTCCCGTGAAGAAGCCTTTCGCTAAAAGAGTTCTTGTAGAATTGGCAAAGTGATATTTGGAAGCCCATAGAGCGCTATGTTGAAAAAGGAATTATCCTCAGATGAAAACTGGAAAGAAGCTTTCTGAGAAACTGCTCTGTGATGTGTGTCTTCCACTCACAGAGTTACATCTGTAATTCGTGGATTTCTTTGCTAGTCTTATTTCTGTGGAATCTGAGAACAGATATTTCGGATATCTTTGAAGACTATAGGGCCAAAGGAAATATCCTCCGATAACAAAGAGAAAGAAGCTTTCTGAGAAACTTCTTTGTGTTCTGTGAAATCATCTCACAGAATTACAGCTTTCCCCTCAAGAAGCCTTTCGCTAAGACAGTTCTTGTGGAATTGGCAAAGTGATATTTGGAAGCCCATAGGGGGTATGGTGAAAAAGGAAATATCCTCAGATGAAATCTGGAAAGAAGCTTTCTGAGAAACTGCTCTGTGATGTATGACTTCCATTCACAGAGTTACATTTGTATTTCGTGGATCTCTTTGGTAGCCTTATTTTAGTGGAATCTGAGAACAGATATTTCGGATCCCTGTGAAGACTATAGGGCCAAAGGAAATATTCTCCGATAACAAAGAGAAAGAAGCTTCCTGAGAAACTGCTTTGTGTTTGGTGAAATCATCTCACAGAGTTACAGCTTTCCCCTCAAGAAGCCTTTCGCTAAGACAGTTCTTGTGGAATTGGCAAACTGATATTTGGAAGCCCATAGAGGGCTATGGTGAAAAAGGAAATATCCTCAGATGAAATCTGGAAAGAAGCGCTCTGAGAAACTGCTTAGGGTTCTGTTAATTCATCTCACAGAGTTACATCTGTATTTCGTGGATCTCTTTGCTAGCCTTATTTCTATGGAATCTGAGAATAGATATTTCGGATCCCTTGGAAGACCATAGCGCCAAAGGAAATATCCTCCGATAACAAAGAGAAAGAAGCTTTCTGAGAAACTTCTTTGTGTTCTGTGAAATCACCTCACAGAGTTACAGCTTTTCCCAAAAGAAGCCTTTCGCTAAGTCAGTTCTTGTGGAATTGGCAAAGTGATATTTTGAAGCCCATAGAGGGCTTTGGTGAAAAAGGAAATGTCCTCAGATGAAATCAGGAAAGCAGCTTTCTGAGAAACTGCTCTGTTATGGGTGACTTCCAATCTCAGAGTTACATCTGTATTTCGTGGATCTCTTTGCTAGCCTTATTTCTGTGGAATCTGAGAACAGATATTTCGGATCCCTATGAAGACTATAGGGCCAAATGAAATATCCTCCGATAACAAAGAGAAAGAAGCTTTCTGAGAAACTTCTTTGTGTTCTGTGAAATCATCTCACAGAGTTACAGTTTTCCCCTCTAGAAGCCTTTCGCTAAGACAGTTATTGTGGAATTGGCAAAGTGATATTTGGAAGCCCCTAGAGGGCTACGGTGAAAAAGGAAGTATACTCAGATGAAATCTGGAAAGGTTTCTGGGAAACTGCTCTGTGATGTATGACTTCCACTCACAGAGTTACATCTGTATTTCGTCTATCTCTTTGCTGGCCTTATTTCTATGGAATCTGAGAACAGATATTTCGGATCCCTATGAAGACTATAGGGCCAAAGGAAATATCCTCCGATAACAAACAGAAAGAAGCTCTCTGAGAAACTTCTTTGTGTTCTGTGAAATCATCTCACAGAGTTACAGCTTTCCCCTCAAGAAGACTTTCGCTAAGACAGTTCTTGTGGAATTGGCAAAGTGATATTTGAAAGCCCATAGAGGGCTATGGTGAAAAAAGAAATATCCTGAGATGAAATCTGGAAAGAATCTTTCTGAGAAACTGCTTAGTGTTCTCTTAATTCATCTCACAGAGTTACATCTGTATTTCGTGGATCTCTTTGCTAGCCTTATTACTGTGAAATCTGAGAACAGATATTTCGGTTCCTTTGGAAGACTATAGGGCCAAAGGAAATATCCTCCGATAACAAAGAGAAAGAAGCTTTCTGAGAAACTTCTTTGTGTTCTGTGAAATCATCTCACAGAGTTACAGCTTTCCCCTCAAGAAGCCTTTCGCTAAGACCGTTCTTGTGGAATTGGCAAAGTGATATTTGGAAGACCATAGAGGGCTAGGTTGAAAAAGGAAATATCCTCAGATGAAATCTGGAAAGAACCTTTCTGAGAAACTGCTCTGTGATGTGTGACTTCCACTCACAGAGTTACATCTCTATTTCGTGGATCTCTTTGCTAGCCTTATTTCGGTGGAATCCGAGAACAGATATTTCGGATCCCATTGAAGACTATAGGGCCAATGGAAATATCCTCCGGTAACAAAGAGAAAGAAGCTTTCTGAGAAACTTCTTTGTGTTCTGTGAAATCATCTCACATCGTTACAGCTTTACCCTCAAGAAGCCTTTCGCTAAGACAGTTCTTGTGGAATTGGCAAAGTGATATTTGGAAGCCCATAGGGGGTATGGTGAAAAAGGAAATATCCTCAGATGAATTCTGGAAAGAAGCTTTCTGAGAAACTGCTTAGTGTTCTGTTAATTCATCTCACAGATTTACATCTGTATTTCCTGGATCTCTTTGCTAGCGTAATTTCTGTGGAATCTGAGAACAGATATTTCGGATCCCGTTGAAGACTATAGGGCCAAAGCAAATATCCTCCGATAACAAAGAGAAAGAAGCTTTCTGAGAAACTTCTTTGTGTTCTGTGAAATCATCTCACAGAGTTACAGATTTCCCCTCAAGAAGCCTTTCGCTAAGACAGTTCTTGTGGAATTGGCAAAGTGATATTTGGAAGCCCATAGAGGGCTATGGTGAAAAAGGAACTATCCTCCCTTGAAATCTAGAAAGAAGCTTTCTGAGAAACTACTCTGTTATGTGAGACTTCCACTCACAGAGTTACATCTGTGTTTTGTGGATCTCTTTGCTAGCCTTATTTCTGTGGAATCTGAGAACAGATATTTCAGATCCCTTTGAAGACTATAGGGCCCAAGGAAATATTCTCCGATAACAAAGAGAAAGAAGCTTTCTGAGAAACTTCTTTGTGTTCTGTGAAATCACCTCACAGAGTTACAGCTTTCCCGTCAAGAAGCCTTTCGCTAAGACAGTTCTTGTGGAATTGGCAAAGTGATATTTGGAAGCCCATAGAGGGCTATGGTGAAAAAGGAAATGCCCTCAGATGAAATCTGCAAAGAAATATTCTGAGAAACTGCTCTGTGATGGGTGACTTCCACTCTCAGAGTTACATCTGTATTTCGTGAATCTCTTTGCTAGCCTTATTTCTGTGGAATCTGAGAACAGATATTTCGGATCCCTCTTAAGACTATAGGCCAAAAGAAATATCCTACGATAAGAAAGAGAAAGAAGCTTCTCAGAAACTTCTTTGTGTTCTGTGAAATCATCTCACAGAGTTACAGCTTTCCCCTCAAGAAGCCTTTCGCTAAGACAGTTCTTGTGGAATTGGCGAAGTGATGTATGGAAGCCCATAGAGGGCTATGGTGAAAAAGGAAATATCCTCAGATGAAATCTGGAAAGAAGCTTTGTTAGAAACTGCTTAATGTTCAGTTAATTCATCTCACAGAGTTACATCTGTATTTCGCGGATCTCTTTGCTAACCTTATTTCTGTGGAATCTGAGAACAGATATTAGGAATCCCCTTGAAGACTATAGTGCCAAAGGAAATATCCTCCGATAACAAAGAGAAAGAAGCTTTCTGAGAAACTTCTTTGTGTTCTGGGAAATCATCTCACAGAGTTACAGCTTTCCCCTCAAGAACCCTTTCACTAAGACAGTTCTTGTGGAATTGGAAAAGTGTTATTTGGAAGAACTTAGAGGTCTAAGATGAAAAAGGGTATATCCTCAGATGAAATCTGGAAATAAGCTGTCTTAGAAACTGCTTAGTGTTCAGTTAATTCATCTCACAGAGTTACATCTGTATTTCGTGCATCTCTTTACTAGCCTTATTTCTGTGGAATCTGAGAACAGATACTTCGGATCCCTTTGAAGACGATAGCGCCAAAGAAAATATCCTCCGATAACAAAGAGAAAGAAGCTTTCTGAGAAACTTCTTTGTGTTCTCTGAAATCGTCTCACAGAGTTGTAGCTTTCCCCTTAAGAAGGCTTTCGCTAAGACAGTTCTTGTGGAATTGGCAAAGTGATAGTTGGAAGCCCATAGAGGGCTATGGTGAAAAAGGAAATATCCTCAGATGAAATCTGGAAAGAAGCTTTCTGAGAAACTGCTTAGTGTTCTGTTAATTCATCTCACAGAGTTACATCTGTATTTCATGGATCTCTTTCCTAGCCTTATTTCTGTGGAATCTCAGAACAGATATTTCGGATCCCTGGGAAGACTATAGGGCCAAAGGAAATATCCTCCGATAACAAAGAGAAAGAAGCTTTCTGGGAAACTTCTTTGTGTTCTGTGAAAACATCTCACAGAGTTACAGCTTTCCCCTGAAGAAGCATTTCGATAAGACAGTTCTTTTGGAATTGACAAAGTGATATTTGGAAGCCCATAGAGGGCTATGTAGAAAAAGGAAATATCTTCAGATGAAATCTGGAAAGAAACTTTCTGAGAAACTGCTCTCGAGGTGTGACTTCTACTCACAGAGTTACATCTGTATTTCGTGGATCTCTTTGCTAGCCTTATTTCTGTGGAATCTGAGAACAGATATTTCGGATCCCTATGAAGACTATAGTGCCACAGGAAATATCCTCCGATAACAAAGAGAAAGAAAGAAACTTTCTGAGAAACTTCTTTGTGTTCTTTGAAATCATCTCACAGAGTTACAGCTTTCCCCTCCAGAAGCCTTTCGCTAAGACAGTTCTTGTGGAATTGGCAAAGTGATATTTGGAGGCCCATAGAGGGCTATTGTGAAAAAGGAAATATCCTCAGGTGAAATCTGGAAAGAAGGTTTCTGAGAAACTGTTCGGTGACGTGTGACTCCCATTAACAGAGTTACATCTGTATTTCGTGGATCACTTTCCTAGCCTTATTTCTGTGGAATCTGAGAAAAGATATTTCGGATCCAATGAAGACTATAGAGCCAAAGGAAATATCCTCCGATAACAAAGAGAAAGAAGCTTTCTGAGAAACTTGTTTGTGTTCTGTGAAATCATCTCACAGAGTTACAGCTTTCCCTCAAGAAGCCTTTCGCTAAGACAGTTCTTGTGGAATTGTCAAAGTGATATTTGGAAGCCCATAGAGGGCTATGGTGAAAAAGGAAATATCCTCAGATGAAATCTGGAAAGAAGCTTTCTGAGAAACTGCTCTGGAGGTGTGACTTCTACTCACAGAGTTACATCTTTATTTCGTGGTTCTCTTTGCTAGCCTTATTTCTGTGGAATCTGAGAACAGATATTTCGGATCCCTATGAAGACTATAGGGCCAAAGGAAATATCCTCCCATAACAAAGAGAAAGAAGCTTTCTGAGAAACTTCTTTGTGTTCAGTGAAATCATCTCACAGAGTTACAGTTTTCCCCTCAAGAAGCCTTTCGCTAAGACAGTTCTTGTGGAATTGGCAAGGTGATATTTGGAAGCCCATAGAGGGCTATGGTGAAAAAGAAAATATCCTGAGATGAAATCCGGAAAGAAGATTTCAGAGAAACTGCTCTGTGATGTATGCCTTCCACTCACAGAGTTACATCTGTATTTCGTGGATCTCTTTGCTAGCCACATTTCTGTGGAATCTGAGAACAGATATTTCGGATCCCTTTGAAGACTATAGGGCCAAAGGAAATATTCTCCGACAACAAAGAGAAAGAAGCTTCCTGAGAAACTGCTTTGTGTTTTGTGAAATCATCTCACAGAGCTACAGCTGTTCCCTCAAGAAGCTTTCGCTAAGACAGTTCTTGTTGAATTGGCAAAGTGATACTGGAAGCCCATACAGGGCTATGGTGAAAAAGGAAATATCCTCAGATGAAATCTGGAAAGAAGCTTTCTGAGAAACTGCTTAGTGTTCTGTTAATTCATCTCACTGAGTTACATCTGTATTTCGTGGATCTCTTTGCTAGCCTTATTTCTGTGGAATCTGTGAACAGATATTTTGGATCCCTTTGACGACTATAGGTCCAAAGGAAATATCCTCCGATAACAAAGAGAAAGAAACATTGTGAGAAACTTCTTTGTGTTTTGGGAAATCATCTCACAGAGTTACAGCTTTCCCCTCAAGAAGACTTTCGCTAAGACAGTTCTTGTGGAATTGGCAAAGTGATATTTGGAAGCCCATAGAGGGCTAAGGTGAAAAAGAATATATCCTCAGATGAAATCTGGAAAGAAGCTTTCTGAGAAACTGCTCTGTGATGTGTGACTTCCACTCACAGAGTTACATCTGTATTTCGCGGAACTCTTTGCTACCCTTATTTCTGTGGAATCTGAGAACAGATATTTCGGATCCCTTTCAAGACTATAGGGCCAAAGGAAATATCCTCCGATAAGAAAGAGAAAGAAGCTTTCTGAGAAACTTCTTTGTGTTCTGTGAAATCATCTCACAGAGTTACAGTTTTCACCTCAAGAAGCCTTTCGCTAAGACAGTTCTTGTGAAATTGGCAAACTGATATTTGGAAGCCCATAGAGGGCTATGGTGAAAAAGGAAATATCCTCAGATGAAATGTGGAAAGAAGCTTTCTGAAAAACAGCTCGGTGATGTGTGGCTTCCACTCACAGAGTTACATGGGTATTTCGTGGATCTCTTTGCTAGCCTTATATCTGTGGAATCTGAGAACAGATATTTCTGAACCCTTGGAAAACCATAGCGCCAAAGGAAATATCCTCCGATAACAAACAGAAAGAAGCTCTCTGAGAAACTTCTTTGTGTTCTGTGAAATCATCTCACAGAGTTACAGCTTTTGCCTGAAGAAGCCTTTCTCTAAGACAGTTCTTGTGGAATTGGCAAAGTGATATTTGGAAGCCCATAGAGGGCTATGGTGAAAAAGGAAATATCCTCAGATGAAATCTGGAAAGAAGCTTTCTGAGAAACTGCTCTGTGATGTGTGACTTCCACTAACAGAGTTACATCTGTATTTCGTGGATCTCTTTGCTAGCCTTATATCTGTGGAATCTGAGAACAGATATTTCGGATCCCTTTGAAGACTATATGGCCAAAGGAAATATCCTCCGATAAGAAAGAGAAAGAAGCTTTCTGAGAAACTTCTTTGCGTTCTGTGAAATCATCTCACAGAGTTATAGCTTTCCCCTCAAGAAGCCTTTAGCTAATACAGTTCTTGTGTAAATGTCAAAGTGATATTTGGAAGCCCATAGAGGACTATGGTGAAAAAGGAAATATACTCAGATGAAATCTGGAAAGAAGCTTTCTGAGAAACTGCTCTGTGATGTGTGACTTCCACTCACAGAGTTACATCTGTATTTCGTGGATCTCTTTGCAATCCTTATTTCTGTGGAATCTGAGAACAGATATTTCGGATCCCATTTAAAACTATAGGGCCGAGGAAAATATCCTCCGATAACAAAGAGAAAGAAGCTTTCTGAGAAACTTCTTTGTGTTCTGTGAAATCATCTCACAGAGTTACAGCTTTCCACAGAAGACGCCTTTCGCTAAGACAGTTCTTGTGGAATTGGCAAAGTGATATTTGGAAGCCCATAGAGGGCTATGGTGAAAAAGGAAATATACCCAGATGAAATCTGGAAAGAAGCTTTTGAGAAACAGCTCGGTGATGTGTGACTTCCACTTCCAGAGTTACATCTGTATTTCGTGAATCTCTTTGCTAGCCTTATTTCTGTGGAATCTGAGAACAGATATTTGGGATCCCTTTGAAGACTATTGGGCCTAAGGAAATATCCGCCGATAACAAAGAGAAAGAAGATTTCTGAGAAACTTCTTTGTGTTCTGTGAAATCATCACACAGAGTTACAGCTTTCCCCTCAAGAACCCTTTCTCTAAGACAGTTCTTGTGGAATTGGCAAAGTGATATTTGGAAGCCCATAGAGGGCTATGCTGAAAAAGGAAATATCCTCAGATGAAATCTGGAAAGAAGCTTTCTGAGAAACTGCTTAGTGTTCTGTTAATTCATCTCACAGAGTTACATCTGTATTTCGTGGATCTCCTTGCTAGCCTTATTTCTGTGGAATCTCAGAACAGATATTTCGGATCCCATTGAAGACTATAGGGTCAAAGGAAATATTCTCCGATAACAAAGAGAAAGAAGCTTCCTGAGAAACTGCTTTGTGTTCCGTGAAATCATCTCACAGAGTTACAGCTTTCCCCTCAAGAACCTTTCTCTAAGACAGTTCTTGTGGAATTGGCAAAGTGATATATGGAAGCCCATAGAGGGCTGTGGTGAAAAAGGAAATATCCTCCGATGAAATCTGGAAAGAAGCTTTCTGAGAAACTGCTTAGTGTTCTGTTAATTCATCTCACAGAGTTACATCTGTATTTCGTGGATATCTTTGCTAGCCTTATATGTGTGGAATCTGAGAACAGATATTTCGGATCCCTTTGAAGACTATAGCGCCAAAGGAAATATCCTCCGATAACAAAGAGAAAGAAGATTTGTGAGAAATTTCTTTCTGTTCTCTGAAATCGTCTCACAGAGGTGTATCTTTCCCCTCAAGAAGCCTTTCGCTAAGACAGTTCTTGTGGAATTGGCAAAGTGAAATTTGGAAGCCCTTAGAGGGCTATGGTGAAAAAGGAAATATCCTCAGATGAAATCTGGAAAGAAGCTTTCTGAGAAACTGCTCTGGAGGTGTGAATTCTACTCACAGAGTTACATTTATATTTCGTGGATCTCTTTGCTAGCCTATTTCTGTGGAATCTGAGAACAGATATTTCGGATCCCTATGAAGACTATAGGGCCAAAGGAAATATCCTCCGATAACAAAGAGAAAGAAGCTTTCTGAGAAACTTCTTTGTGTTCTGTGAAATCATCTCACAGAGTTACAGCTTTCCCCTCAAGAAGCCTTTCGCTAAGATAGTTCTTGTGGAATTGGCAAAGTAATATTTGGAAGCCTATAGAGGGCTATGGTGAGAAAGGAAATATTCTCAGATGAAATCTGGAAAGAAGCTTTCTGAAAAACTGCTTAGTGTTCTGTTAATTCATCTCACAGAGTTACATCTGTATTTCGTAGATCTCCTTGCTGGCCTTATTTCTGTGGAATCTCAGAACAGATATTTCTGATCCCATTGAAGACTTTGGTGCCAAAGGAAATATTCTCCTTAACAAAGAGAAGGAAGCTTCCTGAAAAAATTCTTTGTGTTCTGTGAAATCATCTCACAGAGTTACAGCTTTCCCCTGAAGAACCTTTCGCTAAGACAGTTCTTGTGGAATTGGCAAAGTGATATTTGGAAGCCCTTACAGGGCTATGGTGAAAAAGGAAATATCTTCAGATGAAATCTGGAAAGAAGATTTCAGAGAAACTGCTCTGTGATGTATGCCTTCCACTCACAGAGTTACACGTGTATTTCGTGGATCTCTTTGCTAGCCTTATTTCTGTGGAATCTGAGAACAGATATTTCGGATCCCATTGAAGACTCTAGGGCCAAAGGAAATATCCTCCGATAACAAAGAGAAAGAAGCTTTCTGAGATACTTCTTTGAGTTCTGTGAAATCATCTCACAGAGTTACAGCTTTCCCCTCAAGAAGCCTTTCGCTAAGAGAGTTCTTGTGGAATTGTCAAAGTGATATTTGGAAGCCCATACAGGGCTATGGTGAAAAAGGAAATATCCTCAGATGAAATCTGGAAAGAAGCTTTCTGAGAAACTGCTCTGTGATGTGTGAC
This sequence comes from Macaca mulatta, assembly GCF_049350105.2. Taxonomy (NCBI): domain Eukaryota; kingdom Metazoa; phylum Chordata; class Mammalia; order Primates; family Cercopithecidae; genus Macaca; species Macaca mulatta. The sequence continues at coordinate 26,106,364 of NC_133420.1, forward strand.
TTCCACTCACAGAGTTACATCTGTATTTCGTGGATCTCTTTGCTAGCCTTATTTCTCTGGAATCTGAGAACAGATCTTTCGGATCCCTTTCAAGACTATAAGCCAAAGGAAATATTCTCCGATATCAAAGAGAAAGAAGCTTCCTGAGAAACTGCTTTGTGTTCTGTGAAATCATCTCACAGATTTACAGCTTTCCCCTCAAGAAGCCTTTCGCTAAGACAGTTCTTGTGGAATTGGGAAAGTGATATTTCGAAGCCCATAGAGGGCAATGGTGAAAAAGGAAATATCCTCAGATGAAATCTGGAAAGAAGCTTTCTGAGAAACTGCTTAGTGTTCTGTTAATTCATCTCACAGAGTTGCATCTTTATTTCGTGGATCTCTTTGCTAGCCTTATTTCTTTGGAATCTGAGAACAGATATTTCTGATCCCTTTGAAGAGTATAGGGCCAACCGAAATATCCTCCGATAACAAAGCGAAAGAAGCTTTCTGAGAAACTTCTTTGTGTTCTGTGAAATCATCTCACAGAGTTACAGTTTAACCCTCAAGAAGCCTTTTGCTAAGACAGTTCTTGTGAAATTGGAAAAGTGATATTTGGAAGCCCATAGAGGGCTATGGTGAAAAAGGAAATATCCTCAGATGAAATCTGGAAAGAAGGTTTCTGAGAAACTGCTCGGTGATGTGTGACTTCCACTCAGAGCGTTACATCTGTATTTCGTGGATCCCTTTGCTAGCCTTATTTCTGTGAATCTGAGAACAGATATTTCGGATCCCTTGGAAGACTATAGGGCCAAACGAAATATCCTCCGATAACAAAGAGAAAGAAGCTTTCTGAGAAACTTCTTTGTGTTCTGTGAAATCATCTCACAGAGTTACAGCTTTCCTCTCAAGAAGCCTTTCGCTAAAACAGTTCTTGTGGAATTGGCAAAGTGATATTTGGAAGCCCATAGAGGGCTATGGTGAAAAAGGAAATAATCTCAGATGAAATCTGGAAAGAAGGTTTCTGAGGAACTGCTTAGTGTTCTGTTACTTCATCTCACAGAGTTACATCTGTATTTCGTGGATCACTTTGCTAGCCTTATTTCTGTGGAATCTGAGAACAGATATTTCGGATCCCTTTGAAGACTATAGGGCCAAAGGAAATATCCTCCGATAACAAAGAGAAAGAAGCTTTCTGAGAACCTGTTTGTGTTCTGTGAAATCATCTCAGAGTTACAGCTTTCCCCTCAAGAAGCCTTTCGCTACGACAGTTCTTGTGGAATTGGCAAAGTGATATTTGGAAGCCCAGAGAGTGCTATGGTGAAAAAGGAAATATCCTCAGATGAAATCTGGAAAGAAGCTTTCTGAAAAACAGCTCGGTGATGTGTGACTTCCACTCACAGAGTTACATCTGTATTTCGTGGATCTCTTTGCAAGCCTTATATCTGTGGAATCTGAGAAAAGATATTTCGGATCCCTTGGAAGACCATAGCGCCAAAGGAAATATCCTGCGATAACAAAGAGAAAGAAGCTTTCTGAGAAACTTGTTTGTGTTCTGTGAAATCATCTCACAGAGTTACAGCTTTTCCCTCAAGAAGCCTTTCGCTAAGACAGTTCTTGTCGAATTGGCTAAGTGATATTTGGAAGCCCATAGTGGGCTATGGTGAAAAAGGATATATCCTCAGATGAAATCTGGAAAGAAGCTTTCTGAGAAACTGCTCTGTGATGTGTGACTTCCACTCACAGAGTTACATCTGTATTTCGTGGATGTCTTTGCTAGCCTTATTTCTGTGGAATCTGAGATCAGATATTTCGGATACCTTTCATGACTATAGGGCCAAAGGAAATATCCTCCGATAAGAAAGAGAAAGAAGCTTTCTGAGAAACTTCTTTGTGTTCTGTGAAGTCATCTCACAGAGTTACAGCTTTTACATTAAGAAGCCTTTCGATAAGACAGTTCTTGTGGAATTGGCAAAGTGATATTTGGAAGCCCTTAGGGGGCTATGGTGAAAAAGGAAATGTCCTCAGATGAAATCTGGAAAGAAGCTTTCAGAGGAACTGCTTGGTGTTCTTTTAATTCATCTCGCAGAGTTACATCTGTATTTCGTGGATCTCATTGCTTGCCTTATTTCTGTGGAATCTGAGAACAGATATTTCGGATCCCTATGAAGACAATAGTGCCAAAGGAAATATCCTCCGATAACAAAGAGAAAGAAGCTTTCTGAGAAACTTCTTTGTGTTCTGTGAAATCATCTCACAGAGTTACAGTTTTCCCCTCAAGAAGCGTTTCGCTAAGACAGTTCTTGTGGTATTGGCAAAGTGATATTTGGAAGCCCATAGAGGGCTATAGTGAAAAAGGATATTTCCTCAGATGAAATCTGGAAAGAAGGTTTCTGAGAAATTGCTCTATAATGTGTGACTTCCATTCACAGAGTTACATCTGTATTTCGTGGATCTCTTTGCTAGCCTTATTTCTGGGGAATCTGAGAACAGATATTTCGGATCCCATTGAAGACTATACGGCCAAAGGAAATATCCTCCGATAAGAAAGAGAAAGCAGCTTTCTGAGAAACTACTTTGTGTTCTGTGAAATCGTCTCACAGAGGTGTAGCTTTCCCCTCAAGAAGCCGTTCGCTAAGACAGTTCTTGTGGAATTGGCAAAGTGATATTTGGAAGCCCATAGAGGGCTATGTTGAAAAAGGAAATATCTTCAGATGAAATCTGGAAAGAGATTTCAGAGAAACTGCTCTGTGATGTAGGCCTTCCACACACAGAGTTACATCTGTATTTCGTGGATATCAATGCTAGCCTTATTTCTGTGGAATCTGAGAACAGATATTTCGGATCCCTTTGAAGACTCTAGGGCCAAAGGAAATATTCTCCGATAACAAAGAAAAAGAAGCTTCCTGAGAAACTGCTTTGTGTTCTGTGAAATCATCTCACAGAGCTACAGCTCTTCCCTCAAGAAGCCTTTCGCTAAGACAGTTCTTGTGGAATTGGCAAAGTGATATTTGGAAGCCCTTAGAGGGCTATGGTGAAAAAGGAAATATCCTCAGATGAAATCTGGAAAGAAGCTTTCTGAGAAACTGCTTACTGTTCTGTTAATTCATCTCACAGAGTTACATCTGTATTTCGTGGATCTCTTTGCTAGCCTTATTTCTGTGGAATCTGAGAACAGATATTTCGGATCCCTTTGAAGACTATAGGACCAAAGGAAATATCCTCCGATACCAAAAAGAAAGACACTTTCTGAGAAACTTCTTTGTGTTCTGTGAAATCATCTCACAGAGTTACAGCTTTTCCCTAAAGAAGTTTTTTGCTAAGACAGTTCTTGTGGAATTGGCAAAGTGATATTTGGAAGCCCATAGAGGGCTATGGTGAAAAAGGAAATATCCTCAGATGAAATCTGGAAAGAAGGTTTCTGAGGAACTGCTCGGTGATGTGTGACTTCCACTCACAGAGTTACATCTGTATTTCGTGGATCTCTTTGCTAGCCTTATTTCTGTGAATCTGAGAACAGAGATTTCGGATCCCTTGGAAGACTATAGGGCCAAACGAAATATCCTCCGATAACAAAGAGAAAGAAGCTTTCTGAGAAACTTCTTTGTGTTCTGTGAAATCATCTCACAGAGTTACAGCTTTCCCCTCAAGAAGCCTTTCGCTAAGACAGTTCTTGTGGAATTGTCAAAGTGATATTTGGAAGCCCATACAGGGCTATGGTGAAAAAGGAAATATCCTCAGATGAAATCTGGAAAGAAGCTTTCTGAGAAACTGCTCTGTGATGTGTGACTTCCACTCACAGAGTTACATCTGTATTTCGTGGATCTCTTTGCTAGCCTTATTTCTCTGTAATCTGAGAACAGATCTTTCGGATCCCTTTCAAGACTATAAGCCAAAGGAAATATTCTCCGATATCAAAGAGAAAGAAGCTTCCTGAGAAACTGCTTTGTGTTCTGTGAAATCATCTAACAGATTTACAGCTTTCCCCTCAAGAAGCCTTTCGCTAAGACAGTTCTTGTGGAATTGGGAAAGTGATATTTCGAAGCCCATAGAGGGCAATGGTGAAAAAGGAAATATCCTCAGATGAAATCTGGAAAGAAGCTTTCTGAGAAACTGCTTAGTGTTCTGTTAATTCATCTCACAGAGTTGCATCTTTATTTCGTGGATCTCTTTGCTAGCCTTATTTCTTTGGAATCTGAGAACAGATATTTCTGATCCCTTTGAAGAGTATAGGGCCAAAGGAAATATCCTCCGATAACAAAGAGAAAGATGCTTTCTGAGAAACTTCTTTGTGTTCTGTGAAATCATCTCACAGAGTTACAGTTTAACCCTCAAGAAGCCTTTTGCTAAGACAGTTCTTGTGAAATTGGAAAAGTGATATTTGGAAGCCCATAGAGGGCTATGGTTAAAAAGGAAATATCCTCAGATGAAATCTGGAAAGAAGGTTTCTGAGAAACTGCTCGGTGATGTGTGACTTCCACTCAGAGCGTTACATCTATATTTCGTGGATCTCTTTGCTAGCCTTATTTCTGTGAATCTGAGAACAGATATTTCGGATCCCTTGGAAGACTATAGGGCCAAACGAAATATCCTCCGATAACAAAGAGAAAGAAGCTTTCTGAGAAACTTCTTTGTGTTCTGTGAAATCATCTCACAGAGTTACAGCTTTCCTCTCAAGAAGCCTTTCGCTAAAACAGTTCTTGTGGAATTGGCAAAGTGATATTTGGAAGCCCATAGAGGGCTATCGTGAAAAAGGAAATAATCTCAGATGAAATCTGGAAAGAAGGTTTCTGAGGAACTGCTTAGTGTTCTGTTACTTCATCTCACAGAGTTACATCTGTATTTCGTGGATCTCTTTGCTAGGCTTATTTCTGTGGAATCTGAGAACAGATATTTCGGATCCCTTTGAAGACTATAGGGCCAAAGGAAATATCCTCCGATAACAAAGAGAAAGAAGCTTTCTGAGAACCTGTTTGTGTTCTGTGAAATCATCTCAGAGTTACAGCTTTCCCCTCAAGAAGCCTTTCGCTAAGACAGTTCTTGTGGAATTGGCAAAGTGATATTTGGAAGCCCAGAGAGTGCTACGGTGAAAAAGGAAATATCCTCAGATGAAATCTGGAAAGAAGCTTTCTCAAAAACAGCTCGGTAATGTGTGACTTCCACTCACAGAGTTACATCTGTATTTCGTGAATCTCTTTGCAAGCCTTATATCTGTGGAATCTGAGAAAAGATATTTCGGATCCCTTGGAAGACCATAGCGCCAAAGGAAATATCCTCCGATAACAAAGAGAAAGAAGCTTTCTGAGAAACTTGTTTGTGTTCTGTGAAATCATCTCACAGAGTTACAGCTTTTCCCTCAAGAAGCCTTTCGCTAAGACAGTTCTTGTCGAATTGGCTAAGTGATATTTGGAAGCCCATAGTGGGCTATGCTGAAAAAGGATATATCCTCAGATGAAATCTGGAAAGAAGCTTTCTGAGAAACTGCTCTGTGATGTGTGACTTCCACTCACAGAGTTACATCTGTATTTCGTGGATTTCTTTGCTAGCCTTATTTCTGTGGAATCTGAGAACAGATATTTCGGATACCTTTCATGACTATAGGGCCAAAGGAAATATCCTCCGATAAGAAAGAGAAAGAAGCTTTCTGAGAAACTTCTTTGTGTTCTGTGAAGTCATCTCACAGAGTTACAGCTTTTACATTAAGAAGCCTTTCGATAAGACAGTTCTTGTGGAATTGGCAAAGTGATATTTGGAAGCCCTTAGGGGGCTATGGTGAAAAAGGAAATGTCCTCAGATGAAATCTGGAAAGAAGCTTTCAGAGGAACTGCTTGGTGTTCTTTTAATTCATCTCGCAGAGTTACATCTGTATTTCGTGGATCTCATTGCTTGCCTTATTTCTGTGGAATCTGAGAACAGATATTTCGGATCCCTATGAAGACAATAGTGCCAAAGGAAATATCCTCCGATAACAAAGAGAAAGAAGCTTTCTGAGAAACTTCTTTGTGTTCTGTGAAATCATCTCACAGAGTTACAGTTTTCCCCTCAAGAAGCGTTTCGCTAAGACAGTTCTTGTGGTATTGGCAAAGTGATATTTGGAAGCCCATAGAGGGCTATAGTGAAAAAGGATATTTCCTCAGATGAAATCTGGAAAGAAGGTTTCTGAGAAATTGCTCTATAATGTGTGACTTCCATTCACAGAGTTACATCTGTATTTCGTGGATCTCTTTGCTAGCCTTATTTCTGTGGAATCTGAGAACAGATATTTCGGATCCCTTTGAAGACTATAGGGCCAAAGGAAATATCCTCCGATAACAAAGAGAAAGAAGATTTCTGAGAAACTTCTTTGTGTTCTGTGAAATCATCTCACAGAGTTACAGCTTTTCCCTCAAGAAGCCTTTCGCTAAGACAGTTCTTGTGGAATTGGCAAAGTGATATTTGGAAGCCCATAGAGGGCTATGTTGAAAAAGGAAATATCTTCAGATGAAATCTGGAAAGAGATTTCAGAGAAACTGCTCTGTGATGTAGGCCTTCCACTCACAGAGTTACATCTGTATTTCGTGGATCTCATTGCTAGCCTTATTTCTGTGGATTCTGAGAACAGATATTTCGGATCCCTTTGAAGACTCTAGGGCCAAAGGAAATATTCTCCGATAACAAAGAGTAAGAAGCTTCCTGAGAAACTGCTTTGTGTTCTGTGAAATCATCTCACAGAGCTACAGCTCTTCCCTCAAGAAGCCTTTCGCTAAGACAATTCTTGTGGAATTGGCAAAGTGATATTTGGAAGCCCTTAGAGGGCTATGGTGAAAAAGGAAATATCCTCAGATGAAATCTGGAAAGAAGCTTTCTGAGAAACTGCTTACTGTTCTGTTAATTCATCTCACAGAGTTACATCTGTATTTCGTGGATCTCTTTGCTAGCCTTATTTCTGTGGAATCTGAGAACAGATATTTCGGATCCCTTTGAAGACTATAGGACCAAAGGAAATATCCTCCGATACCAAAAAGAAAGAAACTTTCTGATAACTTTTTGTGTTCTGTGAAATCATCTCACAGAGTTACAGCTTTTCCCTAAAGAAGTTTTTTGCTAAGACAGTTCTTGTGGAATTGGCAAAGTGATATTTGGAAGCCCATAGAGGGCTATGGTGAAAAAGGAAATATCCTCAGATGAAATCTGGAAAGAAGGTTTCTGAGGAACTGCTCGGTGATGTGTGACTTCCACTCACAGAGTTTCATCTGTATTTCGTGGATCTCTTTGCTAGCCTTATTTCTGTGAATCTGAGAACAGAGATTTCGGATCCCTTGGAAGACTATAGGGCCAAACGAAATATCCTCCGATAACAAAGAGAAAGAAGCTTTCTGAGAAACTTCTTTGTGTTCTGTGAAATCATCTCACAGAGTTACAGCTTTCCCCTCAAGAAGCCTTTCGCTAAGACAGATCGTGTGGAATTGGCAAAGTGATATTTGGAAGCCCATAGAGGGCTATGGTGAAAAAGGAAATATCCTCAGATGAAATCTGGAAAGAAGCTTTCTGAGAAACTGCTCTGTGATGTGTGACTTCCACTCACAGAGTTACATCTGTATTTCGAGGATCTCTTTGCTAGCCTTATTTCTCTGGAATCTGAGAACAGATCTTTCGGATCCCTTTCAAGACTATAAGCCAAAGGAAATATTCTCCGATATCAAAGAGAAAGAAGCTTCCTGAGAAACTGCTTTGTGTTCTGTGAAATCATCTCACAGATTTACAGCTTTCCCCTCAAGAAGCCTTTCGCTAAGACAGTTCTTGTGGAATTGGGAAAGTGATATTTCGAAGCCCAAAGAGGGCAATGGTGAAAAACTAAATATCCTCAGATGAAATCTGGAAAGAAGCTTTCTGAGAAACTGCTTAGTGTTCTGTTAATTCATCTCACAGAGTTGCATCTTTATTTCGTGGATCTCTTTGCTAGCCTTATTTCTTTGGAATCTGAGAACAGATATTTCTGATCCCTTTGAAGAGTATAGGGCCAAAGGAAATATCCTCCGATAACAAAGAGAAAGAAGCTTTCTGAGAAACTTCTTTGTGTTCTGTGAAATCATCTCACAGAGTTCCAGTTTAACCCTCAAGAAGCCTTTTGCTAAGACAGTTCTTGTGAAATTGGAAAAGTGATATTTGGAAGCCCATAGAGGGCTATGGTGAAAAAGGAAATATCCTCAGATGAAATCTGGAAAGAAGGTTGCTGAGAAACTGTTCTGTGATGTATGACTTCCACTCACAGAGTTACATCTGTATTTCGTGAATCTCTTTGCTAGCCTTGTTTCTGTGGAATCTGAGAACAGATATTTCGGATCCCTTTCAAGACTATAGAGCCAAAGGAAATATTTTTCGATATCAAAGAGAAAGAAGCTTCCTGAGAAACTGCTTTGTTTTCTGTGAAATCGTCTCACAGAGTTACAGCTTTCCCCTCAAGAAGCCTTTCGCTAAGACAGTTCTTGTGGAATTGGCAAAGTGATATTTGGAAGCTCATAGAGGGCTATGGTGAAAAAGGAAATATCCTCAGATGAAATCTGGAAAGAAGCTTTCTGAGAAACTGCTTAGTGTTCTGTTAATTCATCTCAAAGAGTTACATCTGTATTTCGGGTATCTCTTTGCTAGCCTTATTTCTGTGGAATCTGAGAACAGATATTTCGGATCCCTTGGAAGACTATAGGGCCAAAGGAAATATCCTCCGATAACAAAGAGAAAGAAGCTTTCTGAGAAACTTCTTTGTGTTCTTTGAAAATATCTCACAGAGTTACAGCTTTCCCTCAAGAAGCCTTTCGCTAAGACAGTTCTTCTGGAAATGGCAAAGTGATATTTGGAAGCCCTTAGGGCTACGGTGAAAAAGGATATATTCTCAGATGAAATCTGGAAAGAAGCTTTCGGAGAAACTGCTCTGGATGTGTGACTTCTACTCACAGAGATACATCTGTATTTCGTGGATCTCTTTGCTAGCCTTATTTCTGTGGAATCTGAAAACAGATATTTCGGATAGCTTTCAAGACTATAGGGCCAAAGGAAATATCCTCCGATAACAAAGAGAAAGAAGCTTTCTGAGAAACTTCTTTGTGTTCTGTGAAATCATCTCACAGAGTTACAGCTTTCCCCTCAAGAAGCCGTTCGCTAAGACAGTTCTTGTGGAATTGGCAAAGTGATATTTGGAAGCCCATAGTGGGCTATGGTGAAAAAGGAAATGTCCTCAGCTTAAATCTGGAAAGACGCTTTCTGAGAAACTGCTTAGTGTTCTGTTAATTCATCTCACAGAGTCACATCTGTATTTCGTGGATCTCTTTGCGAGCCTTATTTCTGTGGAATCTGAGAACACATATTTCGGATCCCATGGAAGACCATAGCGCCAAAGGAAATATCCTCCGATAACAAAGAGAAAGAAGCTTTCTGAGAAACTTCTTTGTGTTCTGTGAAATCATCTCACAGAGTTACAGCTTTCCCCTCAAGAAGCCTTTCACTAAGACAGTTCTTGTGGAATTGGCAAAGTGATATTTGGAAGCCCTTAGAGGGCTATGGTGAAAACGGAAATATCCTCAGATGAAATCTGGAAAGAAGCTTTCTGAGAAACTGATCTATGAAGTGTGATTTCCATTCACAGAGTTACATCTGTATTTCGTGGATCGCTTTGCTAACCTTATTTCTGTGGAATCTGAGAACAGATATTTTGGATCCCTATGAAGTCTATAGGGCCAAAGGAAATATCCTCCGATAACAAAGAGAAAGCAGCTTTCTGAGAAACTTCTTTGTGTTCTGTGAAATCATCTCACAGAGTTACAGTTTTGCCCTCAAGAAGCCTTTCGCTAAGACAGTTCTTGTGGAATTGGCAAAGTGATATTTGGAAGCCCGTAGATGGCTATGGTGAAACAGGAAATATCTTCAGATGAAATCTGGAAAGAGATTTCAGAGTAACTGCTCTGTGATGTCTGCCTTCCACTCACAGAGTTACATCTATATTTCGTGGATCTCTTTGCTAGCCTTATTTCTGTGGAATCTGACAACAGATATTTCGGATCCCTTTGAAGACTCTAGGGCCAAAGGAAATATTCTCCGATAACAAAGAGAAAGAAGCTTCCTGAGAAACGTCTTTGTGTTCTGTGAAATCATCTCACAGAGCTACAGCTCTTCCCTCAAGAAGACTTTCGCTAAGACAGTTCTTGTGGAATTTGCAAAGTGATATTTGGAAGCCCTTAGAGGGCTATGGTGAAAAAGGAAATATCCTCAGATGAAATCTGGAAAGAAGGTTTCTGAGAACCTGCTTAGTGTTCTGTTAATTCATCTCACAGAGTTACATCTGTATTTCGTGGATCTCTTTGCTAGCCTCATTTCTGTGGATTCTGAGAACAGATATTTCGGATCCCTTTGAAGACTACAGGGCCAAAGGAAATATCCTCCGATAACAAAAAGAAAGACACTTTCTGAGAAACTTCTTTGTGTTCTGTGAAATCAATTCACAGAGTTACAGCTTTTCCCTCAAGAAGCTTTTCGCTAAGACAGTTCTTGTGGAATTGGCAAAGTGATATTTGGAAGCCCATAGAGGGCTATGGTGAAAAAGGAAATATCCTCAGATGAAATCTGGAAAGAAGGTTTCTGAGAACCTGCTCGGTGATGTGTGACTTCCACTCACAGGGTAACATCTGTATTTCGTGGATCTCTTTGCTAGCCTTATTTCTTTGAATCTGAGAACAGATATTTCGGATCCCTTGGAAGACTATAGGGCCAAACGAAATATCCTCCGATAACAAAGAGAAAGAAGCTTTCTGAGAAACTTCTTTGTGTTCTGTGAAATCATATCACAGAGTTACAGCTTTCCCCTCAAGAAGCCTTTCGCTAAGACAGTTCTTGTGGAATTGGCAAAGTGATATTAGGAAGCCCATAGAGGGCTATGGTGAAAAAGGAAATATCCTCAGATTAAATCTGGAAAGAAGGTTTCTGAGAAACTGCTCGGTGATGTGTGACTTCCATTCACAGAGTTACATCTGTATTTCGTGGATCTCTTTGCTAGCCTTATTTCTGTGGAATCTGAGAACAGATATTTCGGATCCCTTGGAAGACTATAGGGCCGAACGAAATATCCTCCGATAACAAAGAGAAAGAAGCTTTCTGAGAAACTTCTTTGTGTTCTGTGAAATCAACTCACAGAGTTACAGCTTTCCCCTCAAGAAGCCTTTCGCTAAGACAGTTCTTCTGGAATTGCCAAAGTGATATTTGGAAGCCCATACAGGGCTATGGTGAAAAAGGAAATATCCTCAGATGAAATCTGGAAAAAAGCTTTCTGAAAAACTGCTCTGTGATGTGTGACTTCCACTCACAGAGTTACATCTATATTTCGTGGATCTCTTTGCTAGCCTTATTTCTGTGGAATCTGAGAACAGATCTTTCGGATCCCTTTCATGACTATAAGCCAAAGGAAATATTCTCCGATATCAAAGAGAAAGAAGCTTCCTGAGAATCTGCTTTATGTTCTGTGAAAACATCTCACAGATTTACAGCTTTCCCCTCAAGAAGCCTTTCGCTAAAACAGTTCTTGTGGAATTGGGAAAGTGATATTTCGAAGCCCATAGAGGAGAATGGTGAAAAAGGAAATATCCTCAGATGAAATCTGGAAAGAAGCTTTCTGAGAAACTGCTTAGTGTTCTATTAATTCATCTCACAGAGTTGCATCTTTATTTCGGGGATCTCTTTGCTAGCCTTATTTCTGTGGAATCTGAGAACAGATATTTCGGATCCCTTGGAAGACTATAGGGCCAACGGAAATATCCTCCGATAACAAAGAGAAAGAAGCTTTCTGAGAAACTTCTTTGTGTTCTGTGAAATCATCTCAAAGAGTTACAGCTTTGCCTTCAAGAAGCCTTTGACTAAGACAGTTCTTGTGGAATTGGCAAAGTGAGATTTGGAAGCCCATAGAGGGCTATGGTGAAAAAGGAAACATCCTCAGATGAAATTTGTAAAGAAGTTTTCTGAGAAACTGCTTAGTGTTCAGTTAATTCATCTCACAGAGTTACATCTGTATTTCGTGCATCTCTTTGCTAGCTTTATTTCTGTGATTTCTGAGAACAGATATTTCGGATCCCTTTGAAGACTATAGGGCCAAAGGAAATATCCCCCGATAACAAAGAGAAAGAAGCTTTCTGAGAAACTGCTCTGTGATGTGTGACTTCCACTCACAGAATTAAATCTGTATTTCGTGGATCTCTTTGCTAGCCTTATTTCTGTGGAATCTGAGAACAGATATTTCGGATCCCTTTAAAGACTATAGGGACAAAGGAAATATCCTCCGATAACAAAGAGAAAGAAGCTTTCTGAGAAACTGCTTTGTGTTCTTTGAAATCATCTTACAGAGTTACAGCTTTCCCCTCAATGAGCCTTTCGCTAAGACAGTTCTTGTGGTTTTCGCAAAGTGATATTTGGAAGCCCATAGAGGGCTATGTTGAAAAAGGAAATATCCTCAGATGAAATCTGGAAAGAAGCTTTCTGAGAAACTGCTCTGTTATGTGTGATTTCCACTCACAGGGTTACATCTGTATTTCGTGGATCTCGTTCCTAGCCTTATTTCTGGGGAATCTGAGAACAGATATTTCGGATCCCTTTGAAGACTATAGGGCCAAAGGAAATATCCTCCGATAACAAAGAGAAAGAAGCTTTCTGAGTAACTTCTTTGTGTTCTGTGAAATCATATCACAGAGTTACAGCTTTCCCCTCAAGAAGCCTTTCGGTAAGACAGTTCTTGTGGAATTGGCAAAGTGATATTTGGAAGACCATAGAGGGCTATGGTGAAAAGGGAACTATCCTCAGATGAAATCGGGAACGAAGGTTTCTGAGAAACAGCTCGGTGATGTGTGACTTCCAGTCACAGGGTTACATCAGTATTTCGTGGATCTCTTTGCTAGCCTTATTTCTGTGGAATCTGAGAACAGATATTTCGGAATCCTTTGAAGACTATAGGGCCAAAGGAAATATCCTCCGATAACAAAGAGAAAGAAGCTTTCTGAGAAACTTCTTTGTGTTCTGTGAAATCATCTCACAGAGTTACAGCTTTCCCCTCAAGAAGCCTTTCGCTAAGACAGTTCTTGTGGAATTGGCAAAGTGATATTTGGAAGCCCATAGAGGGCTATGGTGAAAAAGGAAATATCCTCAGATGAAATCTGGAAAGAAGTTTTCTGAGAAACTGCTTAGTGTTGAGTTAATTCATCTCACAGAGTTACATCTGTATTTCGTGGATCTCTTTGCTAGCCTTATTTCTGTGGAATCTGAGAACAGATATTTCGGATCCCTTTGAAGACTATAGGGCCAAAGGAAATATCTTCTGATAACAAAGAGAAAGAAGCTTTCTGAGAAACTTCTTTGTGTTCTGTGAAATCATCTCAAAGAGTTACAGCTTTCCCGAGAAAAAGCCTTTCGCTAAGACAGTTCTTGTGGAATTTGCAAAGTGATATTTGGAAGCCCATATGGCTATCTTGAAAAAGGAAATATCCTCAGATGAAATCTGGAAAGAAGCTTTCTGGGAAACTGCTTAGTGTTCTGTTAATTCATCTCACAGAGTTACATCTGTATTTCGTGCACCTCTTTGCTAGCCTTATTTCTGTGCAATCAGAGAACAGATATTTCGGATCCCTTTGAAGACTATAGGGCCAAAGGAAATCTCCTCCGATAACAAAGAGAAAGAAGCTTTCTGAGAAACTTCTTTGTGTTCCGTGAAATCATCTCACAGAGTTACAGCTTTCCCCTCAACAAGCCTTTCGCTAAGACAGTTCTTGTGGAATTGGCAGAGTGATATTTGGAAGCCCCTAGAGGGCTATGGTGAAAAAGGAAATATCCTCCAATGAAATCTGGAAAAAAGCTTTCTGAGAAACTGTTTAGTGTTCTGTTAATTCATGTCAGAGAGTTACATCTGTATTTGGTGAATCTCTTTTCTAGCCTTATTTCTGTGGAATCAGAGAACAGATATTTCGGATCCCTTTGAGGACTACAGGGCCAAAGGAAGTATCCTCCGATAACAAAGAGAAAGAAGCTTTCTGAGAAACTTCTTTGTGTTTTGTGAAATCATCTCACAGAGTTACAGCTTTCCCTAGAAGAAGCCTTTCGCTAAGACAGTTGTTGTGGTATTGGCAAAGTGATATTTGGTAGCCCATAGAGGGCTATGGTGAAAAAGGAAATATCCTCAGATGAAATCTGGAAAGAAGCTTTCTGAGAAACTGCTTAGTGTTCTGTTAATTCATCTCACAGAGTTACATCTGTATTTCGTGGATCTCTTTGCTAGCCTTATTTCTGTGGAATCTGAGAACAGATATTTCGGATCCCTTTGAAGACTATAGGGTCAAAGGAAATATCTTCCGATAAAGAGAAAGAAGCTTTCAGAGAAACTTCTTTGTGTTCTGTGAAATCATCTCACAGAGTTACAGCTTTCCCTAGAAAAAGCCTTTCGCTAAGACAGTTCCTGTGGAATTTGCAAACTGATATTTGGAAGCCCATACGGCTATGGTGAAAAAGGAAATATCCTCCAATGAAATTTGGAAAAAAGCTTTCTGAGAAACTGCTTAGTGTTCTGTTAATTCATCTCACAGAGTTACATCTGTATTTCGTGGATCTCTTTGCTAGCCTTATTTCTGTGGAATCTGAGAACAGATATTTCGGATCCCTTTGAAGACTGTAGGGCCAAATGAAATATCCTCCGATAACAAAGAGAAAGAAGCTTTCTGAGAAACTTCTTTGTTTTCTGTGAAATCATCTCACAGAGTTACAGCTTTCCCCTGAAGAAGCCTTTCGCTAAGACAGTTCTTGTGGAATTGGCAAAGTGATATTTGGAAGCCCATAGAGGGCTATGGTGAAAAAGGAAATGTCCTCAGATGAAATCTGGAAAGAAGGTTTCTGAGAAACAGCTCGGTGATGTGTGACTTCCACTCACAGAGTTACATCTGTATTTCGTGGATCTCTTTGCTAGCCTTATTTCTGTGGAATCTGAGAACAGATATTTCGGATCCCTTTGAAGACTATAGGGCCAAAGGAAATATCCTCCGATAACAAAGAGAAAGAAGCTTTCTCAGAAACTTCTTTGTGTTCTGTGAAATCATCTCACAGAGTTACAGCTTTCCCCTCAAGAAGACTTTCTCTAAGACAGTTCTTGTGGAATTGGCAAAGTGATATTTGGAAGCCCATAGAGGGCTATGTTGAAAAAGGAAATATCCTCAGATGAAATCTGGAAAGAAGCTTTCTGAGAAACTGCTCTGTGATGTGTGATTTCCACTCACAGGGTTACATCTGTATTTCGTGGATCTCTTTCCTAGCCTTATTTCTGGGGGATCTGAGAACAGATATTTCGGATCCCTTTGAAGACTAGAGGGCCAAAGGAAATATCCTCAGATAACAAAGAGAAAGAAGCTTTCTGAGTAACTTCTTTGTGTTCTGTGAAATCATATCACAGAGTTACAGCTTTCCCCTCAAGAAGCCTTTCGGTAAGACAGTTCTTGTGGAATTGGCAAAGTGATATTTGGAAGCCCATAGAGGGCTATGGTGAAAAAGGAACTATCCTCAGATGAAATCTGGAACGAAGGTTTCTGAGAAACAGCTCGGTGATGTGTGACTTCCTGTCACAGGGTTACATCTGTATTTCGTGGATCTCTTTGCTAGCCTTATTTCTGTGGAATCCGAGAACAGATATTTCGGATCCCTTTGAAGACTGTAGGGCCAAAGGAAATATCCTCCGATAACAAAGAGAAAGAAGATTTCTGAGAAACTTCTTTGTGTTCTGTGAAATCATCTCACAGAGTTACAGCTTTTCCCTCAAGAAGCCTTTCGCTAAGACAGTTCTTGTGGAATTGGCAAACTGATATTTGGAAGCCCATTGATGGCTATGTTGAAAAAGGAAATATCCTCAGATGAAATCTGGAAAGAAGCTTTCTGAGAAACTGCTCTGTGAAGTGTGATTTCCACTCACAGGGATACATCTGTATTTCGTGGATCTCTTTCCTAGCCTTTTTTCTGGGGAATCTGAGAACAGATATTTCGGATCCCTTTGAAGACTAGAGGGTCAGAGGAAATATCCTCAGATAACAAAGAGAAAGAAACTTTCTGAATAACTTCTTTGTGCTCTTTGAAATCATCTCACAGAGTTACAGCTTTCCCCTCAAGAAGCCTTTTGGTAAGACAGTTCTTGTGGAATTGGCAAAGTGATATTTGGAAGCCCATAGAGGGCTATGTTGAAAAAGGAAATATCCTCTGATGAAATCTGGAAAGAAGGTTTCTGACAAACTGCATTGTGATGTCTGACTTCCACTCACAGAGTTACATCTGTATTTCGTGGATCTCTTTGCTAGCCTTATTTCTGTGGAATCTGAGAACAGATATTTAGGATCCCTTTAAAGACTATAGGGCCAAAGGAAATATCCTCCGATAACAAAGAGAAAGAAGCTTTCTGAGAAACTGCTTTGTTTTCTGGGAAATCATCACACAGAGTTACAGCTTCCCCCTCCAGAAGCCTTTCGCTAAGACAGTTCTTGTGGAATTGGCAAAGTGAGATTTGGAAGCCCATAGAGGGCTATGGTGAAAAAGGAAATATCCTCAGATGAAATTTGTAAAGAAGTTTTCTGAGAAACTGCTTAGTGTTCAGTTAATTCATCTCACAGAGTTACATCTGTATTTCGTGCATCTCTTTGCTAGCCTTATTTCTGTGGAATCCGAGAACAGATATTTCGGATCCCTTTGAAGACTATAGGGCCAAAGGAAATATCCTCCGATAACAAAGAGAAAGAAGATTTCTGAGAAACTTCTTTGTGTTCTGTGAAATCATCTCACAGAGTTACAGCTTTTCCCTCAAGAAGCCTTTCGCTAAGACAGTTCTTGTGGAATTGGCAAACTGATATTTGGAAGCCCATTGATGGCTATGTTGAAAAAGGAAATATCCTCAGATGAAATCTGGAAAGAAGCTTTCTGAGAAACTGCTCTGTGAAGTGTGATTTCCACTCACAGGGATACATCTGTATTTCGTGGATCTCTTTCCTAGCCTTTTTTCTGGGGAATCTGAGAACAGATATTTCGGATCCCTTTGAAGACTAGAGGGTCAGAGGAAATATCCTCAGATAACAAAGAGAAAGAAACTTTCTGAATAACTTCTTTGTGCTCTTTGAAATCATCTCACAGAGTTACAGCTTTCCCCTCAAGAAGCCTTTTGGTAAGACAGTTCTTGTGGAATTGGCAAAGTGATATTTGGAAGCCCATAGAGGGCTATGTTGAAAAAGGAAATATCCTCTGATGAAATCTGGAAAGAAGGTTTCTGACAAACTGCATTGTGATGTCTGACTTCCACTCACAGAGTTACATCTGTATTTCGTGGATCTCTTTGCTAGCCTTATTTCTGTGGAATCTGAGAACAGATATTTAGGATCCCTTTAAAGACTATAGGGCCAAAGGAAATATCCTCCGATAACAAAGAGAAAGAAGCTTTCTGAGAAACTGCTTTGTTTTCTGGGAAATCATCACACAGAGTTACAGCTTCCCCCTCCAGAAGCCTTTCGCTAAGACAGTTCTTGTGGAATTGGCAAAGTGAGATTTGGAAGCCCATAGAGGGCTATGGTGAAAAAGGAAATATCCTCAGATGAAATTTGTAAAGAAGTTTTCTGAGAAACTGCTTAGTGTTCAGTTAATTCATCTCACAGAGTTACATCTGTATTTCGTGCATCTCTTTGCTAGCTTTATTTCTGTGGATTCTGAGAACAGATATTTCGGATCCCTTTGAAGACTATAGGGCCAAAGGAAATATCCTCCGATAACAAAGAGAACGAAGCTTTCTGAGAAACTTCTTTGTGTTCTGTGAAACCATCTCACAGAGTTACAGCTTTCCCCTCATGAAGCCTTTCGCTAAGACAGTTCTTGTGGAATTGGCAAAGTGATATTTGGAAGACCATAGAAGGCTATGGTGAAAAAGGAAATATCCTCAGATAAAATCTGGAATGAAGATTTCTGAGAAACTGCTTAGTGTTCTCTTAATTCATCTCACAGAGTTACATCTGTATTTCGTGGATCTCTTTGCTAGCCTTATTTCTGTGGAATCTGAGAACAGATATTTCGGATCCCTTTGAAGACTATAGGGCCAAAGGAAATATCCTCCGATAACCAAGAGAAAGAAGCTTTCTGAGAAACTTCTTTGTGTTCTGTGAAATCATCTCACAGAGTTACAGATTTCCCCTCAAGAAGCCTTTCGCTAAGACAGTTCTTGTGGAATTGGCAAAGTGATATTTGGAAGCCCTTAGAGGGCTATGGTGAAAAAGGAAATATCCTCAGATGAAAACTGGAAAGAAGCTTTCTGAGAAACTGCTTAGTGTTCTGTTAATTCATCTCACAGAGTTACATCTGTATTTCGTGGATCTCTTTGCTAGCCTTATTTCTGTGGAATCTGAGAACAGATATTTCGGATCCCTTTGAAGACTATAGGGCCAAAGGAAATATCCTCTGATAACAAAGAGAAAGAAGCTTTCTGAGAAACTTCTTTGTGTTCTGTGAAATCATCTCACAGAGTTACAGCTTTCCCCTCAAGAAGCCTTTCGCTAAGACAGTTCTTGTGGAATTGGCAAAGTGATATTTGGAAGCCCCTAGAGGTCTATGGTGAAAAAGTAAATATCCTCAGATGAAAACTGGAAAGAAGCTTTCTGAGAAACTGCTTAGTGTTCTGTTAATTCATCTCACAGAGTTACATCTGTATTTCGTGGATCTCTTTGCTAGCCTTATTTCTGTGGAATCTGAGAACAGATATTTCGGATCCCTTTGAAGACTATAGGGCCAAAGGAAATATCTTCCGATAACAAAGAGAAAGAAGCTTTCTGAGAAACTTCTTTGTGTTCTTTGAAATCATCTCACAGAGTTACAGCTTTCCCCTCAAGAAGCCTTTCGCTAAGACAGTTCTTGTGGAATTTGCAATGTGATATTTGGAAGCCCATACGGCTAGGGTGAAAAAGAAAATATCCTCAGATGAAATCTGGAAAGAAGCTTTCTGAGAAACTGCTTAGTGTTCTGTTAATTCATCTCACAGAGTTACATCTGTATTTCGTGGATCTCTTTGCTAGCCTCATTTCTGTGGAATCTGAGAACAGATATTTCGGATCCCTTTGAAGACTACAGGGCCAAAGGAAATGTCCTCCGATAACAAAGAGAAAGAAGCGCTCTGACAAACTTCATTAAGTTCTGTGAAATCATCTCACAGAGTTACAGCTTTCCCCTCAAGAAGCCTTTCGCTAAGACAGTTCTTGTGGAATTGGCAGAGTGATATTTGGAAGCCCCTACAGGGCTATGGTGAAAAAGGAAATATCCTCCAATGAAATTTGGAAAAAAGCTTTCTGAGAAACTGATTAGTGTTCTGTTAATTCATCTCACAGAGTTACATCTGTATTTCGTGGATCTCTTTGCTAGCCTTATTTCTGTGGAATCTGAGAACAGATATTTCGGATCCCTTTGAAGGCTATAGGGCCAAAGGAAATATCCTCCGATAACAAAGAGAAAGAAGCTTTCTGAGAAACTTCTTTGTGTTCTGTGAAATCATCTCACAGAGTTACAGCTTTCCCTAGAAAAAGCCTTTCGCTAAGACAGTTCTTGCGGAATTTGCAAAGTGATATTTGGAAGCCCATACAGCTATGGTGGAAAAGGAAATATCCTCAGATGAAATCTGGAAAGAAGCTTTCTGAGAAACTGCTTAGTGTTCTGTTAATTCATCTCACAGAGTTACATCTGTATTTCGTGGATCTCTTTGCTAGCCTTATTTCTGTGGAATCTGAGAACAGATATTTCGGATCCCTTTGAAGACTATAGGGCCAAAGGAAATATCCTCCGATAACAAAGAGACAGAAGCTTTCTGAGAAACTTCTTTGTGTTCTGTGAAATCAACTCACAGAGTTACAGCTTTCCCCTCAAGGAGCCTTTCGCTAAGACAGTTCTTGTGGAATTGGCAAAGTGATATTGGGAAGCCCTTAGAGTGCTATGGTGAAAAAGGAAATATCCTCAGATGAAATCTGGAAAGAAGCTTTCTGAGAAACTGCTTAGTGTTCTGTTAATTCTTCTCACAGAGTTACATCTGTATTTCTTGGATCTCTTTGCTAGCCTTATTTCTGTGGAATCTGAGAACAGATATTTCGGATCTCTTTAAAGACTATAGGGCCAAAGGAAATATCCTCCGATAACAAAGAGAAAGAAGCTTTCTGAGAAACTGCTTTGTGTTCTGGGAAATCATCTCACAGAGTTACAGCTTCCCCCTCCAGAAGCCTTTCGCTAAGACAGTTCTTGTGGAATTGGCAAAGTGAGATTTGGAAGCCCATAGAGGGCTATGGTGAAAAAGGAAATATCCTCAGATGAAATTTGTAATGAAGTTTTCTGAGAAACTGCTTAGTGTTCAGTTAATTCATCTCACAGAGTTACATCTGTATTTCGTGCATCTCTTTGCTAGCTTTTTTTCTGTGGATTCTGAGAACAGATATTTCGGATCCCTTTGAAGACTATAGGGCCAAAGGAAATATCCTCCGATAACAAAGAGAAAGAAGCTTTCTGAGAAACTGCTTTGTGTTCTGTGAAACCATCTCACAGAGTTACAGCTTTCCCCTCATGAAGCCTTTCGCTAAGACAGTTCTTGTGGAATTGGCAAAGTGATATTTGGAAGATCATAGAAGGCTATGGTGAAAAAGGAAATATCCTCAGATGAAATCTGGAATGAAGATTTCTGAGAAACTGCTAAGTGTTCTCTTTATTCATCTCACAGAGTTACATCTGTATATCGTGGATCTCTTTGCTAGACTTATTTCTGTGGAATCTGAGAACAGATATTTCGGATCCCTTGGAAGACTATAGGGCCAAGGAAATATCCTCCGATAACCAAGAGAAAGAAGCTTTCTGAGAAACTTCTTTGTGTTCTGTGAAATCATCTCACAGAGTTACAGCTGTCCCCTCAAGAAGCCTTTCGTTAATACAGTTCTTGTGGCATTGGCAAAGTGATATTTGGAAGCCCATAGAGGGCTACGGTGAAAAAGTAAATATCCTCACATGAAATCTGGAAAGAAGCTTTCTGAGAAACTGCTCTGTGATGTGTGACTTCCACTCACAGAATTACATCTGTATTTCGTGGATCTCTTTGCTAGCCTTATTTCTGTGGAACTTGAGAACAGATATTTCGGATCCCTTTAAAGACTATAGGGCCAAAGGAAATATCCTCCGATAACAAAGAGAAAGAAGCTTTCTGAGAAACTTCTTTGTGTTCTTTGAAATCATCTCACAGAGTTACAGCTTTCCCCTCAAGGAGCCTTTCGCTAAGACAGTTCTTGTGGAATTCGCAAAGTGATATTTGGAAGCACATAGAGGGCTATGTTGAAAAAGGAAATATCCTCAGATGAAATCTGGAAAGAAGCTTTCTGAGAAACTGGTCTGTGGTGTGTGATTTCCACTCACAGGGTTACATCTGTATTTCGTGGATCTATTTCCTAGCCTTATTTCTGGGGAATCTGAGAACAGATATTTCGGATCCCTTTGAAGACTAGAGGGCCAAAGGAAATATCCTCAGATAACAAAGAGAAAGAAGCTTTCTGAGTAACTTCTTTGTGTTCTGTGAAATCATATCACAGAGTTACAGCTTTCCCCTCAAGAAGCCTTTTGGTAAGACAGTTCTTGTGGAATTGGCAAAGTGATATTTGGAAGCCCATAGAGGGCTATGGTGAAAAAGGAACTATCCTCAGATGAAATCTGGAACGAAGGTTTCTGAGAAACAGCTCGGTGATTTGGGACTTCCAGTCACAGGGTTACATCTGTATTTCGTGGATCTCTTTGCTAGCCTTATTTCTGTGGAATCTAAGAACAGATATTTCGGAATCCTTTGAAGAGTATAGGGCCAAAGGAAATATCCTCCGATAACAAAGAGAAAGACGATTTCTGAGAAACTTCTTTGTGTTCTGTGAAATCATCTCACAGAGTTACAGCTTTCTCCTCAAGAAGCCTTTCGCTAAGACAGTTCTTGTGGAATTGGCAAAGTGATATTTGGAAGCCCATAGAGGGCTATGGTGAAAAAGGAAATATCCTCAGATGAAATCTGGAAAGAAGCTTTCTGAGAAACTGCTTAGTGTTCAGTTAATTCATCTCACAGAGTTACATCTGTATTTCGTGGATCTCTTTGCTAGCCTTATTTCTGTGGAATCTGAGAACAGATATTTCGGATCCCTTTGAAGACTATAGGGTCAAAGGAAATATCTTCTGATAACAAAGAGAAAGAAGCTTTCTGAGAAACTTCTTTGTGTTCTGTGAAGTCATCTCACAGAGTTACAGCTTTCCCCTGAAAGAGCCTTTCGCTAAGACAGTTCTTGTGGAATTCGCAAAGTGATATTTGGAAGCCCATAGAGGGCTATGTTGAAAAAGGAAATATCCTCAGATGAAATCTGGAAAGAAGCTTTCTGAGAAACTGCTCTGTGGTGTGTGATTTCCACTCACAGGGTTACATCTGTATTTCGTGGATCTCTTTCCTAGCCTTATTTCTGGGGAATCTGAGAACAGATATTTCGGATCCCTTTGAAGACTAGATGGCCAAAGGAAATGTCCTCCGATAACAAAGAGAAAGAAGCTTTCTGACAAACTTCTTTAAGTTCTGTGAAATCATCTCACAGAGTTACAGCTTTCCCCTCAAGAAGCCTTTCGCTAAGACAGTTCTTGTTTAATTGGCAAAGTGATATTTGGAAGACGCTAGAGGGCTATGGTGCAAAAGGAAATATCCTCAGATAAAATCTGGAAAGAAGCTTTCTGAGAAATTGCTCTGTGATGTGTGATGTCAACTCACACGTTACATCTGTATTTCGTGGATCTCTTTGGTAGCCTTATTTCTGTGGAATGTGAGAACAGATATTTCGGATCCCTTTGAAGACTATAGGGCCAAAGGAAATATCCTCCGATAACAAAGAGAAAGAAGCTTTCTGAGAAACTTCTTTGTGTTCTGTGAAATCATCTCACAGAATTACAGCTTTCCCGTCAAGAAGCCTTTCGCTAAGACAGTTCTTGTGGAATTGGCAAAGTGATATATGGAAGCCCTTAGAGGGCTATGGAGAAAAGGGAAATATCCCTTGATAAAATCTGGAAAGAAGCTTTCTGAGAAACTGCTTAGTGTTCTGCTAATTCATCTCACAGAGTTACATCTGTATTTCGTGGATCTCTTTGCTAGCCTTATTTCTGTGGAATCTGAGAACAGATATTTCGGATCCCTTTGAAGACTATAGGGCCAAAGGAAATATCCTCTGATAACAAAGAGAAAGAAGCTTTCTGAGAAACTTCTTTGTGTTCTGTGAAATCATCTCACAGAGTTACAGCTTTCCCCTCAAGAAGCCTTTCGCTAAGACAGTTCTTGTGGAATTGGCAAAGTGATATTTGGAAGCCCCTAGAGGGCTATGGTGAAAAAGTAAATATCCTCAGATGAAAACTGGAAAGAAGCTTTCTGAGAAACTGCTTAGTGTTCTGTTAATTCACCTCACAGAGTTACATCTGTATTTCGTGGATCTCTGTGCTAGCCTTATTTCTGTGGAATCTGAGAAGAGATATTTCGGATCCCTTTGAAGACTATAGGGCAAAAGCAAATATCCTCAGATAACAAAGAGAAAGAAGCTTTCTGAGAAACTTCTTTGTGTTCTGTGAAATCATCTCACAGAGTTACAGCTTTCCCCTCAAGAAGCCTTTCGCTAAGACAGTTCTTGTGGAATTGGCAAAGTGATATTTGGAAGCCCCTAGAGTGCTATGGTGAAAAAGTAAATATCCTCAGATGAAATCTGGAAAGAAGCTTTCTGAGAAACTGCTTAGTGTTCTGTTAATTCATCTCACAGAGTTACATCTGTATTTCCTGGATCTCTTTGCTAGCCTTATTTCTGTGGAATCTGAGAACAGATATTTCGGATCCCTTTGAAGACTATAGGGTCAAAGGAAATATCCTCCTGTAACAAAGACAAAGAAGCTCTCTGAGAAACTTCTTTGTGTTCTGTGAAATCATCTCACAGAGTTACAGCTTTCCCGTCAAGAAGCGTTTCGCTAAGACAGTTCTTGTGTAATTGGCAAAGTGATATATGGAAGCCCCTAGAGGGCTATGGTGAAAAAGGAAATATCCCTTGATAAAATCTGGAAAGAAGCTTTCTGAGAAACTGCTTAGTGTTGTGTTATTTCATCTCACAGAGTTACATCTGTATTTCTTGGATCTCTTTGCTAGCCTTATTTCTGTGGAATCTGAGAACAGATATTTCGGATCCCTTTGAAGATTATAGGGCAAAAGCAAATATCCTCAGATAACAAAGAGAAAGAAACTTTCCGAGAAACTTCTTTGTGTTCTGTGAAATCATCTCACAGAGTTACAGCTTTCCCCTTAAGAAGCCTTTCGATAAGGCAGGTCTTGTGGAATTGGCAAAGTGATATTGGAAAGCCCATAGAGGGCTATGTTGAAAAAGGAAATATCCTCAGATGAAATCTGGAAAGAAGCTTTCTGAGAAACTGCTTAGTGTTGTGTTATTTCATCTCACAGAGTTACATCTGTATTTCGTGGATCTCTTTGCTAGCCTTATTTCTGTGGAATCTGAGAACAGATATTTCGGATCCCTTTGAAGACTATAGGGCCAAAGGAAATATCCTCCGATAACAAAGACAAAGAAGCTTTCTAAGAAACTTCTTTGTGTTCTGTGAAATCATCTCACAGAGTTACAGCTTTTCCGTCAAGAAGCCTTTCGCTAAGACAGTTCTTGTGGAATTGGCAAAGTGATATATGGAAGCCCCTAGAGGGCTATGGTGAAAAAGGAAATATAATCAGATGAAATCTGGAAAGAAGCTTTCTGAGAAACTGCTCTGTGATGTGTGACTTCCACTCACAGAGTTACATCTGTATTTCGTGGATCTCTTTGCTAGCCTTATTTCTGTGTAATCTGAGAACAGATATTTCGGATCCCTTTAAAGACTATAGGGACAAAGGAAATATCCTCCGATAACAAGGGAAAGAAGCTTTCCGAGAAACCTCTTTGTGTTCTTTGAAATCATCTCACAGAGTTACAGCTTTCCCCTCAAGGAGCCTTTCGCTAAGACAGTTCTTGTGGATTTCGCAAAGTGGTATTTGGAAGCCCGTAGAGGGCTATGGTGAAAAAGGAAATATCCCTTGATAAAATCTGGAAAGAAGCTTTCTGAGAAACTGCTTAGTGTTCTGCTAATTCACCTCACAGAGTTACATCTGTATTTCGTGGATCTCTTTGCTAGCCTTATTTCTGTGGAATCTGAGAACAGATATTTCGGATACCTTTGAAGACTATAGGGCCAAAGGAAATATCCTCCGATAACAGAGAAAGAAGCTTTCTGAGAAACTTCTTTGTGTTCTGTGAAATCAACTCACAGAGTTACAGCTTTCCCCTCAAGGAGCCTTTCGCTAAGACAGTTCTTGTGGAATTGGCAAAGTGATATTGGGAAGCCCATAGAGTGCTATGGTGAAAAAGGAAATATCCTCAGATGAAATCTGGAAAGAAGCTTTCTGAGAAACTGCTTAGTGTTCTGTTAATTCATCTCACAGAGTTACATGTGTATTTCGTCGATCTCTTTGCTAACCTTATTTCTGTGGAATCTGAGAACAGATATTTCGGATCCCTTTGAAGACTAAAGGGCCAAAGGAAATATCCTCCGATAACAAAGACAAAGAAGCTTTCTGAGAAACTTCTTTGTGTTCTGTGAAATTATCTCACAGAGTTACAGCTTTCCCCTCAAGAATCCTTTCGCTAAGTCAGTTCTTGTGGAATTGGCAGAGTGAAATTTGGAAGCCCATAGAGGGCCATGGTGAAAAAGGAAATATCCTCAGATGAAATCTGGAAAGAAGCTTTCTGAAGAACTGCTTAGTGTTCTGTTAATTCATCTCACAGAGTTACATCTGTATTTCTTGGATCTCTTTGCTATCCTTATTTCTGTGGAATCAGAACAGATATTTCGGATCCCTTTGAAGACTATAGGGCCAAAGGAAATATCCTCCAATAACAAAGAGAAAGAAGCTTTCTAAGAAACCTCTTTGTGTTCTGTGAAATCATCTCACAGAGTTACAGCTTTCCCCTCAAGAAGCCTTTTACTAAGACTGTTCTTGTGGAATTAGCAAAGTGATATTTGGAAGCCCATAGAGGGCTATGGTGAAAAGGAAATATCCTCAGATGAAATCTGGAAAGAAGCTTTCTGAGAAACTGCTTAGTGTTCTGTTAATTCATCTCACAGAGTTACATCTGTATTTTGTTGAAATCTTTGCCAGACTTATTTCTGTGGAATCTGAGAACAGATATTTCGGATCCCTTTGAAGACTATAGGGCCAAAGGAAATATCCTCCGATAACAAAGAGAAAGAAGCTTTCTGAGAAACCTCTTTGTGTTCTGTGAAATGATCTCACAGAGTTACCTCTTTCCCCTCAAGAAGCCTTTCACTAAGACTGTTCTTGTGGTATTGGCAAAGTGATATTTGGAAGCCCATAGAGGGCTATGGTGAAAAGGAAATATCCTTAGATGAAATCTGGAAAGAAGCTTTCTGAGAAACTGCTTAGTGTTCTGTTAATTCATCTCACAGAGTTACATCTGTATTTCGTGGATCTCTTTGCTAGCCTTATTTCTTTGGAATGTGAGAACAGATATTTCGGATCCCTTTGAAGACTATAGGGCCAAAGGAAATATCCTCCGATAACAAAGAGAAAGAAGCTTTCTGAGACACTTCTTTGTGTTTTGTGAAATCAACTCACAGAGTTACAGGTTTCACCTCGGGAAGCCTTTCGCTAAGACAGTTCTTGTGGAATTGGCAAAGTGATACTGGGAAGCCCATAGAGGGCTATGGTGAAAAAGGAAATATCCTCAGATGAAATCTGGAAAGAAGCTTTCTGAGAAACTGCTTAGTGTTCTGTTAATTCATCTAACAGAGTTACATCTGTTTTTCGTGGATCTATTTGCTAGCCTTATTTCTGTGGAATCTGAGAACAGATATTTCGGATCCCTTTGAAGACTATAGGGCAAAAGCAAATATCCTCAGATAACAAAGAGAAAGGAACTTTCCGAGAAACTTCTTTGTGTTCTGTGAAATCATCTCACAGAGTTACAGCTTTCCCCTCAAGAAGCCTTTCGCTAAGACAGTTCTTGTAGAATTGGCAGAGTGATATTTGGAAGCCCATAGAGGGCTATGGTGAAAAAGGAAATATCCTCAGATGAAATCTGGAAAGAAGCTTTCTGAAGAACTGCTTAGTGTTCTGTTAATTTATCTTACAGTGTTACATCTGTATTTCGTGGATCTCTTTGCTAACCTTATTTCTGTGGAATCTGAGAACAGATATACGGATCCCTTTGAAGATTATAGGGCCAAAGGAAATATCCTCCAATAACAAAGAGAAAGAAGCTTTCGGAGAAACTTCTTTGTGTTCTGTGAAATCATCTCACAGAGTTACAGCTTTCCCCTCAACAGGCCTTTCGCTAAGACAATTCTTGTACAATTGGCAAAGTGATATTTGGAAGCCCCTAGAGGACTAGGGTTCAAAAGGAAATATCCTCAGATAAAATCTGGAAAGAAGCTTTCTGAGAAACTGTTTAGTGTTCTGTTAATTCATCTCACAGAGTTACATCTGTATTTCGTGGATCCCTTTGCTAGCCTTATTTCTGTGGAATCTGAGAACAGATATTTCGGATCCCTTGGAAGAATATAGAGCCAAAGGAAATATCCTCCGATAACAAAGAGAAAGAAGGTTTCTGAGAAACTTCTTTGTGTTCTCTGAAATCATCTCAAAGAGTTACAGCTTTCCCCTCAAGAAGCCTTTCGCTAAGACAGTTCTTGTGGAATTGGCAAGGTGATATATGGAAGCCCCTAGAGGGCTACGGTGAAAAATTAAATATCCTCAGATGAAATGTGGAAAGAAGCTTTCTGAGAAACTGCTTAGTGTTCTGTTAATTCATCTCACAGAGTTACATCTGTATTTCGTGGATCTCTTTGCTAGCCTTATTTCTGTGGAATCTGAGAACCGATATTTCGAATCCCTGAAGACTATAGGGCCAAAGGAAATATCCTCCGAAAACAAAGAGAAAGAAGCTTTCCGAGAAACTTCTTTGTGTTCTGTGAAATCAGCTCACATATTTACAGCTTTCCCCTCAAGAAGCCTTTCGCTAAGACAGTTCTTGTTGAATTGGCAGAGTGATATTTGGAAGCCCATAGAGGGCTACGGTGAAAAAGGAAATATCCTCAGATGAAATCTGGAAAGAAGCTTTCTGAGAAACTGCTTAGTGTTCTGTTATTTCATCTCACAGAGTTACAGCTGTATTTCGTGGATCTCTTTGCTAGCCTTATTTCTGTGGAATCTGAGAATAGATATATCGGATCCCTTTGAAGACTATAGAGCCAAAGGAAATATCCTGCGATAACAAAGAGAAAGAAGCTTTCTGAGAAACTTCTTTGTGTTCTGTGAAATCATCTCACAGAGTTACAGGTTTCCGTAGAAGAAGCCTTTCGCTAAGACAGTTCTTGTGGAATTTGCAAAGTGATATTTGGAAGACCATAGACGGCTATGGTGAAAATGGAAATATCCTCAGATGAAATCTGGAAAGAAGTTTTCTGAGAAACTGCTTAGTGTTCTGTTAATTCATCTCGCAGAGTTACATCTGTATTTCGTGGATCTCTTTGCTAGCCTTATTTCTGTGGAATCTGAGATCAGATATTTCGGATCCCTTTGAAGACTACGGGACCAAAGGAAATATCCTCCGATAACAAAGAGAAAGAAGCTTTCTGACAAACTTCTTTGTGTTCTCTGAAATCATCTAACAGAGTTACAGCTTTCCCCTCACGAAGCCTTTCGCTAAGACAGTTCTTGTGGAATTGGCAGAGTGATATTTGGAAGCCCATAGAGGGCTATGGTGAAAAAGGAAATATCCTCAGATGAAATCTGGAAAGAAGCTTTCTGAAGAACTGCTTAGTGTTCTGTTAATTCATCTCACAGAGTTACATCTGTATTTCCTGGATCTCTTTGCTAGCCTTATTTCTGTGTAGTCTTAGAACAGATATTTCGGATCCCTTTGAAGACTATAGGGCCAAAGGAAATATCCTCCGATAAAAAAGAGAAACATGCTTTCTGAGAAACTTCTTTGTGTTCTGTGAAATCATCTCATAGAGTTACAGCTTTCCCCTCAAGAAGCCTTTCGATGAGTCAGTTCTTGTGGAATTGGCAAAGTGATATTGGGAAGCCCCTAGAGGGCTATGGTGCAAAGGGAAATATCCTCAGATAAAATCTGGAAAGAAGCTTTCTGAGAAACTGCTTAGTGTTCTGTTAATTCATCTCACAGAGTTACATCTGTATTTCGTGGATATCTTTGCTAGCCTTATTTCTGTGAAATCTGAGAACAGATATTTCGGATCCCTTTGAAACCTATAGGGCCAAAGGAAATATCCTCCGATATCAAAGAGAAGGAAGCTTTCTGAGAAACTTCCTTGTGTTCTGTGAAATCATCTCACAGAGTTACAGCTTTCCCCTCAAGAAGCCTTTCGCTAAGACAGTTCTTGTGGAATTGTCAAAGTGATATTTGGAAGCCCACAGAGTTCTATGGTGAAAAAGGAAATATCCTCAGATGAAATCTGGAAAGAAGCTTTCTGAAGAACTGCTTAGTGTTCTGTTAATTCATCTCACAGAGTTACATCTGTATTTCGTGGTTCTCTTTGCTAGCCTTATTTCTGTGGAATGTGAGAAGAGATAGTTCGGATCCCTTTGAAGACTATAGGGCCAAAGGAAATATCCTCCGATAACAAAGAGAAAGAAGCTTTCTGAGAAACTTCTTTGTGTTCTTTGAAATCATCTCACAAAGTTACAGCTTTCCCCTCAAGAAGCCTTTCGCTAAGACAGTTCTTCTGGAATTGGCAAAGTGATATTTGGAAGCCCCTAGAGGGCTATGGTGAAAAAGGAAATATCCTCAGATGAAATCTGAAAAGAAGCTTTCTGACAAACTGCTTAGTGTTCTGTTAATTCATCTCACAGAGTTACATCTGTATTTCGTGGATCTCTTTGCTAGCCTCATTTCTTTGGAATCTGAGAACAGATATTTCGGATCCCTTGGAAGACTGTAGGGCCAAAGGAAATATCCTCCGACAACATAGAGAAAGAAGCTTTCTGAGAAACTTCTTTGTGTTCTGTGAAATCATCTCACAGAGTTACAGCTTTTCCCTCAAGAAGCCTTTCGCTAAGACAGTTCTTGTGGAATTTGCAAAGTGATATATGGAAGCCCCTAGAGGGCTATGGTGAAAAAGGACATATCCTCAGATGAAATCTGGAAAGAATCTTTCTGAGAAACTGCTTAGTGTTCTGTGAATTCATCTCACAGAGTTACATCTGTATTTCGTGGATCTGTTTGCGAACCTTATTTCTGTTGAATCTGAGAACAGATATTTCGGATCCCTTTGAAGACTACAGGGCCAAAGGAAATATCCTCCGATAACAAAGAGAAAGAAGCTTTCTGAGAAACTTCTTTGTGTTCTGTGAAATCATCTCACAGAGTTACAGCTTTCCCCTCAAGAAGTCTTTCGCTAAGACAGTTCGTGTGGAATTGGCAAAGTGATATTGGGGAGCCCATAGAGGGCTATAGTGAAAAAGACAATATCCCCAGATGAAATCTGGAAAGAAGCATACTGAGAAACTGCTTGGTGTTCTGTTAATTCATCTCACAGAGTTACATCTGTATTTCCTGGATCTCTTTGCTAGCCTTATTTCTGTGGAATCTGAGAACAGATATTTCGGATCCCTTTGAAGACTATAGGGCCAAAGGAAATATCCTCCGATAACAAAGAGAAAGCAGCTTTCTGACAAACTTCTTTGTGTTCTGTGAAATCATCTCACAGAGTTACAGCTTTCCCCTCAAGAAGCCTTTCGCTAAGACAGTTGTTGTTCAATTTGCAAAGTGATATTTGGAAGACCCTAGAGGGCTATGGTGCAAAAGGAAATATCCTCAGATAAAATCTGGAAAGAAGCTTTCTGAGAAACTGCTTAGTGTTCTGTTAATTCATCTCACAGAGTTACATCTGTATTTCGTGGATCTCTTTGCTAGCCTTATTTCTGTGGAATCTGAGAACAGATATTTCGGATCCCTTTGAAGACTATAGGGCCAAAGTAAATATCCTCCGGTAACAAAGAGAAAGAAGCTTTCTGAGAAACTTCTTTGTGTTCTGTGAAATCATCTCACAGAGTTACAGCTTTCCCCTTAAGAAGCCTTTCGCTAAGACAGTTATTGTGGAATTGGCAAAGTGATATTGGGTAGCCCATAGAGGGCTATGGTGAAAAAGGAAATATCCTCCAATGAAATCTGGAAAGAAGCTTTCTGAGAAACTGCTTAGTGTTCTGTTAATTCATCTCACAGAGTTACATCTGTTTTTCGTGGGTCTCTCTGCTAGCCTTATATCTGTGGAATCTGAGAACAGATATTTCGGATCCCTTTGAAGACTATAGGGCCAAAGGAAATATCCTCCGATAACAAAGAGAAAGAAGCTTTCTGACAAACTTCTTTGTGTTCTGTGAAATCATCTCAGAGAGTTACAGCTTTTCCGTCAAGAAGCCTTTCGCTAAGACAGTTCTTGTGGAATTGGCAAAGTGATATTTGGAAGCCCATAGAGGGCTATGGTGAAAAAGGAAATATCCTCAGATGAAATCTGGAAAGAAGCTTTCTGAGAAAGTGCTTAGTGTTCTGTTAATTCATCTCACAGAGTTACATCTGTATTTCGTGGATCTCTTTGCTAGCCTTATTTCTGTGGAATCTGAGAACAGATATTTCGGATTACTTTGAAGACTATAGGGCCAAAGGAAATATCCTCCGATAACAAAGAGAAAGAAGCTTTCTGACAAACTTCTTTGTGTTCTGTGAAATCATCTAAGAGAGTTACAGCTTTTCCTTCAAGAAGCCTTTCGCTAAGACAGTTCTTGTGGAATTGGCAAAGAGACATTTGGAAGCCCCTAGAGGGCTATGGTGAAAAAGGAAATATCCTCAGATGAAATCTGGAAAGAAGCTTTCTGAGAAAGTGCTTAGTGTTCTGTTAATTCATCTCACAGAGTTACATCTGTATTTCGTGGATCTCTTTGCTAGCCTTATTTCTGTGGAATCTGAGAACAGATATTTCGGATCCCTTTGCAGACTATAGGGCCAAAGGAAATATCCTCCGAAAACAAAGAGAAAGAAGCTTTCTGAGAAACTTCTTTGTGTTCTGTGAAATAATCTCACGGAGTTACAGGTTTCCCCTCAACAAGCCTTTCGCTAAGATAGTTGTTGTTCAATTGGCAAAGTGATATTGGGAAGTCCATAGAGGGCTATGGTGAAAAAGGAAATATCCTCAGATGAAATCTGGAAAGAAGCTTTCTGAGAAACTGCTTAGTGTTCTGGTAATTCATCTCACAGAGTTACATCTGTATTTCATGGATCTCTTTCCTAGCCGTATTTCTGTGGAATCTGAGAACAAATATTTCGGATCCCTTTGAAGAGTACAGGGACAAAGGAAATATCCTCCGATAACAAAGAGAAAGAAGGTTTCTGAGAAACATCTTTGTGTTCTGTGAAATCATCTCACAGAGTTACAGCTTTCCCCTCAAGAAGCCTTTCGCTAAGACAGTTCTTGTGGAATTGGCAAAGTGTTATTTGGAAGCCCCTTGAGCTGCTATGGTGAAAAAGGAAATATCCTCAGATGAAATATGGAAAGAAGCTTTCTGAGAAACTGCTTAATGTTCTGTTAATTCATCTCACACAGTTTCATCTGTATTTCGTGGATCTCTTTGCTAGCCTTATTTCTGTGGAATCTGAGAACAGATATTTCGGATCCCTTTGAAGACTATAGGGCCAAAGGAAATATCCTCCGATAACAAAGAGAAAGAACCTTTCTGAGAAACTTCTTTGTGTTCTGTGAAATCATCTCACAGAGTTACAGCTTTCCCCTCAAGAAGCCTTTCGCTAAGACCGTTCTTGTGGAATTGGCAAAGAGATATTTGGAAGCCCATAGCGGGCTTTGGTGAAAAAGGAAATATCCTCAGATGAAATCTGGAAAGAAGCTTTCTGAGAAACTGCTAAGTGTTCTGTTAATTCATCTCGCAGAGGTACATCTTAATTTCGTGGATCACTTTGCTAGCCTTATTTCTGTGGAATCTGAGAACAGATATTTCGGAACCCTTTGAAGACTATAGGGCCAAAGGAAATATCCTCCGATAACAAAGAGAAAGAAGCTTTCTGAGAAACTTCTTTGTGTTCTGTGAAATCATCTCACAGAGTTACAGCTTTCCCCTCAAGAAGCCTTTCGCTAAGACAGTTCTTGTGGAATTGGCAAAGTGATATTTGGAAGCCCATAGAGGGCTATGGTGAAAAGGGAAATATCCTCAGATGAAATCTTGAAAGTAGCTTTCTGAGAAACTGCTTAGTGTTCTGTGAATTCATCTCACAGAGTTACATCTGTATTTCGTGGATCTCTTTGCTAGCCTTATTTCTGTGGAATCTGAGAACAGATATTTCGGATCCCTTTGAAGACTATAGGGCCAAAGGAAATATCCTACGATATCAAAGAGAAAGAAGCTTTCTGAGAAACTTCTTTGTGTTCTGTAAAATCATCTCACAGAGTTACAGCTTTCCCCTCAAGAAGCCTTTCGCTAAGACAGTTCTTGTGGAATTGGCAAAGTGATATTTGGAAGCCCCTAGAGGGCTATGGTGAAAAACGAAATATCCTCAGATGAAATATGGAAAGAAGCTTTCTGGATAACAGCTTAGTGTTCTGTTAATTCATCTCACACAGTTTCATCTGTATTTCGTGGATCTCTTTGCTAGCCTTGTTTCTGTGGAAACTAAGAACAGATATTTCGGATCCCTTTGAAGACTATAGGGCCAAAGGAAATATCCTCCGATAACAAAGAGAAAGAAACTTTCTGAGAAACTTCTTTGTGTTCTGTGAAATCATCTCACAGAGTTACAGCTTTCCCCTCAAGAAGCCTTTCGATAAGACAGGTCTTGTGGAATTGGCAAAGTGGTATTGGGAAGCCCACAGAGGGCTACGGTGAAAAAGGAAATATCGTCCGATGAAATCTGGAAAGAAGCTTTCTGAGAAACTGCTTAGTGTTCTGTTAATTCATCTCACAGATTTACATCTGTATTTCGTGGATCTCTTTGCTAGCCTTGTTTCTGTGGAATCTGAGAACAGATATTTCGGATCCCTTTGAAGACTATAGGGCCAAAGGAAATATCCTCCGAAAACAAAGAGAAAGAAGCTTTCTGAGAAACTTCTTTGTGTTCTGTGAAATCATCTCACGGAGTTACAGCTTTCCCCTCAACAAGCCTTTCGCTAAGATAGTTGTTGTTGAATTGGCAAAGTGATATTTGGAAGCCCCTAGAGGGCTACGGTGCTAAAGGAAATATCCTCAGATAAAATCTGGAAAGAAGCTTTCTGAGAAACTGCTTAGTGTTCCGTTAATTCATCTCACAGAGTTACATCTGTATTTCGTGGATCTCTTTGCTAGCCTTATTTCTGTGGAATATGAGAACAGATATTTAGGATCCCTTTGAAGACAATAGGGCCAAAGGAAATATCCTCCGATAACAAAGAGAAAGAAGCTTTCTGAGAAGCTTCTTTGTCTTCTGTGAAATCATCTCACAGAGTTACAGCTTTCCCCTCAAGAAGCCTTTCGCTAAGACAGTTCTTGTGGAATTGGCAACGTGATATTTGGAAGCCCATAGAGGGCTATGGTGAAAAAGGAAATATCCTCAGATGATATCTGGAAAGAAGCTTTCTGAGAAAGTGCTTAGTGTTCTGTTAATTCATCTCACAGAGTTACATCTGTATTTCGTGGATCTCTTTGCTAGCCTTATTTCTGTGGTATCTGAGAACAGATATTTCGGATCCCTTTGAAGACAATAGGGCCAAAGGAAATATCCTCTGATAACAAAGAGAAAGAAGCTTTCTGAGAAACTTCTTTGTGTTCTGTGAAATCATCTCACGGAGTTACAGCTTTCCCCTCAAGAAGCCTTTCGCTAAGACAGTTCTTGTGGAATTGGCAACGTGATATTTGGAAGCCCCTAGAGGGCTATGGTGAAAAAGGAAATATCCTCAGATGAAATCTGGAAAGAAGCTTTCTGAGAAAGTGCTTAGTGTTCTGTTAATTCATCTCACAGAGGTACATCTGTATTTCGTGGATCTCTTTGCTAGCCTTATTTCTGTGGAATCTGAGAGCAGATATTTCGGATCACTTTGAACACTATAGGGCCACAGGAAATATCCTCCGATAACCAAGAGATAGAAGCTTTCTGAGAAACTTCTTTGTGTTCTGTGAAATCATCTCACAGAGTTACAGCTTTCCCGTCAAGAAGCCTTTCGCCAAGACAGTTCTTGTGGAATTGGCAGAGTGATATTTGGAAGCCCATAGAGGGCTATGGTGAAAAAGGAAATATCCTCAGATGAAATCTGGAAAGAAGCTTTCTGAGAAACTGCTTAGTGTTCTGTGAATTCATCTCACAGAGTTACATCTGTATTTCATGGATCTCTTTGCTAGCCTTATTTCTGTGGAATCTGAGAACAAATATTTCGGATCCCTTTGAAGATTACAGGGCCAAAGGAAATATCCTCCGATAACAAAGAGAAAGAAGCTTTCTGAGAAACATCTTTGTGTTCTGTGAAATCATCTCACAGAGTTACAGCTTTCCCCTCAAGAAGCCTTTCGCTAAGACAGTTCTTCTGGAATTGGCAAAGTGATATTTGGAAGCCCCTGGAGGGCTATGGTGAAAAAGGAAATATCCTCAGATGAAATATGGAAAGAAGCTTTCTGAGAAACTGCTTAGTGTTCTGTTAATTCATCTCACACAGTTTCATCTGTATTTCGTGGATCTCTTTGCTAGCCTTATTTCTGTGGAATCTGAGAACAGATATTTCGGATCCCTTTGAAGACTATAGGGCCAAAGGAAATATCCTCCGATAACAAAGAGAAAGAACCTTTCTGAGAAACTTCTTTGTGTTCTGTGAAATCATCTCACAGAGTTACAGCTTTCCCCTCAGAAGCCTTTCGCTAAGACCGTTCTTGTGGAATTGGCAAAGAGATATTTGGAAGCCCATAGCGGGCTTTGGTGAAAAAGGAAATATCCTCAGATGAAATCTGGAAAGAAGCTTTCTGAGAAACTGCTTAGTGTTCTGTTAATTCATCTCGCAGAGTTACATCTGTATTTCGTGGATCTCTTTGCTAGCCTTATTTCTGTGGAATCTGAGAACAAATATTTCGGATCCCTTTGAAGACTATAGGGCCAAAGGAAATATCCTCCGATAACAAAGAGAAAGAAGCTTTCTGAGAAACTTCTTTGTGTTCTGGGAAATCATCTCACAGAGTTACAGCTTTCCCCTCAAGAAGCCTTTCGCTAAGACAGTTCTTGTGGAATTGGCAAAGTGATATTTGGAAGCCCATAGAGGGCTATGGTGAAAAAGGAAATATCCTCAGATGAAATCTGGAAACTAGCTTTCTGAGAAACTGCTTAGTGTTCTGTGAATTCATCTCACAGAGTTACATCTGTATTTCGTGGATCTCTTTGCTAGCCTTATTTCTGTGGAATCTGAGAACAGATATTTCGGATCCCTTTGAAGACTATAGGGCCAAAGGAAATATCCTCCGATAACAAAGAGAAAGAAGCTTTCTGAGAAACTTCTTTGTGTTCTGGGAAATCATCTCACAGAGTTACAGCTTTCCCCTCAAGAAGCCTTTCGCTAAGACACTTCTTGTGGAATTGGCAAAGTGATATTTGGAAGCCCATAGAGGGCTATGGTGAAAAAGGAAATATCCTCAGATGAAATCTGGAAAGTAGCTTTCTGAGAAACTGCTTAGTGTTCTGTGAATTCATCTCACAGAGTTACATCTGTATTTCGTGGATCTCTTTGCTAGCCTTATTTCTGTGGAATCTGAGAACAGATAATTCGGATCCCTTTGAAGACTATAGGGCCAAAGGAAATAACCTCCGAAAACAAAGAGAAAGAAGCGTACTGAGAAACTTCTTTGTGTTCTGTGAAATCATCTCACGGAGTTACAGCTTTCCCCTCAACAAGCCTTTCGCTAAGATAGTTGTTGTTCAATTGGCAAAGTGATATTTGGAAGCCCCTTGAGGGCTACGGTGCTAAAGGAAATATCCTCAGAAAAAATCTGGAAAGAAGCTTTCTGAGAAACTGCTTAGTGTTCTGTTAATTCATCTCACAGAGTTTCATCTGTATTTCGTGGATCTCTTTGCTAGCCTTATTTCTGTGGAATATGAGGACAGATATTTCGGATCCCTTTGAAGACAATAGGGCCAAAGGAAATATCCTCCGATAACAAAGAGAAAGAAGCTTATTGAGAAACTTCTTTGTGTTCTGTGAAATCATCTCACAGAGTTACAGCTTTCCCCTCAAGTAGACTTTCGCCAAGACAGTTCTTGTGGAATTGGCAATGTGATATTTGGAAGCCCATAGAGGGCTATGGTGAAAAAGGAAATATCCTCAGATGAAATCTGGAAAGAAGCTTTCTGAGAAACTGCTTAGTGTTCTGGTAATTCATCTCACAGAGTTACATCTGTATTTCATGGATCTC
Source organism: Macaca mulatta (assembly GCF_049350105.2). Taxonomy (NCBI): domain Eukaryota; kingdom Metazoa; phylum Chordata; class Mammalia; order Primates; family Cercopithecidae; genus Macaca; species Macaca mulatta. The sequence continues at coordinate 26,143,913 of NC_133420.1, forward strand.
TTTGCTAGCCTTATTTCTGTGGAATCTGAGAACAAATATTTCGGATCCCTTTGAAGACAATAGGGCCAAAGGAAATATCCTCCGATAACAAAGAGAAAGAAGCTTTCTGAGAAACTTCTTTGTGTTCTGTGAAATCATCTCACAGAGTTACAGCTTTCCCCTCAAGAAGCCTTTCGCTAAGACAGTTCTTGTGGAATTCGCAACGTGATATTTGGAAGCCCCTAGAGGTCTATGGTGAAAAAGGAAATATCCTCAGATGAAATCTGGAAAGAAGCTTTCTGATAAAGTGCTTAGTGTTCTGTTAATTCATCTCACAGAGTTACATCTGTATTTCGTGGATCTCTTTGCTAGCCTTATTTCTGTGGAATCTGAGAGCAGATATTTCGGATCACTTTGAAGAATATAGGGCCAAAGGAAATATCCTCCGCTAACAAAGAGAAAGACGCTTTCTGAGAAACTTCTTTGTGTTCTGTGAAATCATCTCACAGAGTTACAGCTTTCCCGTCAAGAAGCCTTTCGCCAAGACAGTTCTTGTGGAATTGGCAAAGTGATATTTGGAAGCCCATAGAGGGCTTTGGTGAAAAAGTAAATATCCTCAGATGAAATCTGGAAAGAAGCTTTCTGAGAAACTGCTTAGTGTTCTGGTAATTCATCTCACAGATTTACATCTGTATTTCATGGATCTCTTTGCTAGCCTTATTTCTGTGGAATCTGAGAACGAATATTTCGGATCCCTTTGAAGAGTACAGGGCCAAAGGAAATATCCTCCGATAACAAAGAGAAAGAAGCTTTCTGAGAAACATCTTTGTGTTCTGTGAAATCATCTCACAGAGTTACAGCTTTCCCCTCAAGAAGCCATTCGCTAAGACAGTTCTTGTGGAATTGGCAACGTGATATTTGGAAGCCCCTAGAGGGCTATGGTAAAAAAGGAAATATCCTCAGATGAAATCTGGAAAGAAGCTTTCTGAGAAAGTGCTTACTGTTCTGTTAATTCATCCCACAGAGTTACATCTGTATTTCGTGGATCTCTTTGCTAGCCTTAATTCTGTGGAATCTGAGAGCAGATATTTCGGATCACTTTGAAGGATATACGGCTAAAGGAATTATCCTCCGATAACAAAGAGAAATAAACTTTCTGAGAAACTTCTTTGTGTTCTGTGAAATCATCTCACAGAGTTACAGCTTTCCCGTCAAGAAGCCTTTCGCCAAGACAGTTCTTGTGGAATTGGCAAAGTGATATTTGGAACCCCTAGAGGGCTTTGGTGAAAAAGTAAATATCCTCAGATGAAATCTGGAAAGAAGCTTTCTGAGAAACTGCTTAGTGTTCTGGTAATTCATCTCACAGAGTTACATCTGTATTTCATGGATCTCTTTGCTAGCCTTATTTCTGTGGAATCTGAGAACAAATATTTCGGATCCCTTTGAAGAGTACAGGGCCAAAGGAAATATCCTCCGATAACAAAGAGAAAGAAGCTTTCTGAGAAACATCTTTGTGTTCTGCGAAATCATCTCACCGAGTTACAGCTTTCCCCTCAAGAAGCCTTTCGCTAAGACAGTTCTTGTGGAATTGGCAACGTGATATTTGGAAGCCCCTAGAGGGCTATGGAGAAAAAGGAAATATCCTCAGATGAAACCTGGAAAGAAGCTTTCTGAGAAAGTGCTTAGTGTTCTGTTAATTCATCCCACAGAGTTACATCTGTATTTCGTGGATCTCTTTGCTAGCCTTAATTCTGTGGAATCTGAGAGCAGATATTTCGGATCACTTTGAAGATTATAGGGCTAAAGGAATTATCCTCCGATAACAAAGAGAAAGAAGCTTTCTGAGAAACTTCTTTGTGTTCTGTGAAATCATCTCACAGAGTTACAGCTTTCCCGTCAAGAAGCCTTTCGCCAAGACAGTTCTTGTGGAATTGGCAAAGTGATATTTGGAAGCCCATAGAGGGCTATGGTGAAAAAGGAAATATCCTCAGATGAAATCTGGAAAGAAGCTTTCTGAGAAACTGCTTAGCGTTCTGGTAATTCATCTCACAGAGTTACATCTGTATTTCATGGATCTCTTTGCTAGCCTTATTTCTGTGGAATCTGAGAACAAATATTTCGGATCCCTTTGAAGAGTACAGGGCCAAAGGAAATATCCTCCGATAACAAAGAGAAAGAAGCTTTCTGAGAAACATCTTTGTGTTCTGTGAAATCATCTCACAGAGTTACAGCTTTCCCCTCAAGAAGCCTTTCGCTAAGACAGTTCTTGTGGAATTGGCAAAGTGATATTTGGAAGCCCCTAGAGGGCTATGGTGAAAAAGGAAATATCCTCAGATAAAATCTGGAAAGAAGCTTTCTGAGAAACTGCTTAGGGTTCTGTTAATTCATCTCACAGAGTTACATCTGTATTTCGTGGATCTCTTTGCTAGCCTTATTTCTGTGGTATCTGAGAACAGATATTTCGGATCCCTTTGAAGACAATAGGGCCAAAGGAAATATCCTCCGATAACAAAGAGAAAGAAGCTTTCTGAGAAACTTCTTTGTGTTCTGTGAAATCATCTCACAGAGTTACAGCTTTCCCCTCAAGAAGCCTTTCGCTAAGACAGTTCTTGTGGAATTGGCAACGTGATATTTGGAAGCCCCTAGAGGGCTATGGTGAAAAAGGAAATATCCTCAGATGAAATCTGGAAAGAAGCTTTCTGAGAAAGTGCTTAGTGTTCTGTTAATTCATCTCACAGAGTTACATCTGTATTTCGTGGATCTCTTTGCTAGCCTTATTTCTGTGGAATCTGAGAGCAGATATTTCGGATCACTTTGAAGAATATAGGGCCAAAGGAAATATCCTCCGATAACAAAGAGAAAGAAGCTTTCTGAGAAACTTCTTTGTGTTCTGTGAAATCATCTCACAGAGTTACAGCTTTCCCGTCAAGAAGCCTTTCGCCAAGACAGTTCTTGTGGAATTGGCAAAGTGATATTTGGAAGCCCATAGAGGGCTTTGGTGAAAAAGTAAATATCCTCAGATGAAATCTGGAAAGAAGCTTTCTGAGAAACTGCTTAGTGTTTTGGTAATTCATCTCACAGAGTTACATCTGTATTTCATGGATCTCTTTGCTAGCCTTATTTCTGTGGAATCTGAGAACAAATATTTCGGATCCCTTTGAAGAGTACAGGGCCAAAGGAAATATCCTCCGATAACAAAGAGAAAGAAGCTTTCTGAGAAACATCTTTGTGTTCTGTGAAATCATCTCACAGAGTTAGAGCTTTCCCCTCAAGAAGCCTTTCGCTAAGACAGTTCTTGTGGAATTGGCAACGTGATATTTGGAAGCCCCTAGAGGGTTATGGTGAAAAAGGAAATATCCTCAGATGAAATCTGGAAAGAAGCTTTCTGAGAAAGTGCTTAGTGTTCTGTTAATTCATCCCACAGAGTTTCATCTGTATTTCGTGGATCTCTTTGCTAGCCTTAATTCTGTGGAATCTGAGAGCAGATATTTCGGATCACTTTGAAGAATATAGGGCTAAAGGAATTATCCTCCGATAACAAAGAGAAAGAAGCTTTCTGAGAAACTTCTTTGTGTTCTGTGAAATCATCTCACAGAGTTACAGCTTTCCCGTCAAGAAGCCTTTCGCCAAGTCAGTTCTTGTGGAATTGGCAAAGTGATATTTGGAACCCCTAGAGGGCTATGGTGAAAAAGGAAATATCCTCAGATGAAATCTGGAAAGAAGCTTTCTGAGAAACTGCTTAGCGTTCTGGTAATTCATCTCACAGAGTTACATCTGTATTTCATGGATCTCTTTGCTAGCCTTATTTCTGTGGAATCTGAGAACAAATATTTCGGATCCCTTTGAAGAGTACAGGGCCAAAGGAAATATCCTCCGATAACAAAGAGAAAGAAGCTTTCTGAGAAACATCTTTGTGTTCTGTGAAATCATCTCACAGAGTTACAGCTTTCCCCTCAGGAAGCCTTTCGCTAAGACAGTTCTTGTGGAATTGGCAAAGTGATATTTGGAAGCCCCTGGAGGGCTATGGTGAAAAAGGAAATATCCTCAGATGAAATATGGAAAGAAGCTTTCTGAGAAACTGCTTAGTGTTCTGTTAATTCATCTCACACAGTTTCATCTGTATTTCGTGGATCTCTTTGCTAGCCTTATTTCTGTGGAGTCTGAGAAGAGATATTTCGGATCCCTTTGAAGACTATAGGGCCAAAGGAAATATCCTCTGATAACAAAGAGTAAGAACCTTTCTGAGAAACTTCTTTGTGTTCTGTGAAATCATCTCACAGAGTAAAAGCTTTCCGCTCAAGAAGCCTTTCGCTAAGACAGTTCTTGTGGAATTGGCAAAGTGATATTTGGAAGCCCCTAGAGGGCTAGGGTGAAAAAGGAAATATCCTCAGATAAAATCTGGAAAGAAGCTTTCTGAGAAACTGCTTAGTGTTCTGTTAATTCATCTCACAGAGTTACATCTTTATTTCGTGGATCTCTTTGCTAGCCTTATTTCTGTGGAATCTGAGAAGAGATATTTCGGATCCCTTTGAAGACTATAGGGCCAAAGGAAATATCCTCGGATAACAAAGAGAAAGAAGCTTTCTGAGAAACTTCTTTGTGTTCTGTGAAATCATCTCACAGGGTTACAGCTTTCCCCTCACAAGCCTTTCGCTAAGACAGTTTTTGTGGAATTGGCAAAGTGATATTTGGAAGCCCCTAGAGGGCTATGGTGAAAAAGGAAATATCCTCAGATGAAATATGGAAAGAAGCTTTCTGAGAAACTGTTTAGTGCTCTGTTAATTCATCTCACACAGTTTCATCTGTATTTCGTGGATCTCTTTGCTCGCCTTATTTCTGTGGAATCTGAGAACAGATATTTCGGATCCCTTTGAAAACTATAGGGCCAAAGGAAATATCCTCCGATAACATAGAGAAAGAAGCTTTCTGAGAAACTTCTTTGTGTTCTGTGAAATAATCTCACGGAGTTACAGGATTCCCCTCAACAAGCCTTTCGCTAAGATAGTTGTTGTTCAATTGGCAAAGTGATATTGGGAAGTCCATAGAGGGCTATGGTGAAAAAGGAAATATCCTCAGATGAAATCTGGAAAGAAGCTTTCTGAGAAACTGCTTAGTGTTCTGGTAATTCATCTCACAGAGTTACATCTGTATTTCATGGATCTCTTTCCTAGCCTTATTACTGTGGAATCTGAGAACAGATATTTCGGATCCCTTTGAAGACTACAGGGCCAAAGGAAATATCCTCCGATAACAAAGAGAAAGAAGCTCTCTGAGAAACTTCTTTGTGTTCTGTGAAGTCATCACACAGAGTTACAGCTTTCCCCTCAAGAAGCCTTTCGCTAAGACAGCTCTTGTGGAATTGGCAAAGTAATATTTTTAAGCCCCTAGAGGGCTATGGTGAAAAAGGAAATATCCTCAGATGAAATCTGGAAAGAAGCTTTCTGAGAAACTGCTTAGTGTTCTGTAAATTAATCTCACAGAGTTACATCTGTATTTCGTGGATCTCTTTGCTAGCCTTATTACTGTGGAATCTGAGAACAGATATTTCGGATCCCTTGGAAGACTATAGGGCCAAAGGAAATATCCTCCGATAACAAAGAGAAAGAAGCTTTCTGAGAAACTTCTTTGTGTTTTTTGAAATCATCTCACAGAGTTACAGCTTTCCCCTCAAGAAGCCTTTCGATATGGCAGTTCTTGTGGAATTGGCAAAGTGATATTGTGAAGCCCATAGAGGGCTATGGTGAAAAAGGAAATATCCTCAGATGATATCTGGAAAGAAGCTTTCTGAGAAACTGCTTAGTGTTCTGTTAATTCATCTCACAGAGTTACATCGGTATTTCGTGGATCTCTTTGCTAGCCTTATTTCTGCGGAATCTAAGAACAGATATTTCGGATCCCTTTGAAGACTATAGGGCCAAAGGAAATATCCTCGGATAACAAAGAGAAAGAAGCTTTCTGAGAAACTTCTTTGTGTTCTGTGAAATCATCTCACAGAGTTACAGCTTTCCCCTCAATAAGCCTTTCGATAAGGCAGTTCTTGTGGAATTGGCAAAGTGATATTGGGAAGCCCCTAGAGGACTATGGTGAAAAAGGAAATATCCTCAGATGAAATCTGGAAAGAAGCTTTCTGAGAAACTGCTTAGTGTTCTGTTAATTCATCTCACAGAGTTACATCTGTATTTCGTGGACCTCTTTGCTAGCCTTATTTCTGTGGAATCTGAGAACAGATATTTCGGATCCCTTTGAAGACTATAGGGCCAAAGGAAATATTCTCCGATAACAAAGAGAAAGAAGCTTTCTGAGAAACTTCTTTGTGTTCTGTGAAATCATCTCACAGAGTTACAGCTTTCCCCTCAAGAAGCCTTTCGCTAAGACAGTTCTTGTGGAATTGGCAAAGTGATATTTGGAAGCCCATAGAGGGCTATGGTGAAAAAGGAAATATCCTCAGATGAAATCTGGAAAGAAGCTTTCTGAGAAACTGCTTAGTGTTCTGTTAATTCATCTCCCAGAGTTACATCTGTATTTCGTGGATCTCTTTGCTAGCCTTATTTCTGTGGAATCTGAGAACAGATATTTCGGATCCCTTTGAAGACTATAGGGCCAAAGGAAATATCCTCCGATAACAAAGAGAAAGAAGCTTTCTGAGAAACTTCTTTGTGTTCTGTGAAATCATCTCACAGAGTTACAGCATTCCCGTCAAGAAGAATTTCGCTAAGACAGTTCTTCTGGAATTGGCAAAGTGATAGTTGGAAGCCCATACAGGGCTATGGGAAAAAGGAAATATCCTCAGATGAAATCTGGAAAGAAGCTTTCTGACAGACTGCTTAGTGTTCTGTTAATTCATTTCACACAGTTACATCTGTATTTCGTGGATCTCTTTGCGAGCCTTATTTCCGTGGAATCTGAGAACAGATATTTCGGATCCCTTTGAAGACTATAGGGCCAAAGGAAATATCCTCCGATAACAAAGAGTTAGAAGCTTTCTGAGAAACTTCTTTGTGTTCTGTGAAATCATCTCACAGAGTTACAGCTTTCACCTCAAGAAGAATTTCGCTAAGACAGTTCTTGTGGTATTGGCAAAGTGATATTGGGTAGCCCATAGAGGGCTATGGTGAAAAAGGAAATATCCTCAGATGAAATCTGGAAAGAAGCTTTCTGAGAAACTGCTTAGTGTTCTGTAAATTCATCTCACAGAGTTACATCTGTATTTCGTGAATCTCTTTGCTAGCCTTATTACTGTGGAATCTGAGAACAGATATTTCGGATCCCTTGGAAGACTATAGGGCCAAAGTTAATATCCTCCGATAACAAAGAGAAAGAAGCTTTCTGAGAAACTTCTTTGTGTTCTGTGAAATCATCTCACAGAGTTACAGCTTTCCCCTCAGGAAGCCTTTCGATATGGCAGTTCTTGTGGAATTGGCAAAGTGATATTGTGAAGCCCATAGAGGGCTATGGTGAAAAAGGAAATATCCTCAGATGAAATCTGGAAAGAAGCTTTCTGAGAAACTGCTTAGTGTTCTGTTAATTCCTCTCACAGAGTTACATCGATATTTCGTGGATCTCTTTGCTAGCCTTATTTCTGTGGAATCTGAGAACAGATATTTCGGATCCCTTCTGAAGACTATAGGGCCAAAGGAAATATCCTCGGATAACAAAGAGAAAGAAGCTTTCTGAGAAACTTCTTTGTGTTCTGTGAAATCATCTCACAGGGTTACAGCTTTCCCCTCAACAAGCCTTTCGCTAAGACAGTTCTTGTGGAATTGGCAAAGTGATATTTGGATGCCCCTAGAGGGCTATGGTGAAAAAGGAAATATCCTCAGATGAAATCTGGAAAGAAGCCTTCTGAGAAACTGCTTAGTGTTCTTTTAATTCATCTCGCAGTGTTACATCTGTATTTCGTGGATCTCTTTGCTAGCCTTATTTCTGTGGAATCTGAGAACAGATATTTCGGATCCCTTTGAAGACTATAGGGCCAAAGGAAATATCCTCCGATAACAAAGAGAAAGAAGCTTTCTGAGAAACTGCTTTGTGTTCTGTGAAACCATCTCACAGAGTTACAGCTTTCCCCTCAAGAAGCCTTTCGCTAAAACAGTTCTTTTGGAATTGGCAAAGTGATATATGGAAGCCCCTAGAGGGGTGTGGTGAAAAAGGAAATATCCTCAGATGAAATCTGGAAAGAAGCTTTCTGAGAAACTGCTTAGTGTTCTGTTAATTCATCTCACACAGTTACATCTGTATTTCGTGGATCTCTTTGCTAGCCTTATTTCTGTGGAATCTGAGAACAGATATTTCGTATCACTTTGAAGACTATAGGGCCAAAGGAAATATCCTCCGATAACAAAGAGAAAGAAGCCTTCTGAGAAACCTCGTTGTGTTCTGTGAAATCACCTCACAGAGTTACAGCTTTCCCCTCAACAAGACTTTCACTAAGACAGTTCTTGTGAATTGGCAAAGTGATATTTGGAAGCCCATAGAGGGCTATGGTGAAAAGGAAATATCCTCAGATGAAATCTGGAAAGAAGCTTTCTGAGAAACTGCTTAGTGTTCTGTTAATTCATCTCACAGAGTTACATCTGTATTTCCTGGATCTCTTTGTTAGCCTTATTTGTGTGGAATCTGAGAACAGATATTTCGGATCCCTTTGAAGAGTATAGGGCCAAAGGAAATATCCTCCGATAACAAAGAGAAAGAAGCTTTCTGAGAACTTCTTTGTGTTCTGTGAAATCATCTCACAGAGTTACAGCTTTCCCCTCAAGAAGCCTTTCGCTAAGACAGTTCTTGTGGAATTGGCAAAGTGATATTTGGAAGCCCCTAGAGTGCTGTGGTGAAAAAGGAAATATCCTCGGATGAAATCTGGAAAGAAGCTTTCTGAGAAACTGCTTAGTGTTCTGTTAATTCATCTGACAGACTTACATCTCTATTTCGTGTATCTCTTTGCTAGCCTTATTACTGTGGAATCTGAGAACAGATATTTCGGATGCCTTTGAAGACTATAGGGCCAAAGGAAATATACTCCAATAACAAAGAGAAAGAAACTTTCTGAGAAACTTCTTTGTTCTGTGAAATCATCTCACAGAATTACAGCATTCCCCTCAAGAAGCCTTTAGATAAGGCAGTTCTTGTGGAATTGGCAAAGTGATATTGGGAAGCCCCTAGAGGACTAGGGTGAAAAAGGAAATATCCTCAGATGAAATCTGGAAAGAAGCTTTCTGAGAAACTGCTTAGTGTTCTGTTAATTCATCTCACAGAGTTACATCTGTATTTCGTGGATCACTTTGCTAGCCTTATTTCTGTGGAATCTGAGAACAGATATTTCGGATCCCTTTGAAGACTATAGGGCCTAAGGAAATATCCTCCGATAACAAAGAGAAAGAAGCTTTCTGAGAAACTTCTTTGTGTTCTGTGAAATCATCTCACAGAGTTACAGCTTTCCCGTCAAGAAGAATTTCGCTAAGACAGTTCCTGTGGAATTGGCAAAGTGATATTGGGAAGCCCCTAGAGGACTATGGTGAAAAAGGAAATATCCTCAGATGAAATCTGGAAAGAAGCTTTCTGAGAAACTGCTTAGTGTTCTGTTAATTCATCTCACAGAGTTACATCTGTATTTCGTGGATCTCTTTGCTAGCCTTATTTCTGTGGAATCTGAGAACAGATATTTCGGATCCCTTTGAAGACTCTAGGGCCAAAGGATATATCCTCCGATAACAAAGAGAAAGAACCTTTCTGAGAAACTTCTTTGTGTTCTGTGAAATCATCTCACAGAGATACAGCTTTCCCCTCAAGAAGCCTTTCGCTAAGACAGTTCTTGTGGAATTGACAAAGTGATATTGGGAAGCCCATAGAGGGCTATGGTGAAAAAGGAAATATCCTCAGATGAAATCTGGAAAGAAGCTTTCTGAGAAAATGCTTAGTGTTCTGTTAATTCATCTCCCAGAGTTACATCTGTATTTCGTGCATCTGTTTGCTAGCCTTATTTCTGTGGAATCTGAGAACAGATATTTCGGATCCCTTTGAAGACTATACGGCCAAAGGAAATATCCTCGGATAACAAAGAGAAAGAAGCTTTCTGAGAAACTTCTTTGTGTTCTGTGAAATCATCTCACAGAGTTACAGCATTCCCGTCAAGAACAATTTCGCTAAGACAGTTCTTCTGGAATTGGCAAAGTGATATTTGGAAGCCCATACAGGGCTATGGGAAAAAGGAAATATCCTCAGATGAAATCTGGAAAGAAGCTTTCTGAGAAACTGCTTAGTGTTCTGTTAATTCATCTCACAGAGTTACATCTGTATTTCGTGGATCTCTTTGCTAGCCTTATTACTGTGGAATCTGAGAACAGATATTTCGGATCCGTTTGAAGACTACAGGGCCAAAGGAAATATCCTCCGATAACAAAGAGAAAGAAGCTTTCTGAGAAACTTCTTTGTGTTCTGTGAAATCATCTCACAGAGTTACAGCTTTCCCGTCAAGAAGAATTTCGCTTAGACAGTTTTTGTGGAATAGGCAAAGTGATATTTGGAAGCCCATAGAGGGCTATGGTGAAAAAGTAAATATCCTCAGATGAAATCTGGAAAGAAGCTTTCTGAGAAACTGCTTAGTGTTCTGTTAATTCATCTCACAGAGTGACATCTGTATTTCCTGGATCTCTCTGCTAGCCTTATATCTGTGGAATCTGAGAACAGATATTTCGGATCCCTTTGAAGACTATAGGGCCAAAGGAAATATCCTCCGATAACAAAGAGAAAGAAGCTTTCTGAGAAACCTCTTTGTGTTCTGTGAAATCATCTCACAGAGTTACAGCTTTCCCCTCAAGAAGCCTTTCGATAAGGCAGGTCTTGTGGAATTGGCAAAGTGGTATTGGGAAGCCCATAGAGGGCTACGGTGAAAAAGGAAATATCGTCCGATGAAATCTGGAAAAAAGCTTTCTGAGAAACTGCTTAGTGTTCTGTTAATTCATCTCACAGATTTACATCTGTATTTCGTGGATCTCTTTGCTAGCCTTATTTCTGTGGAATCTGAGAACAGATATTTCGGATCCCTTTGAAGACTATAGGGCCACAGGAAATATCCTCCGAAAACAAAGAGAAAGAAGCTTTCTGAGAAACTTCTTTGTGTTCTGTGAAATCATCTCACGGAGTTACAGCTTTCCCCTCAACAAGCCTTTCGCTAAGATAGTTGTTGTTCAATTGGCAAAGTGATATTTGGAAGCCCCTAGAGGGCTACGGTGCTAAAGGAAATATCCTCAGATAAAATCTGGAAAGAAGCTTTCTGAGAAACTACTTAGTGTTCTGTTAATTCATCTCACAGAGTTACATCTGTATTTCGTGGATCTCTTTGCTAGCCTTATTTCTGTGGAATATGAGAACAGATATTTCGGATGCCTTTGAAGACAATAGGGCCAAAGGAAATATCCTCCGATAACAAAGAGAAAGAAGCTTTCTGAGAAACTTCTTTGTGTTCTGTGAAATCATCTCACAGAGTTACAGCTTTCCCCTCAAGAAGCCTTTCGCTAAGACAGTTCTTGTGGAATTGGCAACGTGATATTTGGAAACCCCTAGAGGGCTATGGTGAAAAAGGAAATATCCTCAGATGAAATCTGGAAAGAAGCTTTCTGAGAAACTGCTTAGTGTTCTGTTAATTCATCTCACAGAGTTACATCTGTATTTCGTGGATCTCTTTGCTAGCCTTATTTCTGTGGTATCTGAGAACAGATATTTCGGATCCCTTTGAAGACAATAGGGCCAAAGGAAATATCCTCCGATAACAAAGAGAAAGAAGCTTTCTGAGAAACTTCTTTGTGTTCTGTGAAATCATCTCACAGAGTTACAGCTTTCCCGTCAAGAAGCCTTTCGCCAAGACAGTTCTTGTGGAATTTGCAAAGTGATATTTGGAAGCCCATAGAGGGCTATGGTGAAAAAGGAAATATCCTCAGATGAAATCTGGAAAGAAGCTTTCTGAGAAACTGCTTAGTGTTCTGGTAATTCATCTCACAGAGTTACATCTGTATTTCATGGATCTCTTTGCTAGCCTTATTTCTGTGGAATCTGAGAACAAATATTTAGGATCCCTTTGAAGAGTACAGGGCCAAAGGAAATATCCTCCGATAACGAAAAGAAAGAAGCTTTCTGAGAAACATCTTTGTGTTCTGTGAAATCATCTCACAGAGTTACAGCTTTCCCCTCAAGAAGCCTTTCGCTAAGACAGTTCTTGTGGAATTGGCAAAGTGATATTTGGAAGCCCCTAGACGGCTATGGTGAAAAAGGAAATATCCTCAGATGAAATCTGGAAAGAAGCTTTCTGAGAAACTGTTAGTGTTCTGTTAATTCATCTCACACAGTTTCATCTGTATTTCGTGGATCTCTTTGCTAGCCTTATTTCTGTGGAATCTGAGAACAGATATTTCGGATCCCTTTGACGACTATAGGGCCAAAGGAAATATCCTCCGATAACAAAGAGAAAGAAGCCTTCTGAGAAACCTCTTTGTGTTCTGTGAAATCACCTCACAGAGTTACAGCTTTCCCCTCAACAAGACTTTCACTAAGACAGTTCTTGTGGAATTGGCAAAGTGATATTTGGAAGCCCATAGAGGGCTATGGTGAAAAGGAAATATCCTCAGATGAAATCTGGAAAGAAGCTGTCTGAGAAACTGCTTAGTGTTCTGTTAATTCATCTCACAGAGTTACATCTGCATTTCCTGGATCTCTTTGCTAGCCTTATTTGTGTGGAATCTGAGAACAGATATTTCGTATCCCTTTGAAGAGTATAGGGCCAAAGGAAATATCCTCTGATAACAAAGAGAAAGAAGCTTTCTGAGAACTTCTTTGTGTTCTGTGAAATCATCTCACAGAGTTACAGCTTTCCCCTCAGGAAGCCTTTCGATAAGGCAGTTCTTGAAGAATTGGCAAAGTGATATTGCGAAGCCCCTATAGGGCTATGGTGAAAAAGGAAATATCCTCAGATGAAATCTGGAAAGAAGCTTTCTGAGAAACTGCTTAGTGTTCTGTTAATTCATCTCACAGAGTGACATCTGTATTTCCTGGATCTCTCTGCTAGCCTTATATCTGTGGAATCTGAGAACAGATATTTCGGATCCCTTTGAAGACTATAGGGCCAAAGGAAATACCCTCCGATAACAAAGAGAAAGAAGCTTTCTGAGAAACCTCTTTGTGTTCTGTGAAATCATCTCACAGAGTTACAGCTTTCCCCTCAAGAAGCCTTTCGATAAGGCAGGTCTTTTGGAATTGGCAAAGTGGTATTGGGAAGCCCATAGAGGGCTACGGTGAAAAAGGAAATATCGTCCGATGAAATCTGGAAAAAAGCTTTCTGAGAAACTGCTTAGTGTTCTGTTAATTCATCTCACAGATTTACATCTGTATTTCGTGGATCTCTTTGCTAGCCTTATTTCTGTGGAATCTGAGAACAGATATTTCGGATCCCTTTAAAGACTATAGGGCCAAAGGAAATATCCTCCGAAAACAAAGAGAAAGAAGCTTTCTGAGAAACTTCTTTGTGTTCTGTGAAATCATCTCACGGAGTTACAGCTTTCCCCTCAACAAGCCTTTCGCTAAGATAGTTGTTGTTCAATTGGCAAAGTGATATTTGGAAGCCCATAGAGGGCTATGGTGAAAAGGAAATATCCTCAGATGAAATCTGGAAAGAAGCTTTCTGAGAAACTGCTAAGTGTTCTGTTAATTCATCTCACGGAGTTACATCTGTATTTCCTGGATCTCTTTGCTAGCTTTATTTCTGTGGAATCTGAGAACAGATATTTCGGATCCCTTTGAAGACTATAGGGCCAAAGGAAATATCCTCCGATAACAAAGAGAAAGAAGCTTTCTGAGAACTTCTTTGTGTTCTGTGAAATCATCTCACAGAGTTACAGCTTTCCCCTCAAGAAGCCTTTCGCTAAGACAGTTGTTGTGAAATTGGCAAAGTGATATTTGGAAGCCGCTAGAGGGCTGTGGTGAAAAAGGAAATATCCTCGGATGAAATCTAGAAAGAAGCTTTCTGAGAAACTGCTTAGTGTTCTGTTAATTCATCTGACAGAGTTACATCTCTATTTCGTGTATCTCTTTCCTAGCCTTATTACTATGGAATCTGAGAACAGATATTTCGGATCCCTTTGAAGACAATAGGGCCAAAGGAAATATCCTCCAATAACATAGAGAAAGAAGCTTTCTGAGAAACTTCTTTGTGTTCTGTGAAATCATCTCACAGAGTTACAGCTTTCCCGTCAAGAAGCCTTTCGCCAAGACAGTTCTTGTGGAATTTGCAAAGTGATATTTGGAAGCCCATAGAGGGCTATGGTGAAAAAGGAAATATCCTCAGATGAAATCTGGAAAGAAGCTTTTGAGAAACTGCTTAGTGTTCTGGTAATTCATCTCATAGAGTTACATCTGTATTTCGTGGATCTCTTTGCTAGCCTTATTTCTGTGGAATCTGAGAACAAATATTTCGGATCCCTTTGAAGAGTACAGGGCCAAAGGAAATATCCTCCGATAACAAAGAGAAAGAAGCTTTCTGAGAAACATCTTTGTGTTCTGTGAAATCATCTCACAGAGTTACAGCTTTCCCCTCAAGAAGCCTTTCGCTAAGACAGTTCTTGTGGAATTGGCAAAGTGATATTTGGAAGCCCCTAGATGGCTATGGTGAAAAAGGAAATATCCTCAGATGAAATCTGGAAAGAAGCTTTCTGAGAAACTGTTAGTGTTCTGTTAATTCATCTCACACAGTTTCATCTGTATTTCGTGGATCTCTTTGCTAGCCTTATTTCTGTGGAATCTGAGAACAGATATTTCGGATCCCTTTGAAGACTATAGGGCCAAAGGAAATATCCTCCGATAACAAAGAGAAAGAACCTTTCTGAGAAACTTCTTTGTGTTCTGTGAAATTATCTCACAGAGTTACAGCTTTCCCCTCAAGAAGCCTTTCGCTAAGACCGTTCTTGTGGAATTGGCAAAGAGATATTTGATAGCCCATAGCGGGCTTTGGTGAAAAAGGAAATATCCTCAAATGAAATATGGAAAGAAGCTTTCTGAGAAACTGCTTAGTGTTCTGTTAATTCATCTCGCAGAGTTACATCTGTATTTCGTGGATGTCTTTGCTAGTCTTATTTCTGTGGAATCTGAGAACAGATATTTCGGATACCTTTGAAGACTATAGGGCCAAAGGAAATATCCTCCGATAACAAAGAGAAAGAAGCTTTTTGAGAAACTTCTTTGTGTTCTGGGAAATCATCTCACAGAGTTACAGCTTTCCCCTCAAGAAGCCTTTCGCTAAGACAGTTCTTGTGGAATTGGCAAAGTGATATTTGGAAGCCCATAGAGGGCTATGGTGAAAAAGGGAATATCCTCAGATGAAATCTGGAAAGTAGCTTTCTGAGAAACTGCTTAGTGTTCTGTTAATTCATCTCACAGAGTTACATCTGTATTTCGTGGATCTCTTTGCTAGCCTTATTTCTGTGGAATCTGACAACAGATATTTCGGATTCCTTTGAAGACTATAGGGCCAAAGGAAATATCCTCCGATAACAAAGAGAAAGAAGCTTTCTGAGAAACTTCTTTGTGTTCTGTGATATCATCTCACAGAGTTACAGCTTTCCCCTCAAGAAGCCTTTCGCTAAGACAGTTCTTGTGGAATTGGCAAAGTGATATTTGGAAGCCCATAGAGGGCTATGGTGAAAAAGGAAATATCCTCAGATGAAATCTGGAAAGAAGCTTTCTGAGAAACTGCTTAGTGTTCTGGTAATTCATCTCACAGAGTTACATCTGTATTTCATGGATCTCTTTGCTAGCCTTATTTCTGTGGAATCTGAGAACAAATATTTCGGATCCCTTTGAAGAGTACAGGTCCAAAGGAAATATCCTCCGATAACAAAGAGAAAGAAGCTTTCTGAGAAACATCTTTGTGTTCTGTGAAATCATCTCACAGAGTTACAGCTTTCCCCTCAAGAAGCCTTTCGCTAAGACAGTTCTTGTGGAATTGGCAAAGTGATATTTGGAAGCCCCTAGAGGACTATGGTGAAAAAGGAAATATCCTCAGATGAAATATGGAAAGAAGCTTTCTGAGAAACTGCTTAGTGCTCTGTTAATTCATCTCACACAATTTCATCTGTATTTCGTGGATCTCTTTGCTAGCCTTATTTCTGTGGAATCTGAGAACAGATATTTCGGATCCCTTTGAAGACTACAGGGCCAAAGGAAATATCCTCCGATAACAAAGAGAAAGAAGCTTTCTGAGAAAATTCTTTGTGTTCTGTGAAATCATCTCACAGAGTTACAGCATTCCCCTCAAGAAGTCTTTCGCTAAGACCGTTCTTGTGGAATTGGCAAAGAGATATTTGGAAGCCCATAGCGGGCTTTGGTGAAAAAGGAAATATCCTCAGATGAAAACTGGAAAGAAGCTTTCTGAGAAACTGCTTAGTGTTCTGTTAATTCATCTCACAGAGTTACATCGGTATTTCGTGGATCTCTTTGCTAGCCTTATTTCTGTGGAATCTGAGAACAGATATTTCGGATCCCTTTGAAGACTATAGGGCCAAAGGAAATATCCTCCGATAACAAAGAGAAAGAAGCTTTCTGAGAAACTTCTTTGTGTTCTGTGAAATCATCTCACAGAGTTACAGCATTCCCGTCAAGAAGAATTTCGCTAAGACAGTTCTTCTGGAATTGGCAAAGTGATATTTGGAAGCCCATACAGGGCTTTGGGAAAAAGGAAATATCCTCAGATGAAATCTGGAAGGAAGCGTTCTGAGAGACTGCTTAGTGTTCTGTTAATTCATCTCACACAGTTACATCTGTATTTCGTGGATCTCTTTGCTAGCCTTATTTCTGTGGAATCTGAGAACAGATATTTCGGATCACTTTGAAGACTATAGGGCCAAAGGAAATATCCTCCGATAACAAAGAGAAAGAAGCTTTCTGAGAAACTTCTTTGCGTTCTGTGAAATCATCTCACAGAGTTACAGCTTTCACCTCAAGAAGAATTTCGATAAGACAGTTCTTATGGAATTGGCAATGTGATATTTGGAAGCCCATAGAGGGCTATGGTGAAAAAGGAAATATCCTCAGATGAAATCTGGAAAGAAGCTTTCTGAGAAACTGCTTAGTGTTCTGTAAATTCATCTCACAGGGTTACATCTGTATTTCGTGGATCTCTTTGCTAGCCTTATTACTGTGGAATCTGAGAACAGATATTTCGGATCCCTTGGAAGACTATAGGGCCAAAGTTAATATCCTCCGATAACAAAGAGAAAGAAGGTTTGTGAGAAATTTCTTTGTGTTCTGTGAAATCATCTCACAGAGTTACAGCTTTCCCCTCAAGAAGCCTTTCGATATGGCAGTTCTTGTGGAATTGGCAAAGTGATATATGGAAGCCCCTAGAGGGGTGTGGTGAAAAAGGAAATATCCTCAGATGAAATCTGGAAAGAAGCTTTCTGAGAAACTGCTTAGTGTTCTGTTAATTCATCTGACAGAGTTACATCTCTATTTCGTGTATCCCTTTGCTAGCCTTATTACTGTGGAATCTGAGAACAGATATTTCGGATGCCTTTGAAGACTATAGGGGCAAAGGAAATATACTCCAATAACATAGAGAAAGAAACTTTCTGAGAAACTTCTTTGTGTTCTGTGAAATCATCTCACAGAGTTACAGCTTTCTCCTCAAGAAGCCTTTAGATAAGGCAGTTCTTATGGAATTGGCAAAGTGATATTGGGAAGCCCCTAGAGGACTATGGTGAAAAAGGAAATATCCTCAGATGAAATCTGGAAAGAAGCTTTCTGAGAAACTGCTTAGTGGTCTGTTAATTCATCTCACAGAGTTACATCTGTATTTCGTGGATCACTTTGCTAGCCTTATTTCTGTGGATTCTGAGAACAGATATTTCGGATCCCTTTGAAGACTATAGGGCCTAAGGAAATATCCTCCGATAACAAAGAGAAAGAAGCTTTCTGAGAAACTTCTTTGTGTTCTGTGAAATCATCTCACAGAGTTACAGCTTTCCCATCAAGAAGAATTTCGCTAAGACAGTTCCTGTGGAATTGGCAAAGTGATATTTGGAAGCCCATACAGGGCTATGGTGAAAAAGGAAATATCCTTAGTTGAAACCTGGAAAGAAGCTTTCTGAGAAACTGCTTAGTGTTCTGTTAATTCATCTCACAGAGTTACATCTGTATTTCGTGGATCTCTTTGCTAGCCTTATTTCTGTGGAATCTGAGAACAGATATTTCGGATCCCTTTTAAGACTACAGGTCCAAAGGAAATATCCTCTGATAACAAAGAGAAAGGAGCTTTCTGAGAAACTTCTTTGTGTTCTTTGAAATCATCTCACAGAGTTACAGCTTTCCCGTCAAGAAGCCTTTCACTAAGACAGTTCTTGTGGATTGGCAAAGCGATATTGGGAAGTCCATAGAGGTCTATGGTGAAAAAGGAAATATCCTCCGATGAAATCTGGAAAGAAGCTTTCTGAGAAACTGCTTAGTGTTCTGTGAATTCATCTCACAGAGTTACATCTGTATTTCGTGGATCTCTTTGCTAGCCTTATTTCTGTGGAAGCTGAGAACAGATATTTCGGATCCCTTTGAAGACTATAGGGCCAAAGGAAATATCCTCTGATAACAAGGGAAAGAAGCTTTCTGAGTAACTTCTTTGTGTTCTGTGAAATCATCTCACAGAGTAAAAGCTTTCCGCTCAAGAAGCCTTTCGCTAAGACAGTTCTTGTGGAATTGGCAAAGTGATATTTGGAAGCCCCTAGAGGGCTATGGTGAAAAAGGAAATATCCTCAGATGAAATCTGGAAAGAAGCTTTCTGAGAAACTGCTTAGTGTTCTGTTAATTCATCTCACAGAGTTACATCTGTATTTCGTGGATCTCTTTGCCAGCCTTATTTCTGTGGAATCTGAGAAGAGATATTTCGGATCCCTTTGAAGACTACGGGGCCAAAGGAAATATCCTCCGATAACAAAGAGAAAGAAGTTTTCTGAGGAACTTCTTTGTGTTCTGTGAAATCATCTCACAGAGTTACAGCTTTCACCTCAAGAAGAATTTCGCTAAGACAGTTCTTGTGGAATTGGCAAAGTGATATTTGGAAGCCCATAGAGGGCTATGGTGAAAAAGGAAATATCCTCAGATGAAATCTGGAAAGAAGCTTTCAGAGAAACTGCTTAGTGTTCTGTAAATTCATCTCACAGAGTTACATCTGTATTTCGTGTATCTCTTTGCTAGCCTTATTACTGTGGAATCTGAGAACCGATATTTCGGATCCCTTGGAAGACTATAGGGCCAAAGGAAATATCCTCAGATAACAAAGAGAAAGAAGCTTTCTGAGAAACTTCTTTGTGTTCTGTGAAATCATCTCACAGAGTTACAGCTTTCCCCTCAAGAAGCGTTTCGATATGGCAGTTCTTGTGGAATTGGCAAAGTGATATTGTGAAGCCCATAGAGGGCTTTGGTGAAAAAGGAAATATCCTCAGATGAAATCTGGAAAGAAGCTTTCTGAGAAACTGCTTAGTGTTCTGTTAACTCATCTCACAGAGTTACATCGGTATTTCGTGGATCTCTTTGCTAGCCTTATTTCTGTGGAATCTGAGAACAGATATTTCGGATCCCTTTGAAGACTATAGGGCCAAAGTAAATATCCTCCGATAACAAAGAGAAAGAAGCTTTCTGAGAAACTTCTTTGTGTTCTGTGAAATCATATCACAGAGTTA
This sequence comes from Macaca mulatta, assembly GCF_049350105.2. NCBI lineage: Eukaryota > Metazoa > Chordata > Mammalia > Primates > Cercopithecidae > Macaca > Macaca mulatta. The sequence continues at coordinate 26,163,595 of NC_133420.1, forward strand.
CAGCATTCTCGTCAAGAAGAATTTCACTAAGACAGTTCCTGTGGAATTGGCAAGGTGATATTTGGAAGCCCGTACAGGGCTATGGTGAAAAAGGAAATATCCTTAGATGAAACCTGGAAAGAAGCTTTCTGAGAAACTGCTTAGTGTTCTGTTAATTCATCTCACAGAGTTACATCTGTATTTCGTGGATCTCTTTTCTAGCCTTATTCCTGTGGAATCTGAGAACAGATATTTCGGATCCCTTTGTAGACTACAGGGCCAAAGGAAATATCCTCCGATAACAAAGAGAAAGAAGCTTTCTGAGAAACTTCTTTGTGTTCTGTGAAATCATCTCACAGAGTTACAGCTTTCCCCTCAAGAAGCCTTTCGATATGGCAGTTCTTGTGGAATTGGCAAAGTGATATTGTGAAGCCCATAGAGGGCTTTGGTGAAAAAGGAAATATCCTCAGATGAAATCTGGAAAGAAGCTTTCTGAGAAACTGCTTAGTGTTCTGTTAACTCATCTCACAGAGTTACATCGGTATTTCGTGGATCTCTTTGCTAGCCTTATTTCTGTGGAATCTGAGAACAGATATTTCGGATCCCTTTGAAGACTATAGGGCCAAAGTAAATATCCTCCGATAACAAAGAGAAAGAAGCTTTCTGAGAAACTTCTTTGTGTTCTGTGAAATCATCTCACAGAGTTACAGCTTTCCCGTCAAGAAGAATTTCACTAAGACAGTTCCTGTGGAATTGGCAAGGTGATATTTGGAAGCCCGTACAGGGCTATGGTGAAAAAGGAAATATCCTTAGATGAAACCTGGAAAGAAGCTTTCTGAGAAACTGCTTAGTGTTCTGTTAATTCATCTCACAGAGTTCCATCTGTATTTCGTGGATCTCTTTTCTAGCCTTATTCCTGTGGAATCTGAGAACAGATATTTCGGATCCCTTTGTAGACTACAGGGCCAAAGGAAATATCCTCCGATAACAAAGAGAAAGAAGCTTTCTGAGAAACTTCTTTGTGTTCTGTGAAATCATCTCACAGAGTTACAGCTTTCCCCTCAAGAAGCCTTTCGATAAGGCAGTTCTTGTGGAATTGACAAAGTGATATTGGGAAGCCCCTAGAGGACTATGGTGAAAAAGGAAATATCCTCAGATGAATTCTGGAAAGAAGCTTTCTGAGAAACTGCTTAGTGTTCTGTTAATTCATCTCACAGAGTTACATCTGTATTTCGTGGACCTCTTTGCTAGCCTTATTTCTGTGGAATCTGAGAACAGATATTTCGGATCCCTTTGAAGACTATAGGGCCAAAGGAAATATTCTCCGATAACAAAGAGAAAGAAGCTTTCTGAGAAACTTCTTTGTGTTCTGTGAAATCATCTCACAGAGTTACAGCTTTCCCCACAAGAAGCCTTTCGCTAAGACAGTTCTTGTGGAATTGGCAAAGTGATATTTGGAAGCCCCTAGAGGGCTACGGTGAAAAAGGAAATATCCTCAGATGAAATCTGGAAAGAAGCTTTCTGAGAAACTGCTTAGTGTTCTGTTAATTCATCTCCCAGAGTTACATCTGTATTTCGTGGATCTCTTTGCTAGCCTTATTTCTGTGGAATCTGAGAACAGATATTTCGGATCCCTTTGAAGACTATAGGGCCAAAGGAAATATCCTCCGATAACAAAGAGAAAGAAGCTTTCTGAGAAACTTCTTTGTGTTCTGTGAAATCATCTCACAGAGTTACAGCATTCCCGTCAAGAAGAATTTCGCTAAGACAGTTCTTCTGGAATTGGCAAAGTGATATTTGGAAGCCCATACAGGGCTTTGGGAAAAAGGAAATATCCTCAGATGAAATCTGGAAAGAAGCTTTCTGAGAGACTGCTTAGTGCTCTGTTAATTCATCTCACACAGTTACATCTGTATTTCGTGGATCTCTTTGCTAGCCTTATTTCTGTGGAATCTGAGAACAGATATTTCGGATCACTTTGAAGACTATACGGCCAAAGGAAATATCCTCCGATAACAAAGAGAAAGAAGCTTTCTGAGAAACTTCTTTGCGTTCTGTGAAATCATCTCACAGAGTTACAGCTTTCACCTCAAGAAGAATTTCGCTAAGACAGTTCTTATGGAATTGGCAATGTGATATTTGGAAGCCCTTAGAGGGCTATGGTGAAAAAGGAAATATCCTCAGATGAAATCTGGAAAGAAGCTTTCTGAGAAACTGCTTAGTGTTCTGTAAATTCATCTCACAGGGTTACATCTGTATTTCGTGGATCTCTTTGCTAGCCTTATTACTGTGGAATCTGAGAACAGATATTTCGGATCCCTTGGAAGACTATAGGGCCAAAGTTAATATCCTCCGATAACAAAGAGAAAGAAGGTTTGTGAGAAATTTCTTTGTGTTCTGTGAAATCATCTCACAGAGTTACAGCTTTCCCCTCAAGAAGCCTTTCGATATGGCAGTTCTTTTGGAATTGGCAAAGTGATATATGGAAGCCCCTAGAGGGGTGTGGTGAAAAAGGAAATATCCTCAGATGAAATCTGGAAAGAAGCTTTCTGAGAAACTGCTTAGTGTTCTGTTAATTCATCTCACAGGGATACATCTGTATTTCGTGGATCTCTTTGCTAGCCTTATTTCTGTGGAATCTGAGAACAGATATTTCGGATCACTGTGAAGACTATAGGGCCAACGGAAATATCCTCCGATAACAAAGAGAAAGAAGCCTTCTGAGAAACCTCTTTGTGTTCTGTGAAATCACCTCACAGAGTTACAGCTTTCCCCTCAACAAGACTTTCACTAAGACAGTTCTTGTGGAATTGGCAAAGTGATATTTGGAAGCACATAGAGGGCTATGGTGAAAAGGAAATATCCTCAGATGAAATCTGGAAAGAAGCTTTCTGAGAAACTGCTTAGTGTTCTGTTAATTCATCTCACAGAGTTACATCTGTATTTCCTGGATCTCTTTGGTAGCCTTATTTGTGTGGAATCTGAGAACAGATATTTCGGATCCCTTTGAAGACTATAGGGCCAAAGGAAATATCCTCCGATAACAAAGAGAAAGAAGCTTTCTGAGAACTTCTTTGTGTTCTGTGAAATCATCTCACAGAGTTACAGCTTTCCCCTCAAGAAGCCTTTCGCTAAGACAGTTGTTGTGAAATTGGCAAAGTGATATTTGGAAGCCCCTAGAGGGCTGTTGTGAAAAAGGAAATATCCTCGGATGAAATCTGGAAAGAAGCTTTCTGAGAAACTGCTTAGTGTTCTGTTAATTCATCTGACAGAGTTACATCTCTATTTCGTGTATCCCTTTGCTAGCCTTATTACTGTGGAATCTGAGAACAGATATTTCGGATGCCTTTGAAGACTATACGGCCAAAGGAAATATACTCCAATAACATAGAGAAAGAAACTTTCTGAGAAACTTCTTTGTGTTCTGTGAAATCATCTCACAGAGTTACAGCTTTCTCCTAAAGAAGCCTTTAGATAAGGCAGTTCTTATGGAATTGGCAAAGTGATATTGGGAAGCCCCTAGAGGACTATGGTGAAAAAGGAAATATCCTCAGATGAAATCTGGAAAGAAGCTTTCTGAGAAACTGCTTAGTGTTCTGTTAATTCATCTCACAGAGTTACATCTGTATTTCGTGGATCACTTTGCTAGCCTTATTTCTGTGGAATCTGAGAACAGATATTTCGGATCCCTTTGAAGACTATAGGGCCTAAGGAAATATCCTCCGATAACAAAGAGAAAGAAGCTTTCTGAGAAACTTCTTTGTGTTCTGTGAAATCATCTCACAGAGTTAGAGCTTTCCCGTCAAGAAGAATTTCGCTAAGACAGTTCCTGTGGAATTGGCAAAGTGATATTTGGAAGCCCATACAGGGCTATGGTGAAAAAGGAAATATCCTTAGTTGAAACCTGGAAAGAAGCTTTCTGAGAAACTGCTTAGTGTTCTGTTAATTCATCTCACAGAGTTACATCTGTATTTCGTGGATCTCTTTGCTAGCCTTATTACTGTGGAATCTGAGAACAGATATTTCGGATCCCTTTGAAGACTACAGGGCCAAAGGAAATATCCTCCGATAACAAAGAGAAAGAAGCTTTCTGAGAAACTTCTTTGTGTTCTGTGAAATCATCTCACAGAGTTACAGCTTTCCCCTCAAGAAGCCTTTCGATAAGGCAATTCTTGTGGAATTGGCAAAGTGATATTGGGAAGCCCCTAGAGGACTATGGTGAAAAAGGAAATATCCTCAGATGAAATCTGGAAAGAAGCTTTCTGAGAAACTGCTTAGTGTTCTGTTAATTCATCTCACAGAGTTACATCTGTATTTCGTGGATCTCTTTGCTAGCCTTATTTCTGTGGAATCTGAGAACAGATATTTGGGATCCCTTTGAAGACTATAGGGCCAAAGGAAATATTCTCCGATAACAAAGAGAAAGAAGCTTTCTGAGAAACTTCTTTGTGTTCTGTGAAATCATCTCACAGAATTACAGCTTTCCCCTCAAGAAGCCTTTCGCTAAGACAGTTCTTGTGGAATTGACAAAGTGATATTGGAAAGCCCATACAGGGCTGTGGTGAAAAAGGAAATATCCTCAGATGAAATCTGGAAAGAAGCTTTCTGAGAAACTGCTTAGTGTTCTGTTAATTCATCTCCCAGAGTTACATCTGTATTTCGTGGATCTCTTTGCTAGCCTTATTTCTGTGGAATCTGAGAACAGATATTTCGGATCCCTTTGAAGACTATAGGGCCAAAGGAAATATCCTACGATAACAAAGAGAAAGAAGCTTTCTGAGAAACTTCTTTGTGTTCTGTGAAATCATCTCACAGAGTTACAGCATTCCCGTCAAGAAGAATTTCGCTAAGACAGTTCTTCTGGAATTGGCAAAGTGATATTTGGAAGCCCATAGAGGGCTATGGTGAAAAAGGAAATATCCTCAGATGAAATCAGGAAAGAAGCTTTCTGAGAAACTGCTTAGTGTTCTGTTAATTCATCTCACAGTGTTACATCTGTATTTCGTGGATCTCTTTGCTAGCCTTATTTTGTGGAATCTGAGAACAGATATTTCGGATCCCTTTGAAGACTACAGGGCCAAAGGAAATATCCTCCGATAACAAAGAGAAAGAAGCTTTCTGAGAAACTTCTTTGTGTTCTGTGAAATCATCTCACAGAGTTACAGCTTTCCCCTCAAGAAGCCTTTCGATAAGGCAGTTCTTGTGGAATTGGCAAAGTGATATTGGGAAGCCCCTAGAGGACTACAGTGAAAAAGTAAATATCCTCAGATGAAATCTGGAAAGAAGCTTTCTGAGAAACTGCTTAGTGTTCTCTTAATTCATCTCACAGAGTTACATCTGTATTTCGTGAATCTCTTTGCTAGCCTTATTTATGTGGAATCTGAGAACTGATATTTCGGATCCCTTTGAAGACTATAGGGCCAAAGGAAATATCCTCCGATAACAAAGAGAAAGAAGCTTTCTGAGAAACTTCTTTGTGTTCTGTGAAATCATCTCACAGAGTTACAGCTTTCCACTCAAGAAGCCTTTCGCTAAGACAGTTCTTGTGGAATAGGCAAAGTGATATTTGGAAGCCCCTACAGGGCTATGGTGAAAAAGGAAATATCCTCAGATGAAATCTGGAAACAAGCTTTCTGAGAAAGTGCTTAGTGTTCTGTTAGTTCATCTCACAGAGTTAAATCTGTATTTCGTGGATCTCTTTGCTAGCCTTAGTTCTGTGGAATCTGAGAACTGATATTTCGGATACCTTTGAAGACTAAAGGGCCAAAGGAAATATCCTCCGATAACAAAGAGAAAGAAGCTTTCTGAGAAACTTCTTTGTGTTCTGTGAAATCATCTCACAGAGTTACAGCTTTCCCCTCAAGAAGCCTTTCGCTAAGACAGTTCTTGTGGAATTGGCAAAGTAATATTTTTAAGCCCGTAGAGGGCTATGGTGAAAAAGGAAATATCCTCAGTTGAAATCTGGAAAGAAGCTTTCTGAGAAACTGCTTAGTGTTCTGTTAATTCATCTCACAGAGTTACATCTGTATTTCCTGGATCTCATTGCTAGCTTTATTTCTGTGGAATCTGAGAACAAATTTTTCGGATCCCTTTGAAGACTATAGGGCCAAAGGAAATATCCTCCGATAACAAAGAGAAAGAAGCTTTCTGAGAAACTCCTTTGTGTTCTGTGAAATCATCTCACAGAGTTACAGCTTTTCCTAGAAGAAGCCTTTCGCTAAGACAGTTCTTGTGGAATTGGCAAAGTGATATTTGGAAGCCCATAGAGGGCTTTGGTGAAAAAGGAAATATCCTCAGATGAAATCTGGAAAGAAGCTTTCTGAGAAACTGCTTAGTGTTCTGTTAACTCATCTCACAGAGTTACATCGGTATTTCGTGGATCTCTTTGCTAGCCTTATTTCTGTGGAATCTGAGAACAGATATTTCGGATCCCTTTGAAGACTATAGGGCCAAAGTAAATATCCTCCGATAACAAAGAGAAAGAAGCTTTCTGAGAAACTTCTTTGTGTTCTGTGAAATCATCTCACAGAGTTACAGCTTTCCCGTCAAGAAGAATTTCACTAAGACAGTTCCTGTGGAATTGGCAAGGTGATATTTGGAAGCCCGTACAGGGCTATGGTGAAAAAGGAAATATCCTTAGATGAAACCTGGAAAGAAGCTTTCTGAGAAACTGCTTAGTGTTCTGTTAATTCATCTCACAGAGTTACATCTGTATTTCGTGGATCTCTTTTCTAGCCTTATTCCTGTGGAATCTGAGAACAGATATTTCGGATCCCTTTGTAGACTACAGGGCCAAAGGAAATATCCTCCGATAACAAAAAGAAAGAAGCTTTCTGAGAAACTTCTTTGTGTTCTGTGAAATCATCTCACAGAGTTACAGCTTTCCCCTCAAGAAGCCTTTCGATAAGGCAGTTCTTGTGGAATTGACAAAGTGATATTGGGAAGCCCCTAGAGGACTATGGTGAAAAAGGAAATATCCTCAGATGAATTCTGGAAAGAAGCTTTCTGAGAAACTGCTTAGTGTTCTGTTAATTCATCTCACAGAGTTACATCTGTATTTCGTGGACCTCTTTGCTAGCCTTATTTCTGTGGAATCTGAGTACAGATATTTCGGATCCCTTTGAAGACTATAGGGCCAAAGGAAATATTCTCCGATAACAAAGAGAAAGAAGCTTTCTGAGAAACTTCTTTGTGTTCTGTGAAATCATCTCACAGAGTTACAGCTTTCCCCTCAAGAAGCCTTTCGCTAAGACAGTTCTTGTGGAATTGGCAAAGTGATATTTGGAAGCCCCTAGAGGGCTACGGTGAAAAAGGAAATATCCTCAGATGAAATCTGGAAAGAAGCTTTCTGAGAAATTGCTTAGTGTTCTGTTAATTCATCTCACAGAGTTACATCTGTATTTCGTGGATCTCTTTGCTAGCCTTATTTCTGTGGAATCTGAGAACAGATATTTCGGATCCCTTTGAAGACTATAGGGCCAAAGTAAATATCCTCCGATAACAAAGAGAAAGAAGCTTTCTGAGAAACTTCTTTGTGTTCTGTGAAATCATCTCACAGAGTTACAGCATTCCCGTCAAGAAGAATTTCGCTAAGACAGTTCTTCTGGAATTGGCAAAGTGATATTTGGAAGCCCATACAGGGCTTTGGGAAAAAGGAAATATCCTCAGATGAAATCTGGAAAGAAGCTTTCTGAGAGACTGCTTAGTGTTCTGTTAATTCATCTCACACAGTTACATCTGTATTTCGTGGATCTCTTTGCTAGCCTTATTTCTGTGGAATCTGAGAACAGATATTTCGGATCACTTTGAAGACTATAGGGCCAAAGGAAATATCCTCCGATAACAAAGAGAAAGAAGCTTTCTGAGAAACTTCTTTGCGTTCTGTGAAATCATCTCACAGAGTTACAGCTTTCACCTCAAGAAGAATTTCGCTAAGACAGTTCTTATGGAATTGGCAATGTGATATTTGGAAGCCCTTAGAGGGCTATGGTGAAAAAGGAAATATCCTCAGATGAAATCTGGAAAGAAGCTTTCTGAGAAACTGCTTAGTGTTCTGTAAATTCATCTCACAGGGTTACATCTGTATTTCGTGGATCTCTTTGCTAGCCTTATTACTGTGGAATCTGAGAACAGATATTTCGGATCCCTTGGAAGACTATAGGGCCAAAGTTAATATCCTCCGATAACAAAGAGAAAGAAGGTTTGTGAGAAATTTCTTTGTGTTCTGTGAAATCATCTCACAGAGTTACAGCTTTCCCCTCAAGAAGCCTTTCGATATGGCAGTTCTTTTGGAATTGGCAAAGTGATATATGGAAGCCCCTAGAGGGGTGTGGTGAAAAAGGAAATATCCTCAGATGAAATCTGGAAAGAAGCTTTCTGAGAAACTGCTTAGTGTTCTGTTAATTCATCTCACAGAGTTACATCTGTATTTCGTGGATCTCTTTGCTAGCCTTATTTCTGTGGAATCTGAGAACAGATATTTCGGATCACTGTGAAGACTATAGGGCCAACGGAAATATCCTCCGATAACAAAGAGAAAGAAGCCTTCTGAGAAACCTCTTTGTGTTCTGTGAAATCACCTCACAGAGTTACAGCTTTCCCCTCAACAAGACTTTCACTAAGACAGTTCTTGTGGAATTGGCAAAGTGATATTTGGAAGCACATAGAGGGCTATGGTGAAAAGGAAATATCCTCAGATGAAATCTGGAAAGAAGCTTTCTGAGAAACTGCTTAGTGTTCTGTTAATTCATCTCACAGAGTTACATCTGTATTTCCTGGATCTCTTTGGTAGCCTTATTTGTGTGGAATCTGAGAACAGATATTTCGGATCCCTTTGAAGACTATAGGGCCAAAGGAAATATCCTCCGATAACAAAGAGGAAGAAGCTTTCTGAGAACTTCTTTGTGTTCTGTGAAATCATCTCACAGAGTTACAGCTTTCCCCTCAAGAAGCCTTTCGCTAAGACAGTTGTTGTGAAATTGGCAAAGTGATATTTGGAAGCCCCTAGAGGGCTGTTGTGAAAAAGGAAATATCCTCGGATGAAATCTGGAAAGAAGCTTTCTGAGAAACTGCTTAGTGTTCTGTTAATTCATCTGACAGAGTTACATCTCTATTTCGTGTATCCCTTTGCTAGCCTTATTACTGTGGAATCTGAGAAGAGATATTTCGGATGCCTTTGAAGACTATAGGGCCAAAGGAAATATACTCCAATAACATAGAGAAAGAAACTTTCTGAGAAACTTCTTTGTGTTCTGTGAAATCATCTCACAGAGTTACAGCTTTCTCCTCAAGAAGCCTTTAGATAAGACAGTTCTTATGGAATTGGCAAAGTGATATTGGGAAGCCCCTAGAGGACTATGGTGAAAAAGGAAATATCCTCAGATGAAATCTGGAAAGAAGCTTTCTGAGAAACTGCTTAGTGTTCTGTTAATTCATCTCACAGAGTTACATCTGTATTTCGTGGATCACTTTGCTAGCCTTATTTCTGTGGAATCTGAGAACAGATATTTCGGATCCCTTTGAAGACTATAGGGCCTAAGGAAATATCCTCCGATAACAAAGAGAAAGAAGCTTTCTGAGAAACTTCTTTGTGTTCTGTGAAATCATCTCACAGAGTTAGAGCTTTCCCGTCAAGAAGAATTTCGCTAAGACAGTTCCTGTGGAATTGGCAAAGTGATATTTGGAAGCCCATACAGGGCTATGGTGAAAAAGGAAATATCCTTAGTTGAAACCTGGAAAGAAGCTTTCTGAGAAACTGCTTAGTGTTCTGTTAATTCATCTCACAGAGTTACATCTGTATTTCGTGGATCTCTTTGCTAGCCTTATTACTGTGGAATCTGAGAACAGATATTTCGGATCCCTTTGAAGACTACAGGGCCAAAGGAAATATCCTCCGATAACAAAGAGAAAGAAGCTTTCTGAGAAACTTCTTTGTGTTCTGTGAAATCATCTCACAGAGTTACAGCTTTCCCCTCAATAAGCCTTTCGATAAGGCAATTCTTGTGGAATTGGCAAAGTGATATTGGGAAGCCCCTAGAGGACTATGGTGAAAAAGGAAATATCCTCAGATGATATCTGGAAAGAAGCTTTCTGAGAAACTGCTTAGTGTTCTGTTAATTCATCTCACAGAGTTACATCTGTATTTCGTGGATCTCTTTGCTAGCCTTATTTCTGTGGAATCTGAGAACAGATATTTGGGATCCCTTTGAAGACTATAGGGCCAAAGGAAATATTCTCCGATAACAAAGAGAAAGAAGCTTTCTGAGAAACTTCTTTGTGTTCTGTGAAATCATCTCACAGAATTACAGCTTTCCCCTCAAGAAGCCTTTCGCTAAGACAGTTCTTGTGGAATTGACAAAGTGATATTGGAAAGCCCATACAGGGCTGTGGTGAAAAAGGAAATATCCTCAGATGAAATCTGGAAAGAAGCTTTCTGAGAAACTGCTTAGTGTTCTGTTAATTCATCTCCCAGAGTTACATCTGTATTTCGTGGATCTCTTTGCTAGCCTTATTTCTGTGGAATCTGAGAACAGATATTTCGGATCCCTTTGAAGACTATAGGGCCAAAGGAAATATCCTACGATAACAAAGAGAAAGAAGCTTTCTGAGAAACTTCTTTGTGTTCTGTGAAATCATCTCACAGAGTTACAGCATTCCCGTCAAGAAGAATTTCGCTAAGACAGTTCTTCTGGAATTGGCAAAGTGATATTTGGAAGCCCATAGAGGGCTATGGTGAAAAAGGAAATATCCTCAGATGAAATCAGGAAAGAAGCTTTCTGAGAAACTGCTTAGTGTTCTGTTAATTCATCTCACAGTGTTACATCTGTATTTCGTGGATCTCTTTGCTAGCCTTATTTCTGTGGAATCTGAGAACAGATATTTCGGATCCCTTTGAAGACTACAGGGCCAAAGGAAATATCCTCCGATAACAAAGAGAAAGAAGCTTTCTGAGAAACTTCTTTGTGTTCTGTGAAATCATCTCACAGAGTTACAGCTTTCCCCTCAAGAAGCCTTTCGATAAGGCAGTTCTTGTGGAATTGGCAAAGTGATATTGGGAAGCCCCTAGAGGACTACAGTGAAAAAGTAAATATCCTCAGATGAAATCTGGAAAGAAGCTTTCTGAGAAACTGCTTAGTGTTCTCTTAATTCATCTCACAGAGTTACATCTGTATTTCGTGAATCTCTTTGCTAGCCTTATTTATGTGGAATCTGAGAACTGATATTTCGGATCCCTTTGAAGACTATAGGGCCAAAGGAAATATCCTCCGATAACAAAGAGAAAGAAGCTTTCTGAGAAACTTCTTTGTGTTCTGTGAAATCATCTCACAGAGTTACAGCTTTCCACTCAAGAAGCCTTTCGCTAAGACAGTTCTTGTGGAATAGGCAAAGTGATATTTGGAAGCCCCTACAGGGCTATGGTGAAAAAGGAAATATCCTCAGATGAAATCTGGAAACAAGCTTTCTGAGAAAGTGCTTAGTGTTCTGTTAGTTCATCTCACAGAGTTAAATCTGTATTTCGTGGATCTCTTTGCTAGCCTTAGTTCTGTGGAATCTGAGAACTGATATTTCGGATACCTTTGAAGACTAAAGGGCCAAAGGAAATATCCTCCGATAACAAAGAGAAAGAAGCTTTCTGAGAAACTTCTTTGTGTTCTGTGAAATCATCTCACAGAGTTACAGCTTTCCCCTCAAGAAGCCTTTCGCTAAGACAGTTCTTGTGGAATTGGCAAAGTAATATTTTTAAGCCCGTAGAGGGCTATGGTGAAAAAGGAAATATCCTCAGTTGAAATCTGGAAAGAAGCTTTCTGAGAAACTGCTTAGTGTTCTGTTAATTCATCTCACAGAGTTACATCTGTATTTCCTGGATCTCATTGCTAGCTTTATTTCTTTGGAATCTGAGAACAAATTTTTCGGATCCCTTTGAAGACTATAGGGCCAAAGGAAATATCCTCCGATAACAAAGAGAAAGAAGCTTTCTGAGAAACTCCTTTGTGTTCTGTGAAATCATCTCACAGAGTTACAGCTTTTCCTAGAAGAAGCCTTTCGCTAAGACAGTTCTTGTGGAATTGGCAAAGTGATATTTGGAAGCCCATAGAGGGACATGGTGAAAAAGGAAATATCCTCAGATGAAATCGGGAAAGAATATTTCTGAGAAACTGCTTAGTGTTCTGTTAATTCATCTCACAGAGTTACATCTGTATTTCGTGGATCTCTTTGCTAGCCTTATTTCTGTGGAATCTGAGAACAGATATTTCGGATCTCTTTGACGACTATAGGGCCAAAGGAAATATCCTCCGATAAGAAAGAGAAAGAAGCTTTCTGAGAAACTTCTTTGTGTTCTGTGAAATCATCTCACAGAGTTACAGCTTTCCCCTCAAGAAGCCTTTCGCTAAGACAGTTCTTGTGGAATTGGCAAAGTGATATTGGGAAGCCCATAGAGGGCTATGGTGAAAAAGGAAATATCCTCAGATGAAATCTGGACAGAAGCTTTCTGAGAAACTGCTTAGTGTTCTGTTAATTCATCTCACAGAGTTACATCTGTATTTCGTGGATCTCTTTGCTAGCCTTATTTCTGTGGAATCTGAGAACAGATATTTCGGATCCCTTTTAAGACTACAGGTCCAAAGGAAATATCCTCCGATAACAAAGAGAAAGGAGCTTTCTGAGAAACTTCTTTGTGTTCTTTGAAATCATCTCACAGAGTTACAGCTTTCCCGTCAAGAAGCCTTTCACTAAGACAGTTCTTGTGGAATTGGCAAAGCGATATTGGGAAGTCCATAGAGGTCTACGGTGAAAAAGGAAATATCCTCCGATGAAATCTGGAAAGAAGCTTTCTGAGAAACTGCTTAGTGTTCTGTTAATTCATCTCACAGAGTTACATCTGTATTTCGTGGATCTCTTTGCTAGCCTTATTTCTGTGGAATCTGAGAACTGATATTTCGGATCCCTTTGAAGACTATAGGGCCAAAGGAAATATCCTCCGATAACAAAGAGAAAGAAGCTTTCTGAGAAACTTCTTTGTGTTCTGTTAAATCATCTCACAGAGTTACAGCTTTCCCGTCAAGAAGAATTTCGCTAAGACAGTTCTTGTGGAATTGGCAAAGTGATATATGGAAGCCCCTAGAGGGCTGTGGTGAAAAAGGAAATATCCTCAGATGAAATCTGGTAAGAAGCTTTCTGAGAAACTGTTTAGTGTTCTCTTAATTCATCTCACAGAGTTACATCTGTATTTCGTGGATCTCTTTGCTAGCCTTATTTCTGTGGAATCTGAGAACAGATATTTCGGATCCATTTGAAGACTACAGGGCCAAAGGAAATATCCTCCGATAACAAAGAGAAAGAAGCTTTCTGAGAAACTCCTTTGTGTTCTGTGAAATCATCTCACAGAGTTACAGCTTTTCCTAGAAGAAGCCTTTCGCTAAGACAGTTCTTGTGGAATTGGCAAAGTGATATTTGGAACCCATAGAGGGCTATGGTGAAAAAGGAAATATCCTCAGATGAAATCGGTAAAGAAGCTTTCTGAGAAACTGCTTAGTGTTCTGTTAATTCATCTCACAGAGTTACATCTGTATTTCGTGGATCTGTTTGCTAGCCTTATTTCTGTGGAATCTGAGAACAGATATTTCGGATCTCTTTGAAGACTTTAGGGCCAAAGGAAATATCCTCCGATAACAAAGAGAAAGAAGCTTTCTCTGAAACTTCTTTGTGTTCTGTGAAATCATCACACAGAGTTACAGCTTTCCCTTCAAGAAGCCTTTCGCTAAGACAGTTCTTGTGGAATTGGCAAAGTGATATTGGGAAGCCCATAGAGTGCTACGGTGAAAAAGGAAATATCCTCAGATGAAATCTGGGAAGAAGCTTTCTGAGAAACTGCTTAGTGTTCTGTTAATTCATCTCACAGAGTTACATCGGTATTTCGTGGATCTCTTTGCTAGCCTTATTTCTGTGGAATCTGAGAACAGATATTTCGGATCCCTTTGAAGACTATAGGGCCAAAGTAAATATCCTCCGATAACAAAGAGAAAGAAGCTTTCTGAGAAACTTCTTTGTGTTCTGTGAAATCATCTCACAGAGTTACAGCTTTCCCGTCAAGAAGAATTTCACTAAGACAGTTCCTGTGGGATTGGCAAGGTGATATTTGGAAGCCCGTACAGGGCTATGGTGAAAAAGGAAATATCCTTAGATGAAACCTGGAAAGAAGCTTTCTGAGAAACTGCTTAGTGTTCTGTTAATTCATCTCACAGAGTTACATCTGTATTTCGTGGATCTCTTTTCTAGCCTTATTCCTGTGGAATCTGAGAACAGATATTTCGGATCCCTTTGTAGACTACAGGGCCAAAGGAAATATCCTCCGATAACAAAGAGAAAGAAGCTTTCTGAGAAACTTCTTTGTGTTCTGTGAAATCATCTCACAGAGTTACAGCTTTCCCCTCAAGAAGCCTTTCGATATGGCAGTTCTTGTGGAATTGGCAAAGTGATATTGTGAAGCCCATAGAGGGCTTTGGTGAAAAAGGAAATATCCTCAGATGAAATCTGGAAAGAAGCTTTCTGAGAAACTGCTTAGTGTTCTGTTAACTCATCTCACAGAGTTACATCGGTATTTCGTGGATCTCTTTGCTAGCCTTATTTCTGTGGAATCTGAGAACAGATATTTCGGATCCCTTTGAAGACTATAGGGCCAAAGTAAATATCCTCCGATAACAAAGAGAAAGAAGCTTTCTGAGAAACTTCTTTGTGTTCTGTGAAATCATCTCACAGAGTTACAGCTTTCCCGTCAAGAAGAATTTCACTAAGACAGTTCCTGTGGAATTGGCAAGGTGATATTTGGAAGCCCGTACAGGGCTATGGTGAAAAAGGAAATATCCTTAGATGAAACCTGGAAAGAAGCTTTCTGAGAAACTGCTTAGTGTTCTGTTAATTCATCTCACAGAGTTACATCTGTATTTCGTGGATCTCTTTTCTAGCCTTATTCCTGTGGAATCTGAGAACAGATATTTCGGATCCCTTTGTAGACTACAGGGCCAAAGGAAATATCCTCCGATAACAAAGAGAAAGAAGCTTTCTGAGAAACTTCTTTGTGTTCTGTGAAATCATCTCACAGAGTTACAGCTTTCCCCTCAAGAAGCCTTTCGATAAGGCAGTTCTTGTGGAATTGACAAAGTGATATTGGGAAGCCCCTAGAGGACTATGGTGAAAAAGGAAATATCCTCAGATGAATTCTGGAAAGAAGCTTTCTGAGAAACTGCTTAGTGTTCTGTTAATTCATCTCACAGAGTTACATCTGTATTTCGTGGACCTCTTTGCTAGCCTTATTTCTGTGGAATCTGAGAACAGATATTTCGGATCCCTTTGAAGACTATAGGGCCAAAGGAAATATTCTCCGATAACAAAGAGAAAGAAGCTTTCTGAGAAACTTCTTTGTGTTCTGTGAAATCATCTCACAGAGTTACAGCTTTCCCCTCAAGAAGCCTTTCGCTAAGACAGTTCTTGTGGAATTGGCAAAGTGATATTTGGAAGCCCCTAGAGGGCTACGGTGAAAAAGGAAATATCCTCAGATGAAATCTGGAAAGAAGCTTTCTGAGAAATTGCTTAGTGTTCTGTTAATTCATCTCACAGAGTTACATCTGTATTTCGTGGATCTCTTTGCTAGCCTTATTTCTGTGGAATCTGAGAACAGATATTTCGGATCCCTTTGAAGACTATAGGGCCAAAGGAAATATCCTCCGATAACAAAGAGAAAGAAGCTTTCTGAGAAACTTCTTTGTGTTCTGTGAAATCATCTCACAGAGTTACAGCATTCCCGTCAAGAAGAATTTCGCTAAGACAGTTCTTCTGGAATTGGCAAAGTGATATTTGGAAGCCCATAGAGGGCTATGGTGAAAAAGGAAATATCCTCAGATGAAATCAGGAAAGAAGCTTTCTGAGAAACTGCTTAGTGTTCTGTTAATTCATCTCACAGTGTTACATCTGTATTTCGTGGATCTCTTTGCTAGCCTTATTACTGTGGAATCTGAGAACAGATATTTCGGATCCCTTTGAAGACTACAGGGCCAAAGGAAATATCCTCCGATAACAAAGAGAAAGAAGCTTTCTGAGAAACTTCTTTGTGTTCTGTGAAATCATCTCACAGAGTTACAGCTTTCCCCTCAAGAAGCCTTTCGATAAGGCAGTTCTTGTGGAATTGGCAAAGTGATATTGGGAAGCCCCTAGAGGACTACAGTGAAAAAGTAAATATCCTCAGATGAAATCTGGAAAGAAGCTTTCTGAGAAACTGCTTAGTGTTCTCTTAATTCATCTCACAGAGTTACATCTGTATTTCGTGAATCTCTTTGCTAGCCTTATTTATGTGGAATCTGAGAACTGATATTTCGGATCCCTTTGAAGACTATAGGGCCAAAGGAAATATCCTCCGATAACAAAGAGAAAGAAGCTTTCTGAGAAACTTCTTTGTGTTCTGTGAAATCATCTCACAGAGTTACAGCTTTCCACTCAAGAAGCCTTTCGCTAAGACAGTTCTTGTGGAATAGGCAAAGTGATATTTGGAAGCCCCTACAGGGCTATGGTGAAAAAGGAAATATCCTCAGATGAAATCTGGAAACAAGCTTTCTGAGAAAGTGCTTAGTGTTCTGTTAGTTCATCTCACAGAGTTAAATCTGTATTTCGTGGATCTCTTTGCTAGCCTTAGTTCTGTGGAATCTGAGAACTGATATTTCGGATACCTTTGAAGACTAAAGGGCCAAAGGAAATATCCTCCGATAACAAAGAGAAAGAAGCTTTCTGAGAAACTTCTTTGTGTTCTGTGAAATCATCTCACAGAGTTACAGCTTTCCCCTCAAGAAGCCTTTCGCTAAGACAGTTCTTGTGGAATTGGCAAAGTAATATTTTTAAGCCCGTAGAGGGCTATGGTGAAAAAGGAAATATCCTCAGTTGAAATCTGGAAAGAAGCTTTCTGAGAAACTGCTTAGTGTTCTGTTAATTCATCTCACAGAGTTACATCTGTATTTCCTGGATCTCATTGCTAGCTTTATTTCTGTGGAATCTGAGAACAAATTTTTCGGATCCCTTTGAAGACTATAGGGCCAAAGGAAATATCCTCCGATAACAAAGAGAAAGAAGCTTTCTGAGAAACTCCTTTGTGTTCTGTGAAATCATCTCACAGAGTTACAGCTTTTCCTAGAAGAAGCCTTTCGCTACGACAGTTCTTGTGGAATTGGCAAAGTGATATTTGGAAGCCCATAGAGGGATATGGTGAAAAAGGAAATATCCTCAGATGAAATCGGGAAAGAATCTTTCTGAGAAACTGCTTAGTGTTCTGTTAATTCATCTCACAGAGTTACATCTGTATTTCGTGGATCTCTTTGCTAGCCTTATTTCTGTGGAATCTGAGAACAGATATTTCGGATCTCTTTGACGACTATAGGGCCAAAGGAAATATCCTCCGATAAGAAAGAGAAAGAAGCTTTCTGAGAAACTTCTTTGTGTTCTGTGAAATCATCTCACAGAGTTACAGCTTTCCCCTCAAGAAGCCTTTCGCTAAGACAGTTCTTGTGGAATTGGCAAAGTGATATTGGGAAGCCCATAGAGGGCTATGGTGAAAAAGGAAATATCCTCAGATGAAATCTGGACAGAAGCTTTCTGAGAAACGGCTTAGTGTTCTGTTAATTCATCTCACGGAGTTACATCTGTATTTCGTGGATCTCTTTGCTAGCCTTATTTCTGTGGAATCTGAGAACAGATATTTCGGATCCCTTTTAAGACTACAGGTCCAAAGGAAATATCCTCCGATAACAAAGAGAAAGGAGCTTTCTGAGAAACTTCTTTGTGTTCTTTGAAATCATCTCACAGAGTTACAGCTTTCCCGTCAAGAAGCCTTTCACTAAGACAGTTCTTGTGGAATTGGCAAAGCGATATTGGGAAGTCCATAGAGGTCTACGGTGAAAAAGGAAATATCCTCCGATGAAATCTGGAAAGAAGCTTTCTGAGAAACTGCTTAGTGTTCTGTTAATTCATCTCACAGAGTTACATCTGTATTTCGTGGATCTCTTTGCTAGCCTTATTTCTGTGGAATCTGAGAACTGATATTTCGGATCCCTTTGAAGACTATAGGGCCAAAGGAAATATCCTCCGATAACAAAGAGAAAGAAGCTTTCTGAGAAACTTCTTTGTGTTCTGTTAAATCATCTCACAGAGTTACAGCTTTCCCGTCAAGAAGAATTTCGCTAAGACAGTTCTTGTGGAATTGGCAAAGTGATATATGGAAGCCCCTAGAGGGCTGTGGTGAAAAAGGAAATATCCTCAGATGAAATCTGGTAAGAAGCTTTCTGAGAAACTGTTTAGTGTTCTCTTAATTCATCTCACAGAGTTACATCTGTATTTCGTGGATCTCTTTGCTAGCCTTATTTCTGTGGAATCTGAGAACAGATATTTCGGATCCATTTGAAGACTACAGGGCCAAAGGAAATATCCTCCGATAACAAAGAGAAAGAAGCTTTCTGAGAAACTCCTTTGTGTTCTGTGAAATCATCTCACAGAGTTACAGCTTTTCCTAGAAGAAGCCTTTCGCTAAGACAGTTCTTGTGGAATTGGCAAAGTGATATTTGGAACCCATAGAGGGCTATGGTGAAAAAGGAAATATCCTCAGATGAAATCGGTAAAGAAGCTTTCTGAGAAACTGCTTAGTGTTCTGTTAATTCATCTCACAGAGTTACATCTGTATTTCGTGGATCTGTTTGCTAGCCTTATTTCTGTGGAATCTGAGAACAGATATTTCGGATCTCTTTGAAGACTTTAGGGACAAAGGAAATATCCTCCGATAACAAAGAGAAAGAAGCTTTCTCTGAAACTTCTTTGTGTTCTGTGAAATCATCACACAGAGTTACAGCTTTCCCTTCAAGAAGCCTTTCGCTAAGACAGTTCTTGTGGAATTTACAAAGTGATATTGGGAAACCCATAGAGGGCTATGGTGAAAAAGGAAATATCCTCAGATGAAATCTGGAAAGAAGCTTTCTGAGAAACTGCTTAGTGTTCTGTTAATTCATCTCACAGAGTTACATCTGTATTTCGTGGATCTCTTTGGTAGCCTTATTTCTGTGGAATCTGAGAACAGATATTTCGGATCCCTTTGAGGACTATAGGGCCACAGGAAATATCCTCTGATAACAAAGAGAAAGAACTTTCTGAGAAACTTCTTTGGGTTATATGATATCATCTCAAGGAGTTACAGCTTTCCCCTCCAGAAGGCTTTCGCTAAGACAGTTCTGGTGGAATTGGCAGAGTGATATTTGGAAGCCCACAGAGGGCTATGGTGAAAAAGGAAATATCCTCAGATGAAATCTGGAAAGAAGCTTTCTGAGAAACTGCTTAGTGTTCTGTTAACTCATCTCACAGAGTTACATCGGTATTTCGTGGATCTCTTTGCTAGCCTTATTTCTGTGGAATCTGAGAACAGATATTTCGGATCCCTTTGAAGACTATAGGGCCAAAGTAAATATCCTCCGATAACAAAGAGAAAGAAGCTTTCTGAGAAACTTCTTTGTGTTCTGTGAAATCATCTCACAGAGTTACAGCTTTCCCGTCAAGAAGAATTTCACTAAGACAGTTCCTGTGGAATTGGCAAGGTGATATTTGGAAGCCCGTACAGGGCTATGGTGAAAAAGGAAATATCCTTAGATGAAACCTGGAAAGAAGCTTTCTGAGAAACTGCTTAGTGTTCTGTTAATTCATCTCACAGAGTTACATCTGTATTTCGTGGATCTCTTTTCTAGCCTTATTCCTGTGGAATCTGAGAACAGATATTACGGATCCCTTTGTAGACTACAGGGCCAAAGGAAATATCCTCCGATAACAAAGAGAAAGAAGCTTTCTGAGAAACTTCTTTGTGTTCTGTGAAATCATCTCACAGAGTTACAGCTTTCCCCTCAAGAAGCCTTTCGCTAAGACAGTTCTTGTGGAATTGGCAAAGTGATATTTGGAAGCCCCTAGAGGGCTACGGTGAAAAAGGAAATATCCTCAGATGAAATCTGGAAAGAAGCTTTCTGAGAAATTGCTTAGTGTTCTGTTAATTCATCTCACAGAGTTACATCTGTATTTCGTGGATCTCTTTGCTAGCCTTATTTCTGTGGAATCTGAGAACAGATATTTCGGATCCCTTTGAAGACTATAGGGCCAAAGGAAATATCCTCCGATAACAAAGAGAAAGAAGCTTTCTGAGAAACTTCTTTGTGTTCTGTGAAATCATCTCACAGAGTTACAGCATTCCCGTCAAGAAGAATTTCGCTAAGACAGTTCTTCTGGAATTGGCAAAGTGATATTTGGAAGCCCATACAGGGCTTTGGGAAAAAGGAAATATCCTCAGATGAAATCTGGAAAGAAGCTTTCTGAGAGACTGCTTAGTGTTCTGTTAATTCATCTCACACAGTTACATCTGTATTTCGTGGATCTCTTTGCTAGCCTTATTTCTGTGGAATCTGAGAACAGATATTTCGGATCACTTTGAAGACTATAGGGCCAAAGGAAATATCCTCCGATAACAAAGAGAAAGAAGCTTTCTGAGAAACTTCTTTGCGTTCTGTGAAATCATCTCACAGAGTTACAGCTTTCACCTCAAGAAGAATTTCGCTAAGACAGTTCTTATGGAATTGGCAATGTGATATTTGGAAGCCCTTAGAGGGCTATGGTGAAAAAGGAAATATCCTCAGATGAAATCTGGAAAGAAGCTTTCTGAGAAACTGCTTAGTGTTCTGTAAATTCATCTCACAGGGTTACATCTGTATTTCGTGGATCTCTTTGCTAGCCTTATTACTGTGGAATCTGAGAACAGATATTTCGGATCCCTTGGAAGACTATAGGGCCAAAGTTAATATCCTCCGATAACAAAGAGAAAGAAGGTTTGTGAGAAATTTCTTTGTGTTCTGTGAAATCATCTCACAGAGTTACAGCTTTCCCCTCAAGAAGCCTTTCGATATGGCAGTTCTTTTGGAATTGGCAAAGTGATATATGGAAGCCTCTAGAGGGGTGTGGTGAAAAAGGAAATATCCTCAGATGAAATCTGGAAAGAAGCTTTCTGAGAAACTGCTTAGTGTTCTGTTAATTCATCTCACAGAGTTACATCTGTATTTCGTGGATCTCTTTGCTAGCCTTATTTCTGTGGAATCTGAGAACAGATATTTCGGATCACTGTGAAGACTATAGGGCCAACGGAAATATCCTCCGATAACAAAGAGAAAGAAGCCTTCTGAGAAACCTCTTTGTGTTCTGTGAAATCACCTCACAGAGTTACAGCTTTCCCCTCAACAAGACTTTCACTAAGACAGTTCTTGTGGAATTGGCAAAGTGATATTTGGAAGCACATAGAGGGCTATGGTGAAAAGGAAATATCCTCAGATGAAATCTGGAAAGAAGCTTTCTGAGAAACTGCTTAGTGTTCTGTTAATTCATCTCACAGAGTTACATCTGTATTTCCTGGATCTCATTGGTAGCCTTATTTGTGTGGAATCTGAGAACAGATATTTCGGATCCCTTTGAAGACTATAGGGCCAAAGGAAATATCCTCCGATAACAAAGAGGAAGAAGCTTTCTGAGAACTTCTTTGTGTTCTGTGAAATCATCTCACAGAGTTACAGCTTTCCCCTCAAGAAGCCTTTCGCTAAGACAGTTGTTGTGAAATTGGCAAAGTGATATTTGGAAGCCCCTAGAGGGCTGTTGTGAAAAAGGAAATATCCTCGGATGAAATCTGGAAAGAAGCTTTCTGAGAAACTGCTTAGTGTTCTGTTAATTCATCTGACAGAGTTACATCTCTATTTCGTGTATCCCTTTGCTAGCCTTATTACTGTGGAATCTGAGAACAGATATTTCGGATGCCTTTGAAGACTATAGGGCCAAAGGAAATATACTCCAATAACATAGAGAAAGAAACTTTCTGAGAAACTTCTTTGTGTTCTGTGAAATCATCTCACAGAGTTACAGCTTTCTCCTCAAGAAGCCTTTAGATAAGGCAGTTCTTATGGAATTGGCAAAGTGATATTGGGAAGCCCCTAGAGGACTATGGTGAAAAAGGAAATATCCTCAGATGAAATCTGGAAAGAAGCTTTCTGAGAATCTGCTTAGTGTTCTGTTAATTCATCTCACAGAGTTACATCTGTATTTCGTGGATCACTTTGCTAGCCTTATTTCTGTGGAATCTGAGAACAGATATTTCGGATCCCTTTGAAGACTATAGGGCCTAAGGAAATATCCTCCGATAACAAAGAGAAAGAAGCTTTCTGAGAAACTTCTTTGTGTTCTGTGAAATCATCTCACAGAGTTACAGCTTTCCCGTCAAGAAGAATTTCGATAAGACACTTCCTGTGGAATTGGCAAAGTGATATTTGGAAGCCCGTACAGGGCTATGGTGAAAAAGGAAATATCCTTAGTTGAAACCTGGAAAGAAGCTTTCTGAGAAACTGCTTAGTGTTCTGTTAATTCATCTCACAGAGTTACATCTGTATTTCGTGGATCTCTTTGCTAGCCTTATTACTGTGGAATCTGAGAACAGATATTTCGGATCCCTTTGAAGACTACAGGGCCAAAGGAAATATCCTCCGATAACAAAGAGAAAGAAGCTTTCTGAGAAACTTCTTTGTGTTCTGTGAAATCATCTCACAGAGTTACAGCTTTCCCCTCAATAAGCCTTTCGATAAGGCAATTCTTGTGGAATTGGCAAAGTGATATTGGGAAGCCCCTAGAGGACTATGGTGAAAAAGGAAATATCCTCAGATGAAATCTGGAAAGAAGCTTTCTGAGAAACTGCTTAGTGTTCTGTTAATTCATCTCCCAGAGTTACATCTGTATTTCGTGGATCTCTTTGCTAGCCTTATTTCTGTGGAATCTGAGAACAGATATTTCGGATCCCTTTGAAGACTATAGGGCCAAAGGAAATATCCTACGATAACAAAGAGAAAGAAGCTTTCTGAGAAACTTCTTTGTGTTCTGTGAAATCATCTCACAGAGTTACAGCATTCCCGTCAAGAAGAATTTCGCTAAGACAGTTCTTCTGGAATTGGCAAAGTGATATTTGGAAGCCCATACAGGGCTATGGGAAAAAGGAAATATCCTCCGATGAAATCTGGAAAGAAGCTTTCTGAGAAACTGATTAGTGTTCTGTTAATTCATCTCACAGAGTTACATCTGTATTTCGTGGAACTCTTTGCTAGCCTTATTACTGTGGAATCTGAGAACAGATATTTCGGATCCGTTTGAAGACTACAGGGCCAAAGGAAATATCCTCCGATAACAAAGAGAAAGAAGCTTTCTGAGAAACTTCTTTGTGTTCTGTGAAATCATCTCACAGAGTTACAGCTTTCCCGTCAAGAAGAATTTCGCTAATACAGTTCTTGTGGAATTGGCAAAGTGATATTTGGAAGCCCATAGAGGGCTATGGTGAAAAAGGAAATATCCTCAGATGAAATCAGGAAAGAAGCTTTCTGAGAAACTGCTTAGTGTTCTGTTAATTCATCTCACAGTGTTACATCTGTATTTCGTGGATCTCTTTGCTAGCCTTATTACTGTGGAATCTGAGAACAGATATTTCGGATCCCTTTGAAGACTACAGGGCCAAAGGAAATATCCTCCGATAACAAAGAGAAAGAAGCTTTCTGAGAAACTTCTTTGTGTTCTGTGAAATCATCTCACAGAGTTACAGCTTTCCCCTCAAGAAGCCTTTCGATAAGGCAGTTCTTGTGGAATTGGCAAAGTGATATTGGGAAGCCCCTAGAGGACTACAGTGAAAAAGTAAATATCCTCAGATGAAATCTGGAAAGAAGCTTTCTGAGAAACTGCTTAGTGTTCTCTTAATTCATCTCACAGAGTTACATCTGTATTTCCTGGATCTCTTTGCTAGCCTTATTTCTGTGGAATCTGAGAACAGATATTTCGGATCCCTTTGAAGACTATAGGGCCAAAGGAAATATCCTCCGATAACAAAGAGAAAGAAGCTTTCTGAGAAACTTCTTTGTGTTCTGTGAAATCATCTCACAGAGTTACAGCATTTCCCTCAAGAAGCCTTTCGCTAAGACAGTTCTTGTGGAATTGGCAAAGTGATATTTGGTAGCCCATAGAGGGCTAAGGTGAAAAAGGAAATATCCTCAGATGAAATCTGGAAAGAAGCTTTCTGAGAAACTGCTTAGTGTTCTGTTAATTCATCTCACAGAGTTACATCTGTATTTCGTGGATCTCTTTGCTAGCCTTATTTCTGTGGAATCTGAGAACAGATATTTCGGATCCCTTTGAAGACTTTAGGGCCAAAGGAAATATCCTCCGATAACAAAGAGAAAGAAGCTTTCTGAGAAACTTCTTTGTGTTCTGTGAAATCATCTCACAGAGTTACAGCTTTCACGTCAAGAAGAATTTCGCTAAGACAGTTCTTGTGAAATTGGCAAAGTGATATTTGGAAGCCCCTAGAGGGCTATGGTGAAAAAGGAAATATCCCCAGATGAAATATGGAAAGAAGCTTTCTGAGAAACTGATCAGTGTTCTGTTAATTCATCTCACTGAGTTACATCTATATTTCGTGGATCTCTTTGCTAGCCTTATTACTGTGGAATCTGAGAACAGATATTTCGGATTCCTTTGAAGACTACAGGGACAAAGGAAATATCCTCCGATAACAAAGAGAAAGAAGCTTTCTGAGAAACTTCTTTGTGTTCTGTGAAATCATCTCACAGAGTTACAGCTTTCCCCTCAAGAAGCCTTTCGATAAGGCAGTTCTTGTGGAATTGGCAAAGTGATATTGGGAAGCCCATAGAGGACTATGGTGAAAAAGGAAATATCCTTAGATGAAATCTGGAAAGAAGCTTTCTTAGAAACTGCTTAGTGTTCTGTTAATTCATCTCACAGAGTTACATCTGTATTTCGTGAATCTCTTTGCTAGCCTTATTTATGTGGAATCTGAGAACTGATATTTCGGATCCCTTTGAAGACTATAGGGCCAAAGGAAATATCCTCCGATAACAAAGAGAAAGAAGCTTTCTGAGAAACTTCTTTGTGTTCTGTGAAATCATCTCACAGAGTTACAGCTTTCCACTCAAGAAGCCTTTCGCTAAGACAGTTCTTGTGGAATAGGCAAAGTGATATTTGGAAGCCCCTACAGGGCTATGGTGAAAAAGGAAATATCCTCAGATGAAATCTGGAAACAAGCTTTCTGAGAAAGTGCTTAGTGTTCTGTTAGTTCATCTCACAGAGTTAAATCTGTATTTCGTGGATCTCTTTGCTAGCCTTAGTTCTGTGGAATCTGAGAACTGATATTTCGGATACCTTTGAAGACTACGGGGCCAAAGGAAATATCCTCCGATAACAAAGAGAAAGAAGCTTTCTGAGAAACTTCTTTGTGTTCTGTGAAATCATCTCACAGAGTTACAGCTTTCCCCTCAAGAAGCCTTTCGCTAAGACAGTTCTTGTGGAATTGGCAAAGTAATATTTTTAAGCCCGTAGAGGGCTATGGTGAAAAAGGAAATATCCTCAGTTGAAATCTGGAAAGAAGCTTTCTGAGAAACTGCTTAGTGTTCTGTTAATTCATCTCACAGAGTTACATCTGTATTTCCTGGATCTCATTGCTAGCTTTATTTCTGTGGAATCTGAGAACAAATTTTTGGGATCCCTTTGAAGACTATAGGGCCAAAGGAAATATCCTCCGATAACAAAGAGAAAGAAGCTTTCTGAGAAACTCCTTTGTGTTCTTTGAAATCATCTCACAGAGTTACAGCTTTCCCGTCAAGAAGCCTTTCACTAAGACAGTTCTTGTGGAATTGGCAAAGCGATATTGGGAAGTCCATAGAAGTCTATGGTGAAAAAGGAAATATCCTCCGATGAAATCTGGAAAGAAGCTTTCTGAGAAACGGCTTAGTGTTCTGTTAATTCATCTCACAGAGTTACATCTGTATTTCGTGGATCTCTTTGCTAGCCTTATTTCTGTGGAATCTGAGAACTGATATTTCGGATCCCTTTGAAGACTATAGGGCCAAAGGAAATATCCTCCGATAACAAAGAGAAAGAAGCTTTCTGAGAAACTTCTTTGTGTTCTGTTAAATCATCTCACAGAGTTACAGCTTTCCCGTCAAGAAGAATTTCGCTAAGACAGTTCTTGTGGAATTGGCAAAGTGATATATGGAAGCCCCTAGAGGGCTGTGGTGAAAAAGGAAATATCCTCAGATGAAATCTGGTAAGAAGCTTTCTGAGAAACTGTTTAGTGTTCTCTTAATTCATCTCACAGAGTTACATCTGTATTTCGTGGATCTCTTTGCTAGCCTTATTTCTGTGGAATCTGAGAACAGATATTTCGGATCCATTTGAAGACAACAGGGCCAAAGGAAATATCCTCCGATAACAAAGAGAAAGAAGCTTTCTGAGAAACTCCTTTGTGTTCTGTGAAATCATCTCACAGAGTTACAGCTTTTCCTAGAAGAAGCCTTTCGCTAAGACAGTTCTTGTGGAATTGGCAAAGTGATATTTGGAAGCCCATAGAGGGCTATGGTGAAAAAGGAAATATCCTCAGATGAAATCGGGAAAGAAGCTTTCTGAGAAACTGCTTAGTGTTCTGTTAATTCATCTCACAGAGTTACATCTGTATTTCGTGGATCTGTTTGCTAGCCTTATTTCTGTGGAATCTGAGAACAGATATTTCGGATCTCTTTGAAGACTATAGGGCCAAAGGAAATATCCTCCGATAACAAAGAGAAAGAAGCTTTCTGTGAAACTTCTTTGTGTTCTGTGAAATCATCACACAGAGTTACAGCTTTCCCTTCAAGAAGCCTTTCGCTAAGACAGTTCTTGTGGAATTTACAAAGTGATATTGGGAAACCCATAGAGGGCTATGGTGAAAAAGGAAATATCCTCAGATGAAATCTGGAAAGAAGCTTTCTGAGAAACTGCTTAGTGTTCTGTTAATTCATCTCACAGAGTTACATCTGTATTTCGTGGATCTCTTTGCTAGCCTTATTTCTGTGGAATCTGAGAACAGATATTTCGGATCCCTTTGAAGACTATAGGGCAAAAGCAAATATCCTCAGATAACAAAGAGAAAGAAACTTTCCGAGAAACTTCTTTGTGTTCTGTGAAATCATCTCACAGAGTTACAGCTTTCCCCTCAAGAAGCCTTTCGCTAAGACAGTTCTTGTGGAATTGGCAGAGTGATATTTGGAAGCCCCTAGAGGGCTATGGTGAAAAAGGAAATATCCTCCAATGAAATTTGGAAAAAAGCTTTCTGAGAAACTGCTTAGTGTTCTGTTAATTCATCTCACAGAGTTACATCTGTATTTCGTGGATCTCTTTGCTAGCCTTATTTCTGTGGAATCTGAGAACAGATATTTCGGATCCCGTTGAAGACTATAGTGCCAAAGAAATATCCTCCGATAACAAAGAGAAAGACGCTTTCTGAGAAACTTTTTGTGTTCTGTGAAATTATCTCACAGAGTTACAGCTTTCCCCTCAAGAATCATTTCGCTAAGTCAGTTCTTGTGGAATTGGCAGAGTGATATTTGGAAGCCCATAGAGGGCAATGGTGAAATAGGAAATATCCTCAGATGAAATCTGGAAAGAAGCTTTCTGAAGAACTGCTTAGTGTTCTGTTAATTCATCTCACAGAGTTACATCTGTATTTCGTGGATTTCTTTGCTAGCCTTATTTCTGTGGAATCTGAGAACAGATATTTCGGATCCCTTTGAAGACTATAGGGCCAAAGGAAATATCCTCCGATAACAAAGACAAAGAAGCTTTCTGAGAAACTACTTTGTGTTCTGTGAAATCATCTCACAGAGTTACAGCTTTCCCCTCAAGAAGCCTTTCGCTAAGACAGTTCTTGTGGAATTGGCAAAGTGATATATGGAAGCCCCTAGAGGGCTATGGTGAAAAAGGAAATATCCCTTGATAAAATCTGGAAAGAAGCTTTCTAAGAAACTGCTTAGTGTTCTGCTAATTCATCTCACAGGGTTACATCTGTATTTCGTGGATCTCTTTGCTACCCTTATTTCTGTGGAATCTGAGAACAGATATTTCGGATCCCTTTGAAGACTATAGGGCCAAAGGAAATATCCTCCGATAACAAAGAGGAAGAAGCTTTCTGAGAAACTTCTTTGTGTTCTGTGAAATCAACTCACAGAGTTACAGGTTTCCCCTCAAGGAGCCTTTCTCTAAGACAGTTCTTGTGGAATTGGTAAAGTGATATTGGGAAGCCCATAGAGTGCTATGGTGAAAAAGGAAATATCCTCAGATGAAATCTGGAAAGAAGCTTTCTGAGAAACTGCCTAGTGTTCTGTTAATTCATCTCACAGAGTTACATCTGTATTTCGTGGATCTCTTTGCCAGCCTTATTTCTGTGGAATCTGAGAACAGATATTTCGGATCCCTTTGAAGACTACAGGGCCAAAGGAAATATCCTCCGATAAAAAAGAGAAAGAAGCTTTCTGAGAAACTTCTTTGTGTTCTGTGATATCATCTCACAGAGTTACAGCTTTCCCCTCAAGAATCCTTTCGCTAAGTCAGTTCTTGAGGAATTGGCAGAGTGATATTTGGAAGCCCTTAGAGGGCAATGGTGAAAAAGGAAATATCCTCAGATGAAATCTGGAAAGAAGCTTTCTGAAGAACTGCTTAGTGTTCTGTTAATTCATCTCACAGAGTTACATCTGTATTTTGTGGATCTCTTTGCTAGCCTTATTTCTGTGGAATCTGAGAACAGATATTTGGGATCCCTTTGAAGACTATAGGGCCAAAGGAAATATCCTCCGATAACAAAGAGAAAGAAGCTTTCTGAGAAACTTCTTTGTGTTCTGTGAAATCATCTCACAGAGTTACAGCTTTCCCCTCAAAAAGCCTTTCGCTAAGACAATTCTTGTTCAATTGGCAAAGTGATATTTGGAAGCCCCTAGAGGGCTAGGGTGCAAAAGTAAATATCCTCAGATAAAATCTGGAAAGAAGCTTTCTGAGAAACTGTTTAGTGTTCTGTTAATTCATCTCACAGAGTTACATCTGTATTTCGTGGATCCCTTTGCTAGCCTTATTTCTGTGGAATCTGAGAACAGATATTTCGGATCCCTTGGAAGACTATAGAGCCAAAGGAAATATCCTCCGATAAAAAAGAGAAAGAAGCATTCTGAGAAACTTCTTCGTGTTCTATGAAATCATCTCACAGAGTTACAGCTTTCCCCTCAAGAAGCCTTTCGCTAAGACAGTTCTTGTGGAATTGGCAAGGTGATATATGGAAGCCCCTAGAGGGCTATGGTGAAAAATTAAATATCCTCAGATGAAATCTGGAAAGAAGCTTTCTGAGAAACTGCTTAGTGTTCTGTTAATTCATCTCACAGAGTTACATCTGTATTTCGTGGATCTCTTTGCTAGCCTTATTTCTGTGGAATCTGAGAACAGATATTTCGGATCCCTTTGAAGACTATAGGGCCAAAGGAAATATCCTCCGATAACAAAGAGAAAGAAGCTTTCTGAGAAACTTCTTTGTGTTCTGTGAAATCAACTCACAGAGTTACAGCTTTCCCTTCAAGAAGCCTTTCGCTAAGACAGTTCTTGTGGAATTGGCAAAGTGATATTGGGAAGCCCATAGAGTGCTACGGTGAAAAAGGAAATATCCTCAGATGAAATCTGGGAAGAAGCTTTCTGAGAAACTGCTTAGTGTTCTGTTAATTCATCTCACAGAGTTACATCTGTATTTCCTGGATCTCTTTGCTAGCCTTATTTCTGTGGAATCTGAGAACAGATATTTCGGATCCCTTTGAAGACTATAGGGCCAAAGGAAATATCCTCCGATAACAAAGACAAAGAAGCTTTCTGAGAAACTTCTTTGTGTTCTGTGAAATTATCTCACAGAGTTACAGATTTCCCCTCAAGAATCCTTTGGCTAAGACAGTTCTTGTGGAATTGGCAGAGTGATATTTGGAAGCCCAAAGAGGACCGTGGTGAAAAAGGAAATATCCTCAGATGAAATCTGGAAAGAAGCTTTCTGAAGAACTGCTTAGTGTTCTGTTATTTCATCTCACAGAGTTACATCTGTATTTCGTGGATCTCTTTGCTAGCCTTATTTCTGTGGAATCTGAGAACAGATATTTCCGATCCCTTTGAAGACTATAGGGCCAAAGGAAATATCCTCCGATAACAAAGACAAAGAAGCTTTCTGAGAAACTTCTTTGTGTTCTGTGAAATCATCTCACAGAGTTACAGCTTTCCCGTCAAGAAGCCTTTCGCTAAGACAGTTATTGTGGAATTGGCAAAGTGATATATGGAAGCCCCTAGAGGGCTATGGTGAAAAAGGAAATATCCCTTGATAAAATCTGGAAAGAAGCCTTCTGAGAAACTGCTTAGTGTTCTGTTAATTCATCTCACAGAGTTACATCTGTATTTCTTGGATCTCTTTCCTAGCCTTATTTCTGTGGAATCTGAGAACAGATATTTCGGATCCCTTTGAAGACTATAGGGCCAAAGGAAATATCTTCCGGTAACAAAGAGAAAGAAGCCTTCTGAGAAACTTCTTTGTGTTCTGTGAAATCATCTCACAGAGTTACAGCTTTCCTCTCAAGAAGCCTTTCGCTAAGACAGTTCTTGTGGAATTGGCAGAGTGATATTTGGAAGCCCCTAGAGGGCTATGGTGAAAAAGGAAATATCCTCCAATGAAATTTGGAAAAAAGCTTTCTGAGAAACTGCTTAGTTTTCTGTTAATTCATCTCACAGAGTTACATCTGTATTTCGTGGATCTCTTTGCTAGCCTTTTTTCTGTGGAATCTCAGAACAGATATTTCGGATCCCTATGAAGACTATAGGGCCAAAGGAAATATCCTCCGATAACAAAGAGAAAGAAGCTTTCTGAGAAACTTCTTTGTGTTCTGTGAAATCATCTCACAGAGTTACAGCTTTCCCCTCAAGGAGCCTTTCGCTAAGACAGTTCTTGTGGAATTGGCAAAGTGATATTGGGAAGCCCATAGAGTGCTATGGTGAAAAAGGAAATATCCTCAGATGAAATCTGGAAAGAAGCTTTCTGAGAAACTGCTTAGTGTTCTGTTAATTCATCTCACAGAGTTACATCTGTATTTCGTGGATCTCTTTGCTAGCCTTATTTCTGTGGAATATGAGACCAGATATTTGGGATCCCTTTGAAGACTATAGGGCCAAAGGAAATATCCTCCGATAACAAAGAGAAAGAAGCTTTCTGAGAAACTTCTTTGTGTTCTGTGAAATCAACTGACAGAGTTACAGCTTTCCCCTCAGGAAGCCTTTGGTTAGACTGTTCTTGTGGAATTGGCAAAGTGATATTTGGAAGCCCCTAGAGGGCTATGGTGAAAAAGTAAATATCCTCAGATGAAAACTGGAAAGAAGCTTTCTGAGAAACTGCTTAGTGTTCTGTTAATTCATCTCACAGCGTTACATGTGTATTTCGTGGATCTCTTTGCTAGCCTTATTTCTGTGGAATCTGAGAACAGATATTTCGGATCCCTTTGAAGACTATAGGGCCAAAGGAAATATATTCCGATAACAAAGAGAAAGAAGCTTTCTGAGAAACTTCTTTGTGTTCCGTGAAATCATCTCACAGAGTTACAGCTTTCCCCTCAACAAGCCTTTCGCTAAGACAGTTCTTGTGGAATTGGCAAAGTGATATTTGGAAGCCCGTAGAGGGCTATGGTGAAAAAGGAAATATCCTCAGATGAAATCTGGAAAGAAGCTTTCTGAGAAACTGCTTAGTGTTCTGTTAATTCATCTAACAGAGTTACATCTGTATTTCGTGGATCTCTTTGCTAGCCTTATTTCTGTGGAATCTGAGAACAGATATTTCGGATCCCTTTGAAGACTATAGGGCAAAAGCAAATATCCTCAGATAACAAAGAGAAAGAAACTTTCCGAGAAACTTCTTTGTGTTCTGTGAAATCATCTCACAGAGTTACAGCTTTCCCCTCAAGAAGCCTTTCGCTAAGACAGTTCTTGTGGAATTGGCAGAGTGATATTTGGAAGCCCCTAGAGGGCTATGGTGAAAAAGGAAATATCCTCCAATGAAATTTGGAAAAAAGCTTTCTGAGAAACTGCTTAGTGTTCTGTTAATTCATCTCACAGAGTTACATCTGTATTTCGTGGATCTCATCGCTAGCCTTATTTCTGTGGAATCTGAGAACAGATATTTCGGATCCCGTTGAAGACTATAGTGCCAAAGAAATATCGTCCGATAACAAAGAGAAAGACGCTTTCTGAGAAACTTTTTGTGTTCTGTGAAATTATCTCACAGAGTTACAGCTTTCCCCTCAAGAATCATTTCGCTAAGTCAGTTCTTGTGGAATTGGCAGAGTGATATTTGGAAGCCCATAGAGGGCAATGGTGAAATAGGAAATATCCTCAGATGAAATCTGGAAAGAAGCTTTCTGAAGAACTGCTTAGTGTTCTGTTAATTCATCTCACAGAGTTACATCTGTATTTCGTGGATCTCTTTGCTAGCCTTATTTCTGTGGAATCTGAGAACAGATATTTCGGATCCCTTTGAAGACTATAGGGCCAAAGGAAATATCCTCCGATAACAAAGACAAAGAAGCTTTCTGAGAAACTACTTTGTGTTCTGTGAAATCATCTCACAGAGTTACAGCTTTCCCCTCAAGAAGCCTTTCGCTAAGACAGTTCTTGTGGAATTGGCAAAGTGATATATGGAAGCCCCTAGAGGGCTATGGTGAAAAAGGAAATATCCCTTGATAAAATCTGGAAAGAAGCTTTCTAAGAAACTGCTTAGTGTTCTGCTAATTCATCTCACAGGGTTACATCTGTATTTCGTGGATCTCTTTGCTACCCTTATTTCTGTGGAATCTGAGAACAGATATTTCGGATCCCTTTGAAGACTATAGGGCCAAAGGAAATATCCTCCGATAACAAAGAGAAAGAAGCTTTCTGAGAAACTTCTTTGTGTTCTGTGAAATCAACTCACAGAGTTACAGGTTTCCCCTCAAGGAGCCTTTCTCTAAGACAGTTCTTGTGGAATTGGCAAAGTGATATTGGGAAGCCCATAGAGTGCTATGGTGAAAAAGGAAATATCCTCAGATGAAATCTGGAAAGAAGCTTTCTGAGAAACTGCCTAGTGTTCTGTTAATTCATCTCACAGAGTTACATCTGTATTTCGTGGATCTCTTTGCCAGCCTTATTTCTGTGGAATCTGAGAACAGATATTTCGGATCCCTTTGAAGACTACAGGGCCAAAGGAAATATCCTCCGATAAAAAAGAGAAAGAAGCTTTCTGAGAAACTTCTTTGTGTTCTGTGATATCATCTCACAGAGTTACAGCTTTCCCCTCAAGAATCCTTTCGCTAAGTCAGTTCTTGTGGAATTGGCAGAGTGATATTTGGAAGCCCTTAGAGGGCAATGGTGAAAAAGGAAATATCCTCAGATGAAATCTGGAAAGAAGCTTTCTGAAGAACTGCTTAGTGTTCTGTTAATTCATCTCACAGAGTTACATCTGTATTTTGTGGATCTCTTTGCTAGCCTTATTTCTGTGGAATCTGAGAACAGATATTTGGGATCCCTTTGAAGACTATAGGGCCAAAGGAAATATCCTCCGATAACAAAGAGAAAGAAGCTTTCTGAGAAACTTCTTTGTGTTCTGTGAAATCATCTCACAGAGTTACAGCTTTCCCCTCAAGAAGCCTTTCGCTAAGACAGTTCTTGTGGAATTGGCAAGGTGATATATGGAAGCCCCTAGAGGGCTATGGTGAAAAATTAAATATCCTCAGATGAAATCTGGAAAGAAGCTTTCTGAGAAACTGCTTAGTGTTCTGTTAATTCATCTCACAGAGTTACATCTGTATTTCGTGGATCTCTTTGCTAGCCTTATTTCTGTGGAATCTGAGAACAGATATTTCGGATAGCTTTGAAGACTATAGGGCCAAAGGAAATATCCTCCGATAACAAAGAGAAAGAAGCTTTCTGAGAAACTTCTTTGTGTTCTGTGAAATCAACTCACAGAGTTACAGCTTTCCCTTCAAGAAGCCTTTCGCTAAGACAGTTCTTGTGGAATTGGCAAAGTGATATTGGGAAGCCCATAGAGTGCTACGGTGAAAAAGGAAATATCCTCAGATGAAATCTGGGAAGAAGCTTTCTGAGAAACTGCTTAGTGTTCTGTTAATTCATCTCACAGAGTTACATCGGTATTTCGTGGATCTCTTTGCTAGCCTTATTTCTGTGGAATCTGAGAACAGATATTTCGGATCCCTTTGAAGACTATAGGGCCAAAGTAAATATCCTCCGATAACAAAGAGAAAGAAGCTTTCTGAGAAACTTCTTTGTGTTCTGTGAAATCATCTCACAGAGTTACAGCTTTCCCGTCAAGAAGAATTTCACTAAGACCGTTCCTGTGGAATTGGCAAGGTGATATTTGGAAGCCCGTACAGGGCTATGGTGAAAAAGGAAATATCCTTAGATGAAACCTGGAAAGAAGCTTTCTGAGAAACTGCTTAGTGTTCTGTTAATTCATCTCACAGAGTTACATCTGTATTTCGTGGATCTCTTTTCTAGCCTTATTCCTGTGGAATCTGAGAACAGATATTTCGGATCCCTTTGTAGACTACAGGGCCAAAGGAAATATCCTCCGATAACAAAGAGAAAGAAGCTTTCTGAGAAACTTCTTTGTGTTCTGTGAAATCATCTCACAGAGTTACAGCTTTCCCCTCAAGAAGCCTTTCGATATGGCAGTTCTTGTGGAATTGGCAAAGTGATATTGTGAAGCCCATAGAGGGCTTTGGTGAAAAAGGAAATATCCTCAGATGAAATCTGGAAAGAAGCTTTCTGAGAAACTGCTTAGTGTTCTGTTAACTCATCTCACAGAGTTACATCGGTATTTCGTGGATCTCTTTGCTAGCCTTATTTCTGTGGAATCTGAGAACAGATATTTCGGATCCCTTTGAAGACTATAGGGCCAAAGTAAATATCCTCCGATAACAAAGAGAAAGAAGCTTTCTGAGAAACTTCTTTGTGTTCTGTGAAATCATCTCACAGAGTTACAGCTTTCCCGTCAAGAAGAATTTCACTAAGACAGTTCCTGTGGAATTGGCAAGGTGATATTTGGAAGCCCGTACAGGGCTATGGTGAAAAAGGAAATATCCTTAGATGAAACCTGGAAAGAAGCTTTCTGAGAAACTGCTTAGTGTTCTGTTAATTCATCTCACAGAGTTACATCTGTATTTCGTGGATCTCTTTTCTAGCCTTATTCCTGTGGAATCTGAGAACAGATATTTCGGATCCCTTTGAAGACTACAGGGCCAAAGGAAATATCCTCCGATAACAAAGAGAAAGAAGCTTTCTGAGAAACTTCTTTGTGTTCTGTGAAATCATCTCACAGAGTTACAGCTTTCCCCTCAAGAAGCCTTTCGATAAGGCAGTTCTTGTGGAATTGACAAAGTGATATTGGGAAGCCCCTAGAGGACTATGGTGAAAAAGGAAATATCCTCAGATGAATTCTGGAAAGAAGCTTTCTGAGAAACTGCTTAGTGTTCTGTTAATTCATCTCACAGAGTTACATCTGTATTTCGTGGACCTCTTTGCTAGCCTTATTTCTGTGGAATCTGAGAACAGATATTTGGGATCCCTTTGAAGACTATAGGGCCAAAGGAAATATTCTCCGATAACAAAGAGAAAGAAGCTTTCTGAGAAACTTCTTTGTGTTCTGTGAAATCATCTCACAGAGTTACAGCTTTCCCCTCAAGAAGCCTTTCGCTAAGACAGTTCTTGTGGAATTGGCAAAGTGATATTTGGAAGCCCCTAGAGGGCTACGGTGAAAAAGGAAATATCCTCAGATGAAATCTGGAAAGAAGCTTTCTGAGAAATTGCTTAGTGTTCTGTTAATTCATCTCACAGAGTTACATCTGTATTTCGTGGATCTCTTTGCTAGCCTTATTTCTGTGGAATCTGAGAACAGATATTTCGGATCCCTTTGAAGACTATAGGGCCAAAGGAAATATCCTCCGATAACAAAGAGAAAGAAGCTTTCTGAGAAACTTCTTTGTGTTCTGTGAAATCATCTCACAGAGTTACAGCATTCCCGTCAAGAAGAATTTCGCTAAGACAGTTCTTCTGGAATTGGCAAAGTGATATTTGGAAGCCCATACAGGGCTTTGGGAAAAAGGAAATATCCTCAGATGAAATCTGGAAAGAAGCTTTCTGAGAGACTGCTTAGTGTTCTGTTAATTCATCTCACACAGTTACATCTGTATTTCGTGGATCTCTTTGCTAGCCTTATTTCTGTGGAATCTGAGAACAGATATTTCGGATCACTTTGAAGACTATAGGGCCAAAGGAAATATCCTCCGATAACAAAGAGAAAGAAGCTTTCTGAGAAACTTCTTTGCGTTCTGTGAAATCATCTCACAGAGTTACAGCTTTCACCTCAAGAAGAATTTCGCTAAGACAGTTCTTATGGAATTGGCAATGTGATATTTGGAAGCCCTTAGAGGGCTATGGTGAAAAAGGAAATATCCTCAGATGAAATCTGGAAAGAAGCTTTCTGAGAAACTGCTTAGTGTTCTGTAAATTCATCTCACAGGGTTACATCTGTATTTCGTGGATCTCTTTGCTAGCCTTATTACTGTGGAATCTGAGAACAGATATTTCGGATCCCTTGGAAGACTATAGGGCCAAAGTTAATATCCTCCGATAACAAAGAGAAAGAAGGTTTGTGAGAAATTTCTTTGTGTTCTGTGAAATCATCTCACAGAGTTACAGCTTTCCCCTCAAGAAGCCTTTCGATATGGCAGTTCTTTTGGAATTGGCAAAGTGATATATGGAAGCCTCTAGAGGGGTGTGGTGAAAAAGGAAATATCCTCAGATGAAATCTGGAAAGAAGCTTTCTGAGAAACTGCTTAGTGTTCTGTTAATTCATCTCACAGAGTTACATCTGTATTTCGTGGATCTCTTTGCTAGCCTTATTTCTGTGGAATCTCAGAACAGATATTTCGGATCACTGTGAAGACTATAGGGCCAACGGAAATATCCTCCGATAACAAAGAGAAAGAAGCCTTCTGAGAAACCTCTTTGTGTTCTGTGAAATCACCTCACAGAGTTACAGCTTTCCCCTCAACAAGACTTTCACTAAGACAGTTCTTGTGGAATTGGCAAAGTGATATTTGGAAGCACATAGAGGGCTATGGTGAAAAGGAAATATCCTCAGATGAAATCTGGAAAGAAGCTTTCTGAGAAACTGCTTAGTGTTCTGTTAATTCATCTCACAGAGTTACATCTGTATTTCCTGGATCTCTTTGGTAGCCTTATTTGTGTGGAATCTGAGAACAGATATTTCGGATCCCTTTGAAGACTATAGGGCCAAAGGAAATATCCTCCGATAACAAAGAGGAAGAAGCTTTCTGAGAACTTCTTTGTGTTCTGTGAAATCATCTCACAGAGTTACAGCTTTCCCCTCAAGAAGCCTTTCGCTAAGACAGTTGTTGTGAAATTGGCAAAGTGATATTTGGAAGCCCCTAGAGGGCTGTTGTGAAAAAGGAAATATCCTCGGATGAAATCTGGAAAGAAGCTTTCTGAGAAACTGCTTAGTGTTCTGTTAATTCATCTGACAGAGTTACATCTCTATTTCGTGTATCCCTTTGCTAGCCTTATTACTGTGGAATCTGAGAACAGATATTTCGGATGCCTTTGAAGACTATAGGGCCAAAGGAAATATACTCCAATAACATAGAGAAAGAAACTTTCTGAGAAACTTCTTTGTGTTCTGTGAAATCATCTCACAGAGTTACAGCTTTCTCCTCAAGAAGCCTTTAGATAAGGCAGTTCTTATGGAATTGGCATAGTGATATTGGGAAGCCCCTAGAGGACTATGGTGAAAAAGGAAATATCCTCAGATGAAATCTGGAAAGAAGCTTTCTGAGAAACTGCTTAGTGTTCTGTTAATTCATCTCACAGAGTTACATCTGTATTTCGTGGATCACTTTGCTAGCCTTATTTCTGTGGAATCTGAGAACAGATATTTCGGATCCCTTTGAAGACTATAGGGCCTAAGGAAATATCCTCCGATAACAAAGAGAAAGAAGCTTTCTGAGAAACTTCTTTGTGTTCTGTGAAATCATCTCACAGAGTTACAGCTTTCCCGTCAAGAAGAATTTCGATAAGACACTTCCTGTGGAAT
Organism: Macaca mulatta; assembly: GCF_049350105.2. Classification (NCBI taxonomy): domain Eukaryota; kingdom Metazoa; phylum Chordata; class Mammalia; order Primates; family Cercopithecidae; genus Macaca; species Macaca mulatta. Next base: position 26,201,693 of record NC_133420.1, read on the forward strand.
TGGCAAAGTGATATTTGGAAGCCCATACAGGGCTATGGTGAAAAAGGAAATATCCTTAGTTGAAACCTGGAAAGAAGCTTTCTGAGAAACTGCTTAGTGTTCTGTTAATTCATCTCACAGAGTTACATCTGTATTTCGTGGATCTCTTTGCTAGCCTTATTACTGTGGAATCTGAGAACAGATATTTCGGATCCCTTTGAAGACTACAGGGCCAAAGGAAATATCCTCCGATAACAAAGAGAAAGAAGCTTTCTGAGAAACTTCTTTGTGTTCTGTGAAATCATCTCACAGAGTTACAGCTTTCCCCTCAATAAGCCTTTCGATAAGGCAATTCTTGTGGAATTGGCAAAGTGATATTGGGAAGCCCCTAGAGGACTATGGTGAAAAAGGAAATATCCTCAGATGAAATCTGGAAAGAAGCTTTCTGAGAAACTGCTTAGTGTTCTGTTAATTCATCTCACAGAGTTACATCTGTATTTCGTGGATCTCTTTGCTAGCCTTATTTCTGTGGAATCTGAGAACAGATATTTGGGATCCCTTTGAAGACTATAGGGCCAAAGGAAATATTCTCCGATAACAAAGAGAAAGAAGCTTTCTGAGAAACTTCTTTGTGTTCTGTGAAATCATCTCACAGAATTACAGCTTTCCCCTCAAGAAGCCTTTCGCTAAGACAGTTCTTGTGGAATTGACAAAGTGATATTGGGAAGCCCATAGAGGGCTGTGGTGAAAAAGGAAATATCCTCAGATGAAATCTGGAAAGAAGCTTTCTGAGAAACTGCTTAGTGTTCTGTTAATTCATCTCCCAGAGTTACATCTGTATTTCGTGGATCTCTTTGCTAGCCTTATTTCTGTGGAATCTGAGAACAGATATTTCGGATCCCTTTGAAGACTATAGGGCCAAAGGAAATATCCTCCGATAACAAAGAGAAAGAAGCTTTCTGAGAAACTTCTTTGTGTTCTGTGAAATCATCTCACAGAGTTACAGCATTCCCGTCAAGAAGAATTTCGCTAAGACAGTTCTTCTGGAATTGGCAAAGTGATATTTGGAAGCCCATACAGGGCTATGGGAAAAAGGAAATATCCTCCGATGAAATCTGGAAAGAAGCTTTCTGAGAAACTGATTAGTGTTCTGTTAATTCATCTCACAGAGTTACATCTGTATTTCGTGGAACTCTTTGCTAGCCTTATTACTGTGGAATCTGAGAACAGATATTTCGGATCCGTTTGAAGACTACAGGGCCAAAGGAAATATCCTCCGATAACAAAGAGAAAGAAGCTTTCTGAGAAACTTCTTTGTGTTCTGTGAAATCATCTCACAGAGTTACAGCTTTCCCGTCAAGAAGAATTTCGCTAATACAGTTCTTGTGGAATTGGCAAAGTGATATTTGGAAGCCCATAGAGGGCTATGGTGAAAAAGGAAATATCCTCAGATGAAATCAGGAAAGAAGCTTTCTGAGAAACTGCTTAGTGTTCTGTTAATTCATCTCACAGTGTTACATCTGTATTTCGTGGATCTCTTTGCTAGCCTTATTACTGTGGAATCTGAGAACAGATATTTCGGATCCCTTTGAAGACTACAGGGCCAAAGGAAATATCCTCCGATAACAAAGAGAAAGAAGCTTTCTGAGAAACTTCTTTGTGTTCTGTGAAATCATCTCACAGAGTTACAGCTTTCCCCTCAAGAAGCCTTTCGATAAGGCAGTTCTTGTGGAATTGGCAAAGTGATATTGGGAAGCCCCTAGAGGAGTACAGTGAAAAAGTAAATATCCTCAGATGAAATCTGGAAAGAAGCTTTCTGAGAAACTGCTTAGTGTTCTCTTAATTCATCTCACAGAGTTACATCTGTATTTCCTGGATCTCTTTGCTAGCCTTATTTCTGTGGAATCTGAGAACAGATATTTCGGATCCCTTTGAAGACTATAGGGCCAAAGGAAATATCCTCCGATAACAAAGAGAAAGAAGCTTTCTGAGAAACTTCTTTGTGTTCTGTGAAATCATCTCACAGAGTTACAGCATTTCCCTCAAGAAGCCTTTCGCTAAGACAGTTCTTGTGGAATTGGCAAAGTGATATTTGGTAGCCCATAGAGGGCTAAGGTGAAAAAGGAAATATCCTCAGATGAAATCTGGAAAGAAGCTTTCTGAGAAACTGCTTAGTGTTCTGTTAATTCATCTCACAGAGTTACATCTGTATTTCGTGGATCTCTTTGCTAGCCTTATTTCTGTGGAATCTGAGAACAGATATTTCGGATCCCTTTGAAGACTTTAGGGCCAAAGGAAATATCCTCCGATAACAAAGAGAAAGAAGCTTTCTGAGAAACTTCTTTGTGTTCTGTGAAATCATCTCACAGAGTTACAGCTTTCCCGTCAAGAAGAATTTCGCTAAGACAGTTCTTGTGAAATTGGCAAAGTGATATTTGGAAGCCCCTAGAGGGCTATGGTGAAAAAGGAAATATCCCCAGATGAAATATGGAAAGAAGCTTTCTGAGAAACTGATCAGTGTTCTGTTAATTCATCTCACTGAGTTACATCTATATTTCGTGGATCTCTTTGCTAGCCTTATTACTGTGGAATCTGAGAACAGATATTTCGGATTCCTTTGAAGACTACAGGGCCAAAGGAAATATCCTCCGATAACAAAGAGAAAGAAGCTTTCTGAGAAACTTCTTTGTGTTCTGTGAAATCATCTCACAGAGTTGCAGCTTTCCCCTCAAGAAGCCTTTCGATAAGGCAGTTCTTGTGGAATTGGCAAAGTGATATTGGGAAGCCCATAGAGGACTATGGTGAAAAAGGAAATATCCTTAGATGAAATCTGGAAAGAAGCTTTCTTAGAAACTGCTTAGTGTTCTGTTAATTCATCTCACAGAGTTACATCTGTATTTCGTGAATCTCTTTGCTAGCCTTATTTATGTGGAATCTGAGAACTGATATTTCGGATCCCTTTGAAGACTATAGGGCCAAAGGAAATATCCTCCGATAACAAAGAGAAAGAAGCTTTCTGAGAAACTTCTTTGTGTTCTGTGAAATCATCTCACAGAGTTACAGCTTTCCACTCAAGAAGCCTTTCGCTAAGACAGTTCTTGTGGAATAGGCAAAGTGATATTTGGAAGCCCCTACAGGGCTATGGTGAAAAAGGAAATATCCTCAGATGAAATCTGGAAACAAGCTTTCTGAGAAAGTGCTTAGTGTTCTGTTAGTTCATCTCACAGAGTTAAATCTGTATTTCGTGCATCTCTTTGCTAGCCTTAGTTCTGTGGAATCTGAGAACTGATATTTCGGATACCTTTGAAGACTACGGGGCCAAAGGAAATATCCTCCGATAACAAAGAGAAAGAAGCTTTCTGAGAAACTTCTTTGTGTTCTGTGAAATCATCTCACAGAGTTACAGCTTTCCCCTCAAGAAGCCTTTCGCTAAGACAGTTCTTGTGGAATTGGCAAAGTAATATTTTTAAGCCCGTAGAGGGCTATGGTGAAAAAGGAAATATCCTCAGTTGAAATCTGGAAAGAAGCTTTCTGAGAAACTGCTTAGTGTTCTGTTAATTCATCTCACAGAGTTACATCTGTATTTCCTGGATCTCATTGCTAGCTTTATTTCTGTGGAATCTGAGAACAAATTTTTCGGATCCCTTTGAAGACTATAGGGCCAAAGGAAATATCCTCCGATAACAAAGAGAAAGAAGCTTTCTGAGAAACTCCTTTGTGTTCTTTGAAATCATCTCACAGAGTTACAGCTTTCCCGTCAAGAAGCCTTTCACTAAGACAGTTCTTGTGGAATTGGCAAAGCGATATTGGGAAGTCCATAGAGGTCTATGGTGAAAAAGGAAATATCCTCCGATGAAATCTGGAAAGAAGCTTTCTGAGAAACTGCTTAGTGTTCTGTTAATTCATCTCACAGAGTTACATCTGTATTTCCTGGATCTCTTTGCTAGCCTTATTTCTGTGGAATCTGAGAACTGATATTTCGGATCCCTTTGAAGACTATAGGGCCAAAGGAAATATCCTCCGATAACAAAGAGAAAGAAGCTTTCTGAGAAACTTCTTTGTGTTCTGTTAAATCATCTCACAGAGTTACAGCTTTCCCGTCAAGAAGAATTTCGCTAAGACAGTTCTTGTGGAATTGGCAAAGTGATATATGGAAGCCCCTAGAGGGCTGTGGTGAAAAAGGAAATATCCTCAGATGAAATCTGGTAAGAAGCTTTCTGAGAAACTGTTTAGTGTTCTCTTAATTCATCTCACAGAGTTACATCTGTATTTCGTGGATCTCTTTGCTAGCCTTATTTCTGTGGAATCTGAGAACAGATATTTCGGATCCATTTGAAGACAACAGGGCCAAAGGAAATATCCTCCGATAACAAAGAGAAAGAAGCTTTCTGAGAAACTCCTTTGTGTTCTGTGAAATCATCTCACAGAGTTACAGCTTTTCCTAGAAGAAGCCTTTCGCTAAGACAGTTCTTGTGGAATTGGCAAAGTGATATTTGGAAGCCCATAGAGGGCTATGGTGAAAAAGGAAATATCCTCAGATGAAATCGGGAAAGAAGCTTTCTGAGAAACTGCTTAGTGTTCTGTTAATTCATCTCACAGAGTTACATCTGTATTTCGTGGATCTGTTTGCTAGCCTCATTTCTGTGGAATCTGAGAACAGATATTTCGGATCTCTTTGAAGACTATAGGGCCAAAGGAAATATCCTCCGATAACAAAGAGAAAGAAGCTTTCTGTGAAACTTCTTTGTGTTCTGTGAAATCATCACACAGAGTTACAGCTTTCCCTTCAAGAAGCCTTTCGCTAAGACAGTTCTTGTGGAATTTACAAAGTGATATTGGGAAACCCATAGAGGGCTATGGTGAAAAAGGAAATATCCTCAGATGAAATCTGGAAAGAAGCTTTCTGAGAAACTGCTTAGTGTTCTGTTAATTCATCTCACAGAGTTACATCTGTATTTCGTGGATCTCTTTGCTAGCCTTATTTCTGTGGAATCTGAGAACAGATATTTCGGATCCCTTTGAAGACTATAGGGCAAAAGCAAATATCCTCAGATAACAAAGAGAAAGAAACTTTCCGAGAAACTTCTTTGTGTTCTGTGAAATCATCTCACAGAGTTACAGCTTTCCCCTCAAGAAGCCTTTCGCTAAGACAGTTCTTGTGGAATTGGCAGAGTGATATTTGGAAGCCCCTAGAGGGCTATGGTGAAAAAGGAAATATCCTCCAATGAAATTTGGAAAAAAGCTTTCTGAGAAACTGCTTAGTGTTCTGTTAATTCATCTCACAGAGTTACATCTGTATTTCGTGGATCTCTTTGCTAGCCTTATTTCTGTGGAATCTGAGAACAGATATTTCGGATCCCGTTGAAGACTATAGTGCCAAAGAAATATCCTCCGATAACAAAGAGAAAGACGCTTTCTGAGAAACTTTTTGTGTTCTGTGAAATTATCTCACAGAGTTACAGCTTTCCCCTCAAGAATCATTTCGCTAAGTCAGTTCTTGTGGAATTGGCAGAGTGATATTTGGAAGCCCATAGAGGGCAATGGTGAAATAGGAAATATCCTCAGATGAAATCTGGAAAGAAGCTTTCTGAAGAACTGCTTAGTGTTCTGTTAATTCATCTCACAGAGTTACATCTGTATTTCGTGGATTTCTTTGCTAGCCTTATTTCTGTGGAATCTGAGAACAGATATTTCGGATCCCTTTGAAGACTATAGGGCCAAAGGAAATATCCTCCGATAACAAAGACAAAGAAGCTTTCTGAGAAACTACTTTGTGTTCTGTGAAATCATCTCACAGAGTTACAGCTTTCCCCTCAAGAAGCCTTTCGCTAAGACAGTTCTTGTGGAATTGGCAAAGTGATATATGGAAGCCCCTAGAGGGCTATGGTGAAAAAGGAAATATCCCTTGATAAAATCTGGAAAGAAGCTTTCTAAGAAACTGCTTAGTGTTCTGCTAATTCATCTCACAGGGTTACATCTGTATTTCCTGGATCTCTTTGCCACCCTTATTTCTGTGGAATCTGAGAACAGATATTTCGGATCCCTTTGAAGACTATAGGGCCAAAGGAAATATCCTCCGATAACAAAGAGAAAGAAGCTTTCTGAGAAACTTCTTTGTGTTCTGTGAAATCAACTCACAGAGTTACAGGTTTCCCCTCAAGGAGCCTTTCTCTAAGACAGTTCTTGTGGAATTGGTAAAGTGATATTGGGAAGCCCATAGAGTGCTATGGTGAAAAAGGAAATATCCTCAGATGAAATCTGGAAAGAAGCTTTCTGAGAAACTGCCTAGTGTTCTGTTAATTCATCTCACAGAGTTACATCTGTATTTCGTGGATCTCTTTGCCAGCCTTATTTCTGTGGAATCTGAGAACAGATATTTCGGATCCCTTTGAAGACTACAGGGCCAAAGGAAATATCCTCCGATAAAAAAGAGAAAGAAGCTTTCTGAGAAACTTCTTTGTGTTCTGTGATATCATCTCACAGAGTTACAGCTTTCCCCTCAAGAATCCTTTCGCTAAGTCAGTTCTTGAGGAATTGGCAGAGTGATATTTGGAAGCCCTTAGAGGGCAATGGTGAAAAAGGAAATATCCTCAGATGAAATCTGGAAAGAAGCTTTCTGAAGAACTGCTTAGTGTTCTGTTAATTCATCTCACAGAGTTACATCTGTATTTTGTGGATCTCTTTGCTAGCCTTATTTCTGTGGAATCTGAGAACAGATATTTGGGATCCCATTGAAGACTATAGGGCCAAAGGAAATATCCTCCGATAACAAAGAGAAAGAAGCTTTCTGAGAAACTTCTTTGTGTTCTGTGAAATCATCTCACAGAGTTACAGCTTTCCCCTCAAAAAGCCTTTCGCTAAGACAATTCTTGTTCAATTGGCAAAGTGATATTTGGAAGCCCCTAGAGGGCTAGGGTGCAAAAGTAAATATCCTCAGATAAAATCTGGAAAGAAGCTTTCTGAGAAACTGTTTAGTGTTCTGTTAATTCATCTCACAGAGTTACATCTGTATTTCGTGGATCCCTTTGCTAGCCTTATTTCTGTGGAATCTGAGAACAGATATTTCGGATCCCTTGGAAGACTATAGAGCCAAAGGAAATATCCTCCGATAAAAAAGAGAAAGAAGCATTCTGAGAAACTTCTTCGTGTTCTATGAAATCATCTCACAGAGTTACAGCTTTCCCCTCAAGAAGCCTTTCGCTAAGACAGTTCTTGTGGAATTGGCAAGGTGATATATGGAAGCCCCTAGAGGGCTATGGTGAAAAATTAAATATCCTCAGATGAAATCTGGAAAGAAGCTTTCTGAGAAACTGCTTAGTGTTCTGTTAATTCATCTCACAGAGTTACATCTGTATTTCGTGGATCTCTTTGCTAGCCTTATTTCTGTGGAATCTGAGAACAGATATTTCGGATCCCTTTGAAGACTATAGGGCCAAAGGAAATATCCTCCGATAACAAAGAGAAAGAAGCTTTCTGAGAAACTTCTTTGTGTTCTGTGAAATCAACTCACAGAGTTACAGCTTTCCCTTCAAGAAGCCTTTCGCTAAGACAGTTCTTGTGGAATTGGCAAAGTGATATTGGGAAGCCCATAGAGTGCTACGGTGAAAAAGGAAATATCCTCAGATGAAATCTGGGAAGAAGCTTTCTGAGAAACTGCTTAGTGTTCTGTTAATTCATCTCACAGAGTTACATCTGTATTTCCTGGATCTCTTTGCTAGCCTTATTTCTGTGGAATCTGAGAACAGATATTTCGGATCCCTTTGAAGACTATAGGGCCAAAGGAAATATCCTCCGATAACAAAGACAAAGAAGCTTTCTGAGAAACTTCTTTGTGTTCTGTGAAATTATCTCACAGAGTTACAGATTTCCCCTCAAGAATCCTTTGGCTAAGACAGTTCTTGTGGAATTGGCAGAGTGATATTTGGAAGCCCAAAGAGGACCGTGGTGAAAAAGGAAATATCCTCAGATGAAATCTGGAAAGAAGCTTTCTGAAGAACTGCTTAGTGTTCTGTTATTTCATCTCACAGATTTACATCTGTATTTCGTGGATCTCTTTGCTAGCCTTATTTCTGTGGAATCTGAGAACAGATATTTCCGATCCCTTTGAAGACTATAGGGCCAAAGGAAATATCCTCCGATAACAAAGACAAAGAAGCTTTCTGAGAAACTTCTTTGTGTTCTGTGAAATCATCTCACAGAGTTACAGCTTTCCCGTCAAGAAGCCTTTCGCTAAGACAGTTATTGTGGAATTGGCAAAGTGATATATGGAAGCCCCTAGAGGGCTATGGTGAAAAAGGAAATATCCCTTGATAAAATCTGGAAAGAAGCCTTCTGAGAAACTGCTTAGTGTTCTGTTAATTCATCTCACAGAGTTACATCTGTATTTCTTGGATCTCTTTGCTAGCCTTATTACTGTGGAATCTGAGAACAGATATTTCGGATCCCTTTGAAGACTATAGGGCCAAAGGAAATATCTTCCGGTAACAAAGAGAAAGAAGCCTTCTGAGAAACTTCTTTGTGTTCTGTGAAATCATCTCACAGAGTTACAGCTTTCCTCTCAAGAAGCCTTTCGCTAAGACAGTTCTTGTGGAATTGGCAGAGTGATATTTGGAAGCCCCTAGAGGGCTATGGTGAAAAAGGAAATATCCTCCAATGAAATTTGGAAAAAAGCTTTCTGAGAAACTGCTTAGTTTTCTGTTAATTCATCTCACAGAGTTACATCTGTATTTCGTGGATCTCTTTGCTAGCCTTTTTTCTGTGGAATCTCAGAACAGATATTTCGGATCCCTATGAAGACTATAGGGCCAAAGGAAATTTCCTCCGATAACAAAGAGAAAGAAGCTTTCTGAGAAACTTCTTTGTGTTCTGTGAAATCATCTCACAGAGTTACAGCTTTCCCCTCAAGGAGCCTTTCGCTAAGACAGTTCTTGTGGAATTGGCAAAGTGATATTGGGAAGCCCATAGAGTGCTATGGTGAAAAAGGAAATATCCTCAGATGAAATCTGGAAAGAAGCTTTCTGAGAAACTGCTTAGTGTTCTGTTAATTCATCTCACAGAGTTACATCTGTATTTCGTGGATCTCTTTGCTAGCCTTATTTCTGTGGAATATGAGACCAGATATTTGGGATCCCTTTGAAGACTATAGGGCCAAAGGAAATATCCTCCGATAACAAAGAGAAAGAAGCTTTCTGAGAAACTTCTTTGTGTTCTGTGAAATCAACTGACAGAGTTACAGCTTTCCCCTCAGGAAGCCTTTGGTTAGACTGTTCTTGTGGAATTGGCAAAGTGATATTTGGAAGCCCCTAGAGGGCTATGGTGAAAAAGTAAATATCCTCAGATGAAAACTGGAAAGAAGCTTTCTGAGAAACTGCTTAGTGTTCTGTTAATTCATCTCACAGCGTTACATGTGTATTTCGTGGATCTCTTTGCTAGCCTTATTTCTGTGGAATCTGAGAACAGATATTTCGGATCCCTTTGAAGACTATAGGGCCAAAGGAAATATATTCCGATAACAAAGAGAAAGAAGCTTTCTGAGAAACTTCTTTGTGTTCCGTGAAATCATTTCACAGAGTTACAGCTTTCCCCTCAACAAGCCTTTCGCTAAGACAGTTCTTGTGGAATTGGCAAAGTGATATTTGGAAGCCCGTAGAGGGCTATGGTGAAAAAGGAAATATCCTCAGATGAAATCTGGAAAGAAGCTTTCTGAGAAACTGCTTAGTGTTCTGTTAATTCATCTCACAGAGTTACATCTGTATTTCGTGGATCTCTTTGCTAGCCTTATTTTTGTGGTATCTGAGAAGAGATATTTCGGATCCCTTTGAAGACTATAGGGCCATAGGAAATATCCTCCGATAACAAAGAGAAAGAATCTTTCTGAGAAACTTCTTTGTGTTCTGTGAAATCATCTCACAGAGTTACAGCTTTCCCCTCAAGAAGCCCTTCGCTAAGACAGTTCTTGTGGAATTGGCAGAGTGATATTTGGAAGCCCATAGAGGGCTATGGTGAAAAAGGAAATATCCTCAGATGAAATCTGGAAAGAAGCTTTCTGAGAAACTGCTTAGTGTTCTGTTAATTCATTTCACAGAGTTACATCTGCATTTCGTGGATCTCCTTGCTAGCCTTATTTCTGTGGAATCAGGACAGATATTTCGGATCCCTTTGAAGACTATAGGGCCAAAGGAAATATCCTCCGACAACAAAGAGAAAGAAGCTTTCTGAGAAACTTCTTTGTGTTCTGTGAAATCATCTCACAGAGTTACAGCTTTCCCCTCAAGATGCCTTTCGCTAAGACAGTTCTTGTGGAATTTGCAAAGTGATATATGGAAGCCCCTAGAGGGCTATGGTGAAAAAGGACATACCCTCAGATGAAATCTGGAAAGAAGCTTTCTGAGAAACTGCTTAGTGTTCTCTTAATTCATCTCACAGAGTTACATCTGTGTTTCGTGGATCTCTTTGCTAGCCTTATTTCTGTGGAATCTGAGAACACATATTTCGGATCCCTTTGAAGACTACAGGGCCAAAGGAAATATCCTCCGATAACAAAGAGAAAGAAGCTTTCTGAGAAACTTCTTGTGTTCTGTGAAATCATCTCACAGAGTTACAGCTTTCCCTAGAAGAAGCCTTTCCCTAATACAGTTCTTGTGGAATTGTCAAAGTGATATTTGGTAGCCCATAGAGGGATAGGGTGAAAAAGGAAATATCCTCAGATGAAATCTGGAAAGAAGCTTTCTGAGAAACTGCTTAGTGTTCTGCTAATTCATCTCACAGAGTTACATCTGTATTTCGTGGACCTCTTTGCTAGCCTTATTACTGTGGAATATGAGAACAGATATTTCGGATCCCTTTGAAGACTATAGGGCCAAAGGAAATATCCTCCGATAACAAAGAGAAAGAAGCTTTCTGAGAAACTTCTTTGTGTTCTGTGAAATCAACTCGCAGAGTTACAGCTTTCTCATCAAGAAGCCTTTCGATAAGGCAGGTCTTGTGGAATTGGCAAAGTGATATTGGGAAGCCCATAGGGGGCTACGGTGAAAAAGGAAATATCCTCAGATGAAATCGGGAAAGAAGCTTTCTTAGAAACTGCTTAGTGTTCTGTTAATTCATCTCACAGAGTTACATCTGTATTTCGTGGATCTCTTTGCTAGCCTTATTTCTGTGGAATCTGAGAACAGATATTTCGGATCCCTTTGAAGACTATAGGGCCAAAGGAAATATCTTCCGGTAACAAAGAGAAAGAAGCCTTCTGAGAAACTTCTTTGTGTTCTGTGAAATCATCTCACAGAGTTACAGCTTTCCCCTCAAAAAGCCTTTCGCTAAGACAGTTCTTGTGGAATTGGCAGAGGGATATTTGGAAGCCCCTAGTGGGCTATGGTGAAAAAGGAAATATCCTCCAATGAAATTTGGAAAAAAGCTTTCTGAGAAACTGCTTAGTTTTCTGTTAATTCATCTCACAGAGTTACATCTGTATTTCGTGGATCTCTTTGCTAGCCTTTTTTCTGTGGAATCTCAGAACAGATATTTCGGATCCCTTTGAAGACTATAGGGCCAAAGGAAATATCCTCCGATAACAAAGAGAAAGAAGCTTTCTGAGAAACTTCTTTGTGTTCTGTGAAATCACCTCACAGAGTTACAGCTTTCCCCTCAAGGAGCCTTTCGCTAAGACAGTTCTTGTGGAATTGGCAAAGTGATATTGGGAAGCCCATAGAGTGCTACGGTGAAAAAGGAAATATCCTCAGATGAAATCTGGAAAGAAGCTTTCTGAGAAACTGCTTAGTGTTCTGTTAATTCATCTCACAGAGTTACATCTGTATTTCGTGGATCTCTTTGCTAGCCTTATTTCTGTGGAATATGAGACCAGATATTTGGGATCCCTTTGAAGACTATAGGGCCAAAGGAAATATCCTCCGATAACAAAGAGAAAGAAGCTTTCTGAGAAACTTCTTTGTGTTCTGTGAAATCATCTCACAGAGTTACAGCTTTCCCCTCAACAAGCCTTTCGCTAAGACAGTTCTTGTTTAATTGGCAAAGTGATATTTGGAAGCCCCTAGAGGGCTATGGTGCAAAAGGAAATATCCACAGATAAAATCTGGAAAGAAGCTTTCTGAGAAACTGCTTAGTGTTCTGTTAATTCATCTCACAGAGTTACATCTGTATTTCGTGGATCTCTTTGCTAGCCTTATTTCTGTGGAATGTGAGAACAGATATTTCGGATCCCTTTGAAGACTATAGGGCCAAAGGAAATATCCTCCGATAACAAAGAGAAAGAAGCTTTCTGAGAAACTTCTTTGTGTTCTGTGAAATCAACTGACAGAGTTACAGCTTTCCCCTCAGGAAGCCTTTCGCTAAGACTGTTCTTGTGGAATTGGCAAAGTGATATTTGGAAGCCCCTAGAGGGCTATGGTGAAAAAGTAAATATCCTCAGATGAAAACTGGAAAGAAGCTTTCTGAGAAACTGCTTAGTGTTCTGTTAATTCATCTCACAGCGTTACATGTGTATTTCGTGGATCTATTTGCTAGCCTTATTTCTGTGGAATCTGAGAACAGATATTTCGGATCCCTTTGAAGACTATAGGGCCAAAGGAAATATATTCCGATAACAAAGAGAAAGAAGCTTTCTGAGAAACTTCTTTGTGTTCCGTGAAATCATCTCACAGAGTTACAGCTTTCCCCTTAACAAGCCTTTCGCTAAGACAGTTCTTGTGGAATTGGCAAAGTGATATTTGGAAGCCCGTAGAGGGCTATGGTGAAAAAGGAAATATCCTCAGATGAAATCTGGAAAGAAGCTTTCTGAGAAATTGCTTAGTGTTCTGTTAATTCATCTCACAGAGTTACATCTGTATTTCGTGGATCTCTTTGCTAGCCTTATTTTTGTGGTATCTGAGAAGAGATATTTCGGATCCCTTTGAAGACTATAGGGCCATAGGAAATATCCTCTGATAACAAAGAGAAAGAATCTTTCTGAGAAACTTCTTTGTGTTCTGTGAAATCATCTCACAGAGTTACAGCTTTCCCCTCAAGAAACCCTTCGCTAAGACAGTTCTTGTGGAATTGGCAGAGTGATATTTGGAAGCCCATAGAGGGCTATGGTGAAAAAGGAAATATCCTCAGATGAAATCTGGAAAGAAGCTTTCTGAAGAACTGCTTAGTGTTCTGTTAATTCATCTCACGGAGTTACATCTGTATTTCGTGGATCTCTTTGCTAGCCTTATTTCCGTGGAATCTGAGAACAGATATTTCGGATCCCTTTGAAGACTATAGGGCCAAAGGAAATATCCTCCGATAACAAAGAGAAAGAAGCTTTCTGAGAAACTTCTTTGTGTTCTGTGAAATCATCTCACAGAGTTACAGCTTCCCCCTCAAGAAGCCTTTCGCTAAGACAGTTCTTGTGGAATTGGCAAAGTGATATTTGGAAGCCCCTAGAGCGCTATGGTTAAAAAGGAAATATCCTCAGAAGAAATCTGGAGAGAAGCTTTCTGAGAAACTGCTTAGTGTTCTGTTAATTCATCTCACAGAGTTACATCTGTATTTCGTGGATCTCTTTGCTAGCCTTATTTCTGTGGAATGTGAGAACAGATATTTCGGATCCCTTTGAAGACTATAGGGCCAAAGGAAATATCCTCCAATAAGAAAGAGAAAGAAGCTTTCGGAGAAACTTCTTTGTGTTCTGTGAAATCATCTCACAGAGTTACAGCTTTCCCCTCAACAAGCCTTTCGCTAAGACAATTCTTGTTCAATTGGCAAAGTGATATTTGGAAGCCCCTAGAGGGCTAGGGTGTAAAAGGAAATATCCTCAGATAAAATCTGGAAAGAAGCTTTCTGAGAAACTGCTTAGTGTTCTGTTAATTCATCTCAGAGTTACATCTGTATTTCGTGGATCCCTTTGCTAGCCCTATTTATGTGGAATCTGAGAACAGATATTTCGGATACCTTGGAAGACTATAGAGCCAAAGGAAATATCCTCCGATAAAAAAGAGAAAGAAGCTTTCTGAGAAACTTCTTTGTGTTCTGTGAAATCATCTCACAGAGTTACAGCTTTCCACTCAAGAAGCCTTTCGCTAAGACAGTTCTTGTGGAATTGGCAAGGTGACATATGGAAGCCCCTAGAGGGCTATGGTGAAAAATTAAATATCCTCAGATGAAATCTGGAAAGAAGCTTTCTGAGAAACTGCTTAGTATTCTAGTAATTCATCTCACAGAGTTACATCTGTATTTCGTGGATCTGTTTGCTAGCCTTATTTCTGTGGAATCTGAGAACAGATATTTCGGATCCCTTTGAAGACTACAGGGCCAAAGGAAATATCATCCGATAATAAAGAGAAAGAAGCTTTCTGAGAAACTTCTTTGTGTTCTGTGAAATCATCTCACAGAGTTACAACTTTCCCCTGAAGAAGCCTTTCCCTACGACAGTTCTTCTGGAATTGGCAAAGTGATATTTGGAAGCCCATAGAGGGCTATGGTGTAAAATGAAATATCCTCCGATGAAATCTGGAAAGAAGCTTTCTGAGAAACTGCTTAGTGTTCTGTTAATTCATCTCACAGAGTTACATCTGCATTTCGTGGATCTCTTTGCTAGCCTTATTTCTGTGGAATCAGGACAGATATTTCGGATCCCTTTGAAGACTATAGGGCCAAAGGAAATATCCTCCGACAACAAAGAGAAAGAAGCTTTCTGAGAAACTTCTTTGTGTTCTGTGAAATCATCTCACAGAGTTACAGCTTTCCCCTCAAGATGCCTTTCGCTAAGACAGTTCTTGTGGAATTTGCAAAGTGATATATGGAAGCCCCTAGAGGGCTATGGTGAAAAAGGACATAGCCTCAGATGAAATCTGGAAAGAAGCTTTCTGAGAAACTGCTTAGTGTTCTCTTAATTCATCTCACAGAGTTACATCTGTGTTTCGTGGATCTCTTTGCTAGCCTTATTTCTGTGGAATCTGAGAACACATATTTCGGAGCCCTTTGAAGACTACAGGGCCAAAGGAAATATCCTCCGATAACAAAGAGAAAGAAGCTTTCTGAGAAACTTCTTGTGTTCTGTGAAATCATCTCACAGAGTTACAGCTTTCCCTAGAAGAAGCCTATCGCTAATACAGTTCTTGTGGAATTGTCAAAGTGATATTTGGTAGCCCATAGAGGGATATGGTGAAAAAGGAAATATCCTCAGATGAAATCTGGAAAGAAGCTTTCTGAGAAACTGCTTAGTGTTCTGCTAATTCATCTCACAGAGTTACATCTGTATTTCGTGGACCTCTTTGCTAGCCTTATTACTGTGGAATCTGAGAACAGATATTTCGGATCCCTTTGAAGACTATAGGGCCAAAGGAAATATCCTCCGATAACAAAGAGAAAGAAGCTTTCTGAGAAACTTCTTTGTGTTCTGTGAAATCAACTCACAGAGTTACAGCTTTCTCATCAAGAAGCCTTTCGATAAGGCAGGTCTTGTGGAATTGGCAAAGTGATATTGGGAAGCCCATAGGGGGCTACGGTGAAAAAGGAAATATCCTCAGATGAAATCGGGAAAGAAGCTTTCTTAGAAACTGCTTAGTGTTCTGTTAATTCATCTCACAGAGTTACATCTGTATTTCGTGGATCTCTTTGCTAGCCTTATTTCTGTGGAATCTGAGAACAGATATTTCGGAGCCCTTTGAAGACTACAGGGCCAAAGGAAATATCCTCCGATAACAAAGAGAAAGAAGCTTTCTGAGAAACTTCTTGTGTTCTGTGAAATCATCTCACAGAGTTACAGCTTTCCCTAGAAGAAGCCTTTCGCTAATACAGTTCTTGTGGAATTGTCAAAGTGATATTTGGTAGCCCATAGAGGGATATGGTGAAAAAGGAAATATCCTCAGATGAAATCTGGAAAGAAGCTTTCTGAGAAACTGCTTAGTGTTCTGTTAATTCATCTCACAGAGTTACATCTGTATTTCGTGGACCTCTTTGCTAGCCTTATTACTGTGGAATCTGAGAACAGATATTTCGGATCCCTTTGAAGACTATAGGGCCAAAGGAAATATCCTCCGATAACAAAGAGAAAGAAGCGTTCTGAGAAACTTCTTTGTGCTCTGTGAAATCAACTCGCAGAGTTACAGCTTTCCCATCAAGAAGCCTTTCGATAAGGCAGGTCTTGTGGAATTGGCAAAGTGATATTGGGAAGCCCATAGGGGGCTATGGTGAAAAAGGAAATATCCTCAGATGAAATCTGGTAAGAAGCTTTCTGAGAAACTGTTTAGTGTTCTCTTAATTCATCTCACAGAGTTACAACTATGTTTCGTGGATCTCTTTGCTAGCCTTATTTCTGTGGAATCAGAAAACAGATATTTCGGAGCCCTTTGAAGACTATAGGGCCAAAGGAAATATCCTCTGATAACAAAGAGAAAGAAGCTTTCTGAGAAACTTCTTTGTGTTCTGTGAAATCATCTCACAGAGTTACAGCTTTCCCCTCAAGAAGCCTTTCGCTAAGACAGTTCTAGTGGAATTGGCAAAGTGATATATGGAAGCCCCTAGAGGGCTGTGGTAAAAAAGGAAATATCCTCAGATGAAATCTGGAAAGAGGCTTTCTGAGAAACTGTTTAGTGTTCTGTTAATTCATCTCACAGAGTTACATCTGTATTTAGTGGAACTCTTTGCTAGCCTTATTTCTGTGGAATCTGAGAACAGATATTTCGGATCCCTTTGAAGACTACAGTGCCAAAGGAAATATCCTCCGATAACAAAGAGAAAGAAGCTTTCTGAGAAACTTCTTGTGTTCTGTGAAATCATCTCACAGAGTTACAGCTTTCCCTAGAAGAAGCCTTTCGCTAATACAGTTCTTGTGGAATTGTCAAAGTGATATTTGGAAGCCCATAGAGGGCTATGTTGAAAAAGGAAATATCCTCAGATGAAATCTGGAAAGAAGCTTTCTGAGAAAATGCTTAGTGTTCTGTTAATTCATCTCACAGAGTTACAGCTGTATTTTGGATCTCCTGGCTAGCCTTATTTCTGTGGAATCTGAGAACAGATATTTCGGATCCCTTTGAAGACTATAGGGCCAAAGGAAATATCCTCCGATAACAAAGAGAAAGAAGCGTTCTGAGAAACTTCTTTGTGCTCTGTGAAATCAACTCGCAGAGTTACAGCTTTCCCATCAAGAAGCCTTTCGCTAAGACAGTTCTTGTGGAATTGGCAAAGTGATATATGGAAGCCCCTAGAGGGCTATGGTGAAAAAGGAAATATCCCTTGATAAAATCTGGAAAGAAGCTTTCTGAGAAACTGCTTAGTGTTCTGTTAATTCATCTCACAGAGTTACATCTGTATTTCTTGGATCCCTTTCCTAGCCTTATTTCTGTGGAATCTGAGAACAGATATTTCGGATCCCTTTGAAGACTATAGGGCCAAAGGAAATATCTTCCGGTAACAAAGAGAAAGAAGCCTTCTGAGAAACTTCTTTGTGTTCTGTGAAATCATCTCACAGAGTTACAGCTTTCCTCTCAAGAAGCCTTTCGCTAAGACAGTTCTTGTGGAATTGGCAGAGTGATATTTGGAAGCCCCTAGAGGGCTATGGTGAAAAAGGAAATATCCTCCAATGAAATTTGGAAAAAAACTTTCTGAGAAACTGCTTAGTTTTCTGTTAATTCATCTCACAGAGTTACATCTGTATTTCGTGGATCTCTTTGCTAGCCTTATTTCTGTGGAATCTCAGAACAGATATTTGGGATCCCTTTGAAGACTATAGGGCCAAAGGAAATATCCTCCGATAACAAAGAGAAAGAAGCTTTCTGAGAAACTTCTTTGTGTTCTGTGAAATCATCTCACAGAGTTACAGCTTTCCCCTCAAGGAGCCTTTCGCTAAGACAGTTCTTGTGGAATTGGCAAAGTGATATTGGGAAGCCCATAGAGTGCTATGGTGAAAAAGGAAATATCCTCAGATGAAATCTGGAAAGAAGCTTTCTGAGAAACTGCTTAGTGTTCTGTTAATTCATCTCACAGAGTTACATCTGTATTTCGTGGATCTCTTTGCTAGCCTTATTTCTATGGAATCTGAGAACAGATATTTCGGATCCCTTTGAAGACTATAGGGCCAAAGGAAATATCCTCCGATAACAAAGAGAAAGAAGCTTTCTGAGAAACTTCTTTGTATTCTGTGATATCATCTCACAGAGTTACAGCTTTATCCTCAAGAATCCTTTCGCTAAGTCAGTTCTTGTGGAATTGGCAGAGTGATATTTGGAAGCCCATAGAGGGCAATGGTGAAAAAGGAAATATCCTCAGATGAAATCTGGAAAGAAGCTTTCTGAAGAACTGCTTAGTGTTCTGTTAATTCATCTCACAGAGTTACATCTGTATTTCGTGGATCTCTTTGCTAGCCTTATTTCTGTGGAATGTGAGAACAGATATTTCGGATCCCTTTGAAGACTATAGGGCCAAAGGAAATATCCTCCGATAACAAAGAGAAAGAAGCTTTCTGAGAAACTTCTTTGTGTGCTGTGAAATCAACTGACAGAGTTACAGCTTTCCCCTCAGGAAGCCTTTCGCTAAGACTGTTCTTGTGGAATTGGCAAAGTGATATTTGGAAGCCCATAGAGGGCTATGGTGAAAAAGGAAATATCCTCAGATGAAACCTGGAAAGAAGCTTTCTGAGAAACTGATTAGTGTTCGGTTAATTCATCTCACAGAGTTACATCTGTATTTCGTAGATCTCTTTGCTAGCCTTATTTCTGTGGAATCTGAGAACAGATATTTCCGATCCCTTTGAAGACTATAGGGCCAAAGGAAATATCCTCCGATAACAAAGAGAAAGAAGCTTTCTGAGAAACTTCTTTGTGTTCTGTGAAATCATCTCACAGAGTTACAGCTTTCCCCTCAAGAAGCCTTTCGCTAAGACCGTTCTTGTGGAATTGGCAAAGTGATATTGGGAAGCCCCTGTAGGGCTATGGTGAAAAAGGAAATAAACTCAGATGAAATCTGGAAACAAGCTTTCTGAGAAACTGCTTAGTGTTCTGTTAATTCATCTCACAGAGTTACATCTGTATTTCGTGGATCTCTTTGCTAGACTTATTTCTGTGCAATCTGAGAACAGATATTTCGGATCCCTTTGAAGACTGTAGGGCCCATAGGAAATATCCTCCGATAACAAAGAGATAGAAGCTTTCTGAGAAACTTCTTTGTGTTCTGTGAAATCATCTCACAGAGTTACAACTTTCCCGTCAAGAAGAATTTCGCTAAGACAGTTCTTGTGGAATTGGCAAGTGATATTTGGAAGCCCATAGAAGGCTATGGTGAAAAAGGATATATCCTCAGATGAAATCTGGAAAGAAGCTTTCTGAGAAACTGCTTAGTGTTCTGTTAATTCATCTCACTGAGTTACATCTATATTTCGTGAATCTCTTTGCTAGCTTATTACTGTGGAATCTGAGAACAGATATTTCGGATCCCTTTGAAGACTACAGGGTCAAAGGACATATCCTCCGATAACAAAGTAAAGAAGCTTTCTGAGAAACTTCTTTGTGTTCTGTGAAGTCATCTCACAGAGTTACAGCTTTCCCCTCAAGAAGCCTATCGATAAGGCAGTTCTTGTGGAATTGGCAAAGTGATATTGGGAAGCCCATAGAGGACTATGGTGAAAAAGGAAATATCCTCAGATGAAATCTGGAAGGAAGCTTTCTGAGAAACTGCTTAGTGTTCTGTTAATTCATCTCACAGAGTTACATCTGTATTTCGTGGATCTCTTTGCTAGCCTTATTTCTGTGGAATCTGAGAACAGATATTTCGGATCCCTTTGCAGACTATAGGGCCAAAGGAAATATCCTCCAATAACAAAGAGAAAGAAGCTTTCTGAGAAACTTCTTTGTGTTCTGTGAAATCATCTCACAGAGTTACAGCTTTCCCCTCAAGAAGCCTTTCGCTACGACAGTTCTTGTGGAATTGGCAAAGTGATATATGGAAGCCCCTAGAGGGCTATGGTGAAAAAGGAAATATCCTCAGATGAAATCTGGAAAGAAGCTTTCTGAGAAACTGCTTAGTGTTCTGTTAATTCATCTCACACAGTTACATCTGTATTTCGTGGATCTCTTTGGTAGCCTTATTTCTGTGGAGTCTGAGAACAGATATTTCGGATCCCTTTGAAGACTATAGGGCGAAAGGAAATATCCTCCGATAACAAAGAGAAAGAAGCTTTCTGAGAAACTTCTTTGTGTTCTGTGAAATCATCTCACAGAGTTACAGCTTTCCCCTCAAGTAGCCTTTCGCTAAGACAGTTCTTGTGGAATTGGCAAAGTGATATTTGGAAGCCCATAGAGGGCTATGGTGAAAAAGGAAATATCCTCAGATGAAATCTGGAAAGAAGCTTTCAGAGAAACTGCATAGTGTTCTGTTAATTCATCTCACACAGTTACATCTGTATTTCGTGGATGTCTTTGCTAGCCTTATTTCTGTGGAATCTGAGAACAGATATTTCGGATCCCTTTAAAAACTATAGGGCCAACGGAAATATCCTCCAATAACAAAGAGAAAGAAGCTTTCTGAGAAACTTCTTTGTGTTCTGTGAAGTCATCTCACAGAGTTACAGCTTTCCCCTCAAGAAGCCTTTCGATAAGGCAGTTCTTGTGGAATTGGCAAAGTGATATTGGGAAGCCCCTAGAGGACTATGGTGAAAAAGGAAATATCCTCAGATGAAATCTGAAAGGAAGCTTTCTGAGAAACTGCTTAGTGTTCTGTTAATTCATCTCATAGAGTTACATCTGTATTTCGTGGATCTCTTTGCTAGCCTTATTTCTGTGGAATCTGAGAACAGAAATTTCGGATCCCTTTGAAGACTATAGGGCCAAAGGAAATATCCTCCGATAACAAAGAGAAAGAAGCTTTCTGAGAAAATTCTTTGTGTTCTGTGAAATCATCTCACAGAGTTACAGCTTTCCCCTCAAGAAGCCTTTCGCTAAGACAGTTCTTGTGGAATTGGCAAAGTAATATTTTTAAGCCCCTAGAGGGCTATGGTGAAAAAGGAAATATCCTCAGATGAAATCTGGAAAGAAGCTTTCTGAGAAACTGCCTAGTGTTCTGTTAATTCATCTCACAGAGTTACATCTGTATTTCGTGGATCTCTTTGCTAGCTTTATTTCTGTAGAATCTGAGAACAAATATTTCGGATCCATTTGAAGACTATAGGGCCAAAGGAAATATCCTCCGATAACAAAGAGAAAGAAGCTTTCTGAGAAACTCCTTTGTGTTCTGTGAAATCATCTCACAGAGTTACAGCTTTCCTGTCAAGAAGAATTTCGCTAAGACAGTTCTTGTGGAATTGGCAAAGTGATATTTGGAAGTCCATAGAGGGCTATGGTGAAAAAGCAAATATCCTCAGATGAAATATGGAAAGAAGCTTTCTGAGAAACTGCTTAGTGTTCTGTTAATTCATCTCACTGAGTTACATCTATATTTCGTGGATCTCTTTGCTAGCTTATTACTGTGGAATCTGAGAACAGATATTTCGGATCCCTTTGAAGACTACAGGGCCAAAGGAAATATCCTCCGATAACAAAGAGAAAGAAGCTTTCTGAGAAACTTCTTTGTGTTCTGTGAAATCATCTCACAGAGTTACAGCTTTCCCCTCAAGAAGCCTTTCGATAAGGCAGTCTTTGTGGAATTGGCAAAGTGATATTGGGAAGCCCATAGAGGACTATGGTGAAAAAGGAAATATCCTCAGATGAAATCTGGAGAGAAGCTTTCTTAGAAACTGCTTAGTGTTCTGTTAATTCATCTCACAGATTTACATCTGTATTTCGTGGATCTCTTTGCTAGCCTTATTTCTGTGGAATCTGAGAACTGATATTTCGGATCCCTTTGAAGACTATAGGGCCAAAGGAAATATCCTCCGATAACAAAGAGAAAGAAGCTTTCTGAGAAACTTCTTTGTGTTCTGTGAAATCATCTCACAGAGCTACAGCTTTCCACTCAAGAAGCCTTTCGCTAAGACAGTTCTTGTGGAATAGGCAAAGTGATATTTGGAAGCCCCTAGAGGGCTATGGTGAAAAAGGAAATATCCTCAGATGAAATCTGGAAACAAGCTTTCTGAGAAACTGCTTAGTGTTCTGTTAGTTCATCTCACAGAGTTACATCTGCATTTCGTGGATCTCTTTGCTAGCCTTAGTTCTGTGGAATCTGAGAACTGATATTTCGGATCCCTTTGAATAGTATAGGGCCAAAGGAAATATCCTCTGATAACAAAGAGAAAGTAGCTTTCTGAGAAACCTCTTTGTGTTTTGTGAAATCATCTCACAGAGTTACAGCTTTCCCCTCAAGAAGCCTTTCACTAAGACAGTTGTGGAATTGGCAAAGTGATATTGGGAAGTCCATAGAGGTCTATGGTGAAAAGAGAAATATCCTCCGATGAAATCTGGAAAGAAGCTTTCTGAGAAACTGCTTAGTGTTCTGTTAATTCATCTCACAGAGTTACATCTGTATTTCGTGGATCTCTTTGCTAGCCTTATTTCTGTGGAATCTGAGAACTGATATTTCGGATACATTTGAAGACTATAGGGCCAAAGGAAATATCCTCCGATAACAAAGAGAAAGAAGCTTTCTGAGAAACTTCTTTGTGTTCTGTGAAATCATCTCACAGAGTTACAGCTTTCCCGTCAAGAAGAATTTCGCTAAGACAGTTCTTGTGGAATTGGCAAAGTGATATTTGGAAGCCCATAGATGGCTATGGTAAAAAAGGAAATATCCTCAGATGATATCTGGAAAGAAGCTTTCTGAGAAACTGCTTAGTGTTCTGTTAATTCATCTCACAGAGTTACATCTGTATTTCGTGGATCTCTTTGCTAGCCTTATTTCTGTGGAATCTGAGAACAGATATTTCGGATCCCTCTGCAGACTATAGGGCCAAAGGAAATATCCTCCGATAACAAAGAGAAAGAAGCTTTCTGAGAAACTTCTTTGTGCTCTCTGAAATCATCTCACAGAGTTACAGCTTTCCCCTCAAGAAGCCTTTCGCTAAGACAGTTCTTGTGGAATTGGCAAAGTGATATATGGAAGCCCCTAGAGGGCTGTGGTGAAAAAGGAAATATCCTCAGATGAAATCTGGTAAGAAGCTTTCTGAGAAACTGTTTAGTGTTCTCTTAATTCATCTCACCGAGTTACATCTGTGTTTCGTGGATCTCTTTGCTAGCCTTATATTTGTGGAATCTGAGAACAGATATTTCGGATCCCTTTGAAGACTACAGGGCCAAAGGAAATATCCTCCGATAACAAAGAGAAAGAAGCTTTCTGAGAAACTTCTTGTGTTCTGTCAAATCATCTCACAGAGTTACAGCTTTCCCTAGAAGAAGCCTTTCGCTAATACAGTTCTTGTGGAATTGTCAAAGTGATATTTGGTAGCCCATAGAGGGATATGGTGAAAAAGGAAATATCCTCAGATGAAATCTGGAAAGAAGCTTTCTGAGAAACTGCTTAGTGTTCTGTTAATTCATCTCACAGAGTTACATCTGTATTTCGTGGATCTCTTTGCTAGCCTTATTACTGTGGAATCTGAGAACAGATATTTCGGATCCCTTTGAAGACTATAGGGCCAAAGGAAATATCCTCCGATATCAAAGAGAAAGAAGCTTTCTGAGAAACTTCTTTGTGTTCTGTGAAATCAAGTCACAGAGTTACAGCTTTCTCATCAAGAAGCCTTTCGATAAGGCTGGTCTTGGGGAATTGGCAAAGTGATATTGGGAAGCCCATAGGGGGCTATGGTGAAAAAGGAAATATCCTCAGCTGAAATCGGGAAAGAAGCTTTCTTAGAAACTGCTTAGTGTTCTGTTCATTCATCTCACACAGTTACACCTGTATTTCGTGGATCTCTTTGCTAGCCTTATTTCTGTGGAATCTGAGAACAGATATTTCGGATACCTTTGAAGACTATAGGGCCAAAGGAAATATCCTCCGATAACAAAGACAAAGAAGCTTTCTGAGAAACTTCTTTGTGTTCTGTGAAATCATCTCACAGAGTTACAGCTTTCCACCAAGAAGCCTTCGGCTAAGACAGTTCTTGTGGAATAGGCAAAGTGATATTTGGAAGCCCCTAGAGGGCTATGGTGAAAAAGGAAATATCCTCAGATGAAATCTGGAAACAAGCTTTCTGAGAAACTGCTTAGTGTTCTGTTAGTTCATCTCACAGTGTTACATCTGTATTTCGTGGATCTCTTTGCTAGCCTTAGTTCTGTGAAATCTGAGAACTGATATTTCGGATACCTTTGAAGACTATAGGGCCAAAGGAAATATCCTCTGATAACAAAGAGAAAGAAGCTTTCTGAGAAACTTCTTTGTGTTCTGTGAAATCATCTCACAGAGTTACAGCTTTCCCCTCTAAAAGCCTTTCGCTAACACAGTTCTTGTGGAATTGGCAAAGTGATATTGGGAAGCCCCTAGAGGGCTATGGTGAAAAAGGAAATATCCCCAGATGAAATCTGGAAAGAAGCTTTCTGAGAAACTGCTTAGTGTTCGGTTAATTCATCTCACAGAGTTACATCTGTATTTCATAGATCTCTTTGCTAGCCTTATTTCTGTGGAATCTGAGAACAGATATTTCCGATCCCATTGAAGACTATAGGGCCAAAGGAAATATCTTCCGATAACAAAGAGAAAGACGCTTTCTGAGAAACTTCTTTGTGTTCTGTGAAATCATCTCACAGAGTTACAGCTTTCCCCTCAAGAAGCCTTTCGCTAAGACAGTTCTTGTGGAATTGGCAAAGTGATATTGGGAAGCCCCTGTAGGGCTATGGTGAAAAAGGAAATAAACTCAGATGAAATCTGGAAACAAGCTTTATGAGAAACTGCTTAGTGTTCTGTTAATTCATCTCACAGAGTTACATCTGTATTTCGTGGATCTCTTTGCTAGCCTTATTTCTGTGCAATCTGAGAACAGATATTTCGGATCCCTTTGAAGACTGTAGGGCCCAAAGGAAATATCCTCCGATAACAAAGAGAAAGAAGCTTTCTGAGAAACTTCTTTGTGTTCTGTGAAATCATCTCACAGAGTTACAACTTTCCCGTCAAGAAGAATTTCGCTAAGACAGTTCTTGTGGAATTGGCAAAGTGATATTTGGAAGCCCATAGAGGGCTATGGTGAAAAAGGATATATCCTCAGATGAAATCTGGAAAGAAGCTTTCTGAGAAACTGCTTAGTGTTCTGTTAATTCATCTCACTGAGTTACATCTATATTTCGTGAATCTCTTTGCTAGCTTATTACTGTGGAATCTGAGAACAGATATTTCGGATCCCTTTGAAGACTACAGGGTCAAAGGACATATCCTCCGATAACAAAGATAAAGAAGCTTTCTGAGAAACTTCTTTGTGTTCTGTGAAGTCATCTCACAGAGTTACAGCTTTCCCCTCAAGAAGCCTTTCGATAAGGCAGTTCTTGTGGAATTGGCAAAGTGATATTGGGAAGCCCATAGAGGACTATGGTGAAAAAGGAAATATCCTCAGATGAAATCTGGAAGGAAGCTTTCTGAGAAACTGCTTAGTGTTCTGTTAATTCATCTCACAGAGTTACATCTGTATTTCGTGGATCTCTTTGCTAGCCTTATTTCTGTGGAATCTGAGAACAGATATTTCGGATCCCTTTGCAGACTATAGGGCCAAAGGAAATATCCTCCAATAACAAAGAGAAAGAAGCTTTCTGAGAAACTTCTTTGTGTTCTGTGAAATCATCTCACAGAGTTACAGCTTTCCCCTCAAGAAGCCTTTCGCTACGACAGTTCTTGTGGAATTGGCAAAGTGATATATGGAAGCCCCTAGAGGGCTATGGTGAAAAAGGAAATATCCTCAGATGAAATCTGGAAAGAAGCTTTCTGAGAAACTGCTTAGTGTTCTGTTAATTCATCTCACACAGTTACATCTGTATTTCGTGGATCTCTTTGGTAGCCTTATTTCTGTGGAGTCTGAGAACAGATATTTCGGATCCCTTTGAAGACTATAGGGCGAAAGGAAATATCCTCCGATAACAAAGAGAAAGAAGCTTTCTGAGAAACTTCTTTGTGTTCTGTGAAATCATCTCACAGAGTTACAGCTTTCCCCTCAAGTAGCCTTTCGCTAAGACAGTTCTTGTGGAATTGGCAAAGTGATATTTGGAAGCCCATAGAGGGCTATGGTGAAAAAGGAAATATCCTGAGATGAAATCTGGAAAGAAGCTTTCAGAGAAACTGCATAGTGTCCTGTTAATTCATCTCACACAGTTACATCTGTATTTCGTGGATCTCTTTGCTAGCCTTATTTCTGTGGAATCTGAGAACAGATATTTCGGATCCCTTTAAAAACTATAGGGCCAACGGAAATATCCTCCGATAACAAAGATAAAGAAGCTTTCTGAGAAACTTCTTTGTGTTCTGTGAAGTCATCTCACAGAGTTACAGCTTTCCCCTCAAGAAGCCTTTCGATAAGGCAGTTCTTGTGGAATTGGCAAAGTGATATTGGGAAGCCCCTAGAGGACTATGGTGAAAAAGGAAATATCCTCAGGTGAAATCTGAAAGGAAGCTTTCAGAGAAACTGCTTAGTGTTCTGTTAATTCATCTCATAGAGTTACATCTGTATTTCGTGGATCTCTTTGCTAGCCTTATTTCTGTGGAATCTGAGAACAGAAATTTCGGATCCCTTTGAAGACTATAGGGTCAAAGGAAATATCCTCCGATAACAAAGAGAAAGAAGCTTTCTGAGAAACTTCTTTGTGTTCTGTGAAATCATCTCACAGAGTTACAGCTTTCCCCTCAAGAAGCCTTTCGCTAAGACAGTTCTTGTGGAATTGGCAAAGTAATATTTTTAAGCCCCTAGAGGGCTATGGTGAAAAAGGAAATATCCTCAGATGAAATCTGGAAAGAAGCTTTCTGAGAAACTGCCTAGTGTTCTGTTAATTCATCTCACAGAGTTACATCTGTATTTCGTGGATCTCTTTGCAAGCTTTATTTCTGTAGAATCTGAGAACAAATATTTCGGATCCATTTGAAGACTATAGGGCCAAAGGAAATATCCTCCGATAACAAAGAGAAAGAAGCTTTCTGAGAATCTCCTTTGTGTTCTGTGAAATCATCTCACAGAGTTACAGCTTTCCTGTCAAGAAGAATTTCGCTAAGACAGTTCTTGTGGAATTGGCAAAGTGATATTTGGAAGTCCATAGAGGGCTATGGTGAAAAAGCAAATATCCTCAGATGAAATATGGAAAGAAGCTTTCTGAGAAACTGCTTAGTGTTCTGTTAATTCATCTCACTGAGTTACATCTATATTTCGTGGATCTCTTTGCTAGCTTATTACTGTGGAATCTGAGAACAGATATTTCGGATCCCTTTGAAGACTACAGGGCCAAAGGAAATATCCTCCGATAACAAAGAGAAAGAAGCTTTCTGAGAAACTTCTTTGTGTTCTGTGAAATCATCTCACAGAGTTACAGCTTTCCCCTCAAGAAGCCTTTCGATAAGGCAGTCTTTGTGGAATTGGCAAAGTGATATTGGGAAGCCCATAGAGGACTATGGTGAAAAAGGAAATATCCTCAGATGAAATCTGGAAAGAAGCTTTCTTAGAAACTGCTTAGTGTTCTGTTAATTCATCTCACAGATTTACATCTGTATTTCGTGGATCTCTTTGCTAGCCTTATTTCTGTGGAATCTGAGAACTGATATTTCGGATCCCTTTGAAGACTATAGGGCCAAAGGAAATATCCTCCGATAACAAAGAGAAAGAAGCTTTCTGAGAAACTTCTTTGTGTTCTGTGAAATCATCTCACAGAGCTACAGCTTTCCACTCAAGAAGCCTTTCGCTAAGACAGTTCTTGTGGAATAGGCAAAGTGATATTTGGAAGCCCCTAGAGGGCTATGGTGAAAAAGGAAATATCCTCAGATGAAATCTGGAAACAAGCTTTCTGAGAAACTGCTTAGTGTTCTGTTAGTTCATCTCACAGAGTTACATCTGTATTTCGTGGATCTCTTTGCTAGCCTTAGTTCTGTGGAATCTGAGAACTGATATTTCGGATCCCTTTGAATAGTATAGGGCCAAAGGAAATATCCTCTGATAACAAAGAGAAAGAAGCTTTCTGAGAAACCTCTTTGTGTTTTGTGAAATCATCTCACAGAGTTACAGCTTTCCCCTCAAGAAGCCTTTCACTAAGACAGTTGTGGAATTGGCAAAGTGATATTGGGAAGTCCATAGAGGTCTATGGTGAAAAGAGAAATATCCTCCGAAGAAATCTGGAAAGAAGCATTCTGAGAAACTGCTTAGTGTTCTGTTAATTCATCTCACAGAGTTACATCTGTATTTCGTGGATCTCTTTGCTAGCCTTATTTCTGTGGAATCTGAGAACTGATATTTCGGATCCCTTTGAAGACTATAGGGCCAAAGGGAATATCCTCCGATAACAAAGAGAAAGAAGCTTTCTGAGAAACTTCTTTGTGTTCTGTGAAATCATCTCACAGAGTTACAGCTTTCCCGTCAAGAAGAATTTCGCTAAGACAGTTCTTGTGGAATTGGCAAAGTGATATTTGGAAGCCCATAGATGGCTATGGTGAAAAAGGAAATATCCTCAGATGATATCTGGAAAGAAGCTTTCTGAGAAACTGCTTAGTGTTCTGTTAATTCATCTCACAGAGTTACATCTGTATTTCGTGGATCTCTTTGCTAGCCTTATTTCTGTGGAATCTGAGAACAGATATTTCGGATCCCTCTGCAGACTATAGGGCCAAAGGAAATATCCTCCGATAACAAAGAGAAAGAAGCTTTCTGAGAAACTTCTTTGTGTTCTCTGAAATCATCTCACAGAGTTACAGCTTTCCCCTCAAGAAGCCTTTCGCTAAGACAGGTCTTGTGGAATTGGCAAAGTGATATATGGAAGCCCCTAGAGGGCTGTGGTGAAAAAGGAAATATCCTCAGATGAAATCTGGTAAGAAGCTTTCTGAGAAACTGTTTAGTGTTCTCTTAATTCATCTCACCGAGTTACATCTGTGTTTCGTGGATCTCTTTGCTAGCCTTATATTTGTGGAATCTGAGAACAGATATTTCGGATCCCATTGAAGACTACAGGGCCAAAGGAAATATCCTCCGATAACAAAGAGAAAGAAGCTTTCTGAGAAACTTCTTGTGTTCTGTCAAATCATCTCACAGAGTTACAGCTTTCCCTAGAAGAAGCCTTTCGCTAATACAGTTCTTGTGGAATTGTCAAAGTGATATTTGGTAGCCCATAGAGGGATATGGTGAAAAAGGAAATATCCTCAGATGAAATCTGGAAAGAAGCTTTCTGAGAAACTGCTTAGTGTTCTGTTAATTCATCTCACAGAGTTACATCTGTATTTCGTTATCTCTTTGCTAGCCTTATTACTGTGGAATCTGAGAACAGATATTTCGGATCCCTTTGAAGACTATACGGCCAAAGGAAATATCCTCCGATAACAAAGAGAAAGAAGCTTTCTGAGAAACTTCTTTGTGTTCTGTGAAATCAAGTCACAGAGTTACAGCTTTCTCATCAAGAAGCCTTTCGATAAGGCAGGTCTTGGGGAATTGGCAAAGTGATATTGGTTAGCCCATAGGGGGCTATGGTGAAAAAGGAAATATCCTCAGCTGAAATCGGGAAAGAAGCTTTCTTAGAAACTGCTTAGTGTTCTGCTCATTCATCTCACACAGTTACACCTGTATTTCGTGGATCTCTTTGCTAGCCTTATTTCTGTGGAATCTGAGAACAGATATTTCGGATACCTTTGAAGACTATAGGGCCAAAGGAAATATCCTCCGATAACAAAGACAAAGAAGCTTTCTGAGAAACTTCTTTGTGTTCTGTGAAATCATCTCACAGAGTTACAGCTTTCCACTCAAGAAGCCTTCGGCTAAGACAGTTCTTGTGAAATAGGCAAAGTGATATTTGGAAGACCCTAGAGGGCTATGGTGAAAAAGGAAATATCCTCAGATGAAATCTGGAAAGAAGCTTTCTGAGAAACTGCTTAGTGTTCTGTTAGTTCATCTCACAGTGTTACATCTGTATTTCGTGGATCTCTTTGCTAGCCTTAGTTCTGTGAAATCTGAGAACTGATATTTCGGATACCTTTGAAGACTATAGGGCCAAAGGAAATATCCTCTGATAACAAAGAGAAAGAAGCTTTCTGAGAAACTTCTTTGTGTTCTGTGAAATCATCTCACAGAGTTACAGCTTTCCATTCAAGAAGCCTTTCACTAAGACAGTTCTTGTGAAATTGGCAAAGTGATATTGGGAAGCCCCTAGAGGGCTATGGTGAAAAAGGAAATATCCCCAGATGAAATCTGGAAAGAAGCTTTCTGAGAAACTGCTTAGTGTTCTGTTAATTCATCTCACAGAGTTACATCTGTATTTCATAGATCTCTTTGCTAGCCTTATTTCTGTGGAATCTGAGAACAGATATTTCCGATCCCTTTGAAGACTATAGGGCCAAAGGAAATATCTTCCGATAACAAAGAGAAAGAAGCTTTCTGAGAAACTTCTTTGTGTTCTGTGAAATCATCTCACAGAGTTACAGCTTTCCCCTCAAGAAGCCTTTCACTAAGACAGTTCTTGTGGAATTTGCAAAGTGATATTGGGAAGCCCCTGGAGGGCTATGGTGAAAAAGGAAATATCCTCAGATGAAATCTGGAAAGAAGCTTTCTGAGAAACTGCTTAGTGTTCTGTTAATTCATCTCACAGAGTTACATCTGTATTTCGTGGATCTCTTTGCTAGCCTTATTTCTGTGGAATCTGAGAACAGATATTTCGGATCCCTTTGAAGACTATAGGGCCAAAGGAAATATCCTCCGATAACAAAGAGAAAGAAGCTTTCTGAGAAACTTCTTTGTGTTCTGTGAAATCATCTCACAGAGGTACAACTTTCCCGTCAAGAAGAATTTCGCTAAGACAGTTCTTGTGGAATTGGCAAAGTGATATTTGGAAGCCCATAGTGGGCTATGGTGAAAAAGGAAATATCCTCAGATGAAATATGGAAAGAAGCTTTCTGAGAAACTGCTTAATGTTCTGTTAATTCATCTCTCTGAGTTACATCTATATTTCGTGGATCTCTTTGCTAGCTTATTACTGTGGAATCTGAGAGCAGATATTTCGGATCCCTTTGAAGACTACAGGGCCAAAGGAAATATCCTCCGATAACAAAGAGAAAGAAGCTTTCTGAGAAACTTCTTTGTGTTCTGTGAAATCAACTCACAGAGTTACAGATTTCCCCTCAAGAAGCCTTTCGATAAGGCAGTCTTTGTGGAATTGGCAAAGTGATATTTGGAAGCCCATAGAGGACTATGGTGAAAAAGGAAATATCCTCAGATGAAATCTGGAAAGAAGCTTTGTGATAAACTGCTTAGTGTTCTGTTAATTCATCTCACAGAGTTACATCTGTATTTCATGGATCTCTTTGCTAGCCTTATTTCTGTGGAATCTGAGAACAGATATTTCGGATCGGTTTGAAGACTATTGGGCCAAAGGAAATATCCTCCGATAACAAAGAGAAAGAAGCTTTCTGAGAAACTCCTTTGTGTTCTGTGAAATCATCTCACAGAGTTACAGCTTTTCCTAGAAGAAGCCTTTCGCTAAGACAGTTCTTGTGGAATTGGCAAAATGATATTTGGCAGCCCATAGAGGGCTATGGTGAAAAAGGAAATATCCTGAGATGAAATCGGGAAAGAAGCTTTCTGAGAAACTGCTTAGTGTTCTGTTAATTAATCTCACAGAGTTACATCTGTATTTCCTGGATCTCTTTCCTAGCCTTATTTCTGTGGAATCTGAGAACAGATACTTCGGATCCCTTTGAAAACTACATTTCCAAAGGAAATATCCTCCGATAAAAAAGAGAAAGAAGCTTTCTGAGAAACTTCTTTGTGTTCTGGGAAATCATCTCACAGAGTTACAGCTCTCCCCTCAAGAAGACTTTCGATAAGACAGTTCTTGTGGAATTGGCAAAGTGATATATGGAAGCCCCTAGAGGGCTGTGGTGAAAAAGGAAATATCCTCAGATGAAATCTGGTAGGAAGCTTTCTGAGAAACTGTTTAGTGTTCTCTTAATTCATCTCACAGAGTTACATCTGTGTTTCGTGGATCTCTTTGCTAGCCTTATTTCTGTGGAATCTGAGAACAGATATTTCGGATCCATTTGAAGACTACAGGGCCAAAGGAAATATCCTCCGATAACAAAGAGAAAGAAGCTTTCTGAGAAACTTCTTGTGTTCTGTGAAATCATCTAACAGAGTTACAGCTTTCCCTAGAAGAAGCCTTTCGCTACGACACTTCTTGTGGAATTGGCAAAGTGATATATGGAAGCCCCTAGAGGGCTATGGTGAAAAAGGAAATATCCTCAGATGAAATCTGGAAAGAAGCTTTCTGAGAAACTGCTTAGTGTTCTGTTAATTCATCTCACACAGTTACATCTGTATTTCGTGGACCTCTTTGCTAGCCTTATTTCTGTGGAGTCTGAGAACAGATATTTCGGATCCCTTTGAAGACTATAGGGCTAAAGGAAATATCCTCCGATAACAAAGAGAAAGAAGCTTTCTGAGAAACTTCTTTGTGTTCTGTGAAGTCATCTCACAGAGTTACAGCTTTCCCCTCAAGAAGCCTTTCGATAAGGCAGTTCTTGTGGAATTGGCAAAGTGATATTGGGAAGCCCCTAGAGGACTATGGTGAAAAAGGAAATATCCTCAGATGAAATCTGGAAGGAAGCTTTCTGAGAAACTGCTTAGTGTTCTGTTAATTCATCTCATAGAGTTACATCTGTATTTCGTGGATCTCTTTGCTAGCCTTATTTCTGTGGAATCTGAGAACAGATATTTCGGATCCCTTTGAAGACTATACGGCCAAAGGAAATATCCTCCGATAACAAAGAGAAAGAAGCTTTCTGAGAAACTTCTTTGTGTTCTGTGAAATCATCTCACAGAGTTACAGCTTTCCCTTCAAGTAGCCTTTCGCTACGACAGTTCTTGTGGAATTGGCAAAGTGATATTTGGAAGCCCATAGAGGGCTACGGTGAAAAAGGAAATATCCTCAGATGAAATCTGGAAAGAAGCTTTCAGAGAAACAGCTTAGTGTTCTGTTAATTCATCTCACAGAGTTACATCTGTATTTCGTGGATCTCTTTGCTAGGCTTATTTCTGTGGAAGCTGAGAACAGATATTTCGGATCCCTTTAAAGACTATAGGGCCAACGGAAATATCCTCCGCTAACAAAGAGATAGAAGCTTTCTGAGAAACTTCTTTGTGTTCTGTGAAATCATCTCACAGAGTTACAGCTTTCCCCTCAAGAAGCCTTTCGCTAAGACAGTTCTTGTGGAATTGGCAAAGTGATATTTGGAGGCCCATACAGGGCTATGGTAAAAAAGGAAATATTCTCAGATGAAATCTGGAAAGAAGCTTTCTGATAAACTGCTTAGTGTTCTGTTAATTCATCTCACAGAGTTACATCTGTATTTCGTGGATCTCTTTGCTAGCCTTATTTCTGTGGAATCTGAGAACAGATATTTCGGATCCCTTTGAAGACTATAGGGCCAAAGGAAATATCCTCCGATAACAAAGAGAAAGAAGCTTTCTGAGAAACTTCTTTGTGTTCTGTGAAATCATCTAACAGAGTTACAGCTTTTCCTAGAAGAAGCCTTTCGCTAAGACAGTTATTGTGGAATTGGCAAAGTGATATTTGGAAGCCCATAGAGGGCTATGGTGAAAAAGGAAATATCCTCAGATGAAATCGGGAAAGAAGCTTTCTGAGAAACTGCTTAGTATTCTGTTAATTCATCTCACAGAGTTACATCTGTATTTCGTGGATCTCTTTGCTAGCCTTATTTCTGTGAAATCTGAGAACAGATATTTCGGATGTCTTTGAAGACTATAGGGCCAAAGGAAATATCCTCCGATAACAAAGAGAAAGAAGCTTTCTGAGAAACTTCTTTGTGTTCTGTGAAATCATCACACAGAGTTACAGCTTTCCCTTCAAGAAGCCTTTCGCTAAGACAGTTCTTGTGGAATTGGCAAAGTGATATTGGGAAGCCCCTAGAGGTCTATGGTGAAAAAGGAAATATCCTCAGATGAAATCTGGAAAGAAGGTTTCTGAGAAACTGCTTAGTGTTCTGTTAATTAATCTCACAGAGTTACATCTGTATTTCCTGGATCTCTTTCCTAGCCTTATTTCTGTGGAATCTGAGAACAGATACTTCGGATCCCTTTGAAGACTACATTTCCAAAGGAAATATCCTCCGATAAAAAAGAGAAAGAAGCTTTCTGAGAAACTTCTTTGTGTTCTGGGAAATCATCTCACAGAGTTACAGATTTCCCCTCAAGAAGACTTTCGATAAGACAGTTCTTGTGGAATTGGCAAAGTGATATATGGAAGCCCCTAGAGGGCTGTGGTGAAAAAGGAACTATCCTCAGATGAAATCTGGTAAGAAGCTTTCTGAGAAACTGTTTAGTGTTCTCTTAATTCATCTCACAGAGTTACATCTGTGTTTCGTGGATCTCTTTGCTAGCCTTATTTCTGTGGAATCTGAGAACAGATATTTCGGATCCATTTGAAGACTACAGGGCCAAAGGAAATATCCTCCGATAACAAAGAGAAAGAAGCTTTCTGAGAAACTTCTTGTGTTCTGTGAAATCATCTAACAGAGTTACAGCTTTCCCTAGAAGAAGCCTTTCGCTACGACACTTCTTGTGGAATTGGCAAAGTGATATATGGAAGCCCCTAGAGGGCTATGGTGAAAAAGGAAATATCCTCAGATGAAATCTGGAAAGAAGCTTTCTGAGAAACTGCTTAGTGTTCTGTTAATTCATCTCACACAGTTACATCTGTATTTCGTGGACCTCTTTGCTAGCCTTATTTCTGTGGAGTCTGAGAACAGATATTTCGGATCCCTTTGAAGACTATAGGGCTAAAGGAAATATCCTCCGATAACAAAGAGAAAAAGCTTTCTGAGAAACTTCTTTGTGTTCTGTGAAGTCATCTCACAGAGTTACAGCTTTCCCCTCAAGAAGCCTTTCGATAAGGCAGTTCTTGTGGAATTGGCAAAGTGATATTGGGAAGCCCCTAGAGGACTATGGTGAAAAAGGAAATATCCTCAGATGAAATCTGGAAGGAAGCTTTCTGAGAAACTGCTTAGTGTTCTGTTAATTCATCTCATAGAGTTACATCTGTATTTCGTGGATCTCTTTGCTAGCCTTATATCTGTGGAATCTGAGAACAGATATTTCGGATCCCTTTAAAGACTATAGGGCCAACGGAAATATCCTCCGCTAACAAAGAGATAGAAGCTTTCTGAGAAACTTCTTTGTGTTCTGTGAAATCATCTCACAGAGTTACAGCTTTCCCCTCAAGAAGCCTTTCGCTAAGACAGTTCTTGTGGAATTGGCAAAGTGATATTTGGAGGCCCATACAGGGCTATGGTAAAAAAGGAAATATTCTCAGATGAAATCTGGAAAGAAGCTTTCTGATAAACTGCTTAGTGTTCTGTTAATTCATCTCACAGAGTTACATCTGTATTTCGTGGATCTCTTTGCTAGCCTTATTTCTGTGGAATCTGAGAACAGATATTTCGGATCCCTTTGAAGACTATAGGGCCAAAGTAAATATCCTCCGATACTAAAGTGAAAGAAGCTTTCTGAGAAACTTCTTTGTGTTCTGTGAAATCATCTAACAGAGTTACAGCTTTTCCTAGAAGAAGCCTTTCGCTAAGACAGTTATTGTGGAATTGGCAAAGTGATATTTGGAAGCCCATAGAGGGCTATGGTGAAAAAGGAAATATCCTCAGATGAAATCGGGAAAGAAGCTTTCTGAGAAACTGCTTAGTATTCTGTTAATTCATCTCACAGAGTTACATCTGTATTTCGTGGATCTCTTTGCTAGCCTTATTTCTGTGAAATCTGAGAACAGATATTTCGGATGTCTTTGAAGACTATAGGGCCAAAGGAAATATCCTCCGATAACAAAGAG
Organism: Macaca mulatta; assembly: GCF_049350105.2. NCBI lineage: Eukaryota > Metazoa > Chordata > Mammalia > Primates > Cercopithecidae > Macaca > Macaca mulatta. Next base: position 26,237,572 of record NC_133420.1, read on the forward strand.
AAAGAAGCTTTCTGAGAAACTTCTTTGTGTTCTGTGAAATCATCACACAGAGTTACAGCTTTCCCTTCAAGAAGCCTTTCGCTAAGACAGTTCTTGTGGAATTGGCAAAGTGATATTGGGAAGCCCCTAGAGGTCTATGGTGAAAAAGGAAATATCCTCAGATGAAATCTGGAAAGAAGCTTTCTGAGAAACTGCTTAGTGTTCTGTTAATTAATCTCACAGAGTTACATCTGTATTTCCTGGATCTCTTTCCTAGCCTTATTTCTGTGGAATCTGAGAACAGATACTTCGGATCCCTTTGAAGACTACATTTCCAAAGGAAATATCCTCCGATAAAAAAGAGAAAGAAGCTTTCTGAGAAACTTCTTTGTGTTCTGGGAAATCATCTCACAGAGTTACAGCTTTCCCCTCAAGAAGACTTTCGATAAGACAGTTCTTGTGGAATTGGCAAAGTGATATATGGAAGCCCCTAGAGGGCTGTGGTGAAAAAGGAACTATCCTCAGATGAAATCTGGTAAGAAGCTTTCTGAGAAACTGTTTAGTGTTCTCTTAATTCATCTCACAGAGTTACATCTGTGTTTCGTGGATCTCTTTGCTAGCCTTATTTCTGTGGAATCTGAGAACAGATATTTCGGATCCATTTGAAGACTACAGGGCCAAAGGAAATATCCTCCGATAACAAAGAGAAAGAAGCTTTCTGAGAAACTTCTTGTGTTCTGTGAAATCATCTAACAGAGTTACAGCTTTCCCTAGAAGAAGCCTTTCGCTACGACACTTCTTGTGGAATTGGCAAAGTGATATATGGAAGCCCCTAGAGGGCTATGGTGAAAAAGGAAATATCCTCAGATGAAATCTGGAAAGAAGCTTTCAGAGAAACAGCTTAGTGTTCTATTAATTCATCTCACACAGTTACATCTGTATTTCGTGGATCTCTTTGCTAGCCTTATATCTGTGGAATCTGAGAACAGATATTTCGGATCCCTTTAAAGACTATAGGGCCAACGGAAATATCCTCCGCTAACAAAGAGATAGAAGCTTTCTGAGAAACTTCTTTGTGTTCTGTGAAATCATCTCACAGAGTTACAGCTTTCCCCTCAAGAAGCCTTTCGCTAAGACAGTTCTTGTGGAATTGGCAAAGTGATATTTGGAGGCCCATACAGGGCTATGGTAAAAAAGGAAATATTCTCAGATGAAATCTGGAAAGAAGCTTTCTGATAAACTGCTTAGTGTTCTGTTAATTCATCTCACAGAGTTACATCTGTATTTCGTGGATCTCTTTGCTAGCCTTATTTCTGTGGAATCTGAGAACAGATATTTCGGATCCCTTTGAAGACTATAGGGCCAAAGTAAATATCCTCCGATACTAAAGTGAAAGAAGCTTTCTGAGAAACTTCTTTGTGTTCTGTGAAATCATCTAACAGAGTTACAGCTTTTCCTAGAAGAAGCCTTTCGCTAAGACAGTTATTGTGGAATTGGCAAAGTGATATTTGGAAGCCCATAGAGGGCTATGGTGAAAAAGGAAATATCCTCAGATGAAATCGGGAAAGAAGCTTTCTGAGAAACTGCTTAGTATTCTGTTAATTCATCTCACAGAGTTACATCTGTATTTCGTGGATCTCTTTGCTAGCCTTATTTCTGTGAAATCTGAGAACAGATATTTCGGATGTCTTTGAAGACTATAGGGCCAAAGGAAATATCCTCCGATAACAAAGAGAAAGAAGCTTTCTGAGAAACTTCTTTGTGTTCTGTGAAATCATCACACAGAGTTACAGCTTTCCCTTCAAGAAGCCTTTCGCTAAGACAGTTCTTGTGGAATTGGCAAAGTGATATTGGGAAGCCCCTAGAGGTCTATGGTGAAAAAGGAAATATCCTCAGATGAAATCTGGAAAGAAGCTTTCTGAGAAACTGCTTAGTGTTCTGTTAATTAATCTCACAGAGTTACATCTGTATTTCCTGGATCTCTTTCCTAGCCTTATTTCTGTGGAATCTGAGAACAGATACTTCGGATCCCTTTGAAGACTACATTTCCAAAGGAAATATCCTCCGATAAAAAAGAGAAAGAAGCTTTCTGAGAAACTTCTTTGTGTTCTGGGAAATCATCTCACAGAGTTACAGCTTTCCCCTCAAGAAGACTTTCGATAAGACAGTTCTTGTGGAATTGGCAAAGTGATATATGGAAGCCCCTAGAGGGCTGTGGTGAAAAAGGAACTATCCTCAGATGAAATCTGGTAAGAAGCTTTCTGAGAAACTGTTTAGTGTTCTCTTAATTCATCTCACAGAGTTACATCTGTGTTTCGTGGATCTCTTTGCTAGCCTTATTTCTGTGGAATCTGAGAACAGATATTTCGGATCCATTTGAAGACTACAGGGCCAAAGGAAATATCCTCCGATAACAAAGAGAAAGAAGCTTTCTGAGAAACTTCTTGTGTTCTGTGAAATCATCTAACAGAGTTACAGCTTTCCCTAGAAGAAGCCTTTCGCTACGACACTTCTTGTGGAATTGGCAAAGTGATATATGGAAGCCCCTAGAGGGCTATGGTGAAAAAGGAAATATCCTCAGATGAAATCTGGAAAGAAGCTTTCAGAGAAACAGCTTAGTGTTCTATTAATTCATCTCACACAGTTACATCTGTATTTCGTGGATCTCTTTGCTAGCCTTATTTCTGTGGAATCTGAGAACAGATATTTCGGATCCCTTTAAAGACTCTAGGGCCAACGGAAATATCCTCCGCTAACAAAGAGATAGAAGCTTTCTGAGAAACTTCTTTGTGTTCTGTGAAATCATCTCACAGAGTTACAGCTTTCCCCTCAAGAAGCCTTTCGCTAAGACAGTTCTTGTGGAACTGGCAAAGTGATATTTGGAGGCCCATACAGGGCTATGGTAAAAAAGGAAATATTCTCAGATGAAATCTGGAAAGAAGCTTTCTGATAAACTGCTTAGTGTTCTGTTAATTCATCTCACAGAGTTACATCTGTATTTCGTGGATCTCTTTGCTAGCCTTATTTCTGTGGAATCTGAGAACAGATATTTCGGATCCCTTTGAAGACTATAGGGCCAAAGTAAATATCCTCCGATAACAAAGAGAAAGAAGCTTTCTGAGAAACTTCTTTGTGTTCTGTGAAATCATCTCACAGAGTTACAGCTTTTCCTAGAAGAAGCCTTTCGCTAAGACAGTTATTGTGGAATTGGCAAAGTGATATTTGGAAGCCCATAGAGGGCTATGGTGAAAAAGGAAATATCCTCAGATGAAATCGGGAAAGAAGCTTTCTGAGAAACTGCTTAGTGTTCTGTTAATTCATCTCACAGAGTTACATCTGTATTTCGTGGATCTCTTTGCTAGCCTTATTTCTGTGAAATCTGAGAACAGATATTTCGGATGTCTTTGAAGACTATAGGGCCAAAGGAAATATCCTCCGATAACAAAGAGAAAGAAGCTTTCTGAGAAACTTCTTTGTGTTCTGTGAAATCATCACACAGAGTTACAGCTTTCCCTTCAAGAAGCCTTTCGCTAAGACAGTTCTTGTGGAATTGGCAAAGTGATATTGGGAAGCCCCTAGAGGTCTATGGTGAAAAAGGAAATATCCTCAGATGAAATCTGGAAAGAAGCTTTCTGAGAAACTTCTTAGTGTTCTGTTAATTCATCTCACAGAGTTACATCTGTATTTCGTGGATCTCTTTGCTAGCCTTATTTCTGTGGAATCTGAGAACAGATATTTCGGATTCCTTTGAAGACTACAGGTCCAAAGGAAATATCCTCCGATAAAAAAGTGAAAGAAGCTTTCTGAGAAACTTCTTTGTGTTCTGTGAAATCATCTCACAGAGTTACAGCTTTCCCGTCAAGAAGCCTTTCACTAAGACAGTTCTTGTGGAATTGGCAAAGTGATATTTGGAAGTCCTTAGAGGGCTATGGTGAAAATGGAAATATCCTCAGATGAAATCTGGAAAGAAGCTTTCTGAGAAACTGCTTAGTGTTCTGTTAATTCATCTCACATAGTTACATCTGTATTTCGTGGATCTCTTTGCTAGCCTTATTTCTGTGGAATCTGAGATCTGATATTTCGGATCCCTTTGAAGACTACAGGGCCAAAGGAAATATCCTCCGATAACAAAGAGAAAGAAGCTTTCTGAGAAACTTCTTTGTGTTCTGTGAAGTCATCTCACAGAGTTACTGCTTTCCCCTCAAGAAGCCTTTCGATAAGGCAGTTCTTTTGGAATTGGCAAAGTGATATTGGGAAGCCCATACAGGGCTATGGTGAAAAAAGAAAATATCCTCAGATGAAATCTGGAAAGAAGCTATCTGAGAAATTGCTTAGTGTTCTGTTAATTCATCTCACAGAATTACATCTGTATTTCATGGATCTCTTTGCTAGCCTTACTTCTGTGGAATCTGTGAACAGATATTTCGGATCCCTTTGAAGACTATAGGGCCAAAGGAAATATCCTCCGATAACAAAGAGAAAGAAGCTTTCTGAGAAACTTCTTTGTGTTCTGTGAAATCATCTCACAGAGTTACAGCTTTCCCCTCAAGAAGCCTTTCGCTAAGACAGTTCTTGTGGAATTGGCAAAGTAATATTTTTAAGCCCCTAGAGGGCTATGGAGAAAAAGGAAATATCCTCAGATGAAATCTGGAAAGAAGCTTTCTGAGAAACTGCTTAGTGTTCTGTTAATTCATCTCACAGAGTTACATCTGTATTTCGTGGATCTCTTTGCTAGCTTTATTTCTGTGGAATCTGAGAACAGATATTTCGGATCCCTTTGAAGACTATAGGGCCAAAGGAAATATCCTCCGATAACAAAGAGAAAGAAGCTTTCTGAGAAACTCCTTTGTGTTCTGTGAAATCATCTCACAGAGTTACAGCTTTTCCTAGAAGAAGCCTTTCGCTAAGACAGTTCTTGTGGAATTGGCAAAGTGATATTTGGAAGCCCATAGAGGGCTATGGTGAAAAAGGAAATATCCTCAGATGAAATCGGGAAAGAAGCTTTCTGAGAAAGTGCTTAGTGTTCTGTTAATTCACCTCACAGAGCTACATCTGTATTTCGTGGATCTCTTTGCTAGCCTTATTTCTGTGGAATCTGAGAACAGATAATTCGGATCCCTTTGAAGACTGCAGGTCCAAAGGAAATATCCTCCGATAACAATGAGAAAGAAGCTTTCTGAGAAACTTCTTTGTGTTCTGTGAAATCATCTCACAGAGTTACAGCTTTCCCGTCAAGAAGCCTTTCGCTAAGACAGTACTTGTGGAATTGGCAAAGTGATATTGGGAAGTCCATAGAGGGCTATGGTGAAAAAGGAAATATCCTCAGATGAAATCTGGAAAGAAGCTTTCTGAGAAACAGCTTAGTGTTCTGTTAATTCGTCTCACAGAGTTACATCTGTATTTCGTGGACCTCTTTGCTAGCCTTATTTCTGTGGAATCTGAGAAGAGATATTTCGGATCCCTTTGAAGACTATAGGGCCAAAGGAAATATCCTCCGATAACAAAGAGAAAGAAGCTTTCTGAGAAACTTCTTTGTGTTCTGTGAAATCATCTCACAGAGTTACAGCTTTCCCGTCAAGAAGAATTTCGCTGAGACAGTTCTTGTGGAATTGGCAAAGTGATATTTGGAAGCTCCTAGAGGGCTATGGAGAAAAAGGTAATATCCTCAGATGAAATCGGGAAAGAAGCTTTCTGAGAAACTGCTTAGTGTTCTGTTAATTTATCTCACAGAGTTACATCTGTATTTCGTGAATCTCTTTGCTAGCCTTATTTCTGTGGAATCTGAGAACAGATATTTCGGATCCCTTTGAAGACTATAGGGCCAAAGGAAATATCCTCCGATAACAAAGAGAAAGAAGCTTTATGAGAAACTTCTTTGTGTTCTGTGAAATCATCTCACAGAGTTACAGCTTTCCCCTCAAGAAGCCTTTCGCTAAGACAGCTCTTGTGGAATTGGCAAAGTAATATTTTTAAGCCCCTAGAGGGCTATGGTGAAAAAGGAAATATCCTCAGATGAAATCTGGAAAGAAGCTTTCTGAGATACTGCTTAGTGTTCTGTTAATTCATCTCACCGAGTTACATCTGTATTTCGTGGATCTCTTTGCTAGCTTTATTTCTGTGGAATCTGAGAACAGATATTTCGGATCCCTTTGAAGACTATAGGGCCAAAGGAAATATCCTCCGATAACAAAGAGAAAGAAGCTTTCTGAGAAACTTCTTTGTGTTCTGGGAAATCATCTCACAGAGTTACAGCTTTCCCGTCAAGAAGAATTTCGCTAAGACAGTTCTTGTGGAATTGGCAAAGTGATATTTGGAAGCCCTTAGAGGGCTATGGTGAAAAAGGAAATATCCTCAGATGAAATCTGGAAAGAAGCTTTCTGAGAAACTGCTTAGTGTTCTGTTAATTCATCTCACAGAGTTACATCTGTATTTCGTGGATCTCTTTGCTAGCCTTATTACTGTGGAATCTGAGAACAGATATTTCGGATCCCTTTGAAGACTACAGGGCCAAAGGAAATATCCTCCGATAACAAAGAGAAAGAAGCTTTCTGAGAAACTTCTTTGTGTTCTGTGAAGTCATCACACAGAGTTACAGCTTTCCCCTCAAGAAGCCTTTCGATAAGGCAGTTCTTGTGGAATTGGCAAAGTGATATTGGGAAGCCCATACAGGGCTATGCTGAAAAAGGAAATATCCTCAGATGAAATCTGGAAAGAAGCTTTCTGAGAAATTGCTTAGTGTTCTGTTAATTCATCTCACAGAATTACATCTGTATTTCATGGATCTCTTTGCTAGCCTTACTTCTGTGGAATCTGAGAACAGATATTTCGGATCCCTTTGAAGACTATAGGTCCAAAGGAAATATCCTCCGATAACAAAGAGAAAGAAGCTTTCTGAGAAACTTCTTTGTGTTCTGTGAAATCATCTCACAGAGTTACAGCTTTCCCCTCAAGAAGCCTTTCGCTAAGACAGTTCTTGTGGAATTGGCAAAGTAATATTTTTAAGCCCCTAGAGGGCTATGGTGAAAAAGGAAATATCCTCAGATGAAATCTGGAAAGAAGCTTTCTGAGAAACTGCTTAGTGTTCTGTTAATTCATCTCACAGAGTTACATCTGTATTTCGTGGATCTCTTTGCTAGCTTTATTTCTGTGGAATCTGAGAATAGATATTTCGGATCCCTTTGAAGACTATAGGGCCAAAGGAAATATCCTCCGATAACAAAGAGAAAGAAGCTTTCTGAGAAACTCCTTTGTGTTCTGTGAAATCATCTCACAGAGTTACAGCTTTTCCTAGAAGAAGCCTTTCGCTAAGACAGTTCTTGTGGAATTGGCAAAGTGATATTTGGAAGCCCATAGAGGGCTATGGTAAAAAAGGAAATATCCTCAGATGAAATCGGGAAAGAAGCTTTCTGAGAAACTGCTTAGTGTTCTGTTAATTCATCTCACAGAGCTACATCTGTATTTCGTGGATCTCTTTGCTAGCCTTATTTCTGTGGAATCTGAGAACAGACATTTCGGATCTCTTTGAAGACTATAGGGCCAAAGGAAATATCCTCCGAAAACAAAGAGAAAGAAGCTTTCTGAGAAACTTCTTTGTGTTCTGTGAAATCATCTCACAGAGTTACAGCTTTCCCCTCAAGAAGCCTTTCGCTAAGACAGTTCTTGTGGAATTGGCAAAGTGATATTGGGAAGCCCATAGAGGGCTATGGTGAAAAAGGAAATATCCTCAGATGAAATCTGGAAAGAAGCTTTCTGAGAAACTGCTTAGTGTTCTGTTAATTCATCTCACAGAGTTACATCTGTATTTCGTGGATCTCTTTGCTAGCCTTATTTCTGTGGTATCTGAGAACAGATAATTCGGATCCCTTTGAAGACTACAGGTCCAAAGGAAATATCCTCCGATAAAAAAGAGAAAGAAGCTTTCTGAGAAACTTCTTTGTGTTCTGTGAAATCATCTCACAGAGTTACAGCTTTCCCGTCAAGAAGAATTTCGCTGAGACAGTTCTTGTGGAATTGGCAAAGTGATATTTGGAAGCTCCTAGAGGGCTATGGAGAAAAAGGTAATATCCTCAGATGAAATCGGGAAAGAAGCTTTCTGAGAAACTGCTTAGTGTTCTGTTAATTTATCTCACAGAGTTACATCTGTATTTCGTGAATCTCTTTGCTAGCCTTATTTCTGTGGAATCTGAGAACAGATATTTCGGATCCCTTTGAAGACTATAGGGCCAAAGGAAATATCCTCCGATAACAAAGAGAAAGAAGCTTTATGAGAAACTTCTTTGTGTTCTGTGAAATCATCTCACAGAGTTACAGCTTTCCCCTCAAGAAGCCTTTCGCTAAGACAGCTCTTGTGGAATTGGCAAAGTAATATTTTTAAGCCCCTAGAGGGCTATGGTGAAAAAGGAAATATCCTCAGATGAAATCTGGAAAGAAGCTTTCTGAGATACTGCTTAGTGTTCTGTTAATTCATCTCACCGAGTTACATCTGTATTTCGTGGATCTCTTTGCTAGCTTTATTTCTGTGGAATCTGAGAACAGATATTTCGGATCCCTTTGAAGACTATAGGGCCAAAGGAAATATCCTCCGATAACAAAGAGAAAGAAGCTTTCTGAGAAACTTCTTTGTGTTCTGGGAAATCATCTCACAGAGTTACAGCTTTCCCGTCAAGAAGAATTTCGCTAAGACAGTTCTTGTGGAATTGGCAAAGTGATATTTGGAAGCCCTTAGAGGGCTATGGTGAAAAAGGAAATATCCTCAGATGAAATCTGGAAAGAAGCTTTCTGAGAAACTGCTTAGTGTTCTGTTAATTCATCTCACAGAGTTACATCTGTATTTCGTGGATCTCTTTGCTAGCCTTATTACTGTGGAATCTGAGAACAGATATTTCGGATCCCTTTGAAGACTACAGGGCCAAAGGAAATATCCTCCGATAACAAAGAGAAAGAAGCTTTCTGAGAAACTTCTTTGTGTTCTGTGAAGTCATCACACAGAGTTACAGCTTTCCCCTCAAGAAGCCTTTCGATAAGGCAGTTCTTGTGGAATTGGCAAAGTGATATTGGGAAGCCCATACAGGGCTATGCTGAAAAAGGAAATATCCTCAGATGAAATCTGGAAAGAAGCTTTCTGAGAAATTGCTTAGTGTTCTGTTAATTCATCTCACAGAATTACATCTGTATTTCATGGATCTCTTTGCTAGCCTTACTTCTGTGGAATCTGAGAACAGATATTTCGGATCCCTTTGAAGACTATAGGTCCAAAGGAAATATCCTCCGATAACAAAGAGAAAGAAGCTTTCTGAGAAACTTCTTTGTGTTCTGTGAAATCATCTCACAGAGTTACAGCTTTCCCCTCAAGAAGCCTTTCGCTAAGACAGTTCTTGTGGAATTGGCAAAGTAATATTTTTAAGCCCCTAGAGGGCTATGGTGAAAAAGGAAATATCCTCAGATGAAATCTGGAAAGAAGCTTTCTGAGAAACTGCTTAGTGTTCTGTTAATTCATCTCACAGAGTTACATCTGTATTTCGTGGATCTCTTTGCTAGCTTTATTTCTGTGGAATCTGAGAACAGATATTTCGGATCCCTTTGAAGACTATAGGGCCAAAGGAAATATCCTCCGATAACAAAGAGAAAGAAGCTTTCTGAGAAACTCCTTTGTGTTCTGTGAAATCATCTCACAGAGTTACAGCTTTTCCTAGAAGAAGCCTTTCGCTAAGACAGTTCTTGTGGAATTGGCAAAGTGATATTTGGAAGCCCATAGAGGGCTATGGTAAAAAAGGAAATATCCTCAGATGAAATCGGGAAAGAAGCTTTCTGAGAAACTGCTTAGTGTTCTGTTAATTCATCTCACAGAGCTACATCTGTATTTCGTGGATCTCTTTGCTAGCCTTATTTCTGTGGAATCTGAGAACAGACATTTCGGATCTCTTTGAAGACTATAGGGCCAAAGGAAATATCCTCCGAAAACAAAGAGAAAGAAGCTTTCTGAGAAACTTCTTTGTGTTCTGTGAAATCATCTCACAGAGTTACAGCTTTCCCCTCAAGAAGCCTTTCGCTAAGACAGTTCTTGTGGAATTGGCAAAGTGATATTGGGAAGCCCATAGAGGGCTATGGTGAAAAAGGAAATATCCTCAGATGAAATCTGGAAAGAAGCTTTCTGAGAAACTGCTTAGTGTTCTGTTAATTCATCTCACAGAGTTACATCTGTATTTCGTGGATCTCTTTGCTAGCCTTATTTCTGTGGTATCTGAGAACAGATAATTCGGATCCCTTTGAAGACTACAGGTCCAAAGGAAATATCCTCCGATAAAAAAGAGAAAGAAGCTTTCTGAGAAACTTCTTTGTGTTCTGTGAAATCATCTCACAGAGTTACAGCTTTCCCGTCAAGAAGAATTTCGCTGAGACAGTTCTTGTGGAATTGGCAAAGTGATATTTGGAAGCTCCTAGAGGGCTATGGAGAAAAAGGTAATATCCTCAGATGAAATCGGGAAAGAAGCTTTCTGAGAAACTGCTTAGTGTTCTGTTAATTTATCTCACAGAGTTACATCTGTATTTCGTGAATCTCTTTGCTAGCCTTATTTCTGTGGAATCTGAGAACAGATATTTCGGATCCCTTTGAAGACTATAGGGCCAAAGGAAATATCCTCCGATAACAAAGAGAAAGAAGCTTTATGAGAAACTTCTTTGTGTTCTGTGAAATCATCTCACAGAGTTACAGCTTTCCCCTCAAGAAGCCTTTCGCTAAGACAGCTCTTGTGGAATTGGCAAAGTAATATTTTTAAGCCCCTAGAGGGCTATGGTGAAAAAGGAAATATCCTCAGATGAAATCTGGAAAGAAGCTTTCTGAGATACTGCTTAGTGTTCTGTTAATTCATCTCACCGAGTTACATCTGTATTTCGTGGATCTCTTTGCTAGCTTTATTTCTGTGGAATCTGAGAACAGATATTTCGGATCCCTTTGAAGACTATAGGGCCAAAGGAAATATCCTCCGATAACAAAGAGAAAGAAGCTTTCTGAGAAACTTCTTTGTGTTCTGGGAAATCATCTCACAGAGTTACAGCTTTCCCGTCAAGAAGAATTTCGCTAAGACAGTTCTTGTGGAATTGGCAAAGTGATATTTGGAAGCCCTTAGAGGGCTATGGTGAAAAAGGAAATATCCTCAGATGAAATCTGGAAAGAAGCTTTCTGAGAAACTGCTTAGTGTTCTGTTAATTCATCTCACAGAGTTACATCTGTATTTCGTGGATCTCTTTGCTAGCCTTATTACTGTGGAATCTGAGAACAGATATTTCGGATCCCTTTGAAGACTACAGGGCCAAAGGAAATATCCTCCGATAACAAAGAGAAAGAAGCTTTCTGAGAAACTTCTTTGTGTTCTGTGAAGTCATCACACAGAGTTACAGCTTTCCCCTCAAGAAGCCTTTCGATAAGGCAGTTCTTGTGGAATTGGCAAAGTGATATTGGGAAGCCCATACAGGGCTATGCTGAAAAAGGAAATATCCTCAGATGAAATCTGGAAAGAAGCTTTCTGAGAAATTGCTTAGTGTTCTGTTAATTCATCTCACAGAATTACATCTGTATTTCATGGATCTCTTTGCTAGCCTTACTTCTGTGGAATCTGAGAACAGATATTTCGGATCCCTTTGAAGACTATAGGTCCAAAGGAAATATCCTCCGATAACAAAGAGAAAGAAGCTTTCTGAGAAACTTCTTTGTGTTCTGTGAAATCATCTCACAGAGTTACAGCTTTCCCCTCAAGAAGCCTTTCGCTAAGACAGTTCTTGTGGAATTGGCAAAGTAATATTTTTAAGCCCCTAGAGGGCTATGGTGAAAAAGGAAATATCCTCAGATGAAATCTGGAAAGAAGCTTTCTGAGAAACTGCTTAGTGTTCTGTTAATTCATCTCACAGAGTTACATCTGTATTTCGTGGATCTCTTTGCTAGCTTTATTTCTGTGGAATCTGAGAACAGATATTTCGGATCCCTTTGAAGACTATAGGGCCAAAGGAAATATCCTCCGATAACAAAGAGAAAGAAGCTTTCTGAGAAACTCCTTTGTGTTCTGTGAAATCATCTCACAGAGTTACAGCTTTTCCTAGAAGAAGCCTTTCGCTAAGACAGTTCTTGTGGAATTGGCAAAGTGATATTTGGAAGCCCATAGAGGGCTATGGTAAAAAAGGAAATATCCTCAGATGAAATCGGGAAAGAAGCTTTCTGAGAAACTGCTTAGTGTTCTGTTAATTCATCTCACAGAGCTACATCTGTATTTCGTGGATCTCTTTGCTAGCCTTATTTCTGTGGAATCTGAGAACAGACATTTCGGATCTCTTTGAAGACTATAGGGCCAAAGGAAATATCCTCCGAAAACAAAGAGAAAGAAGCTTTCTGAGAAACTTCTTTGTGTTCTGTGAAATCATCTCACAGAGTTACAGCTTTCCCCTCAAGAAGCCTTTCGCTAAGACAGTTCTTGTGGAATTGGCAAAGTGATATTGGGAAGCCCATAGAGGGCTATGGTGAAAAAGGAAATATCCTCAGATGAAATCTGGAAAGAAGCTTTCTGAGAAACTGCTTAGTGTTCTGTTAATTCATCTCACAGAGTTACATCTGTATTTCGTGGATCTCTTTGCTAGCCTTATTTCTGTGGTATCTGAGAACAGATAATTCGGATCCCTTTGAAGACTACAGGTCCAAAGGAAATATCCTCCGATAAAAAAGAGAAAGAAGCTTTCTGAGAAACTTCTTTGTGTTCTGTGAAATCATCTCACAGAGTTACAGCTTTCCCGTCAAGAAGCCTTTCACTAAGACAGTTCTTGTGGAATTGGCAAAGTGATATTGGGAAGTCCATAGAGGGCTATGGTGAAAAAGGAAATATCCTCCGATGAAATCTGGAAAGAAGCTTTCTGAGAAACTGCTTAGTGTTCTGTTAATTCATCTCACAGAGTTACATCTGTATTTCGTGGATCTCTTTGCTAGCCTTATTTCTGTGGAATCTGAGAACTGATATTTCGGATCCCTTTGAAGACTATAGGGCCAAAGGAAATATCCTCCGATAACAAAGAGAAAGAAGCTTTCTGAGAAACTTCTTTGCGTTCTGTGAAATCATCTCACAGAGTTACAGCTTTCCCGTCAAGAAGAATTTCGCTAAGACAGTTCTTGTGGAATTGGCAAAGTGATATTTGGAAGCCCTTAGAGGGCTATGGTGAAAAAGGAAATATCCTCAGATGAAATCTGGAAAGAAGCTTTCTGGGAAACTGCTTAGTGTTCTGTTAATTCATCTCACAGAGATACATCTGTATTTCGTGGATCTCCTTGCTAGCCTTATTCCTGTGGAATCTGAGAACAGATATTTCGGATCCCTTTGAAGACTACAGGGCCAAAGGAAATATCCTCCGATAACAAAGATAAAGAAGCTTTCTGAGAAACTTCTTTGTGTTCTGTGAAGTCATCTCACAGAGTTACAGCTTTCCCCTCAAGAAGCCTTTCGATAAGGCAGTTCTTGTGGAATTCGCAAAGTGATATTGGGAAGCCCATAGAGGACTATGGTGAAAAAGGAAATATCCTCAGATGAAATCTGGAAGGAAGGTTTCTGAGAAACTGCTTAGTGTTCTGTTAATTCATCTCACAGAGTTACATCTGTATTTCGTGGATCTCTTTGCTAGCCTTATTTCTGTGGAATCTGAGAACAGATATTTCGGATCCCTTTGCAGACTATAGGGCCAAAGGAAATATCCTCCGATAACAAAGAGAAAGAAGCTTTCTGAGAAACTTCTTTGTGTTCTGTGAAATCATCTCACAGAGTTACAGCTTTCCCCTCAAGAAGACTTTCGATAAGACAGTTCTTGTGGAATTGGCAAAGTGATATATGGAAGCCCCTAGAGGGCTGTGGTGAAAAAGTAAATATCCTCAGATGAAATCTGGTAAGAAGCTTTCTGAGAAACTGTTTAGTGTTCTCTTAATTCATCTCACAGAGTTACATCTGTGTTTCGTGGATGTCTTTGCTAGCCTTATTTCTGTGGAATCTGAGAACAGATATTTCGGATCCCTTTGAAGACTATAGGGCCAAAGGAAATATCCTCCGATAACAAAGAGAAAGAAGCTTTCTGAGAAACTTCTTGTGTTCTGTGAAATTATCTAACAGAGTTACAGCTTTCCCTAGAAGAAGCCTTTCGCTACGACACTTCTTGTGGAATTGGCAAAGTGATATATGGAAGCCCCTAGAGGGCTATGGTGAAAAAGGAAATATCCTCAGATGAAATCTGGAAGAAGCTTTCTGAGAAACTGCTTAGTGTTCTGTTAATTCATCTCACGGAGTTACATCTGTATTTCGTGGACCTCTTTGCTAGCCTTATTTCTGTGGAGTCTGAGAACAGATATTTCGGATCCCTTTGAAGACTATAGGGCTAAAGGAAATATCCTCCGATAACAAAGAGAAAGAAGCTTTCTGAGAAACTTCTTTGTGTTCTGTGAAGTCATCTCACAGAGTTACAGCTTTCCCCTCAAGAAGCCTTTCGATAAGGCAGTTCTTGTGGAATTGGCAAAGTGATATTGGGAAGCCCCTAGAGGACTATGGTGAAAAAGGAAATATCCTCAGATGAAATCTGGAAGGAAGCTTTCTGAGAAACTGCTTAGTGTTCTGTTAATTCATCTCATAGAGTTACATCTGTATTTCGTGGATCTCTTTGCTAGCCTTATTTCTGTGGAATCTGAGAACAGATATTTCGGATCCCTTTGAAGACTATACGGCCAAAGGAAATATCCTCCGATAACAAAGAGAAAGAAGCTTTCTGAGAAACTTCTTTGTGTTCTGTGAAATCGTCTCACAGAGTTACAGCTTTCCCCTCAAGTAGCCTTTCGCTACGACAGTTCTTGTGGAATTGGCAAAGTGATATTTGGAAGCCCATAGAGGGCTATGGTGAAAAAGGAAATATCCTCAGATGAAATCTGGAATGAAGCTTTCAGAGAAACTGCTTAGTGTTCTGTTAATTCATCTCACACAGTTACATCTGTATTTCGTGGATCTCTTTGCTAGCCTTATTTCTGTGGAATCTGAGAACAGATATTTCGGATCCCTTTAAAGACTATAGGGCCAACGGAAATATCCTCCGCTAACAAAGAGATAGAAGCTTTCTGAGAAACTTCTTTGTGTTCTGTGAAATCATCTCACAGAGTTACAGCTTTCCCGTCAAGAAGCCTTTCGCTAAGACAGTTCTTGTGGAATTGGCAAAGTGATATTTGGAAGTCCATACAGGGCTATGGTAAAAAAGGAAATATTCTCAAATGAAATCTGGAAAGAAGCTTTCTGATAAACTGCTTAGTGTTCTGTTAATTCATCTCACAGAGTTACATCTGTATTTCGTGGATCTCTTTGCTAGCCTTATTTCTGTGGAATCTGAGAACAGATATTTCGGATCCCTTTGTAGACTATAGGGCCAAAGGAAATATCCTCCGATAACAAAGAGAAAGAAGCTTTCTGAGAAACTTCTTTGTGTTCTGTGAAATCATCTCACAGAGTTACAGCTTTTCCTAGAAGAAGCCTTTCGCTAAGACAGTTATTGTGGAATTGGCAAAGTGATATTTGGAAGCCCATAGAAGGCTATGGTGAAAAAGGAAATATCCTCAGATGAAATCGGGAAAGAAGCTTTCTGAGAAACTGCTTAGTGTTCTGTTAATTCATCTCACAGAGTTACATCTGTATTTCGTGGATCTCTTTGCTAGCCTTATTTCTGTGAAATCTGAGAACAGATATTTCGGATCTCTTGGAAGACTATAGGGCCAAAGGAAATATCCTCCGATAACAAAGAGAAAGAAGCTTTCTGAGAAACTTTTTTGTGTTCTGTGAAATCATCACACAGAGTTACAGCTTTCCCTTCAGAAGCCTTTCCCTAAGACAGTTCTTGTGGAATTGGCAAAGTGATATTGGGAAGCCCCTAGAGGTCTATGTTGAAAAAGGAAATATCCTCAGATGAAATCTGGAAAGAAGCTTTCTGAGAAACTTCGTACTGTTCTGTTAATTCATCTCACAGAGTTACATCTGTATTTCGTGGATCTCTTTGCTAGCCTTATTTCTGTGGAATCTGAGAACAGATATTTCGGATTCCTTTGAAGACTACAGGTCCAAAGGAAATATCCTCCGATAAAAAAGTGAAAGAAGCTTTCTGAGAAACTTCTTTGTGTTCTGTGAAATCATTTCACAGAGTTACAGCTTTCCCGTCAAGAAGCCTTTCACTAAGATAGTTCTTGTGGAATTGGCAAAGTGATATTGGGAAGTCCATAGAGGGCTATGGTGAAAAAGGAAATATCCTCCGATGAAATCTGGAAAGAAGCTTTCTGAGAAACTGCTTAGTGTTCTGTTAATTCATCTCACAGAGTTACATCTGTATTTCGTGGATGTCTTTGGTAGCCTTATTTCTGTGGAATCTGAGATCTGATATTTCGGATCCCTTTGAAGACTATAGGGTAAAAGGAAATATCCTCCGATAACAAATAGAAAGAAGCTTTCTGAGAAACTTCTTTGTGTTCTGGGAAATCATCTCACAGAGTTACAGCTTTCCCGTCAGGAAGAATTTCGCTAAGACAGTTCTTGTGGAATTGGCAAAGTGATATTGGGAAGCCCATAGAGGGCTATGGTGAAAAAGGAAATATCCTCAGATGAAATCTGGAAAGAAGCTTTCTGAGAAACTGCTTAGTGTTCTGTTAATTCATCTCACAGAGTTACATCTGTATTTCGTGGATCTCTTTGCTAGCTTTATTTCTGTGGAATCTGAGAACAGATATTTCGGATCCCTTTGAAGACAATAGGGCCAAAGGAAATATCCTCCGATAACAAAGAGAAAGAAGCTTTCTGAGAAACTTCTTTGTGTTCTGTGAAATCATCTCACAGAGTTACAGCTTTCCCCTCAAAAAGCCTTTCGCTAACACAGTTCTTGTGGAATTGGCAAAGTGATATTTGGAAGCCCCTAGAGGGCTATGGTGAAAAAGGAAATATCCTCAGATGAAATCTGGAAAGAAGCTTTCTGAGAAACTGCTTAGTGTTCTGTTAATTCATCTCACAGAGTTACATCTGTATTTCGTGGATCTCTTTGCTAGCCTTACTTCTGTGGAATCTGAGAACAGATATTTCGGATCCCTTTGAAGACTATAGGGCCAAAGGAAATATCCTCCGATAACAAAGAGAAAGAAGCTTTCTGAGAAACTTCTTTGCGTTCTGTGAAATCATCTCACAGAGTTACAGCTTTCCCCTCAAGAAGCCTTTCGCTAAGACAGCTCTTGTGGAATTGGCAAAGTAATATTTTTAAGCCCCTAGAGGGCTATGGTGAAAAAGGAAATATCCTCAGATGAAATCTGGAAAGAAGCTTTCTGAGAATCTGCTTAGTGTTCTGTTAATTCATCTCACAGAGTTACATCTGTATTTCGTGGATCTCTTTGCTAGCTTTATTTCTGTGGAATCTGAGAACAG